>NC_137838.1:37922500-39122500 GCF_948465745.1 Chenopodium album
CAAGCCTACTGATAATCCGCTTTTCCATTTGAAGGCTTTTTCTGCAACCATGGCTCTTAAGGGAGTAGATGTGACACTCTTCCCTATAGTGTTCCCTCTTTCCTTGGAGCATGCCTGTCAACAGTGGTTCTACTCTTTGGAATCCAAACATGTTGCGACCTGGGAGGATGTTGCTGAAAGCTTTATGAATCTCTACAAGTGTAACATTCAGGCCAAGACTTCTGAACTTGAACTCTCCATTCTCAAACAGAAACAGAATGAAGGCTTCACCACTTATTTAAGCAGCTGGAGGGAAACAACCGCGCTCTTGGTGGATCCCCCCAAGGAAAAAGAGATGGTTTGCTTGTTCATTGCCAATCTGAATCATAAGTACAAGCAACACTTGAAGTTTATGCCTCTGAGTACCTTTGAAGCTGTATACGATATTGGAATCAATATTGAGGACAAACTAATGAAGACTGCTGGTAGCAACAATAATAACATCACTTGGAAAAACAATAAGAACGACACTCCTTCTTCTTCGTCTTCCAAGCCCAACAATGCTACCAACAATATCAATATCAATGATTTGTTGGCCCTTAATGCTCCTCCTCAAAGATTCCAAAGGCAAAGGAGGGTTTACACGCCTTTGGGAATGACTTATGATGCTGCTTTTGACCGTTTGCATGGTCAAGGACTGATTATGCCAATTGGACCATTTCCAGAACCTCGACTAGAGAATAGGACCGCTAGCTATGACCCCAATGCTTATTGCAAGTTTCATCAAGGCAAGGGTCATAATACTGAGAAGTATTAGAGGTTGAAGGATGCAATCCAAGACCTAATTGATGCTAATCAACTTCCTGTCCCTCCAGGGGGCAAGAAGCCTAACATTCAAACAGGTCCTCTTTCTGATGCTTTGGCTATCATGGGAGATGAAGTCTCCTTTGATCCTTCAATACTCATTAAACCTGTGAATAAAACTCTGCCGGAAGTTGTATTTGTCTCGAGTTCAGAAGAAGTGAATGGAATTTGGGATAGTGACAATGAAGACGTCTATCTCAAGGATATAGCCTGTTCATCTCTTGGCACAAGTGAAGATGTTTGGGGAGACTTTGAGGTCAAGGTTCTCACCAGAAGTGGACGGTTGCAACAACCTAGTCCACCTCCACCTCCACCATAATCACATCCGATAGTTGATCCCATCAACCCTGTGAACAGCGATGTGGTCAAACAATTGCAAAAGACCAAGGTGGAGATGAATGTATGGAAGCTTTTGGCCACCTCCCATTTGCATCGAAAGGCTGTGATGAATGCTCTGGTGAAAATAGGAGTTGATGATGACATGACTCCTCAAGGACTGGTCAACTTTCTCACTACTGAATTGCCAAGTACTGGCAATCTGATTTCGTTTTCTGACAAGGATCTGCCCTAGGAAGGGGATCAACATAATAAGGCCTTACACCTCACTGTGGTGTGTAGGCAGATGAATGTTCCTATGAGCCTGGTTGATAACGGCTTTGCAATAAATGTATGCCCACTCCGCACTGCAAAGAAGTTGGGCATAAAGAATGAAGAACTGACTCCCTCTACTCAAGGGATTCGAGCTTATGATAATACTCACCGTCAAGCCGTGGGTACTATCATACTCAACATAGCTACTGGGGCCATTAAACGTCGCACCAAATTTTAGGTGGTGGACATTAAGGCCTCTTTCAATCTGTTGTTAGGACGCCCTTGGCTTCATGAGCTAAAGGCGATTCCATCATCGTTGCACCAGAAGGTGAAAGCCATAGTTGGAGGGGTTCTAATTATCATTGATGCCTCTCCTATACGCATTCAAGTTATCGACACTCCTATCGTCCATGTCGAACATGACGAAGAAGACGAAGATCTTTGGGGGTTTTCACTCGATGATGTTCTCGTGATTGAAGAAGAGGAAAAGTGCCATCTCGACTTCGATCCCTATTCAAACACCAATATTAATGCCATTCTGAAGAAGCAAGGGCATTTCCTTGGAATGACCATCGGACTCAAAAAG
This sequence comes from Chenopodium album, assembly GCF_948465745.1. NCBI lineage: Eukaryota > Viridiplantae > Streptophyta > Magnoliopsida > Caryophyllales > Amaranthaceae > Chenopodium > Chenopodium album. The sequence continues at coordinate 37,924,521 of NC_137838.1, forward strand.
AAACTGGCCGAACTTTGGGGCCATCCTGGTGCACTTAAGAAGGATACTTTTGGCTTGGGATTCAAACCAACAAAATAAATGTGAAACAAGCTCTCTTGAAGATGAAGGCTCGCAATAACGCTCGAATCACAAAGACGGAAATGGCCATGGATCCATATCCATTCACCCTCAATGGCCAGTACATTAAAGAAGGGGAAGACTTCCCATGCTATGAATTCCCTGAGCCATTCGTCCACGATGGGAAGCGTGAACCAGGATTGGAGATATTCCTCGATTGTGACTTTGTTGATGAAGACGAAGAGCTCTTCAAAGCTGAGAAACCAGCTAGCCCAAGCTCTGATGATCTAGGCATCAACCTTCTTTTTGGAATGGAGAAGAATGAATCTAATCCCCTCTGCAATGATAATTCCAAGCTCGTTCAAGCTGTTATAGCAAACAAGGACTTTGACCCCTCCGAGTTAATCGTCCAAGCTGATAATATTTCAAAGGGATGGCGCAATACATTGAGGATCACTACGCCAAGTGGAGAGAAGTTGGAAAAAACTGCTGGCAAAGGTCCTATCTTTGATGAATCTGAGTCGTCTGGGTCCGAGTCCGAGTCTTAGTCTAAGTCTGTAGACGAGTCCTTAGAGTCTGAGGCCGACCCTCTTTCTGCTATAGAGTCCAATCCTGAGTCTCTTGTTGAATCTTCTCTTTCCGGTGAGGTCGCAGCTGACCTTGCCCCTCTTGATGTATTAGCCAATGAATTCAATAAAATGAGTACCTTTGCTTACGATGCATGTCATTCCCCTAACCCTGATCAGCATTGCTTTTCTAATGATAAAAATGACAAAGAAATAATAAAAGCAATGGAAGAACACGAAAATAAAACAGCAGTTATCGAAGATACAGAAACAGATAACATTTCCAATGATACGACTGTTAAAGAAGTAAAAATTGGATTAACACTAAGTCAAGATGAACGCAAAGAGCTAATTAACTTGCTTAGTGAATTTGTTGATGTATTTGCTTGGTCATACCAAGATATGCCAGGAATTGACAGGGATATAGCTCAGCATACGATACCACTCATTCCAGGTATGAAGCCTGTCAAACAAAAGCTGCGCCGCATGAAACCGGATGTGGCTCTCAAAATCAAAGAAGAAATTAGAAAGCAGTTGGCCGCAGGTTTCATCAAAGTATCCAAGTATCCATAATGGATGGCAAATGTGGTTCCGGTTCCAAAGAAGGATGGAAGGGTCAGAATGTGTGTTGATTACAAAGACCTCAATAAAGCAAGCCCGAAAGATGGGTTCCCTCTACCTCACATTGACATTCTGGTCGATAACACTCCTATCATTCATGGACGGTTACGCCGGATATAATCAAGTACTGATGGCTGAAGAAGATATGGAGAAAACCACATTCCTCACACAATGGAGTACATATTGCTATACGGTAATGCCATTCGGGTTGAAAAACGCGGGTGCCATCTACCAAAGAGCAGCTACAGCATTGTTACATGACATGATGCACAAAGAGGTTGAGGTCTGTGTTGATGATATGATCGTTAAGTCTAAAGATCGCCCAGGCAATATCATTGCACTTCGCAAGTTCTGCGAAAGACTCCGTAAGTACAATATGAGATTAAATCCAGCAAAGTGTGCACTCGGAGTCACGTCAGGCAAATTACATGGATATGTGATCAGTTCTCGAGGGATTGAAATAGATCCCACAAAAGTAAAAGCGATCATAGCCTTGCCACCGCCCAAGAATGAGAAGGAGATTCGAGGTTTCATTGGAAGGCTGCAGTATATAAGTAGGTTCATATCAAAGCTCACAGCGATATGTGAACCTATATTCAAGAAGCTTAAGAAAAACGTCCCAGTCACATGGGATGACGATTGCCAAAAAGCTTTCGATAAAATCAAAGAGTACCTGGCAAACCCACCTGTGCTAGCGCCAGCAATACTTGACTTTTCTCTTTGACTCTACCTTACGGTCATAAGAGAAACGATGAGGGCAATGCTAGCACAAGAGATTGAAAGCAAGGAGAATGCAATCTACTACTTGAGTAAGAAGCTTCAAGGATATGAGACACGATACACACCACTTGAAAAATTGTGTCTCGCACTTGTGTGGGCCGCACAGAAACTAAGACATTACATGCTCACTCATACAGTGCATGTCGTGTCCAAGATGGATCCTCTCAGATACTTTTTCAAAAAAGCAACACTCAATGGAAGATTATCAAGGTGGATAGTCAATCTTGCTCAGTTTGACTTGAAATTTGTACCACAAAAATCCATCAAAGGTTCTACGGCTTCCGACTTCTTAGCAGACTTTCCTCTAGAAGAATTTGAGAAAGAAGGTGATGAGTACGATTTCCCTGACGAAGATTTACTCATGACCGAAGACGATAGTTGGACGCTTTATTTCGATGGAGCTTCAAACCAAAAAGGTTGTGGTGTAGGAGTCTTGCTTGTATCACCCAATGAAGAGAACATCCCAATTTCCATGAAGCTCGACTTTGATGTCACCAACAATGCAGCAGAATATGAAGCATGTATTTTGGGGTTAGAAACAGCTGTCGCCTTGGGAATTAAGAAGCTCAGAATCTACGGTGATTCTTCACTAATCATTAACCAAATCTCCAAGAAATGGAAGATGAGAAGTGAAAGTCTCGCTACGTATCAAGCTCATTTAGAAACTCTCACGGAGCAACTAGATGAAGTGGAATATACGTATTTGCCAAGAGAAGAAAAACAATTCGCCGACGCACTAGCTAAATTAGCATCAATGGTGCGAATTCCAACGGATATAATCAGAATGCCGTTGAACATAGAAAGAAGATATGAACCGGCTTATGTTCACGCACTCGACGATGAACAAGAATCACAAGAAGAAGATGAAGAGCCATGGTATACAGATGTCCTTAACTATGTGACAAGAGGAGAATACCCTCCTAATACTGATAAAAGGGCACGCCGTGCTTTGAGGCTCCTGGCCTCACAGTATGTGCTCATCAGGGGAGAACTCCACAAGAGAACTGCAATGGGGAGAAATCTCTTATGCATAGCTAAGAAAGAAGCACACAGAACCATGGAAAACCTTCATGCCGGTATATGTGGAACGCACATGAATGCGAAGATGTTAGTTCAAAAGATTCAACGACAAGGTTATTATTGGACTACTATGGAAAGATATTGTCACGAATACGTCAAGAAATGTATGAAGTGTCAAGTCTACGCAAATTTACAGCATGTTCCACCTTCGCTTCTCTACACATATACTTCTCCATGGCCTTTCTTCACTTGGGGCATCGACATCATTGGAAAAATAACGCCACCAGGACAAGGGGGGCACGAATTCATCCTCGTAGCGATCGACTATTTCACCAAATGGGTCGAAGCTGCCTCATATGCTAAGCTAACGGTGTAACACGTAGCTCAATTCATTGAGAAATATATCATATGCCGCTATGGGGTACCTCATGAGATGATCAGCGATAACGGAACGCATTTCCAAGCCGAATGCGCGGAATTATTACAGAAATACCATATCAAGCATCACAGATCATCACCTTACAGACCACAAACAAATGGTGCGGTCGAATCGGCCAACAAAAATGTGAAAACTATCATCGAAAAGATGACAGAAAATTACAAGGATTGGCCAAGTAAGCTACATTTCGCCCTTTGGGGTTATTGAACCTCTGTTCGTACATCAACAGGGGCTACCCCTTTCTCTTTGGTCTATGGAGTTGAAGCTGTACAACCAATAGAACTCGAAATCCCTTCTCTCCAAATCGCGTTGGAAAGCCAACTAGATGAGGTCGATTGGATTAGAGCAAGATATGATGAACTAGTCTTACTTGATGAAAAACGCTTGGCAGCTTTGCATCATGTCCAAACCTACCAACAGCGTATGGCGTGACATTTCAATAAAAAGGTCAAGACTAGGAACATCAAATGCTTAAAGCACTCCGCAAAAATGTGTTGGATCCAAGAGGAAAATTCAGACCAAATTGGTTAGGTCCGTACATTGTTAAAGCCATCTTGTCTGGCGGAGCGGCACAATTAGTTGACATGGACGGTAATGGTTTCCATAATTTAACTAACTTGGATCAACTCAAGAAATTCTATGCCTAATCGCATGGGTTCATGACCTAATAAAGCTACGTTTGGCCTGATTCCTTTTTAAGGATACGTAGGCAACCCCTCAAGGGGGCCCGACCACTTTAAAAAAATAAAATCCTCCCTCTGTTGATCAAGTATACGCGTCAGTTCAGCATTGCGTCACGACAAACAAACAAAAAAAAGGGGTTTTTTCTGCGACATGGGACATTCCACCGTGTCACGGCACAGTCCACCGTGGCACGGTGGACCTGAGCAAAAAAAAAAATATGTCGTGACACGGGAATTTCCAACGTGTCACGGAATTTTTCACCGTGGCACGGTGGAATTTCAGGTTTTCCGATTTTTTTTAGTGACGCACTCTTTGCGAATTTATTATTTGTTCGAGGTTTTTTTTTTATTTTCATTCTTCCATTGCGTTCGACTCCTTGACTCGGATATTATTAAAAAAAAAAAGTCATTGTAATTTTTTATTTAAGGCTAAAATAAATATGCTACTATTATTAAAATAAATGTGACTACAATTATTGGCATCATACGCCTTATTTTAGAAAATTATAAATCATAAAAGCAAAGCAATACTGAACTAATCCCTCTTCACTTTAGGAACCTCATTCTCTTTTTCAACTAGGTCGGCCTTCACCATTAATGTGTCTTTTGTAGACCGAACCGTCACACCCCTAGTCGAACTTTCACCCCTTTCACCTTTCTTAAAGTTCTTCGGTTGTTTCTCTCTATAGACCATCTTCTCTTTACCCTTCCCTTTCACATAATTCTTCCTTTTCGGCATTATAGGAGTCTTAAAATCAATCCCTTGCGTTCTTGGACCTAGACGATTTTTAAGAGGCGCTTTCTTAATTCCAAGACGACTCTTCACATCAGATTTGCGTGATCCGACTCGTTCCCTCCTACTTCTAGGATTCAACCATGCCTTATATGCACTAGATAGAGGAGGAGGAGCTTGGTTACTTGCAGAAACGGTCCACAAAGGTCTTTCAATCCAATAAGTCTCGTATTTGTGAACGTTACTTTCATGAAACGATACTTCAAGAGGACTATCGTTATAGCGTGGAACTACTTGTTCAAGTCCATACTGCCGCATCAGTCGAGAAGGACAATAAAAAGTCAGTTTTGAGATACTAGGAACACGGCAATACGGAGTATCATTCGTACCAACCATCCTAGTAAGCCTCCACCAAGGAACCACCCAACGAATGGAAAATTCCCTCTTTGCAAAGAAATTTTTCCAGTCTTCATACGACATATTCACAGAGTAATTCTTCTTCTTGCGGACTAGATTGTTAGGGCCATATTTTTCAATATCATCGGGGGCTTCAAATAGTTCTAAACGCTCCATTAACCAAATCTGCACAAAAAAAATAAATAAAATAATCAGTCGGAAAAAAGAAAAAAAATATGTAGATTTCCCGTGACACGGCAGACTTCACCGTGTCACGGCAGAGAGCCACCGTTACACGGTGCCTGTTTTGTGTCACAGGAGCTACTCGGAGCGTATTTTTACCTGCAGCAGTACAGAGAGCCCTTCCTGATGGCTTTCCGGTCATCTTTTTCTTCGTCAAGGCCACGAAATGTTTCTCCAAGGCATGTAGGCATAGGAGACCTCCCAGATTCAACATGTCACTAGTGGAAAAATAGCTATCCGTAACGGGCAAAAAAGGCCTATCCGTAACGGGCAGCGGGCGTTACGTATGCTACCGTTACGGATAGCAAATGTTATTCGTAACGGGCAGTGCCCGTTACGAATAACCCGTTATTTGTAACGGGCATTTTAGCAGCCCATTACAAATAACCCGTTATTTATAACGGGCATTTTAGCTGCCCGTTACGAATAACCCGTTATTCGTAACGGGCATTTCAAATGCCCGTTACAAATAACTCGTTATTCGTAAAGGGAACTTTAAGTGCCCGTTACAAATAACGGGCACTTTAAGTGCCCGTTACGAATAACGGGTTATTTGTAACGGGCATTTCAACTGCCCGTTACAATTACATTTAGCCTCAATTAAAAAAAAAATCCCAGCATAATTTGCTGGGCTGTCGAAATTTTGTGCTTATTATATCAATGTAAATTTTTATTTAATCCACAATTTTTAATTAATACAGTTGGCCACAAAAAAAAAAAATAATAATAAAAAAAAACAACAACAACAATTTTTTTTTCCTTAGAACAATGTTTGCCCCGGATTATTGAACACAAGCGCATATTATAAAATACATATGCGTTGCTGAAATCATATCCCACACCCCCCACAACTTATTTCACGACCCTTGCCATCCTTGAGGTTGACGTCAATTTAAAAATAATCACCGCGATAACTACGTCTAGGCCCCGTTAGGTATACGGTTTCATAAGAATTGTGATATCCCAAGGCTCCGTTAAACAGAACAAAATATTCATCTTCATCACAAGCCTCGATCTTTCTTGTGAAGCCTTTGCAACAATCATCACCATAAAAACAAATGGAGGCCAAGAAAATCTCCATGTATGCACAACGATTATCGGATACATACCTAGTGAATCAAAAGTTAGTTTTACACAAACAACTTGCATTGAAACTACACACTGATATAATAAGCAGTTTGACAGCTGCCAAAAAAAAATGCAGTTTGAGATTTATATGTGCTTACCGATATAATGGATGATGTTTATGTATGAGCTACAATAAGAGTTAAAAACAAAAAATTTTTTTAAAAAAAGAAGCTACAGGAAGTATTTATATGCACCAACCTTTCTTTTTTTACTAATGTCATATTGAAGCTCGAAGGATAGATACTCCGGAAGGAACCTTAATAACCTGAAAATTTTGTTATATTATAAATTTCAATAGCAAATCTCAGCAAAAATTCCTCCAAACTTAAAACTTGTAAACCAGCACCCCATATCATTCGGTACCCCAGCCCCTAAGTATGCCACATATATATTTTTGTTCTTTTTCTCTCTTTATTTTCAGGGGTAAAGTACCAAGCTTGTACATAGATGATCAATATAAATCACTAGCAAAAATTACATACCAGTTGGAGCTCATAAAGCAAGCACAATAAGGGGAAAAAAAAAGGGGAAAATGACTGCTAAAATTTATCAGTCTCTGCCTATGCAAAAACACTAGTGAACTCATCGGTATTGGTAATGTTAGAGCTCGAATTATTAGTTCTGTTTTTTTATCAGCCAAAGGGGTTTCATATGTTCACTGTTTTTTTTTTTTTTTTTTTTTTGTATTAAGCATTAATCAAGACAGTGGCAGTTGTATCACACAAAGTTCACCCATTGTTGGACCTTACCGATTCAATAGAATAGCATGTACCATTAAGACGACTCCAATCAGATATTTTTGCTCCTAAATGCAATACCATACAAAAGGATTAGTTTCAACACGTGAAGGTAAAATATATAAGAAGATACAAAATGAAGGGATTGGGATCAAACCTCTGGATTCTTTATATGTAGAAAGGTGCTCAAAGACAAGGTATAATGAAAGACATAGGGTAAAAATCACAAAGGCGCGTGCAATATGAACAACTCATGGAGGAGCAATTTCAGACAAAACTAGCATAATGATCAATGTAACTCTACACAGATTCGCCCCTGCCCAAGCACATTACCAAACTCTAATCAAAACTTTAAGCACCAAAACTTTCCCACAACTCTCAGTCAACAACATCATAATTCCAATTTCCAAGAACCCCCTAGTCAACAATTACACAAAAAATCCCCTGGCATATTTCAGTCAAACGATTAATTGAAAACCATAAACCTTGAATTTGTCAAACAACCCCAGAAAAAAGAAGAAAATTGCCTTGTCTATAAAGATTTTACCATAAAGAACCAATCTTTATATATATACTGCATAATCTTCTCAACCCAGTATCCCAATTCAAACCTCTTATAGTAACCCCATCCCAAAAGAACCATCCCATATTATTTTAATCAAATACGACATTTAAGGGTAAAATATGAACAGAAAGAACTATGATATACCAATAAAAAATCAAAATTTAAATATCAATGAAATTTTAAGTTTAAAAATCAGCTAATTGAGAAATATAACAAATAGTTCAATAATGACCTGAAAAATTGATATTCAATAGTTAATAAATGAAAAAAAAAAAGAATTAAATCAAACGAACAGTCTAAGTAACAACAAACAAAAAACAAACAATATCCCCAAAAAATTAAATCAAAATTATCAATATTATGGATGATTAAATTACAAGAATAATGATGAAAAAACGAATAAAGCATAAATTATGGCATAAATCCAAAAATTAGCAGAAAAAATCGAGGAACTCATTGATGTTGACCTGATGACCGATCATCGAAGAGGAGTAGAAATTGGCGTGGGAACCAGGGTTTGATGAAGAAAAAGTTAAAAGGAGGAAAGCTGGGTTGACTAAGCTAGATCTAGCGAGTTGGAGAATGGAGAAGCCTTAGAGCAAAATCAATAAACCCTCTGATCTAAAAATCATCAAAACCCCCAATTTCACCATTTTTTCTCTCTCCTCGTCCCATATCGCCATTTTGTCGCCTTGTTTCATCACCAATTGAATGGGGAAGATTGATGGAGGAGAGGAGAGGAGAGGAGAGAGAGTGACTGAGTGTGAAATGAGAGAAAAGAGGTGAATGACGGCTAGGTAAACCCTAATAAAAAGCCAAAGCCAAGTAATGGGCTCCTCTCATCATTTGGGCCACGCTCAAGCAGTTGTATCGGGCTCAATATGCCCGTTACTTGTAATATAATATCCGTAACGGGCAATGATGACGGTTACAACTAAATAAGTATTCGTAACGGGCACTATTTTTCCCGTTACGAATAACTAAGTATTCGTAACGGACACTATTTTTCCTGTTACGAATAACTAGGTATTCGTAACGGACACTAATTTGCCCGTTACGAATAACTAAGTATTCGTAACGGACACTATTTTGCCCGTTACGAATATATTTAATGTAACGGGCATAGCTTTGCTCGTTACAAATAGCCTGTTACGAATGAGATTTTTTCCACTAGTGTGTTCAAGCACAGATGCTAGACAAGCATGTCCTACCCTACCGTTTGCAAATAAATGCTTGCTAAACATGCAAAGATATATGCCTTTCTATGGTATACATGATAAGACTCAGAGATAGGGCGATTAATATATAAATTTGCAAGTTTTTCTAAGTCTACCTCATTACCACACACAATTCTATTTAAATCTGGATCTGTTAGATTCAGATGGCGTTCAAAATCTTGGTAATAATATTCACGTAGGGTAGGCATGGCAATAACATTTCTAGCAGGAAATCCAAAGATCGCACCGAATTCCTCCGGCAGGGGACATATTTCATCGTAATCAAATTTAAAACAATGTGTTTCTAGACTCCAATAGTCTAATGCTGCCCTAAGAAAATCATGTTCAATCGCTACATGCCTCAGTGCTAGTAAACCCCTGACATGAAACAATTCTAACTCTCTTTTGTCAGCATTGGTCAAAGAATAAGACCAGTCGCACAATGTATTATCAAAATTCTGAGACATTATTATTGAAATAATTATTTTGTGTTTCGTAATTATGCATATCACGAATATACTAGTCCTATTTTATAGAAAAAACGCTTGAAACTACTCAGAAATTATCTTTCCATACGCGTAAACCACACCGTTGTAGAATACGCGCACCGTGACACGGGGTGACCCACCGTGTCATGGGAATTTTTTGCCGCGACACGACAATTTTTGCCGTGACACGGTGTACAATGCCGTGTCACGGCGCCCATGCGTGTTTTTTTTTTTTTATCTTTTCCTGTATCTATTCGGATTTTTTTTTCGTATTTTATCTTCACCGTTTATTTTTCAGTTTTCTGAGAGTTTCATTCTGAATAAAATTCTCAACTTTTTTTTAATTTCTTTTTTTATTTATTCTTTTTATCATTTTATTTTTATAATTTAATTTTTATTTATTTATTTATTTATTTATTTATTTATTATTTTTAGTATTTTATTCATTTTATTTCTTTTTTTTCTTTATTATTTATATATTTTTTTATTTATTCTATTTATTTATTCTTGTCTTTTTTATTTCTTTTTCTTTTGGGGAAGGTCGGTACCCTCCACTTTGTTTTTATTTATTTATTCTATTTATTTCTTTTTTTTTGTTTTCGCGTCATTAATACATACACAATCACACACAATGAGTCTCAAGCACACACTAACACACACTAATAAATACATAAACTGTGAATAATGTACAAAATGAGTCATAATAAATAAGCAGTGTCAAGTGTCATCACAGTATGTACAAATAAGGACCCTCGGTAAAAAATCTACAGAACTAGAAGAGTTAGGATCAGTATCATCCCCAGCCTGTGAATACGGGAACGGTGAGCCAAAGAGTACCGCCATCATCCTAGTACGAGGAGTAGTGTCCCTACTAGTCCCTGTGACTCCAGCAGCAGTCAAACTCAAAGTAGGACCCGTCCAACCGGCAAACGGTGTCGACTGACTCAAAGACATGGGGATCGTTGGTGGAGGCATCGTCCCATACACTGGAACTGAAAACAAGCCCGACACCAGTGGAGGAATCACGGACGATGGAGCTGAAAATAAGCCAGGATCCACGGGAGTCAAAACTGGCCTAAACTCAGGCTGTGAAGGCTGTGAAAACGACTGCCGCTGCCTCTGACCCTGACCCTGAAAGCGCTGGGAAGACTAAGGCTGCTGCCACTGAGCCTCCTGAAACGGCTGAGTAATCTGAGGCTCCCGCTAAGACTGAGAATGCCGATGAACCTCAGGAGATCGTCTACCACGACTAATCTCCCCCTTGTCCTAGCCTCTATGCCTCGAGCGCGAGCGGGACCACCGTTGCTCCTGAAAAATACAAAATCAAAAGGCGTCAACAATGCAAAATAAAACAAATGGTAGAAGTCAAAAAAATGAGCATACCTCAAGAACATCGCTAGAACTGCTCCGACAACTTGAACCACGCCGAAGCTTGAGGATGCAGTACTTTAGAGCGTCAACCAGCTTCATGAGTCCCATCATCTCCGGGTGGTTAGGCTGAGAACAAAACAAAGAAAAATCAGTAACAAGCGGTGTTAAAAGGATGAATAATGCATCAAAAACTTACCAGCTCAAAAACCTCGGGCAGAGACCCCTGCGCCTGTCTGAAACCCTCTGGCGCGTCAGCAATATAGTCCTCGGTAATACCAATCGGCCCTAGGTAATGGACAGATTGAGGCGGAATCTCAATCCTCCCCATGGGGCGAATAGTCGTCTGAAAATACGATCGAATAATTAAGTTATTCGACTATTTAAACAGAGACTAGTGACAAAAATCCTCAAAAGAAAACATACCTCAGGAAGGCGGGGTGGAGGAGCTAGAGAGGGAAGCAAGTCCTGCACATAATCACCCTCCATGTGCACAAGCTCCTGCCAAGGAAAAGTGTAGCGCTCTCCCCTGTTTATCAACTCCCTAAGCAAGCGCGAGTCCAGCATCGACTCCGGTGGAGATAAGGGCACCACAAAGCGATCACCACTATGCTGAAGAACGACACGCTCCCCCAAATACCAGACAAAGCGTCCGGTACCAACCAAAACAGTGCGGTGCGCTGAAAGATGCAAGGCCTCGGGAAGATTAGTCATCCCAACCCAAGGACGATATTGGACATCAATGGCAACCTGAAAACCATAAAAAGTTGGCATGAAACACCAGAAATAACGTAAAAGAGAAAATAACAGACAACAAAACTAATTCTTACGCCAACAGAAGAGGTGCCTCGGCGTAGCAGCCCGCGCATCGCAGAGACAGACTCCACCCGTGACTCTCCTCGGTCACGCCAGCTGGCCCCGACGGGGAAGTCATGAACCGCTCCACGACGTCGTCGAGGAGCCAATCCTGGGAAGTACTCGTAGAACCATAGCTGCAATGAAAAGTAATCTTTGAGCACATGAGTCGAACAAATTAAAATAAAATAAGAAGAGGAAAGGATCTTAACCTCTACGACTCTCCATAGACCGTAGACAGTGACGAGAGACTTGTCGTTCAGCTGCCTACAGCCATGACGTAACAACAAGAGAAGGTCGGCGTATCCGAGGCTGGCCCAGCTAAAGGATCCTATCTCACTGATCCTGACTAAAGAAGGGAGGTAGCAAAGGAGTGCACGTAAACTCCTATCAGGAGAAAGAGTCATGGAGATGAGAATCAGAATGAAGATCCGCACTCGCTACTCAGCTAACGTCTGCTCCATGTCAAAACCACGGGCAAGAACCGAAGTCAGCTCCGATCGCCCGCTCCTAGGACCACCTCGAGTCACTGGCTGTGTCCTGATATGCTGAACGATCGGACCTAACAAATCGGCTGCCTCAGTCGCTCCCCAAGAAAGATCAGACATCTGTGCTACAGCCCGGTCAGTGAAGCGCAGACCGCTAATCGTGCTAAAGTCCAGAGGGGTCACTGTCATCTCCCCCCAAGCAAAGTGAAAGGTGTTGGTATTATCCCAAAAATACTCCAACAATGCGCGAACAACTGTCGCACCGCAACCCCGGGGGCTGAAAAACCCTACGACCGCCGAATAAAAGTCCACTAAACCAGCTGATTCCCATAAGGCGTTCGTAGCAGGATCCCTCGTGATAATCTGGTGAAGTCGAGGAATCAAATCTCTGGCTCCAGAACCGTGGTGGCGAAGCGTGCCGTCAACTATGCCGGCAAGTGGGTGATGAGAAACGTGGTTCTCACGACAGAAAACCAACTGGTCTGAAGTCCACTGAGGTGGAACCCACCTGCCTCTACCCGTAGAGGCCCGAGGCTCAGACTCTAAGGCGTCGTCATCCATACCCTCGGGAATCGTGGGAGTGTCCTCCCGAAAAGCCTGACGCCGACCATGGGTAGAAAGATCGCGATCTCGTTGTCTAGGCATGCTATTATAAAAATAAAAATCTAAATGCTTAGCATCTTTTCCTAGGACATTTAGTTATTTATATCGAGTTGCATTTTAATAAAAAAAAAAATCTAAATTCTTAGCATCATTTCCTAAGACGTTTAGTTATTTATATCGAGTTGCTTTTTAATAAAAAAATCTAAATGCTTAGCATCACTTCCTAAGTTAGTTATTTATTGCATTATACGCTAAATTTTTACCTCAAGGCTAAAAATTGGCAAAATAATGGAATTATTTATAGTATCTAGTTTCTCCATGACGAACTAATACTATGTTCTCCTAATTGCATGATAATATGTTCTCCATGACAATGTAGTAGATACACAATACAAAACATGTCTCAAAATTGCACAAAAACAATAGATCGACGCATCATAGCATATTTTACAAGATCTACAACCAACATGCCATCATCTCAAGTGCAAAAGAACAACATGAACAACAAGGAACACCATTTACCACAGGTAGTATCAAAAATGGTGATTTGCTCAATTCTTCACCAAATCATGCAATTTTTGTCTCAAATCGCTCACAAACAGGCATACACACATATGCAAGTAAATTCATAGCAAGAACTTCAACATAAACCTTAAAATAAAAAAATCCCCAAATTGATTTTTAAGGGGTTTTCATGAAATTACTCATTTGAAGCAAATTTGAGGCAAAATCAAGGGAAACTTACATAGATCCTTGTAGAGAATCAAAAATGAGGAAAGTAGCAAAAAATTAGAGCAGGATTGATGAAGATTTGAGCTCCAAAAGCTCAAAAAACCGTGAAGACCAGAACAACTGCCGCGACACGGTCAAGCTACGCCGCGACTTGGCGAATAGATGACGTGTCATGGGGATAAAATCCCGTGTCACGGTAATTACAGGGGTCGTCGGAGCTCCGATATACAGCAACAGCAGCACGGCAGTGAGTAGCAATGAATAGCAGCTAGCAGTAGCAAAAAAAAAAAAAAAAAAAAAAGGGAAAATGCAGAATCGCCGTGACACGGGGAGGGATCTCCGTCTGACGGAAAGTAGCTCCGAGCGCCGGTAAGATCTTGTCGTGGCTCGGTAGTTTGAGCTGAAGAAAAAAAGAAAATGGAGAAGGGGAAGTGCGGAAATAGCAAAAAAATGGCAGAAAGCAGCTTGAATTTAAAGCCAAAAAGCATCCCGTTACATCCTGTTTCCTGTATAACGATTTCCGTTACCATGTAACGGTAATATATTGGCGTGGCGCACGTGGTCTGACTGGTCAAAGATGCTAGTTGACTGATTTTTAGCCAAAAAATTTCCCGCGTCACGGGAATCTGCTCCGCGTGACGGGGATCCTTGTCGTGCCACGAGAATTCTTTTCGTGACACGGTGGTCCTGCGCCTGCCCTACATAGTTATTTGCGAATATTCCTGGCATTTTGACTGACTGCGCAAATTGGATAGTTAATTTTTCGATAAAATTACGCGAAAAATTCTAACTAACGATTGAAGGGTATCAAAATTACCTTTTGCCCCTAAGAAGCGTCAAAATCAATTTTGTCGATATTTCAGGCACCTAATATGGTCGGATAATCGACTTGAAGGTGTGAATCATCTGTGGCCCACGTTCGGGGATAATCGAACCATCATACACTTGCAAATTTCAACGATTACAGTAGTCGTCGGCTTTCCTCAAGCATGGAAAGCGTTATCGGTGGATTTTTCTTCAAGTATAGAAAACCACCAAGTCGGCTTTCCTCAAGCATGGAAGGCGTTATCGGTGGATTTTTCTTCAAGCATTGAAAACCGCCAAATTCCTTTGTCGGCTTTCCTCAAGCATGGAAAGCATCATCGGTGGATTTCTTCAAGCATAGAATGAGACCAAATTCATATGTCGACTTTCCTCAGGCATGGAAAGTATCATCTGGTAGGTTTCTTCATGCTTAGAAAACTACCAAACTCCTCAGTCGGCTTTCCTCAGGCATGGAAAGCGTTTTAACGAACGTTATCCGGTGGATTCCTTCAACCATAGGAAGCTGCCAAACTCATTTGTCACCGCTACACTAGTGCCAGATACGTATTCTATCCTTTTACTCTTTTATCTGTGGAATTAACATTTTTCTGCAGGTATCGGCGTATACAAAGTAATTTAGGATCACAGAACGTATTAAATCATTCTCCATCCCTATCGACTACTTTGACTATCGTTTTCGAAACTGACGTGTCTACAAACTCAGTCAAAGTGGGGGCTTCTGTAGACACCTAAAAATGTCTCCCCAAAACCAAACCCGATGATGAACATCCTTTCACCGCCACAATTGGTTCGGTTCAGTATTTAATCCCGAGAGTGCTTAAAAAATTGTATTTGATTTGTATTTTTGAACAGTCCATGGATTAGTCTTGATGTTTGGTAAAAGCATAGTTTTAATTTCAGCCGAAACTTATTATTTAATTTTAGCCCAAACATTTTTTTATTTATTGTTTTATTATTTATTTTTGGCCCAAACCTTTTATTTATTTTATTTAATTATTTTCTTATTTTAGCCCAAATAATAATAAATCATAAAAAGGCCCGAAATTATCAATCGACACTTAAAATGCTGAACGAAATTAGGGTTAAAAATGTATTTAGACGGAAAGGCGGGCTGGGAATTCCCGCGCCACGGCAGGTACCCACCGTGTCATGGGTTTCATTCCCGTCTGACGGTGGGATTTCCCGTGACAAGGGAAATATTCTGTGACACGGGAATTTTCGTGTCTTTTCCGCGTAAACCCTTAACGCGTTTTCTTCCCCGTTTACTAAAAATTTCCCGCGTCACACTAAAATTGCAACGTGTCACGGGAATGTTTCCCGTCTGACGGTGGGACTTCCCGTGTCACGGTATAGTTTGTCGTGTCGCGGGATACTTTTTTAGGGTTTTTATCATTTTAGGGTTCCGTGTGCTCCCTCAGCATATTTTCTCTATAAATACCCCCTCATTTCTGATGTACGGGGCACCAATTAATTCTCTATTTTTCTCTCTTCTATGCTTTAGCCTAAACACTAGCCTACCCTTCTTATTTCAAAATTCCTTCTTCAAGTACTCCAAGGAGTCCATACTTTACTCGTGGTTCTGTCCTTAAGCCAAGGGGTGAAAGGTAGAACTGTTTGAGGGTTTGGCCCCAGATCAACTCTACTTTATTTAATTTAATTTAATTATTGTTTTATTATTATTTCCTTGAAGTTACTAACTCGTTTATTATTTTGTAGTTGCAAACAAACAGAATCAAAGTAAGAATTATGTTCCTTTTATTTCTATTATTTTTCTAACGATTTTATATTGTTGGAATTATGGTTAAATTGCTTCCAATATTAATGTATATTCTATTATTTTTATGATCACTATATTGCATGTTTAAAGGAAATATGTAATTGAAAATCACGCCTAATAAGATAATTTGGACAGCCGGTTTAGGTTCCTTTTTTATCTTGTTATTAAATCAAGTGGTCACTAATATTCTAAAATTATGTGTTGCATTAATATTCAACCAATTTAGCTTAATAATAGTTTGGAGCAAATTGAATTTTTGTTTGTATGCCTTTGAGATCGCAAGAATCATTTTTCACATAAGAATCGAGTAGATGCCAATATGGGCGAATGTGACTCCATGACTTACTTCGTACCATCATCCCCGATCCTCCTTTCGTGGTTCCGAACCATATGGAGTTAGTAATCTCATGGATTATGAATGGGGTGTAACCTTCATGGGTCAATCGTTGTTGCCTATCGTTGTCCCTTATCGTGGTTGCCTTTTTATGATCCGTGAACGGTTTACAAGTTCCTTAAAAACTTGTTGGCGGCTCCCTACTTTCTTTGTCCCTAATCGTATATGTTAATTCCCACTTCCTATGAGTGCGAAGCATATTCACACATGCTTTTAACGTAGGCGCACTTCGAACGACGCCTACAATACCAAATCCAAAATCTCCCCCAAGCCAGAATCAGACAATGTCCTCATTGGCTCGGGAACTAGCCCAACATGGCTAATCCTCATCATCCTCATCCATGGAGCCGAAACCTCCACCTCCGCTGCTACCTGCACCACCTGCACCAGAAGAGCTACCACCAAAATAATCAGCTTGAAAACTCCCTCCCGTCGGTCCCCCGAAAGGAATGTCCTGGCCGTACCCATGGAAAGCAGAATAGTCAGTATAAATACCATGGGCAGTGGGATCCTTATCGTATCCCTAGGGTGGAGGCTAAAACCAGTCAGGGTTAATGGCATCGTCCGGAATGTTGCCCCGATGAGCGTAATCATCATACATAGGGTAGAGAGCTCTACCCTGGTTCCACTCAAGGTACCCTAACCTATGGGCAATGGAGCCTATCATCCTCCTAAGGTCAGTGTGGGAATGCTCAATAAGGTCTAAAGCCTGACCTATACTCTAGAAGTCCTAAACTAGGTCAGAGTCAACATGGGTGACAGAGTGAGACATGCGAAGCGGTGAATGCACTACCGCGGGCTCAGGCTGGGGTGGTGGGACTGGTGGTGGTACTGTTGGAGTATTTTTCCTCTTTTCTTCAAATTTTAACCAACTCTTTTCTTTAAACCTGTACAAAAACTCAATAAACTCATTAAACTCCCTCCTCTCTCCTCTCACAAGAAAAAGAAAAACTAGTCTACAAAACAATAAAATACGGGTTGCCTCCCGCAAAGCGCTGGTTTATCTAGGTCCCGCACGACCTTCTTACCAAGTATAAGAACTAGGACCCTTGGTCTAACGCTTGGTCGGGTGGTTTCTCACCCGGTCGAACGGTGTTTAGGCCACGACGCGGCTTCCTAACATGCCCTGTGGGACGCCAATTCACCTTATCTGATGGATCCTCCTTGACTTGGACCGGGGGTTCTTCAATGCTACGCACTAAAGATCCCTTTTCGATCGATGGTTGCTTTAAATTGTCACTACATTT
Organism: Chenopodium album; assembly: GCF_948465745.1. Taxonomy (NCBI): domain Eukaryota; kingdom Viridiplantae; phylum Streptophyta; class Magnoliopsida; order Caryophyllales; family Amaranthaceae; genus Chenopodium; species Chenopodium album. The sequence continues at coordinate 37,942,483 of NC_137838.1, forward strand.
TGCACTTGCAACTCGATCTGGCGGAACACTTACTGTTGGCTCAATTTCCACAGCTTTCTTGTTTAATTCCACCTTCTCATCCTCAAATCCAAGACCGACAGTGTAGAGGGCTCCTTCTATTGCATCAACTTCCTTTTGCCATTTGTCTATTTCATCTGTAAAGGATGCAACACAAGATACCACCTCCAAGGGATCTTTTACAAGAGCTTGGGGCTTGTTAGAATAGTTTTGAACCACATCAACACTAAAACACTTCCCCTCTGTCATGGGGCTTTTAGGGGTATTATTCAGATTAAAAATAATTTTATCATCCCCTACTGATAGTGTCAATTTGCCACATCTCAAATCTATAATTTCTCCTGCAGTGTTAAGGAATGGTCTACCCAAAATAATTGGGGTTTGCATATCCTCAGCCATATCAAGAACAACAAAATCAACAAGTATATAAAATTTACCTACTGTAACAGGAACATCCTCTAAAACACCTAAGGGGTATTTAAAAGAACGGTCGGCCATTTGTAGAGTAATATTAGTAGCTTTTAATTTACCCATATTTAACTTGGAACATACAGACAATGGCATAACACTAACGCTAGCGCCCAAATCACATAATGCATTATCAATCATTAGATTGCCAATATGACAAGGGATAGAAAAACTACCTAGATCTTTCAATTTAGGTGGAGATTTATTTTGAAGCACGACACTACATTCTGCATGAAAGCTATTGTCTCTACCTCATTAATAGACCTTTTTCTTGTCAATATTTCCTTCATGAATTTTGCATATGTAGGAATATGTGTAATTAATTCAGTGAAGGGAATTGTTACCTGCAAATCTTTAACCATCTCCAGAAACCTACCAAACTGCTTATCCAAATTTGTTTTCAAGTGACGATTTGGGAATGGAAGTTGGATAACTGGCTTTGGAATATTACTGCTCTTATTTGGAGTTGCTACCTTCCCTGGAGTTGTACCCTACAATGTAATATTAGATATATTAGTATTACTCTTTAGCCCTGTAGGACTATTAGCTACATTGTTAGGTTTAATGGAATCAAGATTAGCATTATTTATTAAAACAGGTTCATCATCTCTAGGCTTAGGGGGCCCTTCATAGTTTGAACCACTCCTTAGAGTAATTGCATAGGCTTGATCCGTAGGCCTGGTTGGCTGTGCTGGCAGGGCTCCCTGTTGACGGGCTTGCAGAGTAGCAGAAATTTGCGCAATTTGATTATCTACAATTTTATTATGTGCTAAGATCGAATCAATTTGGGCATCTCTACTCTCCATGTGCTTCTGCATATTAGCCAACATCGTTCTAATTTTAACTATAGCAGGGTCGGAAGATGAGGAGGATTGTTGTGGTTGGTTCTTCTGGCCAGCATTGGGGTGGTAATATTTCTGCTGAGTTTGTTGTGGCGCCTGTGATTCTTGTGGAGGTGGTGGATTTTGAACATTGGTGCTCCAGTAGGAAAGATGCGGATGATTCCGGTACCCAGGATTGTAGGTGTTGGAGTATGGGTTATTCTGCCTATAAGCTTGAAAGGCATTGACTTGCTTCACGGAACTCCTGCAATCTTGCTCCCAATGACCTAAAATTCCACAATTTTCACAGAAAGCCTCATTAGCATTATTATTAATTGCAGAAACACTAGCTAAATTTGCAGTACTAAGATTATCTAATTTCTGGCAGATGGAGGTTAATTGAGCTTGTGAAAAGGATACAGAGTTGACACTATGTTTCTCTTTATTAGCAAAGACTCTGGGATTCCCATATTGGGAATTATGTATTGCCATATCTTCAATAACTTGACCTGCATCATCAACATTAAGGTTCATAAACCTCCCACTAGCTGCAGAATCCAATATTATTCTAGATGAATTTCCAATCCCATTGTAAAAGGCTTGGATCAACTGCCATTGTGCCAGATTATGGTGGGGAAATTCTCTTTGTAGATCCTTGAACCTCTCCTAAGCCTCATATAAAGTTTCATCGGACTCTTGGGCAAAGTTCTGAATAGCACTCCGTGGTACAGTTGTTCTCTCTGCAGGATAATATTTGTTATAAAAATTCAAAACAAGAGTTTCCCAGTCAGTTATACCAAGTGCAGTTCTATTTAATCAATTAAACCATAATTTAGCTTTTCCACTTAAAGAGAAAGGAAAGAGAATATCCCTGATTTGGTCTTGTGTGACCCCAACTTGCCTGATGGTATTACAGTATTGATAGTAGTCTACAATATGAAGATTTGGATCTTCACCCTTAGGTCCACTAAACTGCTTCCTTTCTATCATCGTTATTAATTGGGGTTTAATCTCAAACTGTACCCCATCAAGAGCTGGAGTGGGAGTAAGGTGCGGAAAATCTGTAAGCTTTGGCTGTGAATAATCACTGAGCTTCTTAGGTACCGCCATCTCTGATTCTGGATCTGAAGATACCTCAGAGTCGCTAGAACCAGTTGGAGGGTCTCGGTGATTATTATTATCACCAGAACCCGCCAGAATTTGCTTGTAAAAATTCTTTTGTCTATGGAAGGATTGTTCGATCTCAGGATCGAATGGGATGTAACCTGATCTGGAACACCTGGGCATAAACAAAGAACTAAAAGCAAATATGAGACTTGCCTCAAAGAACAAACGTTCTCTAAGACAAAAAGAAATAACCTGGACTACAAAAATAATCAAAAATAAAAATAAATCCGTTTCCCTGGCAACGGCGCTAAATTTTGATAGGCTAAAGTCGTATCACCCAATCAAAAGTAATTCCTAAATCCTCTAACTAATGCAGATAGGGAAGTATGGTCGAATCCACAGGGAAACTGGTCTTTCTACTCCTAATTAATTAAAGCAATATAAATTAATTAATCAAAGGATAACTTAACTATAAGAGTAAAAGTAGGGAAGAATAAGAATAGAGGAAATCAAAGAATAAAAGACCTAAGGCATAGGTTCACCAATAAACAATATTCCAGGGTAAAACATAATAATCAAACATCAATTCATCAATTAATCAGATCATAAAGGGCTTTCGCTACGTATTACAAATCACAGAATTAATTTACTGGTATTAAATCTCATCTCTCGAATCTCGACTTAACCATTTATAAATTAACCTGCCTATTGAAATTAGACCTAAACATCAATTCTCGAATCTCGAATCAATATTGTCAAACTCATGCATAAAAGATCAGGCCTAATCTAGTCACAGAGCATTAAATCAATCAATAGGAAATTAATCTAACATTGACAATCAACAACAATAAATTACCCCTTCATATTATTTGTGGATCCCCACAAACCCTAGAAAGAAAACTACTCACACATAATTAAATATAACCTAAACAAAGCAATCAAATAAGACATGATGAAAGAATTAAATTAATTAATTGAGATTAAAGTAGAAGAGATCATTACCAAAATAATCTGAATTAAGGAGTTGAGTCAAGAACAAAGTTGTACAGAGAGAAACTAATCTAAAAGCTAAGTAGAGAGAGAAATTCTAAGAGAAGAAGTAAGAAAGAGTAAAACAAACTTAAACGAAAAGTATTTATATTAAGCAAGAATCCTAAACTAAAACAAACTTAAACGACGATTAAACCTCCTAATAATGACACGCGCCCGATCGGGCGAGGCACCGCCCGATCGGGCCCGCCTTTTTACTCTCAGGTGCGTCTCCTACGCCCGGCCGGGCTCGAGTTTGGGCACCAGCTTCGCTTCCCCCGCCCGGCCGGACGCGACTTCGGGCAGGACCTCGAATGGCTGGGCGACACTCTTGGGCTATTCCTTGGACTTCAATTGGGCTCCAATTCTTCGGGCCAATCCGAATTTCCTCTTTGGGTCTTGAATACTCGGTCCAAATACCCTGGTATCACATATACCGACCCCTTAATCACCGGTTCGATGGCTCTAACCGGCCCTAGGCTATGAAGGATGGTCGTGCATCTCCAATGCTCAGAGATACTCCATAATATCTTGGGAAAATGCTCCAAAAGTGCAAATCCCTACAAAAGTCAACCAAATCTACGAAAACACTAGAAAACACCAATTAGTAATAAAAGTGGCTCTAAAGAGCCAAAAGCACTACTAATTATGACCAAAGGACGGGGGTAAAATACTACATAAAATGGACATATCAATAGACCATGCCATCTAACTAACTCATGGTTATGACTCAAACTCATAATTGGTAGACAACTCAGTAACAGTTTACTTAATTACTCTTCCTCAGTGTAGGCGTCATTCGAAGTGCGCCTACGTTAAAGCATATGTGAATATGCTTGGCACTCATAGGAAGTGGGAATTGACATAATACGATTAAGGACAAATAAAGTAGGGAGCCGCCAACAAGTTTTTAAGGAACTTGTAAACCGTTCACGGATCATAAAAGGCAACCACGATGAAGGGACAACAACAATTTACTCGTGAATGTTACACCCCCTTCCTAATCCATGATATTAATAACTCCATATGGTTCGGAACCATGAAAGGAGGATCGGGAATGATGATACGAAGTGAGTCATGGACTCACATTCGCCCGTATCGGCCTCTACTCGATTCTTATTGTGAAAAGTGATCCCTGCGATCTCAAAGACATGCAAACAAAGATTCAATTTGCTTCAATCTATTATTAAGCTAAATTGGTTGAATATTAATGCAACACATAATTCTAAAATATTAGTGATCACTTGATTTAACAGCAAGATTAAAAAGGAACCTAAGCCGGTTGTCCAAATTATCTTATGAGGCGTGATTTTTAATTAGATATTCCCTTTAACATGCAATATGGTGATCAATAAAATAAGCATTAATATTGGAAACAATTTAACAATAAATCCAATAGTATAAAATCGTTAGAAAATTAATAGAAATAAAAGGAACATAATTTTTACTTTGATTCTGTTTGCTTGCAACTATAAAATAATAAACGAGTTAGTAACTTCAAGGAAAAATAATAATTAAACAATAATTAAATTAACTTACATTTAATTATATAGAATTGATTTGGGGCCAAACCCTCAAACAGTTCTACCTTTCACGCCTTGGCTTAAGAACTGAACCACGAGTAAAGTATGGACTCCTTGGAGTGCTTGAAGAGGGAATTTTAAAAGAAGAATGGTAGGCTAGTGTTTAGGCTATAGCATATAAGAGAGAAAAAGAGAAAATTAATTGATGCCTCGTACATCAGATATGAGGGGGTACTTGTAGAAAAAATATGGAGAGGGAACACACGACCCTAAAAAGATAAAAACCCTAAAATATAGCACCGCGACACGGCAAAGAATTACCGTGACACGGTACCTGGCACCGTCAGACGGGGCAAATTCCCGTGACACGGTGGACAGCTGTGTGACGCGGGAAATTTTTTAGGGTACGGGGAATTAAACACATGAAGGGTTTACGCGAAAAGGACATGGAATTGCCTCGTTTTACAGCACAGGTACCGTGTCACGAGGAATCCCACCATAGCGCGGCATTGGATCCCGTGACACAGTGGACAACTACCGTGACGCGGGAGCCTGTAGTCCGTTTTCCCGTCTAAATTACCTTTTAAGCCTAATTTCATTCAGCATTTTTAAGTGTCGATTGATAATTTCGGGCAAATTCTAATTTATTATTATTAATTGGGCGAAAATAAATAAATAATAAAATAAAATAAAAGATTTGGGCCAAAATAATAAAATAAAATAAAAAGGTTTGGGCTGAAATAAATTATGTTTTAACTAAACATCAAGATTGATCCATGGACTATTCAAAAATTGATTTTAATTAAATACGATTTTTTAAGCACTCTCGGGATTAAATACTGAACCCGACCAATAATGGCAGTGAAAGATTGTTCATGATCGGGTTTGGTTTTAGAGAGACATTTTTAGGTATCTACAGAAGCCCCCACTTTGACTGAGTTTGGTGAAACGTCAGTTTCGAAAACGATAGTCAAAGTATTCGATAGGGACGGAGAATGATTTAAGATGTTTGGCGATCCTAAATCACTCTGTATACGCCGATACCTGCAGAAAAACGTTAGTTCCACAGTTAAAAGAGTAAAGGGATAGAATACATATCTGACACCAGTGTATCAGTGACAAATGAGTTTGGCAGCTTCCTATGCTTGAAGTAATCCACCGGATGATGTTTCGTTGAAATGCTTTCCATGCCTGAGGAAAGTCGACTGATGAATTTGGTAGCTTTCTAAGCCTGAAGAAACCTACCGGATGATACTTTCCATGCCTGAGGAAATTGACATATGATTTTGGTGTTTTTCTATGCTTGAAGAAATCAACCGATAATGCTTTCCATGCTTGAGGAAAGCCGATTTTGCGGTTTTCTATACTTAAAGAAAAATCCACCGATAATGCCTTCCATGCTTGAGGAAATCCGACTTGGCGGTTTTCTATACTCGAAGAAAAATCCAACGATAATGTTTTCCATGCCTGAGGAAAACCGACAACTGATATAATCGCTGAAATTTGCAAATGTATGATGGTTCGATTATCCCCGAACGTGGGCCGCAAATGATTTACCTTCAAGTCGACTATCTGACCATGTTAGGTGTTTAAAATGTCGAAAATGCAACCCTAATGCTTGTTAGGGGCAAATCGGTAATTTTGGTACCCTTTAAATACCAATTAAAATTTTCCGCGCAATTCCGGTGAGAAAATAACTGACTAAAAGTTGCGGAAAATCGTTCCAACTTGGTCAAAGATGCTAAAATATCTGCAAGAAGGTTGGAAGGAGCGTGCAGGACAAACAAAAGGGCACCGCGTCATTGGGATGAATCCCGCGATACGGTGGATTGCCCCGTCTGACGGTGGAAATCCCCGTGACGCGGGACCCCTTTTTTTTATTTATTTATTTTTTCTATTGAAATCATCAATGCGCCACGATAATAACATCGTCCCACACGCGTGAATGTCGTTACGCGGTAACGGGAATCGTGGCACGGGAATGGGGTACATTTTTGTCTTTAAATTCGAGCTCTTGCTTCCCATTTTCGCCATTTTCGTTCTCAAATTCCTTATGTTCTCACCTCTTCTCTTTTTTTTTTGGCGTCTCCAGCCACCGTGCCACGAAGCCTAGCACCTTCACTCGTCAGGTTCCACCGTGACGCGGCGGCAGTCACCGTGACAGGGTGTCTGTTCTCAGTGCGTGAGAACTTATCTCACCGCTTTCTCGCCGTTGCTGCTGCTGCCTGAGCTTTGCTGCTTGCCGTTGCTGCTACATGAGCTCTGCCATCGTCCCGGATTCACCCCGTGACACGGGGAAGCTTCACTGTGCCACGACTTTAGACCACCGTGCCAAGGCTTTAGACCACCGTGTCGCGGTGGTTGCTGCACCATTTTAGCGGGTTTTTTGAGCATTTATAGCTCAAATCTCCACCAAATTCGCTCCAATTTTTTTGCTAATTTCCTCATTTTTAATTTCTCACAAGGATCTATGTAAGTTTCCTTTGCTTTGTCTCATAGTTGTAAATTCCATACTTGCTTGAAACCGTAAAAAAATCAAATTGGGGGTTTTTAATTTTGAGCTTCCATGTCAAAATTCTTGCTATGAATTGACTTGTATATGAATGTATGTGTGTTTGTGAGCAATTTGAGACCAAGTTTGTGTGTTTTGGTGAGAAATTGAGCAAATCACCATTTTTTGGTACTACTTGTGTGAAATTGTTGTTCATGTTATTCTTTTGCACTTGAAATGGTGATATATTGGTTGTAGATCTTGTAAAATGTGCCGATTTATCGTTTTTGTTCAATTTTGAAACATGTTTTTTTTTGTATATGTATTATATTGTCATGGAGAACATAGTATCATGTAATTAGGAGAACATAGTATTATTTCGTCATGGAGAAACTAAATACTAGAAATAATTCCATTATTTTGCTGATTTTTAGCCTTGAGGTAAAAATTTTGCGTATAATAGAAAATGCAACTCGAGATAATTTTTAAGCCGTTTTTGAATAAATAACTAAATAACTTAGGAAATGATGCTAAGTATTTAGATTTTTATTTTTGTAATAGCATGCCTAGACAACGGGATCCCGATCTTTCTACTCGTGGTCGGCGTCAGGCTTTTCGGGAGGACACTCCCACCGTTTCTGAGGGCATGGACGATGATGCCCTAGAGACCAAGCCTCGCCCTTCTTCAAGTAGGGGTAGGTGGATTCCACCTCTGTGGACACCAGACGAGTTAGTTTTCTACCGTGAGAACCATGTTTCTCACCGTCCACTTGCTGGCATAGTCGATGGCACGCTTCGCCACCATGGATCCGGAGTTGGAGATTTGGTTCCCCGACTATATGGGATTATCACGAGGGATCCTGTTACAACGAGTTGTGGGAATCTGCTGGTTTAGTAGATTTTTATTCGGCGGTCGTAGGGTTTCGCAGCCCCCGGGGTTGTGACCCGATAGTCGTTCGTGCGTTATTAGAGTATTTTTAGGATACTACCAACACTTTTAACTTCGCTTGGGGGGAGATGACAGTGACCCCCCTGAATTTTAGCATGATCAATGGTTTACGCTTTATCGATCGGGTCGTACGGCAAATTCCTGACCTTACTTGGGGGGCGGCTGAGGTAGCAGATTTGTTAGGTCCGGTCGTTCAGCACATCAGGACTCAGCCGGTGCCTCGAGGTGGTCTTAAGATTGGGTGACCAGAGTTGGCTTCTGTTCTGGCCCGTGGCTTTGACATGGATCAGACATCACCTGAGCAGCGAGTGCGGATCTTCATTTTGATTCTCATTTCTGTGACTCTTTCTCCTGATAGGAGTTCGCGTGCACTTGTTTGCTACCTTCCTTCTTTGGTCAGGATCAGCGAGACAGGATCCTTTAATTGGGCCAGCCTTGGATATGTCGATCTTCTCTTGTCGCTACGTCATGGTTGTAGGCAGCTGAATGACCAGGCCCCTGTCACTTCCTACGGTTTATGGAGAGTCGTAGAGGTGACGATATTTCTTCTTCTTGTTTTGTTTTAATCTGTTTGACTCATGTGCTTAGAGACTACTTTTCATTGCAGCTATGGTTTTATGAGTACTTTCCGGGATTGGCCCCTCGATGGCGTCGTGGAGCGGTCCATGACTTCCCTATCGGAGCTAGCTGGCGTGACCGAGGCGAGTCACGAGTGGAGTCCGTCCCTACACTGCGCGGGCTGCTACGCCAAGGCACCTCTTCCGTTGGTGTAAGAATTGAGTTTGCAACATGTTATTCTCTACCTTGACGTTATTTTCGGCGTTCATTGCAATTTTTTATGGTTTCCAGGTCGCTATTGAGATCCAGTATCGACCTTGGGCTGGGATGACTGATCTTCCCGAGGCCTTGCAGCTTTCGGCGTACCGTATTGTTTTTGTTGATAATGGACGCTTTGCTAGGTATCTTTGGTAGTGTGTCATTCGTCAGCACAATGATGATCGTTTTGTGGTGCCCTTGCCACCATCGAAGTCAATGCTGGACTCACGTTTGCTTAGGGAGTTGATAAACAGGTGAGAGCGCTACACTTTCCTTGGCAGGAGCTTGTGCGTATGGAGGGCGATTATTCGCAGGACTTGCTTCCCTCTTTGGCTCCTCCACCCCGTCTTCTCGAGGTATGATTTCTTTAGAGAATTTTATCGCTGGTCTCTGTTTAAACCATCGAATAACCTGATTATTCGACCATATTTTCAGACGACTGTTCGCCGTATGGGGAAGATTGAGGTCCCTCCTTAATCTGTCCGTTACCCGGGGCCAATCGGTATTACTGAGGATCATATTGTTGACGCGCCAAAGAGTTTCAGACAAGCACAGAAGTCTTTGCCTGATGTGTTTGAGCCGGTAAGCTTTTTAACACATTATTCATCCTTTTTAATACCGCTTGTTACTGACTTTTCTTTGCTTTTTTCTCAGCCTACGCACTCGACCTTGATGGGATTTATGAAGTTGGTTGATGCACTAAAGTACTGCATCATCAAGCTTCGACGTGGCGCAAGTTGTCGGGGCGGTTATGGCGATGTTCTTGAGGTATATTCACCTTTTTACCATTTGTTTTATCTTACACCATTGACATCTTTTCATTTGTGTTTTTCAGGAGAAACAGAGGTCTCGCTTGCGCTTGAGGGACAGAGGCTCGGACGAGGGGGAGCCTAGTCGCGGCAGACGATCTCTTGAGGTTCGTCGACATTCTCAGTCTCAGCGGCAGCCTCGGTCTTCTCAGCCGTTTCAGAAGGCTTAGTGGTAGCAGCCTCAGCATTCTCAGCCATTCCAGCACTTTCAGGGTCAGTGGCAGCGGCCTTCATCTTCACAGCCTTCACAGCCTGAGTTCAGGCCAGTCATTACTCTTGTGAACCAGGGTTTATACTCAGTTCCATTTTCTGGGGCGCTTCCTCCATCGGTGCCCTGCTTATTTTCAATTCCAGTGCCTGGGACGATGCCTCCACCGAAGCTTCCTACCTCTTGGAGTCAGTCTATGCCGTTTGCCAGTTAGACGGGTCTTGCTCTAAGTTTGTCTGCTACAGGGACTAGTAGAGATACTACTCCTCGTACCCGGATGATGGAGGGACTCTTTGGTTCACCGTTCCCGTATTCACAGGCTGGAGATGACACTGATCCTCACTCTTCTAGTTCCATAGATTTTTGATCGAGGGTCTTTATTTTGTACTTTGGTTGATGACATTTGACACTTTTTATGCATCATGATTCACTTTGTACATTATTCACATTTTATGCATTTATTAGTGTGTATTAGTGTGTGCTTAATGACGTGAAAAAAAAAACGTAAGTGGAGGGTACCGACCTTCCCCAAAAAGAAAAAAGAAAAAAAAAAGAAAAAGGGGATAAGTTTTACAACTCCTTCAAAATAAAAAAGAAAAATAAAAATAAGCATGAAAATGGGACAAGTTTTACAGCTTCCCCAAAAGAAAAAGGAAAATAAAAATAGAAAATAAAATAAGAATAAATAATAAATAGAAATAGAAATAAGAATAAAGTAATAATATTTAATAAAATAAAATAATAATAAATAATAAATAATAAAGATAAAAAATAAAAATAAAAAATTAATGGAGAATTTTATTAGGAATGAAACTCTCGAAAAAAGAATTAGAAATAAACGGTGAAGATAAAACATTAAAAATCCGGATAAAAATAGGTAAAGGATAAAAAATGAAGACGCGTGAGCACCGCGACACGACACTGTACACCGTGTTATGGCAAAGCCTGCCGTGTCGCGGCATTAATTCCCGTTACACGGTGGAAATTCTCGTGTCACGGTGCGCGTATACTGCAACGGTTTAGTTTGCGCGCATAGAAAGATAAATTTTGAGTATTTTCAAGCGTTTTGGCTATAAAATAGGACCAGTGTATTCGTGATATGCATAATTACGAAACATAAAATAATTAGAATTTCATATTTCAATAATAATGTCTCAGAATTTTGATAATACATTGGGCGACTGGTCTTATTCTTTGACCAATGCTGACAAAAGAGAGTTGGAATTGTTTCATGTTAGAGGCTTAGTAGCCTTGAGGCATGTAGCAATTGAACATGGTTTTCTTAGTGCAGCTTTAGACTATTTGAGTCCAGAAACACATTGTTTTTAAATTTGATTATGATGAAATCTGTCCCATGCTGGAGGAATTCGGTGCCATCTTTGGGTTTCCTGCCAGAAATCTCATTGTCATGCCTACCCTACATGAGTATTATTACCAAGACTTTGAACACCATCTGAATCTGACATATCCATATTTAAATAAAATTGTGTGTGGTAATGAGGTAGACTTAGAACAACTTGCAAATTTGTATTTCAATCGCCCTGTCTCTGAGTCTTATCATGTATACTGTATAAGGGCTTACATTTTTTGCGTGTTTAGCAAGCTTTTATTTGCAAACGGTAGGGTAGGACATGCCTACTTTCCTTGGAGAAACTTTGCGCGGACTTGACGAAGCAAAAGCTGACCGGAAAGCCTTCAGGAAGGGCTCTCTAGTACTATTGCAGGTAAAAACGCGCTCTGATTAGCTCCCATGACAAAAAGCAGGCACCGTGTCACCGTGTCACGGTGGTTTTCTGCAATTTTTTTTTTCGACTGAATTTTTTTTTTTATTTTTATTTTGCATATTTGGTTGATGGAGCGTTTAGAACTCTTTGAAGCCCCCTACGATATTGACAAGTATGGTTCTAACGAGCTAGTCTACAGGAAAAAGAATTACTCTGCGAACATGTCATATGATGATTGGAAGATTTTCTTTGCAAAGAGAGAATATTCCATTCGGTGGGTGGTGCCTTGGTGGAGGCTTACTTGGATGGTTGACACGAATGATACTCCATATTGTCGAGTTCCTAGTATTTCAAAGCTGACTTTTTATTGTCCTTCTCGATTGATGCGACAATATGGACTTGAACAAGTAGTTCCACGCTATAACGATAGTCCTCGTGAAGTATTGTTGCATGAAAGTAACGTTCACAAGTACGAGGCTTATTGGATTGGAAGACCTTTGTGGACCCTTTCTGCGTGTAACCAAGCTCCTCCTCCCTTATCTAATGCATACAAGGCATGGTTGAATCCTAGAAGTAGAAGGGATTGAGTCGGATCACGCAACTTTGATGTGAAGGGACGTCTTGGAAGTAAGAAGGCGCCTCCTAAAGATTGTCTAGGTCCGAGAACACAAGGAATTGGGTTTAAGACTCCTATAATGCCAAAAAAGAAGAATTATGTGAAAGGAAAGGGTAAGTGTAGACTCCCATTTGTGTCTCCCCAAAACCAAACCCAGTGATGAGTACCTTTCACGTCGAATCATAATCGAATGAAGTGAAAGTGTGGAAAGTCTAGTGTTGCGGATAGTTTTAATTTCTTTTCTTTTCTCTCTGTTTTTGAAAACCTATTTTAAAAAAACAGCCAATCCAGTTTGGTTGGTCCATGATATGGGTCCAATAGTAGTGTAGTTGGATAGGGCTTGAAAAGAGCTTTCCAACGATATATTATAAGCCCAATTCCGATGAATATTAAGGAAGTTATGGCCAAATTACTGAACTGGGCCTGGTTTGAGCCTTATATGCGGCCCAATGATCTAGAGGAGGGCCTAATATGGATTTTTCATTCCTAATGCAATTAGGAATGGTTTTAGTCTTCTAGATTCTTCTAGAAGGTTCTTTTCATTCCTAATTCAATTAGCATTGATAAATTGACTTTTTAAAGTTTTAATCAAAATAAAAGAATGTTTTTGAGGAAAATACGATTTTATCCTCCTGTACGGTCAATTTCTATCTGATTTTAGAAAACGCATCAATAATTTAATTAGCGCCAAACGCCAGCATTAGCGCCTGACGCTAAGCTTGGCGCCTAGCGCTAATGTCAGTGTCTGGCGTTAACCTCGTTTTTGCGCGTCAGAACTCTGTTTCGATTTTCTATCTTTTTGATTGATTTTCTCTATAAATAGTCTTCTAAAAACTCCGTTTTCATTCACCAACTCTCATCAAGAAATTCTTGATTATTCTCTATCTCTCTTTTTTAAACTAGCCTTTCTCAAAATACAAAATTCCGCATTCACAAGACCTAGATACACCTAGCCAAGTTCGAAGTTGCCTTCGCCCTAGACGTGATAGGTTTTAATTTCTGAGGGTTTGGTCCCTAATCTTTATTTCAATCATTTAATTTAATTGTTTGTTTATTATTTTCCTTGAAGTTACTAATGTGTGTATTTTGTTATTAGAAAGAGGTACGAGGCATCCAAGTAAGTGCTTTAATGGTTTTTATTGATGTTATTATGTAGAAATCATGCTTAGGTTGTTATTATGATTCCTAGTATCATGTTAATTAGGATGTTTTTCTTAATTTGATGTTTAGGGTGACAACAATAAATTCCTAGTATCATGTCTAGGGTAACTTTAATATCAAGTATGATTACAAGTATGATGCCTTTTATGTTCTTTGCTAATATTCGTGTTAGTATCATGTTAGGGCTAAAGCTTTGATTTTTATTGCTTAGTGACATGCTAGGGTTTGTTATCAATCTTGTTAGTATCATGCCTAGGATCTTGCTATTATTATGCTTTAACATTATTATGATTATTTTTATGATTTATGATTATAATTGTTATAATTATTATTATGATGATTATTATTGTTATGATTATTATTATTTTATGAATATCATGTTGCTTGATGTATATTTATTGATATTGCTTGATCACACCTTTTATGAACGTTTAAAGGGAATTTGTACTTGTAATCGCGCTTAATAAGATAATTAATAATCTTGTTTAGGGTTAATGTGGTTATAATTCAGGTGATCGCCAATAATAGATTTATTTGTGCATTAATATTCAACCAACATAGATTAAATAGGTTTAGGGTTAAACCTATTGATTGCATGTTAGTCATAAAGCGCACATGAATACGATCAGAATAAAGTAGAGGCCTATTATTAGGGCAGGTTCAATCTCTTTTAGGTTAGATTTGTAACTTCATCCCCTAACTACCAGTCATGGTTCCAGACCTATTGGAGTTGACGATCTCCTAGATCGTTAAGGGGTGTAACCTTCACCTCGTGAACGGTTAACAAGTTCCTAAAACTTGTTGGCGACTCTTTTGCTATATCTTCTTTCCCTTTGGACGCCACCGTATTTTAGTGTATGATCACAGTGGGGTTCAAGCTAGGGGTAATGCTTAAAATATTCCCTACAGTAAGGAGAAGATGGTTTATAGAGAGAAGCAATCGAAGAGTTCTAAGAAAAGTGAAAGGGGTGAAAGTTCGACTAGGGGTGTGACGGTTCGGGCTACAAAAGACACATTAATGGTGAAGGCCGACCTAGTTGAAAAAGAGAAGGAGGTTCCTAAAGTGAAGAGGGATTAGATCAATATTGCTTTGCTTATATGATTTACAATTTTTAATTTTTGAATAAGGCGCATGATGCTAATAATTGTAGTCACATTTATTTCAATAATTATAGCATATTTATTTTCGCCTTAACTAAAAATTACAATAACCTTTTTTTTCTTGTTTTTTTTTAATCTGAGTCAAGAAGTCGGACGCAATAGAAGAATAATAACAATCGTTGAACAGAATTCGCAAAGTCCAGTTTTACTGCGCCACTGAACAATTCACCGCATATTTTTTTTTGCTGGAATTCCACTGTGCCACGGTGGAAATTGCCGTGACACGGTGAAACTTTCCGTGGCGCGGGATTTTTTTTTTTGCTGGAATTCCACAGTGGCACGGTGAAACTTCCCGTGGCGCTGTAATTTTTTTTTTTGCAATTCCACCATGCCACGGTGGAAATTGCCGTGCGACGGTGTATGCTGACGTGGCGCGGTGGGTGTTGAACTGGCGCAATTTATGATTTTCTTGCTTTAGCTCCATTTTTCTATTTTGTGTGTTGTACTTGATCGACGGAGGAAGGATTTTTTTAAAAAAAAAGTGGTCGGGCCCTCTTGAGGGGTTGCCAACGTATCCTTAAAAAGGAATCAGGCCAAACGTAGCTCTATCGGGTCATGAACCCATGCAACTAGGCATAAAATTTCTTGAGTTGATCCAAGTTGGTTAAATTGTGGAAACCATTACCGTCCATATCTACCAACTGTGCCGCTTCGCCAGACAAAATGGATTTAATAATTTATGGACCTGGCCAGTTTGGTATAAATTTTCCTCTTGGATCCAACACATTTTTGCGAAGTGCCTTAAGCAGCAAGTCACCTTCCTTGATGTTCCTAGTCTTGACTTTTTTATTGAAATTTTGTGTTATACGCTGTTGGTAGGTTTGAACATGATGCAAAGCTGCCAAGCGTTTTTCATCAAGTAAGACTAGTTCATCGTATCTTATTCTAATCCAGTCGACTTCATCTAGTTGGCTTTCCAACGCGATTTGGAGAGAAGGGATTTCGAGCTCTGTTGGTTGTACAGCTTCAACTCCATAGACCAAAGAAAAAGGGGTAGCCCCCGTAGATGTACGAACATAGGTTCGATAACCCCAAAGGGCGAAATGTAGCTTACTTGGCCAATCCTTGTAATTTTCCGTCATCTTTTTGATGATAGTTTTTACATTCTTGTTAGCTGATTCGACCGCACCATTTGTTTGTGGCCTGTAGGGTGATGATCTGTGATGCTTGATATGATATTTCTTTAATAGTTCTGCGCACTCGGCTTGGAAATGCGTTCCATTATCACTAATCATCTCATGAGGTACCCCATAGCGGCATATGATATTTTTCTTAATGAATTAAGCTACATGTTTTGTTGTTAGCTTAGCATATGAGGCAGCTTCGACCCATTTAGTGAAGTAGTCGATCGCTACAAGGATGAAATCATGTCCCCCTTGTCCTGGTGGCGTTATCTTTCCAATGATGTCAATACCCTAAGTAGAGAAAGGCCATGGAGAAGTATATGTGTAGAGAAGCGAAGGTGGAACGTGCTGTAAATTCGCGTAGACTTGACACTTCATACATTTTTTTGACGTATTCATGACAATCTCTCTCCATAGTAGTCTAACAATAAGCTTGTCGTTTAATCTTTTGGACTAACATCTTAGCATTCATATGCGTTCCACATATATCGGCATGAAAGTTTTCCATGGTTTTGTGTGCTTCTTTCTTAGCTATGCATAAGAGATTTCTCCCTAGTGTCGTCCTTTTGTGGAGTTCTCCTCTGATGAGCACATACTGTGAGGCTAGGAGCCTCAAAGCACGGTGTGCCATTTTATCAATATTAGGAGGGTATTCTCCCTTCGTCATGTAATTAAGGATATTTGTATTCCATGGTTCTTCATCTTCTTCTTGTTCTTCTTGTTCATCATCAAGTGCGTGAACATAAGCCGGCTCATATCTTCTTTCTATGGTCAACGACATTCTGATTGTGTCTGCTGGAATTCGCACCATTGATGCTAATTTAGCCAGTGCGTTGGCAAATTGATTTTCTTCTCTCGGCAAGTACGTATATTCCACTTCATCTAGTTGCTCCGTGAGAGTTTCCAGATGAGCTTGAAACGTAGCGAGACTTTCACTTCTCACCTTCCATCTTTTAGAGATCTGGTTAATGATTAGTGACGGATCACCATAGATTTTGAGCTTCTTAATTCCCAAGGCCACAGCTGATTCTAATCCCAAGATGTATGCCTCGTACTCTACGGCATTGTTGGTGACATCAAAGTCGAGCTTCATGGAAATTGGGATATGCTCTTCATTGGGTGATACGAGCAAGACCCCTACACCACAACCCTTTTGGTTCGAAGCTCCGTCGAAATAGAGCGTCAAGCTATCATCTTCAGTGATGTGTAGATCTTCGTCAGGGAAATCATACTCATCTTCTTTTTTCTCAACTTCTTCTAGTAAAAAATCTGCTAAGAAGTCAGAAACCGCAAAACCTTTGATGGCTTTTTATGGTACAAATTTCAAGTCAAACTGAGCAAGGTTGACTATCCACCTTGATAATCTGCCATTGAGTGTTGCTTTTTCAAACAAGTACTTGAGAGGATCCATCTTGGGCACGACATGCACTGTACGAGTGAGCATGTAATGTCTTAATTTCTGTGCGGCCCACACAAGTGCGAGACACAACTTTTCAAGTGGTGTGTATCACATCTCATATCCTTGAACCTTCTTACTCAAATAGTAAAATTCATTCTCCTTGCTTTCGATCTCTTGTGCTAGCATTGCCCCCATCGTTTCTCTTGTGACCGTAAGGTAGAGTCGAAGAGGAAATTCGGCCATTGTTGGCGCTAGCACGGGTGGGTTTCCCAGGTACTCTTTGATTTTGTCGAAAGCTTTTTGGCAATCATCATCCTATGTGACCGGAACATTTTTCTTGAACTTGTTGAATATAGGTTCACATATCGCCGTGAGTTTTGATATGAACCTACTTATATATTACAGCCTTCCAATGAAGCCTCAAATTTCATAAGTCTTAGGTGGTGGCATGGCCATGATTGCTTTGAATTTTGTGGGGTCAATTTCAATCCCTCAAGAACTGATCACATATCCAAGTAGTTTGCCTGACGTGACTCCAAATGCACACTTAGCTAGATTTAATCTCATGTTGTACTTGTGGAGTCTTTCAAAGAACTTGCGAAGTGCAATGATGTGGCTTGGGCGATCTTTTGACTTGACGATCATATCATCAACGTAGACCTCCACCTCTTTGTGCATCATATCATGTAACAATGTTGTGGCTGCTCTTTGGTATGTGGCACCCGCGTTTTTCAACCCGAATGGCATTACCGTATAGAAATATGTACCCCATTGTGTGATGAATGTGGTTTTCTCCATGTCTTCCGCGGCTATTAATACTTTATTATATCCGGCGTAGCCGTCCATGAATGATAGGAGTGCATGGTTTGATGTGTTATCGACCAGAATGTCAATGTGAGGTAGAGGGAACCCATCTTTCGGGCTTGCCTTATTAAGGTCCCTATAATCAACACACATTCTGACCCTTCCATCCTTCTTCGGAACTGGAACCACATTTTCTATCCATTCTAGATACTTGGATACTTTGATGAATCCTGCAGCAAATTGATTTCTGATTTCTTCTTTGATTTTGAGGGCTACATCCGGTTTCATACGGCACAACTTTTATTTGACAGGCTTCATACCTGGAATGAGCGGTATTGTATGCTGAGCTATATCCTTGTCAATTCCTGGCATATCTTGGTATGACCAAGCGAATACATCAACAAATTCCCTATCAAGTTAATAAGCTCTTTGCGTTTGTCTTGACTTAGTGTTAATCCAATTTTTACTTCTTTGATAGTCGTATCATTGGAAATATTAATTGTTACCGTATCTTCAATGATTGTGTTTTATTTTCGTGTTCTTCCATTTCTTTTATTATTTCTTTGTCATTTTTATCATTAGCAAAGCAATATTGATCAGGGTTAGGGGAATGACACGCATCGTAAGCAAAGGTACTCATTTCATTGAATTCTGTGGTCATTACATCAAGGAGGGCAAGGTCAGTTGCGACCTCGCCGGAATTATTTGGGATAGAAAGAGGAGACTCAACAAGAGACTCAGCATTAGACTCTGTAGCAGAAAGGGGGTCGGCCTCAGATGCTAAAGACTCGTCTACAGAGTTAGACTCAGACTCGGACTCGGACCCAGACGACTTAGATTCATCAAACATATGACCTTCGCCAGCGGTCACTTCCAACTTCTCTCCACTTGGCGTAGTGATATTCACCGTGTTACTCCATCCTTTTGACACATCATCAGCCGGTACAATTAATTCAGAGGGGTCAAAATCTTTGCTTGATATGACAGCTTGAATGAGTTCAGAATCATCATTGCAGACAGCCTTGGATTCATTCTTTTCTAGTACAAAAAGAAGATTAATGCTCATATCATCAGAGCTTGGACTAGGTGGTTTCTCAGTTGTGAAGAACTCATCGCTTTCATCGACAAAGTCACAATCAAGGAACATCTCAAAACCTGGCTCACGCTTCCCATTGTGGACAAAAGGCTCAAGGAATTCATAGCATGGGAAGTTTTCCCCTTCTTTGATGTACTGGCCATTGAGAGTGAAGGGATATGGGTCCATGGCCATTTCCGTCTTCATGGTTTGGGTATTATTGCGAGCCTTCATTTTCAGGAGAGCTTGTTTCACATCTTCTTTTGTTGGATTGAATCCTAAGCCAAAGGTATCCTTCTTAAGTGCACCAAGATGGCCCCAAAGTTCAACCTTTTTCTTTTTGAATCCGAGGGTCATTCCAGGGAAATTCCCTTGCTTCTTCATAATGGCATTGACATTGGTGTTTAAATAAGGATCAAAGTCGAGGTGACACTTCTCCTCTTCTTCGATCATGAGAACATCATCCAGCAAAAAACCCCAGAGATCTTCATCTTCCTCGTCATGTTCGACATGGACGATGGGATTATTGATAACTTGAATGCGCATAGGGGAGGCATCAATGGTAATTGGAACCCCTCCAACTATAGCTTTCACTTTTTGGCTCAACGACGATGGGATCGCTTTTAGCTCATGAAGCCAAGGATGACCTAATAGCAGATTGCAAGAAGCCTTAATGTCCACCACCTGAAACTTGGTGCAACGTTCAATGGCTCCGGTAGTTATGTTTAGCATGATAGTACCCACGGCTTGACGGCGAGTATTATCGTAAGCACGAATCCCTTAAGTAAAGGGAGTCAATTCTTCATTTTTTATGCCCAACTTCTTTACAGTGCGGAGTGGGCATACATTGATTGCAGAATCATTATCAACCAGGCTCATAGGGACATTCATCTGTCTACACACCACAATGAGGTGTATGGCCTTGTTATGTTGGTCCCCTTTCGGGGGAAGATCCTTGTTAGAAAAAGAAATCAGATTGCTGGTACTTGGCAATTCAGTAGTGAGAAAGTTGACCAATCCTTGAGGAGTCATATCATTATCAACTCCTATTTTCACCAGAGCATTCATTACAGCCTTTCGATGCTCGTGAGATATGGCCAAAAGCTTCCATACATTCATTTCCACCTTGGTCTTTTGTAATTGTTTGACCACATCATTGTTCATAGGGTCGATAGGGATCAACTATTGGTTGTGATTGCGGTGGAGGTGTAGGTGGACTAGGTTGTTGCAACCGTCCACTTCTAGTGAGAACCTTGACCTCAAGGTCTCCCCACACATCTTCACTTGTGCCAAGAGACGAACAGGCTATATCTTTGAGATAGACGTCTTCATCGTCACTATCCCAAATTCCATTTACTTCTTCATAGTTTGAGACAAATACAACTTCCGGCGGAGGTTCATTCACAGGTTGAATGAGTATTGACGGATCAAAGGAGACTTCATCTCCCATGATAGCCAAAGCATTAAAAAGAGGACCTGTTTGAATATTAGGCTTCTTACCCCCTGGAGGGACAGGAAGTTGATTAGCATCAATCGGGTCTTGGATCGCATCCTTCAACCTCCAACACTTCTCAGTAGTATGACCCTTGCCTTGATGAAAATTGAAATGAGCATTGGGGTCATAGATAGCAGTTCTGTTCTCTGACCGAGGTTCTGGAAAAGGTCTAATTGGCATAATCAGTCCTTGACTATGCAAGCGATCAAAAGCAGCATCATAAGTCATTCCCAAAGGCGTGTAAACCCTCCTTTGCCTTTGGAATCTCTAAGGGGGAGCATTAAGAGCTAGCACATCATTGACTATGACATTGTTGGTAGCATTATTGGGCTTGAAAGATGAAGAAGAAGGAGTGTCGTTCTTCTTGTTTTTCCAAGTGTTATTATTATTGTTGCTACCAGTAGTCTTCATCAGTTCATCTTTGATATTGATTCCAATATCGTACACAGCTTCGAAGGTATTCAAAGGTAGAAACTTCAAGTGTTTCTTATACTTATGAGTTAGATTTGCAATTAACAGGCGAACCATCTCTTTCTCCTTGGGAGGATCCACCAAGAGCGCAGCTGTTTCTCTCCACCTGCTTAGATAAGTAGTGAAGCCTTCATTCTCCTTCTGTTTGAGAATGGAGAGTTCACGTTCAGAAGTCTTGGCTTGGATGTTACACTTGTAACGGTTCATAAAGCTTTCAGTAACATCCTCCTAGGTTGCAACATGTTTGGATTCCAGAGAGTAGAACTACTGTTGACAAGCATGCTCCAAGGAAAGAGGGAACACAGTAGGGAAGAGTGTCACATCTAATCCCTTAAGATCCATGGTCGTAGAAAAGGCCTTCAAGTGAAACAGCGGATTATCAGTAGGCTTGAACTTGGGAATGTCAGCAGTGGAAAAATTCTCAGGAAGTTTGTCCCTTATGGACGAAGAGGTGACAAGTTGCTCCACATAAGTAAATTCTTCAGAGATCTTACTCATTTGTTCTTTGATCTTGTCCGTTGCAGCGGCAGTGACATTGTTTTGATTGTCTTGCTCTACCGTGTTGACTCTAGTGGTGAGTGTTTGCATCATGTTGGACAACATCTCAATGGTCTTGTTGATGTTCTCGATATCCTCCTTAGTAGCCATTGGTTGAAAGTAAACTGGAGACGGACTTTGTGGAGATGATTGTGGTGGTTTCCTTGTACGCCTCTTTGGTATAAGAGGTTTTTGAGGTATTGACTCGAACCGTAACAATCTACCCCTGATTCTCGACCAAGTGCTGTGACACCGAAACAAAAACACCTTTAATGACCAAACTTAACCTTGACCCATCCGAAAATAAATTTTTTTAAAAATTTGCTTTATTTTTTTTAAAAAAAAAGTATGGGAGGATACCATCTGACTTACTCCGAAAAAAAAAACGAAACAAAAAAAAGACGACACAAGACCACCCTAAAGTACCGTCATGAAATGGTGCACGACTAACGGAAAAGTGTGTGAACATGACATGTGAGCAATTAAGTGAAGGTTATGGACATGTGTTATGACCGTACAACTAGACAGGACATTAAACCAAACATTCGAACCACATAAGCATGCACAAAGACCAAAATAGACTGACTAGACAATCCTCTCGGGCACCGTGTCACGGTGTTGACTGTCGTGGCACGGTATAGTGCACCGTCAGACGAGACACATCACCGTGTCACGACATTGCACACTGTGGCACGGCATACCTGCCGTGACACGGAGCGCAATGTCAGGCCTAAATTTGCGTGACTTCCAGGTTTTAATCAATTTTTAGTCTGTACTAATTACTATGTGGAAATAAAAACCCTTGGTCATAGGTTAAATAAAACGAGCAAACACATGAGGGTTAGCACCAAATAAATCATATAGCATTTAGTCACGATGATGTAAAAAGAGTTCTCAACCTAAGGTCAAGATCTATGTTCAACTATTGGTCAATCTTTAGGTGTCAAAAAGGGTACCATGGTTAAGAGTTTGGACGCGTTAGCAAGGCAGCCCCCCTTGAGGGTGTATGCCAACGGGCAGCTCCGCGATTTCTTGATGAAATCGAACTCGACTCCATGGTTTGGGTGGATTTAATAACTCAAATGAACCCTTATTTCCATGAGCGTTTTTGGGTTGATAGAGCTTAAATCCCACGGGGCTAAGACGCATGTAGAACACACACATTTTTTTAGAAAAACCAAAGGAAGTTGACTGTGGAGAGAAAATAAGCCACCGGACTGATTTAAGGCCTGCCGTGACACGGCAGAGAACACCATGTCACGATGTTTCACACCGCCAGACGGTGTACTGCACCGTGACACGGCAGATTCTGCTGTGGCGCGACAGTTAGAAAAACCGACTAGTGCCCTGTTTTCTTTCGTACGCAATCAAGTTATTCAATTTTTCCTAGAGGACAGACCTAAATGCGACGTTAAAATGTCTATGCTTATGCAAAAATGCCAAATTAATCACAGGAAAATTTTTCAAGAATCTTTCAAGTCTCATCCACTCATCTTAATTACATACCAATCACTCAAATCGATAAATAGCCAAGAATCCTCCCTAGTCGAGTCGCCAGATTGTAGGCGTCGTTCGAAGTGCGCCTACGTTAAAGCATGTGTGAATATTCTTGGCACTCATAGGAAGTGGAAATTGACATAATACGATTAGGGACAAAGATAGTAGGGAGCCGCCAACAAGTTTTTAAGGAACTTGTAAACCGTTCACGGATCATAAAAGGCAACCACGATTAAGGGACAACGAAAGGCAATAACGATTGACCCGTGAAGGTTACACCCCATTCATAATCCATGAGATTACTAACTCCATATGGTCCGAAACCACGAAAGGAGGAACGGGGAAGATGGTACGAAGTGAGTCATGGAGTCACATTCGCCCGTATTGGCCTCTACTCGATTCTTATTGTGAAAAGTGATTCCTGCGATCTCAAAGGCATGCAAACAAAGGTTCAATTTGCTTCAATCTATTATTAAGCTAAATTGGTTGAATATTAATGCAACACATAATTTTAAAATATTAGTGATCACTTGATTTAACAACAAGATTAAAAAGGAACCTAAGCCGGTTGTCCAAATTATCTTATTAGGCGTGATTTTCAATTACATATTCCCTTTAACATGCAATATGGTGATCAGTAAAATAAGCATTAATATTGGAAACAATTTAACAATAAATCTAACAATATAAAATCGTTATAAAGGAACATAATTCTTACCTTGATTCTGTTTGCTTGCAACTATAAAATAATAAAAGAGTTAGTAACTTCAAGGAAAAATAATAATAAAACAATAATTAAATTAACTTAAATTAAATTAAATAGAATTGATTTGGGGCCAAACCCTCAAACAGTTATACCTTTCACGCCTTGGCTTAAGGACAGAACCATGAGTAAAGTACGGACTCCTTGGAGTGCTTGAAGAGGGAATTTTGAAAGAAGAAGGGTAGGCTAGTGTTTAGGCTAGAGCATAGAAGAGAGAAAAAGAGAGAATTAATTGATGCCCCGTACATCAGAAATGAGGGGGTATTTATAGACAAAATGTGTAGAGGGAACACACGGAACCCTAAAAAGATAAAAAAAACCCTTAAAAATAGCACCGCAACACGATAGAGAAGCACCACGACACGGTAGAGAAGCACCGTGACACGGTGCCTGACACCGTTAGACAGGGCAAATTCCTGTGACATGGTGGACAGTTGTGTGACGCGGGAATTTTTTTAGGGTACGGGGAATAAAACGTGTGAAAGGTTTACTCGGAAAGGACACGGAATTGCCCAGGCACCGTGTCAGGGGGAATCCCACCGTGGCGCGGCACTTGATCCCGGGACACGGTGGACAGCTGCCGTGACGCGGGAGCCTATAGTCTGTTTTTCCATCTAAATTCATTTTTAACCCTAATTTCGTTCAGCATTTTTAAGTGCCGATTGATAATTTCGGGTCATTTCTGATTTGTTATTATTAATTGGGCTAAAATAAAATAAAAGGTTTGGGCCAAAATAATAAAATAAAATAAAAAGGTTAGGGCTGAAATAAATTATGCTTTAACTAAACATCAAGACTGATCCATGCACTATTCAAAAATTGATTTTAATTTAATACGATTTTTGAAGCTCTCTCGGGATTAAATACTGAACCCGACCAATAATTGCGGTTAAAGATAGTTCATCATCGGGTTTTGTTTTGGGGAGACATTTTTAGGTGTCTACACTCTTGGTTTGGGCTTCCTTCTAGTAAAGGTGATGTGTATAGCAGGTTTGAGCCAAGCCCTTGCAAACTTCTAATTACCAATTGAACCGATTTAGATAAAAATTAGATCAGTTTTGTTTAGGGTAGAGCATATTAATAACATCAATATTTTTTATTCATAATTTTAAAGATTAGATCCAAATAATAATAGATATTTAATCATCTATTTAATCATCTATTTCAGATTAACCATCAAATTAGTAAATAGTAAATATTTAATTATCTATTTCAGATTAACCATCAAATAGTAAATTACATCGAAACACAAATTTACTAATAAAAATCAAAATAATTTACCCAAAAACTAGAAAATGTTCCTTCGTGGAGTCTAAAATCTATAACCTACAGTAACACACATTACATGCATATTTTGAATAGAAGTAAAAGTTTGAGTTTACAAGCAATAGTTGAATAGAAACTTAATTATAAGCAATAGTTTAATACAATAACCGAGCTTAGAAGAACCCTAATAAATCAAATATACTGACAATTAAATTAAGGATAAACCCTGGTATGTGAAATTGAGATTCGATGATTGCATAGAGAAACAACTTGTTACCTGAGAGAATTCACCACAATGGACATCTGAATTCGCCTCAATTGACTTGAAAAGTTGCCTCAAAAGAGAACGTTAGAGTGCACTTCAGTGGAAAAGAATGCGAGACGAGGATATGTATATGTCGGAGAGGGTCTACAATGGAGGAGGGTTTTGGTGGAGGAAGGCTACGATGGAGCACCGTGATCAGAAGGGAGCTGTGGTGGAGAATGTAGTGCAAAGAGGGAGCCAATAATGAAATGTGAGGTAGATCAAATGAATCGAAATGCCAATAATAAGTTAAGGGAGCTGATGAAGAAAAAGTAGGTTTTTTTTTTCCTTTTTTCTTTAGTATTGAGTACTACCTAGTATCAAAGTGACATAATAAACTGTTACTCCCTCCGTCCCTAAATTACATTCCTCCTTTCTATTTTTGGTATTCCAAAATTACATTCCTCCTTTCTATTTTTGGTAAGTTTTTTTTAGTAAATCAACTCTCTTTTTCTGTTTTATATTTAATGCTTTCTCACTCATCCTTACCTAATCTCACTCATAATCCTTGTGCCAAATTACAATGAATATGATTGGTTAAAAAATTTTAATTAGGAGCATGTGATTGGTCCTTATTTTTTGCAAAGGATTGATGACTTGTCATGAGTAATAACTAATCTATCTTTGTACTTCCCATTGCATTATCTAATTATTGTTATTTGTCTTATTCTTTCCTCCTTAATTTCCGTGTAAATTTCCAAAAAGGAATGTAATTTAGGGACGGATGGAGTACTTAATATCAAAGTTTTGCAATAAAGTGTTATGATGAGGGTCATTTATAGCGCTCAAAAGAATAAGCTTTAGGTCCTTTTTCTATATTTTCTTTCTATATTTTCATATAATTTTCTTGGTTTTCCTTGGTTTTCCATTTCAATAACTCATTTTGGATTTTGATTAGTTTTTATTAGTTTTTCATGGTTTTAGTCTTTAATTCTTAGTTTTAGTTTTATTTCTTTTATTTTTACTTTATTTATTTCCATTTTATTTATTTTATTTTATTTGTCTCCTTTTTCGGTTGTTCGTTTAGGTGATTGTTCGGGACAAGACACGATTCAAATTGTCATATTCAGAGTTTCAATGTTCAAGCTTGATGTTTCGAGGTCTTAGATTCAAAATCAACAAAGTGTTGCAATGATATCAAGCCAACAAGTCTCATCACCAAGCAAGCAGCCATGATAGCCGCGGACGCGGGTCTTCAAGCCGCGGGCGCGAGCTCGATTGCACCAAAACAGAAAAATCGACCAGGAACTCACCGCTGTCTGGCCGCGGGCTCACCGCGGGCGCGGCTCCAAACCCGCGAGCGCGGGCTCCATCACCGCGGGCGCGGCCGTCGTGCCCTGCTCCAACGTAGCTCCCCTGTTCGCACTTCCCCTGCTCCCGCATTTTAATACTCACTTTTCACCACAAATCAGCCTACAACCACCCGCAATAACCACCCTCCAATCACCACCAATATCCCGCTACAATCAGCCACCTTCCAGCCGCAACCAGCCACCCTTATTCCGCCACCAATTTCCGCACACAGCTGGGTATAATTTGGGTCGTTTATCCTGATTAATTTGGTAATCAAATGGTAGTGATGGTGCGTGAGAAGCAGAGATAATTTCTCCATTTAATTCCAACCGTGTTCACCTTGATGATGATTGATGATGGTGGGTGTTGATGCGCAAAGCAGGGGATAAAATCGCAACTAAGAGCAGCTATTCGATTCTTTTTATTTTCCTTTTGTTTTTATTTCTTTTTCCCATTTTATTTTCTTTTATTTTTGTCATGATCAAGGGCTGTGATGTTGTTTTAATTTGTGGGTGATTAGGTGTGCGAGCATGGGATTATATCCCATAATTAAGAGCAGCCAAAAACAATTCAAGTCCACTGACTTCTTAGGATTCTATTTCGTTTTCCTTTCTTTTTAATTATTCTTTTAATTTCCTTTTCATTTTCTATTTTCCTTTTTACTTTCATTTTGTTTTCTTATTTTATTTTTATTTCTTTTTCTTTTCCTTTTCTTTTCTTTTCTCTTTTATTTTCTCTTAACCTTGTAATTATAAATACCCATTTTTGGGTAGAGAGAGAAACAATTAGAGAATTAGAATTAGAATGAGACCACATTTTCTTAGCTTAGTTGAGAGCTTCTCTCTCTAGATCTAGGGTTAATTTAGCAGTAGTTTTAGAGAGAGAAAGTGGGGAATTTCAATGGTTATTTGAGAGGTTGAAGATTCAATGGTGACAATTGTATTGAAGATCTTCTTAATCAATCAATGAGCATTTCTCACTCTCTCTCCTCTTTATTTGCTTTGTCTAATTTCATTGTTTGATTTGGTTTTGATGTTTGATGTTTGATTAGAGTAATTGTTCTTGATATTTTGTTGATTCTTGATTCCTTTAGTTGATTTTTGATAGATGATGATATTTGAGTAGTTGTTGGCCAGGAATTGGGTGAAACTTGTATAATTGATTAATTGTGATTAATTTGGGGATTGTGTTGATTAATTGTTGAGATTAAAGTTATTAAGGTAAGTTTGCATGGTGTAATTCGATTAGGCCTTGAGAATTATGCTAGATTGCATTGTAATTGCTAATGACACGAACAATTGACTTAGGGATTGCAATTATCGATTGGTTTTGATTGTGATTCCCTTGATTTGTTATTCATAGTGAACCCTAACTTAACAATTAGGAGATAGCTCTTTGATTCCAATTGATTGCTCTTATCATTAGTCCTCACGACCTTTGATTGGCATGCTCTTTCAAGTTGTTACAATTGACATGATTACTTGTTGATCCCCGTTCCTAGTGTTTTATTTCCTTGGTTACTTGTTTTGTTAGTTGTAGATATTCTCTCTTACCTTCGTCTTTAACCTAGCTTAGGCGCATAATTGAAAGTGCTTAAACATTTCCGTTCCTTTGGGTTCAACCCTTGACTTGCCTCTATACTCGTATTAGGGTTTGTTAAGTGTTTATAAATTTAGTTTGACCGAGGGAAGATTAGATAACGACCTAGTTTTCCACTCGTAATGTTAATTAAATATTAAAGTGTTAACATCAAGTGTTATATAATGTTAAAGTGTTACAATAGTGTTACCTATGAATTAGTTTAGTTTCTAGCCTTCAAAGTGATACTATGTGGTGTCACCTTTGGTCATTTTTGTAGTAGTGAAATGTGAGGAGTTAAAAAAAAAGTTGATGGAAGAGGAACATAGTACACCATATTCAATACATCCAGGAGGGGATAGGCTTTACAAAGACTTGAAAAAGGTGTATTGGTGGCCTAAGATGAAGAAGAAAGTAGCAAAATTTGTAGCTAAGTGCCTAACTTCTCAGAAAGTTAAGATAGAGCATAAGAGACCTCAAGGAACAGTGAAACCACTCAAGATCCCAGCTTGGAAGTGAGATTGTATCTCGATGGATTTTGTCACTAGCTTACCTTAATCTAGGAATGAGAATGATACCATCGGGGTTGTAGTGGATAGACTTATCAAATCAGCAGTGTTTTTACAAATGAAGGAGACTTAGAAAATGGAAGCAAAGGCTTACATTAAGAACGTTGTGAGGCTACATGGAGTTCTTAAAGATATCATTTCTTATAGGAATTCTAGGTTTCTTTCGAAATTTTGGAAAAGCGTCCAGGAAAACTTTGATACGACATTGAAGATAAGTACAACATTTCACCCTGCAACGGATGGGCAATCTGAGAGAACTATCCAAACCTTAGAGGATATGCTACAATCTTGTGTTTTAGACTACCAAGGTGGATGGGAAGAAAGTTTAGACTTGTTAGTATTCTCTTACAATAATAGTTACCATGCAAGCATTAGCATGATACCATTTGAAGCCTTGTATGGAAGGAAGTGCAGAAGTACACTATGCTGGAGTGAGATTAGTGAGAAAATAATTCTAGGTCCTTAATTGATAGAAGAAATAGCAAATCAAGTGAGAGAAATATAAGTTAAGATCCAAGCTGCCTAGGATCGACAAAAAAGTTACGCTGATTTAAAGCGTAGAGAAGAAGAGTTCCAAATTGGTGATGAAGTTTTACTTAAGGTTTCACCAATGTAGGGAGTTATGAGATTTGGAAAGAAAGAGAAGTTGAGTCCAAAGTACATTGGAACATATGAGATTTTGCAATGAATAAGAAAGGTTGCCTATAGGTTAGAATTACCTATGGACCTTAGCAAATTAAAGTGCACGATCTGTTCCATGTTTCTCAATTGAGAAGGAATATACCAGACAAGTCGCATGTCCTTCAACCTGAGACTATAGGACTAGACAAAAGCCTAACCTATGATGAAAGACCTGTAAAGATCCTTGACATTAAATTGCGTAGTAAATGCAAGATAGATGTCAAGATAGTAAAGGTTTTGTGGTCAAACCAAGAGACTGAGGAAGCGACTTGGGAAGCCGAGGATGATATGAGAAAGAAGTACCCTGAATTGTTGGAGGTTAGTTGAGTTTCGGGGACGTAACTTGTTTTCTTTAAGGGGGTAGAATGTGGTAGAATTTCATGCTTTTTACTTTATTTTCAAGCATTTTGTGCATATTTAGTATATTTTGCACAATTTTATGCAATGTTAAGAGAAAAAAAATATATCAAGAAAGGTTACAAAAAGTACAGCAACTATAAGTACTAAGAAAAGATTTTAATTATTAAGTGGGTAAAAAGTATGATTCTAAATGTTTTGAAGAAAGTTTTATGGTTTTCATGCTCAAGTTTCGAGGACAAAACTTCATATATATATATATCGATTTATTTTTAATATTCCAATCTTTTTATTATTCTGTAATAATCTAAGCTTTGCAGCCCCTCTTTTTCTATTAGGCGAAACCGGTCACCAACCTACAACAGTAGGTTACTTGCCACGTGTCATATTTTGATTTATCTAATTTTTATTTTAAACTTTTTTTTTCATTTCCCCTTTTTCTTCATTTCCTCCATAACTTTCGGCGACCAACACCAGCCTCCCTTAACTCACCACCAGAAGCAACACCCCTAAACCCACCAACAACAACCCCCTATTCCCTCACCCTTTCTTCCCTATTTTCTCACTGTCAAACTCTAGTAGTCTAGTTGCCCACCTTACTAGCCACCACCCTTGGCGAAAGTTAAAACCAAAAATATCCAACCCACGGAACCCAAAATACTCATAAAACACTCACCTTTGTCGAAATCCATCCACCTACGCGAAACCCAGTCGAAACTTTGAGAACACTCACCTCCATCGAAAAGAAAACCAGAAAACCCATCCACCCTTTGTCGAAATTCGAAATCGCTGAAACCCACCGACAATTGAGTGTGTTCATGGTGGGTTTTAGGAGTTCGGGATGTGAGGATGAGGAATTCAGTCATTTTCCAAGGTGCCTGAATTCGATAAGGTCCTTTAGTTAGGGGTGGGGGTGGCCGCAACGGGGGGAGGGGGAAGGGCGGCAGAGGGTGGCTGGGAAAGGAGGAGAGAGAAAAGGGTTTTTTTTTCCTTTATTTTTTGTTACATTTGAAAAAAATAAATAATTACCTGCTACACAGGTAACTGGTCATTTTAGCTTAATAGAAAAGAATGGGGGTGTAAAGTTGGATTATTGTACAATAATCAAAAGGTTGGATTAATAAAATTAAATGGGCCAAAGGTTAGATAATTTAAATCAAATTTTCCCTAATTATTTTATTTATTTAAATGATTTATTTCATTTTAAAAAGAAATTATTTATTTATAAATTATTTAAAAATAAATTGTAAGTGTCTATAAATAAAATGGATCATGAATTTAGACAATAAAAGTATTTTTGATTGGGTCATTCGTATTTAAATAAGTGGACTAACTTATTGGGAATTTAGGAACCCAATAAGTTGGCCCAAAGGGAGAAATTGTAAGGGAGTAGGAATTAGTAATGGCAAAATTGTAAATATGATTTTTTATGCTTAAAAGGAGAGTATAAATACTTTAAAACCTCAAGATTTTCCCACACAAGTTCATAACCGTCAAATTTCACAAAAAAAAAAAAAAAATCAAAGATTTTCACTTTATTTTCTCTCTCTTCTTTTCCCCTCATTTTTTTTCCTTTTCTTCTTTTTCCCTCTAAATCTCATGCCACTCTCTCTCTCTCTCCTTCTCCCTCATCTTGCGCGGCCAGCACACCGGCGCCACCACCACCACCAGCGGCGCAAGAGCGCTGCAAGCCTGCCGGCCTACGCACTTCCTCTTCCTTCTTTCTCTCTTTTTTCGATTAGTGTGTATAAAAAAAACTTCTTTTAATCCTTGAATTAATTCTATTGATTTATTGTTTTAAAGACATTAATTTTATTATGTTTTGGTATTGATTTTAGGATTTTTATGTTGCTAATTTATTAACATAAATTTCAGTTTTTTTATTTAATTAAAAACCCCAAATTATAAACCCTAGAAATTGGGGATTTTGTATATTTGGTTAAGGATTGAGGCTAGGTGTAGGCGTCGCTCGAAGTGCGCCTACGTTAAAAGCATGTGTGAATATGCTTGGCAATCATAGGAAGTGAAAATTGACATTACGATTAGGGACAAAGGAAAGTAGGGAGCCGCCAACAAGTTTTAAGGAACTTGTAAACCGTTCACGGATCATAAAAGGCAACCATGAATAAGGGACAACGATAGGCAACAACGATTGACCCGTGAAGGTTACACCGCATTCATAATCCATGAGATTACTAACTCCATATGGTTCGGAACCACGAAAGGAGGATCGGGGATGATGGTCCTTAGTGAGTCATGGAGTCACATACGCCCGTATTGGCCTCTACTCGATTCTTATAGTGAAAAGTGATTCCTGCGATCTCAAAGGCATGCAAACAAAATATTCAATTTGCTCCAAACTATTATTAAGCTAAATTGGTTGAATATTAATGCAACATATAATTCTAAAATATTTGTGATCACTTTAATTAAAAACAAGATTAAAAAGGATCCTAAACCGGTTGTCCAAATTATCTTATTAGGCGTGATTTTCAAATACATATTCCCTTTAAACATGCAATATAGTGATCAATAAATATAATAAAAGAATAAAAATTAATATTGGAAGAAATTTAACAATAATAGCGTTAGTCAAATTAAATCATAAATTATCCTAATCATGATACTAGCAATATAAAAATAAGAGTAATTAAGGTTTTAATTACTCACTTTCCGCGTTTCCTTGAATTGCTACATCATGAATAAAACTGTTAGTAACTTCAGTAAAAATATAAACCAAATTGAAACAATTAAATTAAATAAAAAGTAGAGTTGATTTGGTCCAAACCCTCAGTCAATTATACCTTTCACACCTTGGTTTAAGTATAGAACTTTGGGTATTGTATGAACTCCTTGGTGTACATAGGGGAAGAAATAGTAAAAGAATGGGGAGGCTAGTGTTTAGGCTAAAGTGGGAGAAGAGAATGATTTGATGATCAAGCTTGTTGATCATTGGAAAAGGGGTGATATGACCTCTATTTATAGAGAAAAAAAGGGTCGAAGAATTAAGATAAGATCCGAATTAAATCGGAATAAAACTCGATAGACAGTAATTTTTGCGGTTTTTGTTTTTATCATATCTTTTGATCCAGAAATCGGAATAAGATGAATAAGATATCGTTGGAAAGATCTTGAAGTCTAATTTCTAAATAAATTTGAATAAAATTAAAATATTTTATATAATAAAAGATATGGCTGAAATAGTGGGACGGTGTCAGTTTTGGATAGAGTTTAACATTTTATTCATATCTTTTCCGTTATAGCTCGGAATTGATATTATGATATATCATTGGAAAGATAATTTCAAGAGATATCCAACCATATAAAATTTGGATAAAAAATATGAGGCACGAAAATAATATCTTTCTATCTTTGAACGTCTTTCAATTCGGATATAAATAGGATTTTCAAAAAAAGGAGTTTTATTCAATTTCAAACTCTTTATTCTTATCTTTTCAAAACGGATAATTAAGATCTTTTAGAAACTTATAGAAGTTTCCAATTAATCCTAATTGGTTTAGGAATGGAATTAAATAATTTGGACCCTCCATATGATCATTGGGTCGTAGGTAAGGTGGGCTTAGGTTCGGTTTGGGCTCGGTTTAATATTTTGGTCATAACTTATTCGTTATAACTCGGATTTGGGCTTATAATATATCGTTGGAAAGATCTTTTAAATCCCCATCAAACTATTCAATCATTGGACCCAGATTATGGACCAAAATAAATTAGATTAAACGTTTTTTTAAAAGGACACAAAATGAATGATTTTAAAGGACACGAAATGAATTATTTTGGGTTTAAAGGCAAGAAAAGAGGAAAATAAGTTATGGTTTGGGGAAATGGGATAGGAATTGGGTTGGTTTATGAAATGAAAACATGGATTTAAGCACTTTAAGATTAAATACTCAACCCGACCAATAATGGCGTTGAAAGGTTTTTCATCATCGAGTTTGGTTTTGGGGAGACATTTTTAGGTGTCTACAGAAGCCCCCACTTTGACTGAGTTTGTAGAAACATCATTTTCGAAAACGATAGTCAAAGTAGCCGATAGGGATGGAGAATGATTTAAGACGTTCTGCGATCCTAAATCACTCTGTATACGCCGATACCTGCAGAAAAATGTTAATTCCACAGATAAAAGAGTAAAAGGATATAATACGTATCTGGCACCAGTGTATTGGTGACAAATGAGTTTGGCAGCTTCCTATGCTTGAAGGAATCCACCGGATGACGTTTGTTGAAATGCTTTCCATGCTTGAGGAAAGCCGACAAATGAGTTTGGTAGCTTTCTAAGCCTGGAGAAACCTACCGGATGACACTTTCTATGCTTGAGGAAAGTCGACATATGATTTTGGCGTTTTTCTATGCTTGAAGAAATCCACCGATAATGCTTTCCATGCTTGAGGAAAGCCGACAAAGGAATTTGGCGGTTTTCTATGCTTGAAGAAATCCACCGGATAATACTTTCCATGCTTGAGGAAAGTCGACAGATGATGAGATTGCAAGTCTCTGTGTATCGAGAACCTTGCGTCATGAAATGATGGTGGTTCGATTGTCCCCGAACGTGGGTTGTAGATGGTCCGCTTGTCCCCGGACGTGGGCTGTGGTTGGTTCGCTTGTCTACGAATGTGGGCTGTAGATGGTCCGCTTGTCCTGGGACGTGGGCTGTAGATGGTCCGCTTGTCCCCGGACGTGGGCTGTAGATGGTCCGCTTCCCCGGACGTGGGCTGTAGATGGTCCGCTTGTCCCCGGACGTGGGTTGTAGTTGGTTCGCTTGTCCCCGAACATGGGCTGTAGATGGGATCTGCAAAATAAAATTTGCCAAGGGACTCGTATATACTGTGATTAACTTGACCAACTGACTTGACATGACATGACATGTGTATGACTTGTGATTGTGTGTGTCTTGAGTGAGTGTGTGCACTGACACAAGCAATTAAAAATGCAAAAGCAAAAGACTTGACCAAGTTTGACTTGACATGACATGACATGTGTATGACTTGTGATTGTGTGTGTCTTGAGTGAGTGTGTGCACTGACACAAGCAATTAAAAATGCAAAAGCAAAAATTTTCCGTCATTTTTGTCATGAGTGGAGGGTACCGACTTTCTCCCGAGAAAGAAAGACGTGAAAAATGAAGTTTTGTTTTTGAACTTTCCCAAAATAAAAGTCATGATAAGAAAAGGGAAGAAGTTTTGAACTTCCTTGTTGAGCAAGACGAAATGAATCACATGGATTTTCTTCTTGTCATATTGAACTGCCCGTCTTGAGTATAATGTATGCATGATGTATGTTCTTAGGCTAGGAGGATAAGGACAATTACGTCATGTGACACGATAGATGAATGAACTTAGGTCATGGAGCTAAGCATCACATATGGTGTAAAGAAACGATCTTGAACGTTACTTAGGTTTGGAAGCTAAGCACGTATATA
The DNA here is from genome assembly GCF_948465745.1 of Chenopodium album. Classification (NCBI taxonomy): domain Eukaryota; kingdom Viridiplantae; phylum Streptophyta; class Magnoliopsida; order Caryophyllales; family Amaranthaceae; genus Chenopodium; species Chenopodium album. Next base: position 37,978,033 of record NC_137838.1, read on the forward strand.
GATGAAGTGATCGATGAGTATCGCATAATGAATGTCACATAGGTCAAGGAGCTAAGCACAATATGCGATGTATGAAACAATGAACATTGCTTAGGTCTAGAAGCTAGGCAAGTATACAATGTCTCTTTTGATGTTGTCTTGAAAGATGACGAAACATGCGCATCATTGAAGTAAGATTTCATGATAGAAGGTTCCTAGAAGGAAAGGTGATATGGATATGTATGTGTGAGTGAAGTGTGTGAATGTGATTCTAAGGATGGCTGCAAGGGTTATGGTGATGGAAATAGATATGAGAAGAGTAAAAAATGATGACTCTTTAGGCTGGGTAGGCTAAATGATGTGGGTTCAAGCCCCCAAGTCTAGATCTAAATGGGTAGGGGTAAGAGTTGGATATTCTTTGATTCGATCATGCATGGATATGAATATTGAATGTGAATATGAATGTGGCCGCACCTCGATGTGAGGTTGCCTACGCATCCGTTAGGAATCAGGCCGAACGTAGCTCTAACCGAACTTTGCACAAGTGTGTGTACACCTCAAATAGGTCTTTCAAGGGTTGTAATGTGGTTAAGCTGAAGGTTGAAGGAAGAAAGGGGTAAAAGAATCAAGACCCGAGAGAAGCCCCCAAGATATGCAATTATGTATTAGACTTTGCAAGTTTTATTTTTCATATTTTTTTTTTTGTTTTGAATTTCTTTTTTTTTTTCTTTTTTCCATTCTTGTGAATCAATGTAGGCAATCTCAGATCATGCGGTCCATCCCTCACTTAGCATTCATGTTTCTCAGACACGGTACCAAGCACTCGATGAGAGACGCAATTTGAGACATGTTCATATCAAAGACATTGGAACACTTGCCCTTAGACATTGTTTTATTGTTGCTTTGCTACTTTTTTTTTTACTTGCTTTTTTAATGTTATACAATTACACACCTTCCCATCCTAGGGTTAACTGAATCTGGGTTGAAGAAATGAAGGCCAAACGTTAGACGAGGCTTAAAGTGGTTGATGAAGAAAAGGAATTTGTGCTTGAATGGTTAATGGGGAATAACAGGGTTGGAAAGGTGCCTCAAGTCATCGGTGTAACTTGAGTTTAGTTCGGTAATTGCATTTTTTTTTAATCACATGATCGAATGTAAGAAAGAGATGCTCGTTTATGAAGAAGGTAAGAAATGTGACACATAGACACATGGATAAGGAGAACCTATGCTAGACTTTTTAGGGGGAGGGTTTGAAACCAAAAAAAAAAAAAAAGAAAAAAAAAATGAAATCTTGGTGAGAAGTTTGCATCGTGCTTTGTCTTCATGGCTGTTTATGAGTTACTTCTTGCCGCCTAGCGAGGAAAAAAGTTTGTTGTTGTTGATGCTTTGATTGGAAGGAAAAAAGGAAGGAGTGACGTTCCCCTTATTCTTCCAACTATTGCCTAGTAATTTTATACTCAAGTACTGTGTAAGGATGAACTCACTTAATGCAATCACTCAATACTCGGATTGGAAAGGAAGAGTGTATGAAACAATTTTGAAATATGATGGGAAATACTCCACTCATTCCTATTATGACGGAAAACGACGCATGCATGGTCCTAGTATACGATCATAAACAATATAGTGCATTACTCGAAGACAAAGTGTGTGCAATGACTCAAAATGTGAGATTAGGTGAGTTTATTAAGACTCGTGGTATGATCGCATGGCTAGACATGAGGACGTTGTGAAAAACAAAGGACCCAATGACCAAATAGCACGGAAGACTAAAAGACAAACTAACTTGATTAATTATGTCCAATTTTTATGTTTATGCTATTTACTAGGTGAAAACGGTCCATTGGCAATCGTTAGTCATTAATAAGATCAACCAAAATCAAAGACAAAGAACACATGTTAAGGTTAGCACAAAAAATCACAAGAAACTAGGAAGAGGACTAGGAATCTAGAAGAGTTATGACTCATGGGTATACAAATAAATAAATAAATAAATAAAAATAAAAATCTATAATCCTATGTTATACGAGTTGACACGGATTAAAGGATTTGGGTAATACTAACTTGACACGAAAAGATAAAAAAAAAAAAAAAAGTTGACGCTAAAAAGACACCTAAACTGGACAGGCTGTAGTATATCAGTTATAACTTTTTATCTGTGATTCTGATTTGGACGAAACAAACTCCAAATGAAAGATAAAACTCGGGGCTACAGATCCATAGGTTGCACGAAACGTAACTCTTTCTAGAACTCCGGATATGACCAAAAAAAATCGACTCTTGTGCAGTATACGGGAATAAAAATCCGGGTGACTCAAAAAAAAAAAAAAAAAAATCAATGACTCGACTCTAATAAAAAAAAGGGTTTGATAAGAGAAAAAAAATAATTAAAAAAAGTCAATAAAAAAATGCACACATAAACATATCGTCACGCATGATGTAATGAAGTTCGCAACCTAAAGTCAAGTTCTATGTTCGACTATGGTCAAGCTTTTGGGTGTCAAAGGGTACCATGGTTAAGAGTTTGAACGCGTTAGCAAGGCAGCCTCCCTTGAGGATGTATGCCAACGGGCGGCTTCGCGAGTTCGTGATGAAATCAAACTCGACTCCATGGTTTGGGTGGATTTAAAAACTCGGATGAACCCTTATTGCCATGAGCGTTTTCGGGTTGATAGAGCATAAATCCCCCGGGCTAGCCACATACGTAGAACACGTACTATTGTGGAAAAATAGGTAACCTAAAAAAATCATATGCATATGTGAAAATGCCAATTAAATCGCAGGAATACAATTCAAGAATCTTTCAAGTCTCATCCACTCATCTTAATTAAATACCGATCACTCAAATCGATAAATAACCAAGAATCCTCCCCAGTAGAGTCGCCAAATTGTAGGCGTCGCTCAAAATGCGCCTACGTTAAAGCATGTGTGAATATGCTTGGCAATCATAGGAAGTGGGAATTGACATTAAGATTAGGGACAAAACAAAGTAGGGAGCCGCCAACAAGTTTTTAAGGAACTTGTAAACCGTTCACGAACCATAAAAGGCAACTACGAATAAAGGGACAACGATAGGCAACAACGATTGACCCGTGAAGGTTACACCCAATTCATAATCCATGAGATTACTAACTCCATATGGTTCGGAACCACGAAAGGAGGATCGGGGATGATGGTACTAAGTGAGTTATGGAGTCACATTCGCCCGTATTGGCCTCTACTCGATTCTTATAGTGAAAAGTGATTCCTGCGATCTCAAAGGCATGCAAACAAAATATTTAATTTGCTCCAAAATATTATTAAGCTAAATTGGTTGAATATTAATGCAACATATAATTCTAAAAGATTTATGATCACTTTAATTAAAAAAAAAGATTAAAAAGGATCCTAAACCGGTTGTCCAAATTATCTTATTAGGCGTGATTTTCAATTACATATTCCCTTTAAACATGCAATATAGTGATCAATAAATATAATAAAAGAATAAACATTAATATTGGAAGCAATTTAACAATAATAGCGTTAGTCAAATTAAACCATAAATATCCTTATCATGATACTAGCAATATAAAAATAAGAGTAATTAAGGTTTTAATTACTCACTTTCCGCTTTTCCTTGAATTGCTACATCATGAATAAATTATTAGTAACTTCAATAAAAATATAAATCAAATTGAAACAATTAAATTAAATAAAAAGTAGAGTTGATTTGGTCCAAACCCTCAGTCAATTATACCTTTCACACCTTGGTTTAAGTATAGAACTTTGGGTATTGTATGAACTCCTTTGAGTACATAAGGGAAAGAATAGTAAAAGAATGGGGAGGATAGTGTTTAGGCTAAAGAGGGAGAAGAGAATGATTTGATGATCAAGCTTGTTTATCATTGGAAAAGGGGTGATATGACCTCTATTTATAGAGAAAAAAAAGGGTCGAAGAATTAAGATAAGATCCGAATTAAATCGGAATAAAACTCGATAGACAACAGTTTTTGCGGTTTTTGTTTTTATCATATCTTTTGATCCAGAAATCGGAATAAGATGAATAAGATATCGTTGGAAATATATTGAAGTCTAATTCCTAAATCAATTAGAATAAAATTAAAATATTTTATAGATTAAAAGATATGGCCGAAATAGTGAGACGGTGTCAGTTTTGGATAGAGTTTGACATTTTATTCATATCTTTTCCGTTATAGCCCGGAATTGATATTATGATATATCATTGGAAAGATAATTTTAAGGGCTATACAACCATATAAAATTTGGATAAAAAATATGAGGCACGAAAATAATATCTGTCTATCTTTGAACGTCTTTCAATTCGGATATAAATAGGATTTTTTTAAAAAGGAGTTTTATTCAATTTCAAACTCTTTAATCTTATCTTTTCAAAACGGATAATTAAGATCTTTTAGAAACTTATAGAAGTTTCCAATTAATCCTAATTGGTTTAGGAATGGGATTAAATAATTTGGACCCTCCATATGATCATTGGGTCGTAGGTAAGGTGGGCTTAGGTTCGGTTTGGGCTCGGTTTAATATTTTGGTCATAACTTATTCGTTATAACTCGGATTTGGGCTTATAATATATCGTTGGGAAGTTCTTTTATAAAAAGGACACGAAATGAATGATTTTAAAGGATACGAAATGAATTATTTTGGGTTTAAAGGCACGAAAAGAGGAAAATAAGTTATGGTTTGGGGAAATGGGCTAGGAATTGGGTTGGTTTAAGAAATGGAAACATGGATTTAAGCACTTCAAGATTAAATACTCAACCCGACCAATAATGACGTTGAAAGGTTTTTCATCATCGAGTTTAGTTTTGGGGAGACATTTTTAGGTGTCTACACTAGGTTGTTGTTGTTAATGAATTTATGGTGTGATCATGTTTTTGATGAGTTTAAAGCCTTCAATTTAAAGCTGGAATTTTTTTACACACTACTTTTTAATTATGGAGTTATGGTTTGATTACTCATAAAAGGGAAAAAGGTTTTAATGATTTATATATGATTTCCTAGTTTAAAAGTGATGACTTATACTAAATAAGTATGCTGAAATTTTGTTTTATTCATGAAAATCAAGTCTTTTTGAAAGGATATAAAGTACTAAATTAAAGAAAAAGTTTTATGGCTTTATTGTCATTAAAAGGGGTTGTTTTTTATGATTTAAATAGTTTTATAGTTGCTGGAAATTTGTGAGAATAGTGGATTAATTATAGTTATGTATTTTTAATTGTAGGAAGTTTCGAGATAGGCGATTTCTAACAAGTGTGGCCAAGTTAAGGCGCTATTCAATGTACGTATGTGCACAAGAATATTTGTGTATGCGTAGTGTCATGGTAGGATTGTGAATTGTTATCGTAGTGATGAATTAGTAACATGTTTTATTGATTATGTGTTTGGAATTGATGTTGGTTGAACATGAATTATTATGTAAGCATGTGAAAATGATATTTGAAGCATGGTACAAGTTATATATATGTGAATCATGGATGTATGTTTAATTTTTGAGTATCAAGGAAACATGAAATTAATAAGCAAGGCTTATGTATGTTTAAAAGAGCTATAATTAGAATTATTGAACATGATTCATGAATTTTATTCTCACCCATTGAGTATTGGTGTTGAGTCAAGGAAGTTAGTTTATTTATTTACTTACTCAAATAAGTTGAGATCAATTCATGGAGTTTATTAGTGCATTCTATGCACCTAGGTAGTTATCATGTAATTTTGTGCACAAAACTAGGCAGAGAGTCTTAATTAAAATAAATAGTATATGCTCACTAATTAATTAATTCAAGAATGAATTGGAAGTATGTGTTGAATGTTGTTATGTTTATTCTTGATTGATTGTCGGAGTCATCACATGTTAAATTGATAAATCACGTAAAGTTTAAAAGGATACACACCAAAACTCTTGGAACGTTTATACCTTGAGTACTGACAGGAGGAAAACCTAGGTCATTGCTTTCTATGTATCCCCCGATCAAAAAAACAATTTATAACCAAACCCAACCCTAAGTATAGGGGTAAGTCCGGGTCAAACCCAAGGGAATGAGGTATAAGATAAAGTCTCTAGTTAAGCTATTCCGAAATCTTAAGTAATTGGGTTGGTCTAAACTAGCAAAACAATACAATCAAAGCAAACAATGGAAATCAATATCAAAGCACTAGGGATTTAGGATCCACATGCAGTCACGATAAACTTGTTAATTAGTTGGGAAATTGATCAATCAAGCAATGCGAGTGAAAACATATTTGCAATATATAGGGAATATTTCAAGCATTATCCCAAACTTGAACCCTACTGTGAGCATACACTTAAGCATGGTGGCGTCCAAAGGGAAGGAAGCTATAGCAAAAGAGTCGCCAACAAGTTTTAGGAACTTGTAAACCGTCCACAGGAGAAGGTTACACCCCTTAATGATCTAAGAGATCGTTAACTCCAATAGGTTTGGAACCATGACTGGAAGTTCGGGGATGAAGGTAGCCAATATAAAAGAGAAAGAACATGCCCTAATAATAGGCCTCTACTTTATTCTTCTCGTATTCACGTGTGCTTTCTGACTAACATGCAATCATTAGGTTAGCCCTAAACCTGTTTAATCTATGTTGGTTGAATGTTAATGCATAAATAAATCTATTATAAGTAATCACTTGAATTATAATCAAAATAACCCTAAGCAAGTTTATAAATTATCTTATTAAGCGTGTTTACAAGTACAAATTCCCTTTAAACATGCAATAAAAGGTGTGATCAAGCAATAACAATAAATATAATCAAGCAACATAATAATCATAATAATAATAATTACAAGGAAAAATTGCCCGGTAAAATCCGACCTTTGGGGCGTCCGCTAAAAATAATCCCACCTTTGGGTTATTTTTAAATACTACGACCATTATATCTCTTCTTCTTTAAATGGTCCTAACCGGTCATCCAAATTGTTATTACAAGTTACTTGACATGTGTCAGCTAATAATTGGCCAAAAATATTAAATAAAATTAAAATAAAATAGCAATAAATAAATTAAAAAAAAACAGAAAAAAATTAAAAAAAACCCCAACCAAGATTCCGGCAGCCCTTGTGTTAGAATCCAATTCCTTTTGATGTATTTGTTTCCCCTTAGATGCTTTCTTAGAGTTTAGTTTATGCTTTCTTAGCTTGAGGTCCCATTATTGTGTTACTGTCAGATCAGAGTTCACTAGGGATTCTCCTTGTATGTCATTTAAAGCTCTTTAGAGGGCGAATGATTAATGAAATCTTAAAGCCTTCTACCAAGTGTTGCCTTGCTTTTATGCTTGTTTGTTGTTAGACCTTTATAGATATTGTGTCTTACTTGCATATTAGCTCCCCTCCAACCCAACTTGATGCGCTAAGGACTCGTGGTTCGGACCCTCTTGTGCCCGCTTTGAAGTATCGGCCGTCACAAGCCCCGACCACCTGCACTCCGTCGCCCAGAAAGACGTGAGTGCTCCTGAGATTCTATTACCCGCTTGTGTTGCTTTGTGCTCACAAGCCCCTCTTCCGCTCAAGGCTAGCGTTCTTGCCACCAAAAGGCTAGAGCGCGCCGCACGTTTCGGGGCCCAAACTCCCGGACTATGACAATTGGTATCAGAGCCGAGGCTCAAACCTCGTCGCAAGCAACCCGTGTAGGCACCAAGGAGGGCTACACGAAGATGGAATTTGTAGAAGAAAGGCTCGCTTGGCTTGAGGAGAAGGCGGACAAATGGGCCAAGCTCCAAGTCATTGTACACGAGCAAGCCGAGCAAATTGTGAAATTGATGGCTGATAGAGATGCCCTCCGCGAACAATTGCAATTTGTTCAAGGACAAGCCGACGAAGAACTTGAGAAATGTGCTACCTTAACGCGCGTTGTGGGCAGAGACGCACTGGGTGTTGGTGCGGCGAAGATCAAGCCGCCCAAACCTCACGACTACAGTGGCGCTAGAGACGCTAAAAAAGTTGATAACTTCCTCTTCGACATGGAGCAGTACTTCCGAATATGTCAACTGAGTGACGATCAGAAGGTGGATACTGCCATCATGTACTTGTCCGATGATGCTAAGCTGTGGTGGCGCACCAAGCACGCAGACATCGAAGCAAGAAGGATAAAGATTGATACATGGGCGGAGTTCAAAGAGGAACTCAAAGAACAATTCTACCCCATCAACATAGCATTTGTTGCGCGGATGAAGTTGCAAGAGTGCCGTCAGAAGGGTTCTCTTCGCGACTATGTTAAGGAATACTCGGCGATAATGTTGGACATCACAAACATGAATAAGAAAGATCGCGTGTTCAACTTTGTCAGTGGGTTAAAGGAATGGGCGCAACGAGAGATTTTGAGGCAGAATATTGATACCCTCGCTGCTGCTATGTGTGCTGCTGAGAGATTGATGGACTACTTAGCCGGAAAGGGTCATCAATCCGAGAATGATTCAAGTGGGACGTCAACACGCTCGAACAGTCCGTCTCCAAGCTCTCCAAAGGGTACAGAGAATGGCTCACGAGTATCGTCCAACACCACTAACACATATCATAGAAGAAGTGGAGGAGGTGATGCCCAGAGACAAACATCTACCCCCTCCCATAACTCAAGAAACTCAAGGGCCGGCGCATCCTCGGCAAACACAAGGACGATAAACTGCATACTGTGTCGAGGTCCACACAAATGGTGGGATTGCGAGCATAAAGAAGAACTTGACAAGATCCAAAAGAGATTGTCATCCATGTCCGTTCAGGAGGCCACAAAAGAGACTAACAGCGATGAGGAGCCCACATACAGGATGGGTTCCATACGACGCCTGAGTGCTATGAGAATGATAGCACCTCAAGAAGAACCAGAAGTTCGATACCTTTCGGCAATGCGAGTGATGGAGCCTGAGAAGAAGGCAACATCGAAGAAACAAGCTCGTACCAAAAACCCAGAGAAGCAGGAGATGAAGCCCATAGAGTTGGCAACATCCCAGATACACACCCGCCAAAACTAGAATTAGACACCCGGTTCATTGCGAAGAGCAACGAGCCCAGAGACACCAAAGGAGAACCTCCCAAGAGAGAGGGAAAACAGTGGTTGAGCAAACAACGCAGGTCACGTGCAAGGGATCACAAAGAAAATGGTCACCTAAGAGGCACCAGCCACAACTTGAAGCTCTCCACCTTAGTCTTCAAGAAGCTGCTCCCCAATAGAGGATCGAGGAAGCAGCTCTCCACCAGAATCAACAAAATTCAGCTCCCACGAGGAAATTCAGAGATGAAGCTCTCAACAAGTTGTTCGAGCAGAGCCACCCCAAAGACAAGCTCCTCGGCAACAACGAAGATCCAGCTCCAGAGTCATCGAAGATTCAAGAAGTCAGCCGCATCAACGGCACACCAGAGACTCAAGATAGTTAGGATTTTCTTATTTTGGTTGTAACTCTTGTAAGTCGACGAGGTCGTCGACAGCTTAAGTGGGGGAGAATGTTAGAATCCAACTCCTTTTGATGTATTTGTTTCCCCTTAGATGCTTTCTTAGAGTTTAGTTTATGCTTTCTTAGCTTGAGGTCCCATTATTGTGTTACTGTCAGATCAGTGTTCACTAGGGATTCTCCTTGTATGTCATTTAAAGCTCTTTAGAGGGAGAATGATTAATGAAATCTTAAAGCCTTCTACCAAGTGTTGCCTTGCTTTTATGCTTGTTTGTTGTTAGACCTTTATAGATATTGTGTCTTACTTGCATATTAGCTCCCCTCCAACCTAACTTGATGCGCTAAGGACTCGTGGTTCGGACCCGCTTGTGCCCGCTTTGAAGTATCGGCCGTCACAAGCCCCGACCACCCGCACTCCGTCGCCCAGATAGACGTGAGTGCTCCTGAGATTCTATTGCCCGCTTGTGTTGCTTTGTGCTCACAAGCCCCTCTTCCGCTCAAGGCTAGCGTTCTTGCCACCAAAAGGCTAGAGCGCACCGCACGTTTCGGGGCCCAAACTCCCGGACCGTGACACCTTGCCACCGACCTCCCTCATACCCAGCCCAATCTACGTCCCCTATTCCGGCCATCAACTCCCTTCCTCTCCCTGATTCCGGCCATACCCTCCATTCCCCTCCCCTTTTCCGGTCATTCCAACCATTTTCCTCCCCAATTTCGGCCACCCCCTTCCCTAGCCACCACCGAAACCACCTCTCCTACATATATTAATCGTGAAAAGCCCACCACCTGCTCTTCTTAAGTCCCGAAATTTCACCACCTCTCCTTTTCCAGCCTCAAACCCTCAAGGGAGCTGGTGTTTAAGTGCTGGAATGGTGGTGTTTCGGCGGTGTTTCAGCCTCGAACCCTCAATGCCGGTGTTTCGGTTCTCCCGGGGTATCATTCGATGCTAGGAAGAGGAAGGGAAGGGTTTTTGGTGGTGGACTAGGGAAGGGGGACTATTATGATGGGTAGGATGGGTAGAGGAGGTGGTTTCGGTGGGTAGGCTGAGTAAGGGAGGTGATTCCAGTGGTGGGTCTGCTGGAGAGGGTAGCCTGGTTCTTTTTAAAAAAAAAAAATTTTCTATATTTTTTTATTTATTATTTTTTTAATTTTTGACCAATCACGTAGTGACACGTGTATAAACAATCGCAAATCATAAATGGTAACCTGTTTAACCGATTTCAAGTCACTTAGGACCGTTGTGAGCGGGTTGAGTATAAAGGTCGGATCATTTAAAAATAACCCAAAGGTGGGATTATTTTTAGCGGACGCCCCAAAGGTCATATTATTGCGGGCAATTTTTCCTAATTAAGATAATCATGTTAATAATAATTAAAATAAAGCATAATAATAGCAAGATCCTAGGCATGATACTAACAAGATTAATAACAAACCCTAGCATGTCACTAAACAATAAAATCAAAGCTTTAGCCCTAACATGATACTAACATGCTATTAAGAAAGAAAATAGGAAGCATTCTTTTAATCATACTTGATATTAGGAATTTTTAGTTATTACCCTAAACATGATACTAGGAAGAGCATCCTAACATGATACTAGAAAAAGCATCCTAACATGATACTAGGAATCAAAATAACAACCTAAGCATGATTTCTGTATCATAATATCAATAAAAACAATTAAAGCACTTACTTGGATGCTTCGTACCTCTTTCTAATAACAAAATACATACATTAGTAACTTTAAGGAAAATAATAAATCAAACAATTAAATAAAATAATTGAAATAGAGATTTTAGACCAAACCCTCAGAAATACCAAACCTTTCACGTCTAGTGGCGAAGACAACTTCGAATTATGCTAGGTGTGTCTAGATCTTGTAAATGCGAAATTTTGTTTGTGAAAAGTTGGTTTAGAGAGAGAGAGAGAGAGAGAGAGAGAGAGAGAGAGAGAGAGAGAGTATCAAGAATTTCTTGATGAGAGTTGGTGAGAATTAGATGGAGAATTGATGAAGATCTAAGGACCCTATTTATAATGAAAACAGTCCGGATATGATAAAAAAGAATCGGAGTTTGAAGAGGAATAAAACACGCCTCTGTCGCCACAACAGCCCCTATCACCGCGCGACAGGGCCTGTCGCGAGGCGACAACCTGACGTTCGGCGTTGCTGGCGATTTTTCCACACATTTTCTATTTTTTGATAAAATTAAGTCATAAAGGTCCATACGACGGGTAAAATCGTAATTTCATTTAAAACACTTCTTTAATTCCAAATAAAACTCATAAAACTTAATTATCAATCCTAATCACATTAGGATTCAAAAGAACCTTCTAGAAGATTCTAGAAGAGTATAATCAATCCTAATTGCATTAAGAATGATAATTCATAATAGGCCCTCCTCTAGATCATTGGGCCGCATATAAAGACCAAACCGGGCCCAGTTTAGTAATTTGGCCATAACTTCCTCATTATTCATCGGAATTGGGCTTATAATATATCGTTGGAAAGCTCTTTTCAAACCCTATCCAACTACACTATTATTGGACTCTTGTCATGTTGGGGTTTGGTGAGTCTGACTCACCACGGAAACAACCCCGACCCAAGGAACCACTCGTAATTAATAAAATCATAAAGCATAAATAAATAAACACAAGAAAAGGAAGAACGAATCATACCCTTGAAGCGAGCTTCACCCTCTCAAAACGGGCTCTTACTTGAAAGCCTTGAGCACCACAAATGCCGTGCCTCCAACGGTATCCACCCACAAAGGACGAACACGGCTTTTTAGGTCCGCTACCTTGGAGTTAGCAAGGTCCGACCAAAACCCAAGTGTTAATGGAGTTTAAGAGTTTTTCCCAAAATATGGAATGCTCTTTCTAACTCCCACTCAAGCACTTTACTCCAAATCCCAAGGTTGGTATTTATAGAGAAAAGTATGAGTGGGAATTTCTATCCCATCAATGTGGGATCATGAAATTCCACAAATTAATTTAAAGCTAAATTAAATTAAAATTGCAAACTAATAATAAATCTACAAGTGGCATTACCATGTGAAATGGGTTGGTGAGGACCACATGGAGAATAGGGGACCATACTTGCTCCCCACTCAATACTCTCCTTGTGCCACATGTCCTTACCCACTTGCTCCCATATTCCTCAAGCTTCCCCATAGTGACCGGCCCTATGGCCTAGCCACGAGCCCAGCCCGAGCCCAGCCCCGCACCAAGATGCGGGCTGCTGCTGTGCGCGCAAGCCACGCACTTGGTGCGGGCTTGCTGCTGAGCGTAATTAGTGTGTGCGCTGCTAGCACGCCTAGCTTGCGGCTGCTAGCTGCTGCTGTACGTGGCTGGTAGCACGGTGCGCTAGCACGCACCTAGCCAGCCATGCTAGGCTCGGCTTGGTGCGCTTGCTAGCCACCTATGCTTGGACATTTTTTCCCCTAGCATTCGGATGCTCGGGGCATTTCGATGCCAGGGGTATTTTGGGAATATGGTCGATTTATTATTATTTTGCGCGTCTCGTCTTTTTATTATTTTTGACTCGATTTCCGACGATCAGTTTCGACGCTCCAAGCTCGAATTACCGACGTCTAAATATTTAACACTCGGGCGACGAATTAATTTCTTCCGAATTAATTCGTCGAGTCGGTTCGTATATTTTTCTTGGGTGTGACCCAAAGGGTTCAGTCAAGATTAAGCTGTAATATTAATTATATTAATATTACTGATCGAAAGCGGCCTCCACCCAGGCATTCCGATCACTTGACCTTACTGAATATATTAGCTTTCTAATAATTCTGAACCCGCTATCAGAATAATACACTTGTTCGAAGGACACCATTCCTTTCAATCTCCCACTTGTCCTTCAGGACAAGTGTGCATTTAGTATATAGCCCCTTTCCTATGTCTCTTCATGAACTACAGAGTAAGATTACTCGTCATCTCTGTTACGTCCAGAAGTGTTTCTCGAAATCCGAGTTTGACTGTCAATAAGCAGATGATTTCTAAAATCCATCTGAGCATGGCCATGCATTTTCACAGTCTCGCTCTTCGAGAGGCCTTGTAAACAACAAGACAAGTTCCCTATTGTTAGTAGGGGGACATTTCCAGTCTTGTAATGTAGCTTCTCTTACTAAGAGGACCTAGCCACCCGATATCTGTCGTTATAATCCCCAGTTACGGCAGACGTTTGGCGGATACCAAAGCGGAATAGTACTCAAACAAGAGACCTCTCACTACTCATGGTCAAGGAAAAGAGTTCCGATAGTAATAATGAGAAAAATACTTATGACGATTTTTAAATCTCTTAAAGTATTCTCATAGGTCGATCCAGTATGGTTCTAAACCAATACCTTTGCAAATGATTTATATCCTCATAGCACAAGAAACGGTGCTATAAATCATACTACACACTAATCTCTAATGGTCGTTAATCGTCCATAAAAATATGACCTTGATTAGGGGTAATTTTCGATTAAAATATTCAATGTTCACTTAATAGGTGTTTCTTTATCCAAGCCATTGACTTGATACCCTATTTTGAATATTTATTAAAATCGAATGGACTCATTATTTAATTCTAAACCACAATTAAATAGAGACGGAGTGATTTAAATTGCATGAAAAATTTAATTACTCAAAAAACTGAATGGTTCGTCATAGTGATTTACATTAACATTTTCCAAAATTTAATTAAAACACTATAATATGGAAATCAAAGCCAGTTCGCGACATGCTTGATTCCCATTGCCTCAATGTGTTTGTTGTGCTTCACTTAAGATAAGGGTTTAGTAAGTGGATCGGCTACATTGTCATCCGTTCCCACTTTGCCAATTCTAATTTCACCCTCTGTCTCCCATTCTCGAATCATGTGAAATCGCCTCTTGACATGTTTGACCTTCTGATGTTCTCGTGGCTCTCTAGCCTGAGCAATAGCTCCATTGCTGTCACAATGGAGGTCTATTGGACCCTTGATGGAGGGTACAACACCAAGTTCATCAATGAACTTGCAAATCCAAATTGCCTCCTTGGTTGCCTCAGACGCTGCCAAGTACTCGGCTTCAGTTGTAGAATCAGCGGTTGTGCTTTGCTTTGCACTCTTCCAACTAAACGCTCCTCCATTGAGACAAAATATGTATCCGGATTGTGACTTGGAGTCGTCTCTGTCTGTCTGGAAGCTTGCGTCGGTATATCCCTCAACAACCAATTCATCTTTACCGCCATAGACCAGGAATTTATCCTTGTTCCTTTCAGGTACTTCAGAATATTCTTAGCCGCAGTCTAATGCGCCTCTCCTGGGTCTGATTGGTATCGGCTCGTAGCACTAAAGGCATACGGTACATCCGGCCTAGTACATATCATGGCATACATGATCGATCCAATAAGCGAAGCATATGGAATACGACTCATCCTTTCTCGCTCATCAGGTGTCTTTGGACACTGCTTCTTGCTTAAGGTTATGCCATGTGACATGGGTAGGTGCCCTCTCTTGGCTCCTTCCATTTGGAATCGAGCTAGTACCTTATCGATGTAAGTACTTTGACTCATTCCTATCATCCTCTTTGATCTATCCCTATAGATCTTGATGCCTAGTATGTACTGAGCCTCTCCCAAGTCTTTCATTGAAAAACATTTCCCGAGCCAAGCCTTTACAGACTCTAACAACGGAATGCTATTTCCAATGAGCAAAATGTCATCGACATATAAGACTAGGAAGGCGATGTCATTCCCACTGACCTTCTTGTAAACACAAGACTCATCTGGATTCTTGATAAAACCAAACTTACTGATGGCTTCATCAAATCGCAGATTCCAACTTCTACTTGCTTGCTTTAATCCATAAATGGACTTCTTAAGCTTGCATATCTTCTTAGGATTGTTCTAGTAGATAAAACCATCAGGCTGTGTCATGTACACAGTTTCTTCCAAAATTCCATTGAGGAAGGCGGTTTTGACGTCCATCTGCCATATTTCATAATTGTAATATGCAGCAATCGCTAGAAGAATTCGAGCGGACTTAAGCATAGCTACTGGAGAAAAGGTTTCATCATAATCAACACCGTGAATTTGTCTGTAACCTTTTGCTACCAGCCTTGCTTCGTAAATGGATACATTTCCATCTTTGTCAATTTTCATCTTGAAAATCCATTTACATCCGATAGGTGTGTAACCTACGGGTAAATCAACCAAGTCCCATACTTGATTTTCAAACATGGAGTCTATTTCGGATTTCATGGCCTCTTGCCATTTTGCAGAGTCGGGGCTCGTCATAGCTTGCTTGTAGGTTACCGGCTCATCTCCATCCACTACTAGGATGTCCTGATCTTCGGTTAATACAACACCAAGATATCTGTCAGGTTGAGATCTTGGCCAAGTTGACCTACGTAGGGTAATGGACTGAGCATTTGCATTGTCGGTTTGACTTTGCATATTTTGACTTTGACCAATGTCAACAGATGCTTCGTGAGCACTTTGATTGTCAACTTGTCCTTGTTGCTCGTCCTCTCGAACTTCGTCGAGTTCGATTTTCCTCCCACTTGTCATTTTTTAGAGATGCTCCTTCTCCAAAAAGACACCATCACGAGCAACAAACACTTTGTTCTCGGATTTGTTGTAGAAGTAATACCCTTTGGTTTATTTTCGATAACCCACAAAGTAAACCTTGTCAGATTATGGATGAAGTTGTCAGAAATGAGTTTCTTGACATATGCTTCGCATCCCCAAATCTTGAGAAAAGACAACCTTGGAGGTTTATTTGTCCATAATTCATATGAAGTCTTTTCCACTGCCTTTGATGGAGCACGATTCAGTGTAAGTGCCGCAGTTAAAAGTGCATGTCCCCAGAAAGATATTGGAAGTTCACTAAGACCCATAGTTGATCGGACCATGTCTAACAGGGTTCGATTCCTCCTTTCAGATACTCCATTCCATTGAGGAGTTTCCGGAGGTGTCAACTACGAAAGTATTCCATGTTCTTTCAGATGGTCATCGAATTCTTGGCTCAAATATTCGCCACCTCGATCCGATCGAAGCGCTTTGATTTTCTTGCTGAGTTGGTTTTCAACTTCGTTCTGAAATTCCTTGAATTTATCAAACGATTCAGATTTGTGCGACATTAGATAGACATAACCATATCTACTATAATCGTCCGTGAAGGTTATGAAATACCGATAACCACTCCTTGCGGGTGTACTCATTGGCCCACATAAATCGGTGTGTATTAGTCCCAACAAGTAACCGGCCCTTTCTCCCAACTTGGAGAATGGTTGCTTTATCATCTTGCCTAATAAACATCCTTCGCATTTCTCAAAGGATTCTAAATCAAATGAGTCAAGAATACCTTCTTGAAGAAGCTTGTTGATGCGTTTGATGTTAATGTGGCCAAGACGACAATGCCACAAGTAAGTTTGACTAGACGGTGTAGTCTTAGCTTTCTTTGCAGGATTATTAACGCTATAAATTTCTTTGTCTAGAGATAACACATAAAGACCATTTTCTGAATGTGCCGTACCATATAAAACATTATCGAGATAAAATGAACATGATTGGTCTTTAACTCGAAATTCAAAACCTTTGGCGTCCAACGCCGAAATTGAAATGATGTTTTTGGTAATGTTGGGAACACAATAAACATTGTCAAGTTCCAAAACTAGCCCCGTGGGCAAAGACAAACTAAGAGATCCTACGGATATAGCACCAATCCTTGCTCTATTTCCTACCCGGAGCTCGATCTCTCCTTTCGCTAGCCTCCTAGTGTTCCTTAGTGTCTGTGAATCGGAACAAAGGTGTGAGCCACATCCGGTATCTAATACCTATGAAGCCGAGCTAGTGAAGTTAAAGTCTATAACGTAAATACCTGATGTAGAAGCAACGGTTCCGTTCTTCTTATCTTCCTTGAATTTGAGGCAGTCTCTCTTCCAATGTCCCTTCTTCTTACAATAGAAGCATTCGGAATCAGACTTAGAAGATGCTACCTTTTTCTCCTTGTTGTCTTTGGTAGCTTTCGGCTTAGGCGGAAAGTTCTTCTTTCCTTTCCCCTTGAAGCCCTTCTTCTTTTTGCCCGTCCTTTTGAATGGCTTGCCCTTCTTAATCATTAGCATATCATGCCTTCCCTCATCCTTGAGCGTCTGCTCAGCTTGCTTCAACATCCCATGAAGCTCGGTGAGGGTTTTCTCCATGCTGTGCATGTTGTAGTTCATCTTAAACTGGTCATAGCCTTTGTGAAGGGAATAAAGAATGATGTCAATAGCCATTTCAGTTGAATACCCCGCATCAAGCCTTCCCATGTTCTCAAATAATCCGATCATTTTGAGCACATGTGGGCTGACTGGCTCTCCTTTCTTGAGCTTAGTCTCAAGGATCTGCCTGTGGGTTTCAAACCTTTCAAATCGAGCCTGTTCTTGAAACATATTCTGTAACTCAGAAATAATCTCATAGGCCGATTCCTTCTCGAAGAAGGTTTTCTGAAGTTCAGGAGACATAGTGGCTAGCATTACGCACTTGACATCCCGATCGGCTACTTGCCATCGGTTAAGGGCTGCTTGAGTTACCTCCTCATTGGGAGCCTCGGGCATTTCCTCATCAAGGACAAACTCTTTCTGTTCTTGCATAAGAACGATGCGCAAATTCCTTTGTCAATCAAGGAAATTGGTACCACTCAACTTCTCCTTATCGAGAATTGAGCGTAATGAAAACTGGTTGTTTGAAGTTGAAGACATGATTCTACAATCGAAAGAATTTTGATGAAAAACCATTCAAAATTACTTAAATAAGATTGAATTTTATTCATGCAAATTTTCAATACTTATTTAACGTCTTATTTACACGTTAAGTTGTCCCTATTTTGTGAAAATAAGGCGATTCCAAGATCCGAAGAAACAAAGAGTGGTTAAGCACGCTTTGGCTTGTCTTAACACTCAATCTTCTAGGGTAAGCATTGCCTTGCTAATGGCTCTAAGCCACTCTTGGTTAGACAATCTTCGCATCTAATGCATCTTTGACGATGTATCTCTTTTTCCACAGTATGTGAGGACTCCTCACTCATACCGATGAGTTAAACCAAAACCAACGTGCACACCCGGTGTGCCTTATGATCCTGGGAGAAGTGATGGCACCTCGCTTTGGTGTAGCCTACCATCACCCTCGTTCGGTTGGTAAGTGTTATTTTGGAAAGGCAAGTTTGACTCAATATTATTAGGGACCTAGGAATTCTATCACTACAAGAAAATAACCTTTTCGTAGCGATTATTTTAAACTTTAGTATCGATTGTAATTGCAACAAAAAGCTTTCCCAACGAATGGTCATTCGATACAATATCCCCCGTTGCCTTAGCCTTTAGTAGTGGTTTTCAATATCGTTGGGGTTGGCCTCAATAATCAATACGAAAAACTACATCCAATCGTGGTGATTATTGTAGCGATTACAATCACTATAAATGTTTAACTCATTTTCTTCAAAAAAAAAAAAAAAAAAAACATGCGTATGATCTTTAAAAGATTCGAACATGCAACCTCAAACTCTTATATTAAATGTTTCACCAATAAGCTATGACATATTTTATGTATTCTTTGTCAAACAATATTTATATATCTATTGTTGAAAAGGCTTTTCGTATCGATTTTTAGGATTTCGTGGCGATTGTAAATGACACAATTCCTCAAAATTATATAAATGTGTAAAAATAGTGTGGATATGTATTATTTTGTTTTCCGTATCGATTTTATATGGGAAAACCATGGCGATCTTAAAATGATACGACTTCCTTAATTATTTCACAAACATACTTACATATTGTAGCAAATGTACAATCGCTACGAAATAATCGCTACGAAAAGACATTTTTCTTGTAGTGTATGTTGGTTGATTTAAGTGAACTTAACTAATCATCGCAACATAAAGAAAACCTAAACATGCATCTAACGAATAATTCGCATGTATATATATAAGCATAAAATATAAAGCGAAATTATAGATGCATATTGGCAACTAGCATGACCCCTTGAATTCTTCAAATCTTCAAAAGGTCTTCATTTGCAATTCAAAGCTTTGTCTTCCAAGATACGCCGTCTTCAAGACTTAACCAAACTATGCAAATACCAGTGTCTACGACTAGGAATAATCTAAATATTAAGGTACAAAAATACTTAACGGTGCGTAGACCGTATTTAGATTTACAAAAATACATAACGGCACGTAGTCCGTATTTTCTATCCTAATCGGGTCCCACTAGTTGCCATTTCATAAAACCTGTGAGAGAGAATATATATTCCATTCATCCATTCACTATTTGTGAATGGCCCATGCAATTTACAATATCAAACAAGTAAAATGCATTTAAACAACGCGCGCACTAGTAACTAATCTAGGTGGTTAATCCGATTAACACGCCTAATTAAAACTAGTCAAAGTTGTTTAACCGATTATGTAATTTGACGTCATTAATTAATTGAACCTCCCACTAAATTCCGCATTTCCCTTAATTAATCCAATTAATTAAGTCGGTAGCAACCCAAACTTGTCAAAATAAAATTTTGCCAATGCCGCTCAAAACCGAGGCCTAGCCTCCCAAAATTTTAATTAAAATAAAAAAAATTAATTAAAATAAATAAAACGGCAAAATAATCAATATTAAGCCAACCGCATTTCAAGTGGCTTTCGCTTTAAGCGTTTTTCCAAGGAAACTCGAATAATCGCGGCTCATGCAAACCAAGCATACTACTCCTATTCACCTCACCGCACCAAGCATATGCACACACAAAAAACTCCGCACACACGGCCCGCGGCAAGCAGCCATGGGCTGCTGCCACTGCCGCACGCACGCGCACGCACAACCATGGCTGCTGGTGCGTGGCTGCTGCGGCCGTGTGCTGCTGCCGTGCGTGTGGCCGCACGCAAGGCGGGGCAGCCACCTTGGCAGCCACATGCGGGCTGCTATGCAGCCCGGCTAGCCAAGGGTGGTTCTTTGCCTCGTTTTGCGTGCCATGGCCTCGGGATTTGATCCCATTTCGCGAAACATAATTAATTAATTCTAAATTAATTTTAGAACTAACTTAATGAGCAAAAAATAAAAATTTTAAACAAGTCTTATTTAATCAAATTTCAAAGTGCAAATAACCAAAATAATTACAAGAAACATTCTTAATTAAATTGGTTTAGCTTGGTGCAATAACAAAGTTGAGGCAATTTCTCACTTTTAATTTAATCAATTAAAATTAAACTTGAGAATTTGACAAAATAAGGAGAAGTTGGAAAAATATGAACTTTAATGTTCAAATGAAAATTCCAACATCTAAATTTTGTGAATCCTTGAAAATTATATCTTCCAACATGAAGATAACCAAATTTCTATCACAAAAATTGAAACTTTATGTTTCCAATCAACCCAAAATGATTAAAACAACAAAGTTTAACACAAAATAACATGAATTTTGAGGTTTTTAAAGTTTCAATCACTTATCACAAATAAAGATTGAATCTTTAACACTTAGGAAGCCTCAAAACAAAAAATTTCACACTAAAAAGCAATTAGTTTGCAATTATGTGAAAATAAATCAACCTTTAAGCATCAAATACTACCAAGTAAGTGTGCTTTAAGGGGACTTAAAAATGCAGAAAATAATGCAAATAATAAACCACATAATCAACAAGTTATGCCATTAATTTCAAGGTTAGAAAAGACTTAAAACTTTTCGTCAAAAACGAAAAATCCCTCGAAAAAGGCATTTCTGGTCAGAATTTGGCTAAAATCACAGTTCATACGGGGTAAAAACCTTTCCAGAACACCTTTTCCACCCAAAATTCACTATTTTTGGGCAAAAATCTGGGTTCTGGGCCAAATTTGACATCAAAAACAGGATTAAAATAAATAAAACCGAGCTACTAATCTAATTAGCAACTTAAACCAGAAAAATAAGCCAAAATAAACCTTGAAAAACATGATTATAAAAATAAACGAGCGGGGCTCTGATACCACTGTTGGGGTTTGGTGAGTCCGACTCACCGCGGAAACAACCCCGACCCAAGGAACCACTCGTAATTAATAAAACCATAAAGCATAAATAAATAAACACAAGAAAAGGAAGAACGAATCATACCCTTGAAGCGAGCTTCGCCCTCTCAAAACGGGCTCTTACTTGAAAGCCTTGAGCACCACAAATGCCGTGCCTCCAACGGTATCCACCCACAAAGGACGAACACGACTTTTTAGGTCCGCTACCTTGGAGTTAGCAAGGTCCGACCAAAACCCAAGTGTTAATGGAGTTTAAGAGTTTTTCCCAAAATATGGAATGCTCTTTCTAACTCCCACTCAAGCACTTTACTCCAAATCCCAAGGTTGGTATTTATAGAGAAAAGTATGAGTAGGAATTTCTATCCCATCAATGTGGGATCATGAAATTCCACAAATTAATTTAAAGCTAAATTAAATTAAAATTGAAAACTAATAATAAATCTACAAGTGGCATTACCATGTGAAATGGGTTGGTGAGGACTACATGGAGAGTAGGGACCATACTTGCTCCCTACTCAATACTCTCCTTGTGCCACATGTCCTTACCCACTTGCTCCCATATTCCTCAAGCTTCCCCATAGTGACCGGCCCTATGGCCCAGCCACGAGCCCAGCCCGAGCCCAGCCCCGCACCAAGATGCGGGCTGCTGCTGTGCGCGCAAGCCACGCACTTGGTGCGGGCTTGCTACTGAGCGTGGCTGCTAGTGCGTGCGCTGCTAGCACGCCTAGCTTGCGGCAGCTAGCTGCTGCACGCACCACGTGCACGCGGCTGGTAGCTGTTGTTGTGCGTGGCTGCTAGCACGGTGCGCTAGCACGCACCTAGCCAGCCATGCTAGGCTCGGCTTGGTGCGCTTGATAGCCACCTATGCTTGGACATTTTTGCCCCTAGAATTCGGATGCTCGGGGCATTCCGATGCTAGGGGTATTTTGGGAATATGGTCGATTTATTATTATTTTGCGCGTCTCGTCTTTTTATTATTTTTGACTCGACTTCCGACGATCGGTTTTGACGCTCCAAGCTCGAATAACCGACGTCTAAATATTTAATACTCGGGCGACTAATTAATTCGAGTCGGTTCGTATATTTTGCTTGGGTGTGACCCGAAGGGTTCAGTCAAGATTAAGCTGTAATATTAATTATATTAATATTACTGATCGAAAGCGGCCTCCACCCAGGCATTCCAACTACTTGACCTTACTGAATATATTAGCTTTCTAATAATTCTGAACACGCTATCAGAATAATACACTTGTTTGAAGGACACCATTCCTTTCATGTCATGGACCAAAAATAAACTAGATTGACTATTTTCATAAAATAGGATAGGTTTTCAAAAACAGGAAGAAGAGAATTTTAATAAAAAACTAACCGCAACACTAGACTTTCCACACTTTCACTTCATTCGATTATGATTCGACGTGAAAGGTATTCATCACCGGGTCTGGTTTTGGGGAGACGCAAATGGGTGTCTACACTATCAAAATAACTTAAAGAGCAATTTCTTAGATCCAAGCTAGATGTCTCTATAAATGACTTCAAAGGAAAATAGCAAAACAAGATCAATTGATAATAATAGCTTCCAAATCAACTTTTTGTATCATTGAAAACTTATATGCAATCTGGCTTGATAATCAAGGTTAGCTACTCCTCATCAAATCTAACACATGCACAAATTACATCAACCAATTTAATCACATCATCCAATTAATAAAAAACCCCCAAATTAGCTATAGCTTATCATTCATACATGATTCACCACTTCCCTAGAAAAGGAACTACTCACTACACATTGTAAAATTGAAAAGCATAACTAAAGTAATCGACGATTTCATCATCAACATAGCAATCCAAATATCAACAATCAAATCAAACAAACTATAGAAATTTAACAATATATCAAGAATTAAACACTAAAATTGCATTAAAAAGGAAATAATTCTTACAAATTTTGATCAATATCAAAGTGAATGAAGATCAAAATGTAGCAATCATCAATTACCAAGTTTCTCTCTCTAAAAACTAAGAACAAAGTTTCCCTAAATCCTGAGCTTCTATCTCTAAAAATCCAATATATTACCAATTCTAGCCTATTCTAATTCTCTCTCCTCGTTCTAAAAATGAAGAAATTCTATATATAGTAATAGTAACAAAGGAGAAGTTAGTTAGACGTCCAAAAAGAACACCAATAGGCGCGTCCTCTCCTCTAAATGCGCGGCCGCAAAGAAGTGGGTACGGAATAGGGGGAAAGTAGCTGTTCGGCTGCACCTCCCACCTGCGTGGCCGCGCACAGGCTTTACGTGCTCACGCCACTATCTTGCGCGCCTGCGCCTGGGAGCAGGAGAAAGCTTCCTCGTGCGTCCGTTGATGCTCCTGTGCGCTCCACTTGATACATGTTGGGGGTGGCAGTTTTCGAAGGCCTCCATGGTGGGTTCAACACAATTTTTGATGCCTACACAGCATGAGAGCGCGGCTTAGAAGACTTGGAATTTAAACTCTTTAGCACTTAAGATTCAAGGGGAGAGAGCGGCTTGCATCTTGAGCTTTATAAACCCCGAGAAAAAGCCATTGCACTCCTTGACCATCACTAATCTTCTGAAATCAAAGAGAAGCAAACAAATAAAGGACAAAAGGAAAAATAAACTAAGAAATACAAGAAAATGGGAAAACAACTATAGAAAACACAAAGCAGAGAAATAACAAGTTAAACTAAAGAAAAAGAGAAAAAAGAGCTATAAAAGCAATCAAAATTCATCCTAAAAGAGGCTAAATGAGTGCCATTAATGAAACTCAGCAAACTCCCCCAAGCTAGACTTTTGTTCGTCCTCAAGCAAAACAAAAAAAAAACTAAGAAAAGGATGAAAAACTTATTCAAACAAGAAAAAAGGAAGCAAAAAGAAAAAAAAATGTACACTAAAACTCACTTTCGTAGGAATCACAGTTGTTTTTAGTTACAACAAGCCCTTTAAACCCCAAATTTTCCAACGAGGACGAGTGAGGTCTCGTAAAGGTATCCAAAGAATTTGAACCATTACTCTTTAAGGTAAAAATGAGGTAAATCGTTAAAAAGAAAGTAAAATCAAAAAGGAAAAATTCAAACAAATAGCTTTTGAAATGGACTTTTATAAATGATCAAATGCAAGTGAATAAACATCTAATTTCTATACAATAAAGGTATGCACATTTGAAGATATCAAAGGTTGTTGAAACATAGAATATGCTAAGCATAGAGAACTAATGAAACACAAATCAATTTCATCCCAAACAATCTTACCATGTTCCCCCAACTAGTTTTAAAACCACCTCTAGTGAGCATCTCAATGATTCCTCAAAGAACCAAAACAGAAGAGATTTTAGGGCTACTCGACATCTTAACTATGTACACCGTTCCGTAGAGTTGACTCAATCTCCCTCCACCGACTTGTGACACAACCAAAAAGGTGAAAAGTTCTTGAGAAGGGTTGTAATGTAAGGGGAAAAAGGGTGAAGGTGGGCTAAAATTTAAAATTTGGTGGTATACCTAAATTGTGAAGCAAAGGGTGATCAATCCTCAACACCATAATCAAGAATTCACAAAGAAAACTCTAACACCCCAAGCTTATTCAAAGCAAAAATCACAAACATATATAAAAAAAGCGTAAGAGCGCTTCCGACTAAGCTAAAATGAAGCATTGTCCTCAATGCTTAAAATATTTGGGTTTTGATGAGTCTAACTCACCGCGGAAGAAAATCCGAGCCAAGACCACACTCACAATTAATATAATCACAAAGCATAATTAACTTTAACAACAAGGATTTAGAAAAAAATTAATACCTTTGACGCGTGCTTCGCTCACTACAAGAGCTCTTACTTCGAAAGCTCTAAGTCTCGCTCGCACGAAGACCTCCAACGGAAGTCCTCCCGCAACTCGACTCTGAAAACGGTCCAATGCTTAGAGGTTAGCTATGACCAACCTAAAACGCAAGTAATTATATGTGTTCAAAGGTTTTCTCAATGGAGATGCTTTTTTTAACACCTTACTCAAGTGATTTCCCCAATACCCCAACTTGGATATTTATAGGGAAAAGCATGAGTGAGATTTGCTCTTCCATTAATATGGGAGAATTGATTATTCCTTTTATTTTTAAATCAACAAGTGGCACATTTAGGAGAAGAGTTAGGTGAGGACCATAAGGAGGGAGAGGGA
The DNA here is from genome assembly GCF_948465745.1 of Chenopodium album. Classification (NCBI taxonomy): domain Eukaryota; kingdom Viridiplantae; phylum Streptophyta; class Magnoliopsida; order Caryophyllales; family Amaranthaceae; genus Chenopodium; species Chenopodium album. The sequence goes on from NC_137838.1 coordinate 38,003,613, forward strand.
CTAAACTTGATCCCCAAGGAGCACTCTATGGACAGCCACCTATCATATCCCATAACCAACTACCGGCTGCCACGTGGCACCCCAAGAGGAGCACCAAGGGATCCAGTTTTAAGCTTGCTGCCATGGCCCAACAGCTACAGCCAGGGCGCGGCTTGCGGCTACAGCCTCTGCCCAGCTAGCTGGCCTTGGTGCGGCTGCTGCCCCTTTGGCCGGCTGTCGTGGCTGCCACCTTGCTAGCCGTGGTGTGCAAGCATGCACCAGCTAGCCTAGGCTAAGCTTGGTGTATTTGCTATCCACCTTGGCTTTTACCGAATGCCCTTAGGCATCAGTTTGCTCAGGGCATTCCGATCCTAGGGCTATTTGGTAAATTGTTGACTTATTAGTAATTTCACCGTCTCATCCTTTACAATTTTGACTCGACTTCCGACGCTCCAAGCTCGAATTTCCAACGTCTAAATATTAATTACTCGGGTGACTCATTAATTCCTTCAGAATTAATTCGTCACATCGGTTCGTTAGTTTCTTGGGTGTGACCCAAAGGGTTTAGTCAAGATTAAGCTGTAATATTAATTATACATTAATATTACTGATCGGAAGCGGCCTCGACCTAGGCATTCCGATCACTTAACTTTACTGAATAATTAACTTTCTAATTATTTCGAACCATGTATTGGAATAATACACTTGTTCGAAGGAAACCATTCCTATCAATCTCCCTCTTGTCCTTCTGGACAAGTGCGCATTTAGTGAATAACCTTTTTTCCTATGTCTCTTAATGTCTCTTCATGAACTATAAGGTAAGATTTATTCGTCATCCTTATTATGTCTAGAAGTGTTTCTCGATCCTGAGTCCGAGTGTCAATAAAAAGATGATTTCTAAAATCCATCCATGCACGACCATGCATTTTTACAATCTCGCTCTTCGAGAGGCCTTGTAAACAACAAAGACATCTTCCCTATTTTAATAGGAGGACATTCCAAGTCTTGTAATGTAGCTACTCTTACTGAAAGGACCTACCCGCCCAAGTGTTGCCATTATAATCCCCCTTTACGACAGACGTTTGACAACATCAAAGCGTACTAGTACTCAAACAAGAGAACTCAAAATACTCATGGTTGAGGAAATAGGTCCCGATAACCATAATGAGAAGTATACTTATGAAGATTTTTAATTCTCTTAAAGTATTCTCATAGGTTGATCAAGTATGGTTCTAAACCAATACCTGTGTAAATGATTTATGACAATCATGTACTTGGAGCACAAGAAACGGTGCTATAAATCAAATTTCACACTAATCTCAAGTGGTCATTAGTCGTCCATCATTTAAATGATCTTGATTAGGGATAGATACCCTTTTAAATATTCTCGGAATCGAATGGACTCATTATTTATTCCTAAACAACAATTAAATAGCAGAAGAGTGATAAAAAATTGCATGAAATTTGAATTACTCCAAAACTTGAATGGTTTTTCTTAGTGCCTTACATTAAAATGTTTAAAAATTAACTAAAACACTAAACAGGGAAATCAAAGCCAGTCTCCAACGTGCCTGATTCCCATTGCCTCAACCTGCTTGTTATGCTTCACTTGAGGCAAAGGTTTAGTAAGTGGATCGGCTACATTGTCATCCGTTCCAACTTTACAAATTCTGATTTCACCTTCTGATTTCCATTCTTGAATCATGTTAAATTGCTGCTTGACATGTTTGACCTTTTGATGTTCCTTTGGCTCTCTAGCCTGAGCAAATAGCTTCATTGTTGTCACAATGAGTGGTATTGGACTCTTAATAGAGGGTACAACTGTAGGAGTTTATAGGTACTACGCAGCGGAAAAACATGAATCATATTCAATCAAGTACCAATCCCAAGAATCACATGCATAACACACAAGACACATAATCATACCTTTGACGCGTGAATTCCACGAAGCTATTCGACAAGCAAATCAGGGAGAGAATAGAGCCCCAAGTGTTGCTCCTCTACTTAGTCCACGAGATTCGAACGAGCCGTCCACCAATGCTAGATTGGTCGAGTGATTGAGGAGAACCGCGATCACCACCTTTACGGATAACCGACCACCGCACGAACCACCACCACCACGACACACCACCGGCGCCTAGGAGGAGGAGAGAGCCGTGTGAGAGAGAGGACTTTGAGAGGGTTGGGTTTCGTGTTTGCTAATTAGGGTTTGATCACACTGATCAGTTAATTGCTTACTTGCTGCAAACCTAGGCACCTAGTCTATTTATTATCTCATTATAATTAGACTAGGGCACGAAGCCCAAAACTCCTTCTAATCCACTACATGGCCGGCCACCTAGAGTGATGTGGCCCATGATGGGCCTCGTCCTCTAATGCTCGATCTAGCCCCTTTGTGTGACCTTATAGGATCCGTCCAATTGGGCTTTGGGCTATTTTACTAGTCCAAAGATCGTTAGTACCTCTAGCTATGGCAAAACGACGACCCAAAAGTACGAACTTAATTATCTCCATAATTTGATCCTATTATATATCTAGTAATTGCACACGACGAAGACATAACTCCTTCAATCTCCCACTTGTCTGAGACAAGGGTGCAATATTCAAATTCCTTAAGTCAATATATGTGTCGATTTGATAATATGATTGCATCACATGTCGAGATCATATTAATCTACAAATTGTTTCTTGAAATTCGAGTTAGAATTACAAAACCAAATGATTACTGTGTAATACATTTGAACGCGGCCACGTATTTTCTGAATTCTCCCTCTTCAAGCGGCCATGACACATTTCCTAATTTAATAGGTAGACTCTATCCAATCTTGTGGTAACATGACTCCCACTCAACTTCTGAAATAAACGGGAAACACCCTTTATAATCTCCAGTTATGGCTAGACGTTTGAACGTACCACAGTCACAACATCCATTGAATGAAATCAATGTTCCACTCATGTCAAAGGAATCCACTAATATATACGGAAGCTCTATACTTGAACTTCAAAGTAGGTCAACAGTTCGATCATGCATCATTCATGCATATCCAAGTGATTGACCGAGCATCACTATGCCCCTATAGCCCATGAAACCGCGCTATCCAATCAATCTTACATGCTAGTTCATTTATTGAAATAATTTATGTCCACTTTAATGATCTCGAACTAGGAACTTTAAATAATATATGAATTTTGTTCACCTTTGGGGTTTCAATTCACCAGGTCATCAACCTGATGAGCCCATCAATTCATAATTATTTTGGACATTTTATTTAATTTCCAAAACCATAATTAAATAAGAGAAATAAAAATTTCTATTTTAAACATAATTCTGCAAATTGATGCATTTCTCATGTAATATGTTTTCTCAAAACATATACAACTTAAATTACATAACTTGCTTCAATCCTAGGACTTTAATATGACTCTCATATCTTAGTCCATGGAAGGGGTTTAGTGATTTCTCACTCATAATAAAACTTTGCAGAACACGACCTTCCGCTGGTCAATGATCTCATAATTGAGGTGATATCTCATATCCTTTTGTTTGGATTTGTGATGTGACTCTGGCTCCTTTGTTCTTGGGCAAAGGTGACCCTTTAGTCACATGACATTTTGATCCAAACTTCCTCTGTAACTATCTGACTATAGTTTAATACACATATTATGACATTGAGTATGCAACAGTGCTCTGCTTTGAACTCTTCAAGCTCACTGTCCTTTTTATCCAGACACAAATATGCATTTAGATCACTATCTAAAATCATCTTGCCTGTTTGCAAAATTTGCATTCGTATAACCTTTTGACAACTTGCTTAAATTACTAGAATTCCTTTTAGTGCTTCTCAAGCACTCAAGGACTTTTCTTGGTAATTCTCCATATGCTTATTAAGAATTTGCTTCAAAATTGCTACACATGCACAAGTCATATAAAACATCTTGCTTTGTACATTTCATGGCACATGTAATGGATCCTTTTGCAGAAGCATAAGGTACATTATCAATACAACTCAACTCTATTAGCTTTTGAAGGCACTGAGTCTTACTGAGTGTAATACCATGAGACATGGGAAGACATCCTCTCTTAGAGTCTTGCTTCATGAACTTGTCAAGATCCTTATCAACATAAGTCTCTCGATTCATTCTAATCATTCTTCAAGATTCACTTCATGGATCTTAATTCCCAATATGTACTCAACATCTCCTAAGTCTATCAAATTGAAACAATCTTTCTAACCACTGCTTGACTTATTCAAGCATTGATATATCATTTCATATGAACTGTATGTCAACTGCATACTAGACTAAAAGGACCAATTGCTCCCACTAAATTTCTTGTCTCTACAAGAATTCTTTCGTTCTACTAAGGAAATCAAACCATTTGATTGCCTAATCAAAACGAATGTTCCAACTCCCTGATGCTCACTTCAATCCATAAATGAATTTCTGAAGTTTGCAAAACTTTCTAGGAATTTCTGGATTTCAAAACTCTTAGGATGTATCATATACATTCTCACCATCAAGAACATTTCATGAAAGTGATTTTGATATCCATTACTAGAATAATCCGAATAGGCTTACCCAACTAATAGGTTTGACCCTATTTGTAAGACTATTATAGACTAACACATTTTTACAAACATGGAGTCCATACTGGATTTCATGGCTTTAAGGCCATTTCCTGAGTTGGCACTTATCCAAAGCTTGCTTGTAGGCATGGGTTCCAATCATTCCAATAGGAAAATTTTAGAATCCACCTTTTCTCAGAATTTCAACAAATTGTTTGTTTTGATCCCAAGTAACCTACGATAGGTATGAGCGACAATAGAATTATTCTCTTCAACTCTTTGAAGCCTTTCATTCTAGTGGGACGATAGAAGCCTCGCTAGTGGAATTAGCTTGCTTCGACACATGTTTTATCAAATTAGCTGATTTCATATGCCTTCGTCTCTAATGTAGTGTTATCCACATCCATTTGTTGCTCGTCTTGAATCTCATCGAGATCTAACTTTACTCCCACTTGGCTTTGTAGGAAGACATTCTTTCTATAAAGACATTATCGCGAGCAACAAACACTTTGTTTCTACGCGATTGTAGGAATAATACCTCTTAGTTTCCATGAGAAGACCCATGAAGAACTACATTTCTGATTTAGGGTGTATTATGTCATCTTAGTAAACATTTTACATTGATTTGATAACCCTTAATCCTGTTTAGAAAAGATAACTTTTGGAACATTTCCAAATCATAACTCTTATGACATCTTTTCTACTGCTTTGGTCAAGTTTCTTGTTTAGTATATTCGCAATTGTTGTTGTTCGTCTAATGCATATCCTCAAAACGATATTTGTAAATCATTAAATCTTGGATCGAACAATGGCAAGCAAAGTTTGATTCCTTCTTCATAAACATACATTGTAATTATAATGTTTCTGGATTGTGAATTAATTCAACAATTCCCTCTAGATGATCATTCTTTTGAGTAAATATTTATCACAACAATCATATTGTGGTGTTAAATTGTTCACCTCAAACTGATTTTGCATTTCATTTTTGGAATTTTGAACTTTTCAATGTTTCCAAGCTTTACTTCATTAAGTAATTATTGATATATTTACTTAAATCGTTAGTAAAAGCAATGAAATAGTTAAATCTCTTTGCTAATTTTGAACTTATTGGTTCACATACATCATATGTATGAGTTCCAAAAGGTCACTTTAGCTTCTTTTACCCTTTCTACTAAAAGGCAATTTGGTCATTTTAATTTATCAAGCATGACTTCTAATTCTCAAGTGATTCATAATCATATAAGAATGAGAGTCCATCCAAAACTTTGGATGTGCAAATGGTTTATGTGACCCAACCTTACTTTGTTATAAGTAAGTGTATTTTGAATCATCTAAATCTTATTTTGTGATCTACTTATATCAATGTCATAAAACAAAATTAACTCATATCTAGCAAAATGAAAACAATTTATTACCTTGGTCATGGATCAACACTTGTCCAAGCCAAGTAAACCAAAATTCAGTATTCAAAACAAGAAAACCGAAATATTGTCTCATCAAAACTGGAAATTGTTCTAAAATCATGATAAACTAATCAAAATTTAAAACTATGAAGCTATCTATGGTCACTCAAATACTGCTAGTGTACCTTCAAGCTCCATTTCCATGCTAGCTTCACTTATTTGCAGTTCCTGCGCAACATCACTATGTTAAGCACTGCAACTTGGTATCATATACCTAAGTGAAAGTTAAAATGTTTATAACATTATACCTGAGGTTGATGCTCCATTCTTCTTGAGGAAGTCATGGTATTTCTGGCAATTTCGCTTCCAATGCCCCTTCTTCTTGCAGTAAAAGCATTCACTTTCACTTGCAGCCTTGGGCTTTGGAGTCGTCTTAGGCTTTTCAGGAGCCTTGGCAACTTGCTTGCCCTTGCTCTTGGCACTAGCCTTTTGCCCCTTCTTCTTGAACCCCTTTCCCTTTTGAATCATAAGAACTTCCTTCTTAGGTTCCTTATGGATTTGTTTCTCAGCACTAACCAACATTGCATGCAATTGATTCATAGTCTTTGCAGTGGCAGTCATGTTAAAATTCATGATAAACTGGTTAAAACTTTCTGTTAGTGAATGGAGAATGATGTATGTTGCCAAATCATCACTGTATGGGTGCCCCAGTTTTTCCATACTTTGAATTAGGCCGATCATTTTGAAAACATGATCATGAACTGTGGCTCCCTTCTCCATCCTACAATCCAGAATCTCACGATGGAGCTCATACCTTTCAACTCTAGCTTGTTTCTTAAACAAAGCTTTGAGTTCTTGCATGATTGAGTAGGCATCCTGGTCCTCAAAACGCTTTTGAAGACTAGGCTCTATAGTAGCAATCATTAAGCAAGTGATAGGTATAGCTCTATCATGAGCTTCCTTGTGCTTCTTGATCTCTGCCGCAGTTGGATTTTCTGGCAAAGGTCCTGGTAATGGGGTATCAATGATATCCTCTTTACCCTCAGATTTCAGAACAAGTCTTAGCATTCTTTCCCAAGTGGAAAACTTCTCCCCTGTCAACCTATCCTTTTCAAGGAATGGTCAAAGGTTGTAAACGTTGTTGTCATTGTGATTACGGCTACCCATCTATGTCAAAATAAGGCAAAGTTTAATAATTATGTTTAATTTAAAACTAAAGTACCATAAACGCATTCATTTGGTAACTTTAAAACACTTTATTCAATGATTAATTGATCCCAATTGAATTTTAAGTGATTCCAAGATCCTTTATTTGTGTAATAATTGACCGGACTGAGGCCCTACCATCAACCATTACATTTTCAAGGTGAGTAAACTCTTTACTGATTACAAGTCTTGTAACTCTTGGTTGAATAATTAATCATCACATGTTTAATTATTACCCTTAGCTTCAAGGTTCTAAACTCTTTAGGTAACCTTGTTGAGCACAACCAATTAAAAGTGTAAAACGTGATTTACCCCCACTCCCCTAAGATATAATATGACACCCAGCTGAGGCATGACCCATCATAAAATATCAAAGGTTTCATCGGGTTTTTAATTGGAAAAGCTATCTCAATATTACTGGGACCTAGATTTATTATGTTGTGATTATTTAGTGAACTCTAGCGCATCATCAATCAACATAAATAAAATCTAACATGCATAATCTACTAATGCAATAAATCATGACATAGTATGGCCCCTTAGTCCTAAGAAAACTAGAAATGAAAAAGCTCCCACTTGAATCATCATGGATCTCCATCCACCTTGCTCCTTTGGGCCTTCACTTCATGGGCTTCTTTGGACTAACACTATTTAAATAACTATTCTATTTACTTTAAATAAAAGTTACAAAAATACTTAACGCTACGCAGACCGTATTTAGATTACAAAAATACATCACGATGCGCAGACCGTATTTAAGAATCTATGGGCCATACTAGTCTATATATAGCAACATAATATCATATATTATAAAAGTTCCATATAATAAATCACTCAACATGCTTGTCTAAATTACAACATCGAATGTTCATAATAAAGTCAACGCATTTCCTAAAATATCTCATATTTTAATCATAATTAGATAATATCATATATTATTGATGACCGTTATAAAATATCATATATTTAATTTAGTCATGAGATAGAATCAAATCATATTTTAATCTAGAAAGATAAATCATATTTAATCTTTCATGATTATCCTAACAAATTTAGGAGATTCTATCCTAATTATTAGCCAATCAAATAATTTTAAAATCAATTATATCCTAATCTAATTATGGGATAATCACATTATTTAAATCAATTATTATCCTTTTGGAATATGCTCAGAATATCCTAGTCAATCTTATCCAAAATTAACCACTTTAATTAGGATAATATCAAATATAACAACTCTTGAATATTTGATTTTATCCAAATAAAACCAACTTTATCTTTTAAAATTAAAAGATCATATTTTTAAAATATTTTATCTTATCCAAAATAAAACTGATTTTATCCCAAAATAATTCATAATTATCTTGAAATAGTTTTTAAAATAGGATAATAATTTTTTTTTTTTTAAAAATACCGCAAGCCACCACCGCCGGCCACCGTGGTTGGCCAGCCGAAGCTAGCCACGGTGGCTGGCTGCCTTTACAGCAGCCACTGCCGCAAGGCAGCAATGGGCAGCTGCTCTGGCAGCCGTGGCAGCAGCCGTGCAACGCTTGCACGCTGCTGCCCACAGCCACCCCAGACCGCCTGCCCTCCCTCCCTCCCTCTCGAACTGCCACCCCGGTCGGCAGCCGCCGTGGCTGCGCCACCCAGCCGCGGTTGCCGACCACTTAAAACCTTTTTTTTATGTTTTAATTTAATTAAAATAACACTTATTAAAATTAAATTAAATCAGTCCAAAAGATTAAAATTAAATTACATTCAACTTTAAAATTAAGGTTCTTCATAAAATTAATCCCAATTTAATTCTAACTTTTAAAATTAAATTGATGATCATACAAAAAACACTTTTATGAATAAATTAATCCGATTAAAATTATGAATCATAAAATAAATCGAATTAAATCAAAATCAAGCACAAAAATCATATTTTAGGGCTAGGATTTTCGAAAAATTCGAAAAATAGGGTTAGGGGGTTCGAAAATTTCGAACCTATTAGGGCTAAAATTCGGTCTCTTCATGGCTATTTTAAGCATAATTAAATCACATTTAATCGATTCCAAAAGTTTAATCACATTAAATATAATAATTGAACCATAATTAAATTAATTTCTCCCTCTTACTTGATTATAAAATTAACGTGGACATCAAATAATCGTATTATTATGATCTAGCGCGTTCATGCAAGAGGCTAACTGATACCACTGTAGGAGTTTATAGGTACTACGCAGCGGAAAAACATGAATCATATTCAATCAAGTACCAATCCCAAGAATCACATGCATAACACACAAGACACATAATCATACCTTTGACGCGTGAATTCCACGAAGCTATTCGATAGGCAAATCAGGGAGAGATTAGAGCCCCAAGCGTTGCTCCTCTACTTAGTCCACGAGATTCGAACGAGCCGTCCACCAATACTAGATTGGTCGAGCGATTGAGGAGAACCGCGATCACCACCTTTACGGACAACCGACCACCGCACGAACCACCACCACCACGACACACCACCGGCACCTAGGAGGAGGAGAGAGCCGTGTGAGAGAGAGGACTTTGAGAGGGTTGGGTTTCGTGTTTGCTAATTAGGGTTTGATCACACTGATCAGTTAATTGCTTACTTGCTGCAAACCTAGGCACCTAGTCTAATTATTATCTCATTATAATTAGACTAGGGCACGAAGCCCAAAACTCCTTCTAATCCACTACATGGCCGGCCACCTAGAGTGATGTGGCCCATGATGGGCCTCGTCCTCTAATGCTCGATCTAGCCCCTTTGTGTGACCTTATAGGATCCGTCCAATTGGGCTTTGGGCTATTTTACTAGTCCAAAGATCGTTAGTACCTCTAGCTATGGCAAAACGACGACCCAAAAGTACGAACTTAATTATCTTCATAATTTGATCCAATTATATATCTAGTAATTGCACACGACGGAGACATAACTCCTTCAACAACATCCAGTTCACCAACGAACTTACGAATCCAAACAGCCTCCTTAACCGCTTTAACAGTTGCCAAGTATTCGACTTAAGTTGTAAAATCTGCAGTTGTGCTCTTCTTGGCACTCTTCCAAATAAACGCTCCTCTATTTAGACAAAACACATATCAAGATTGCGATTTGAAATCTTCTCTTTCTGTCTGGAAGCTTGGGTTGGTATAACCTTCAACAACTAATTCCTCTGAACCACCATACACCAAGAATTTATCCTTGTTCCTTTTCAAGTACTTTAGGATATTCTTGGCCAGAGTTCAATGAGCCTCTCGTGGTCTGGTTGGTAATGGCTCGTAGCACTCAAGGCATACGATATATCTGGCCTAGTACATATCATGGCATACATGATCGATCCAATTAGCGAATCATATGGAATCTGATTCATCCTTTCTCGCTCATCAAGTGTTTGTAGACACTGCTTCATGCTTAAGATTATGCCATGTGAAATGGGTAGGTGACCTCTCTTGGCCTTCTCCACGCTGAAACGAGCCAGTACTTTATTAATATAATTACTTTAACCCAATCCAATCATCCTTTTTGATCTATACCTATAGATCTTGATGCCCAATATGTATTAAGCCTCTCCCAAGTCTTTCATTGAAAAAACTTTCCGAGCAAGGCCTTTTGATGAGTGACATTTATGTCATTCTTAGGGAGTAGTTTTAGAGTCATATTCGGGCTCGGTTGCTCCTATATTCCCTTTTATTCTTTTTTTTCTCTTTTTTTTTGAAATAAAATTGATTCATAAATAAAGTCATACGACATCTACAAAGAGATTTAGATCTAATAAATACATAATAATAGAAACAAATAAAAACATTCTGTAAGCAAAGCTATGATCGTTGTTGCAAATCATACATTCTTCATACCCACTTTCATATTGCTGTGATTTACAGCCTTCATTGGCGAGGGGGTCTTATCGATCTGTTGTAGTCGTGTAAAAAATTTCCGTCTGATTCGCTATATTGTAATCGAAATATTAACCTCTTTTTCGATCTCGCACAAAGTTTTACCCATGAAACAACTCTATAACAATCCATAAAATAAAAAAGCAAATCCTCCCTCAAAAAAGAAAAGAAAAACCCGGTCTTTCGATGGAGCCAAATCTCCCTAAAGAAGAAGAAAAACCCTGTCTTTCGAGGGAGAAATATTTCTCCTACAAGAGGAAGAATTATTATAAACCTAAAACAACAGAAAAAGCACACAAAAACAAACAATTGGGGATTTCCACCGATAAAAACGATGGAAGCCCCTCTAAAATTCAACAATGGAGGCTAGGGTTTTAGAGAGAAAAGAGAGGCTTATACTTTCATTTTCTCTTTAATAAATTTTATTTTGGCATTTTAGAGTGTTTTAGTTTAATTTCTCTTTTTAATTAGTTATAGTTTATTTCATATTTTGTTTGCTTTGAATTTGTTTTTATTTCCTTCTTTATTTTCTTTACAAGTATCCTAATTAACTTTTGTTATGAAATATTGTGTGGATGCCCATTTTACCCCTTGTATCATTCCAGAATATTCTACATAGATCTAGGGTTTATATTATTATCTAAGCAAACCCTAATTATATTGTATATATATATGCCCATCAATGGAATAGAAATATACTGATCAATTTTCTCCGTAATTTCTCTCTCGTTCTCTCTATTTCATAACACGTTATCAGCACCAAAGCTCTACCCGATTGAATTAGGTTAATCTACTCTAATAACCAGGAAATTAAACTTAGTCGATTAAGCATTAACCTTGGCCGATAAGGCGACTAATCGTTTAATTTAGATCTCAATCAAAGGTACGCATATACTTCAGATTGCTTTATTAAATAGTTCTATGTACAAGCGAATATGAATAATTTCGATTTTATTTCCATCGATTCGATAATATCACTTAAATTAACGTATACTACTTCTATTGCAATTTCTTTTTCCTCTTTATTTTGTTTAAGAATGATTATTAGAGCAATTTCATAATGAATTTGTGATTATCCTATTCACATGTGAACAATTTTTTTTTATTTGTATAATTGTATTGCATTGTATTGTATTGGTCAATATGACTTTTTTTTGGTTACTGTGACTTTGAATTAGTATAGAACTTTATAGCATGATCGGCAAATTCCATTAAAACTTTTGAGATATTTTTTGATCATCAGTTGGACTTATTTATCAAAATCCAACCGGCTAATCAAGTTGGTAAATCGGTTACGTTATTTTATCTTTTTGTTAATAAATAATAGGATCAAATTAACTATCTATGCTAATCTTTATGTTCAGTGTTATAGTTTATGATACTGCCAAATTATATTGTGAGTAAATAATAATTTATTATTATTATTTTCTTTATTGGCTATGTGTAAGGAATATTTCAAGCATTACCCCAAACTTGAACCCCACTGTGATCATACACTAAAGTACGGTGGCGTCCAAAGGGAAAGAAGATAGAGCAAAAGAGTCGTCAACAAGTTTTAGGAACTTGTAAACCGTTCACGAGGTGAAGGTTACACCCCTTAACGATCTAGGAGATCGTCAACTCCAATAGTATTGGAACCATGACTGGTCGTTCGGGGATGAAGGTACAAATCCAACCTAAAAGAGATTGAACCTGCCCTAATAATAGGCCTCTACTTTATTCTAATCGTATACATGTGTGCTTTGTGACTAACATGCAATCAATAGGTTTAACCCTAAACCTGTTTAATCTATGTTGGTTGAATATTAATGCACAAACAATGCTATTATTGGCGATCACTTGAATTATAATCATATTAACCCTAACAAGATTATTAATTATCTTATGAAGTGTGATTACAAGTACCAATTCCCTTTAAACATGCATAAAAGGCGTGATCAAGCAATAACAATAAATATATAACAACATAATAAATCATAATAATAATTATAATCATAATCATGTTAAAGCATAATAGCAAGATTCTAGGCACGATACTAACAAGATTAATAACAAACCCTAGCATGTCACTAAACATCAAAGATTAAAGCTTTAGCCCTAACATGATATTATCATGAATATTAGGAAAGAAAATAGGAAGCATCATAACAATCATACTTGATTTAAGGAACTTATTCTTAACCCAAAACATGATACTAGGAAGATCAAAACGCCCTAACATGACACTTTCATAATAACAACCTAGACATGATTTCTAAGAACCATAAAATCAATAAATCAATTAAAGCACTTACTTGGATGCCTTGTACCTCTTTCTAATAAAAAAATACACACGTTAGTAACTTCAAGGAAAATAATAAAATCAAATAATTAAATTAAATAATTGAAATAAAGATTTAGGACCAAACCATCAGAAATTAAAACCTTTCACGTCTAGGATGAAGACAACTTCGAACTTGGCTAGGTGTGTCTAGTGCTAATGTATGAGGAATTGTGTTTGTAAAAAGGTTGATTTAGAAAGAGAGAGAAAATAATCAAGAGATTCTTGATGAGAGTTGGTGAGAAGAATTGATTATAATTGATGATTGAAAACAGAGGTTTTAGGAGGCTATTTATAGAGAAAATCAGTCGGATATGATAAATAAAACGAATCATAGTTTCGAAAACAATAAAACACGACCGCAGCATCAAACACGCGCGTGGCGCCAAACACTGAGCTTTAGCGCCAGACGCTAAATCTAACGCCAGACGCTAGGTTTGGCGTCTGGCGCTGCAAAACAATTTTAGCAGATTTTGTTTTTATCATATCTTTTGATCCAGAAGTCCAAATCAGTCATATAATATGTTGTTGGAAAGATCTTGAAGTATTTTTTCTAACCCAATTATAATAATATTAAAATCTTATGTAAATAAAAAGATATGGGCAAAATAATGGAAGGGTGTCAGTTTTGGATAGAGTTTCATATCTCATTCATATCTTTTTTGTTATAGCTCGGATTTGATATTATAATATATCCCCGGAAAGATAATTTCAAGATATATCAAAACATATAAAATTTGGATAAAGATTATGAGGCACATATATAAAATCTTAATATATTCCATTTCGTACAAAACAAGTATTCTAAAAAGAAGTAGTTTTATTCAATTTAAAACTCTTTAAAACATAATTATCAATCCTAACTCCATTAGGATTTAAAAGAACCTTCTAGAGTATTATAGAAGACTATAATCAATACTAATATCTTTATGAATGATAATTAATTATAGGCCCTCCTCTAGATCATTTGGCCGCATATAAAAACCAAATCAGGCCCAGTTTAGTATTTTAGCCATAAATTCCTCATTATTCATAGGAATTGGGCTTATAATATATCGTTGGAAAGATATTTTCAAGCCTTATCCAACTACACTATTATTGGACACTTATCATGGACCAAACTAAACTAAAATGAACATTTTTCATAAAAAGGTAAGAAAAGAAATATTTTCAAAAACAGAAAGAAGAGATATTTTAATAAAAACATCCTCATCACTAGACTTTTCACATTTTCACCTCGTTCCATGATCAAATGACATGAAAGGTATTCATCACTGGGTTTGGCTTTGGTGAGACACATTTGGGTGTCTACAGAAGCCCCACTTTGACTGAGTTTGGAGAAACGCAAGTTTCGAAAACAAAAGTCAAAGTATTAATAGGGACGGAGACTGATTCAGGATATTCTGCGATTCTAAATCATTCTTGTAACGCTGATACCTGCAAACTAGCGTTAGTTAAAATAGATAAAAGAGTTAAGAAATGCGTATTGCACCGTCGAGCACACGTCTCTGGGGTAACTGATTTGTTGCTGCATTTGTCGTCGTGACAACCTTTCACAAGCTAGGGAACGCCATCTTACTATTTTGACGTTTACTCATCTATGAACAATAGAGATTTTTTTATATGTTCACGCGTCTCTGAACAAAGAGCTTCTTTTTAATATGTCCATGCGTCTCTAAACAAAGAGATTTTGCATGATATGCCCACGCGTCTCTAAGAAAAAGAGCTTTGATGATATGTCCACGCGTCTCTGAACAAAGAGATTTTGAATAATATACTCACGCGTCTCTGAATAAAGAGCTTTGATACTTGAATGTTTGTTGCAATTGTTCGGTTGGCTGCGAACAGGAGCTTTGCTGAATGGTGGTATCCTGTAAAAATCAAAAGATTGCCAAAATACTTTAATGGTGCTTTTCTTAGGGTTGACCTAAGGCTTGATGCTTTTTTCTTAGGGTTGACCTAAGGTGACTGACTGACTTGAGGTTGACTCATCGTGACTAACTGAATTGAGGTTGACCCAAGATGAATTGACACGTGTGACTCATGACCCGTGTGTGCATTGTATTGTGATCGTGCGACTCAAAAATGCGAAAAAGAAAAAAATTTCCGTCATTTTTGTGGAGGGTACTGACTTTCTCCCGAAAAAGAAAGACGGGAAAAAAGAAAGAAGCGAAGTTTTTGAAGGTGCATGTTGAATGAGCTTAATTCGTTAACGTTGTCTCTCATAGTACAAGGATTGTAACATCTTAGACTATCCTAGTTGACTCGACAATGAAAGTATTTAGGTAACTTAGGCACGGAGGCTAAGTACTTCATACTTTGTGATGCAATGATGATTGATGAGCGATTTTGACATGACAAGGCATGCTTCAGCGTTATGTTAAGATTTCTTGACAAAGGGTTCCTAAGGGAAAGTATATTTGGTCATGTATCTGTGTGGTGTGTGAAAGTGATACTAAAGTTAGGCCGCAAAGGCTAAGTGTGTGGGAAAATATTATTTCAAGAAGAGTCAAATGATGGTGACTCTTTAGGCTAGGTAAGCTAATGATGTAGGGATCAAGCCCCCAAGTCTAGCTCTAAGTAGATAGAGATGAGCATTGGTGGTCCCTTGATATGATCATGGTGTGTGAACGTGAATATGAATGCATGTTTATTACGGCCGCACCTCGATGTGAGGTTGCCTACGTATCCGTTAGGAATCTGGCCGAACGTAGCTCTAGCCGAACCTCGCACAAGTATGTGTATACCTCAAAAAGGTCTTCTTAAGGGTTGTAACGTGGTTAGGCTAAAGGTTGGAGAAGAAGGGGATAAAAGGCTCAAGACCCTAGATAAGCCCCCAAGGTGTGCAACTTTGCTTTTGGAATATTTGTATTTTCATGCTTGAGGTTTAGCTCTTTTTTTTTTTTGCTTTATTTATTTTTTCTCTCTTCTTTTTTTTGCTTTTGCATTTTTTTTATTTTCATAAGTGTGGGCAATCTTGATCATGCGGTCTATCACTCACTTGGTATTCATGTTTCTCAGGCACGGTATCGAGCACTCGATAAGAGACGCAATCTGAGACGTGTTCATATCGAAGACATGTTCATGTCAAAGACATTGGAACACTTGCCCTTTTGTGCACTTTTATTATTATTATTATTATTATTATTATTATTATTATTATTATTATTATTATTATTATTATTATTATTATTATTATTATTATTATTATTATTATTATTATTATTATTATTATTATTATTATTATTATTATTATTATTATTATTATTATTATTATTGTTATTATTATTATTATTATTATTATTATTATTATTATTATTATTATTATTATTATTATTATTATTATTATTATTATTTATTGCTATTTTAATCTTTTGAAGTACTCAAGCTTTTTGTGAGATTGAATATTGCATAAGTTGCACGCCATGCCATCCCAAGGTTAGGAAAATATGGGTTGAAAATGAATGGTCTATCGTTAGATGAGGCTTGGAGTGGTTTATCAAGAAAGGATTGCATATTTGATGGGTGAAAGGTAATATGATGTGGCTACAAGGGGTGCCTCAAATCATTGGTATACCTTGTGCTTAGTTTGACATGGATTTTTTTTTTTTTTTTTTTTTTTTTTTTTTTTTTTTTTTTTTTTTTTTTGCTACGTAATGTAATGATAATATGCAAGAAAATAAATACTCATTTTATTAAAGGAAAAGAAATAATGATCCTACAAAATAAATCTAAGGAGGATAAAAAGGTGCCTATGCTAGACTTATTGGGGAAATGGTAAATAAAAAATAGAAAAAAAAAATCATGAAATCTTGTCGTTACAGCTTGCCTCTTGTCCCTTGGCTTATCGTCACTTGGTGTTCTTGCCGACTGGAGGTATTGGAAGCCCGTTATTGTCGATCAACTATTGGATTGCTTCCTTTAGCTTCCAACAGCTCTCAGTAGTATGACCCCTACCTTGATGGTTCTTGCAGCGTACATTTGGGTTCCAACTAGGTAACTTCTTCTTAGGTGCGGGATCTTGAACAGGTCCAATAGGAGTTATGAGACCTTTAGCATGAAGGCGATCGAATTCTGTGTCATAACTTATGCCAATAGGTGAAAAGGTTCTCTTTTGCTCTCGTTTGTTCAAGGGAAGGACCTCATCCAAGCTAACGTTATTCGAGTAGGTAGTTTTGGAAGAAGAAGGATTGTCGTTCTTCTTTCCTTTCCAACAACTACTACTATTGTTACTATTCTTGGCCTTCTTGTTGCTCAGAGGACCATGAAGGTGGTTTGAATCAATGAGGTCTTAAACGCGATATTTGAGGGCGAAACATACTTCGGTGGTGTGACCATGACCTTTATGGTATTGACAATAAGAATTTGGGTTCCAATTGGGAAACCGTTTCTCAGGTGGAGGGTCTTGATTGGGACCAATAGGGTGAATGAGACCTTGATCGTGAAGATAGTCAAAAGCTTCATTATAAGTCATTCTTATTGGTGTGTATTCTTCAATGGTCTGTTTTGCCCGTTGATAAGTGACTTTTATGTCACTTTTAGGGTGTTTATTGAGTCGCTTTCCGGCTTATTTTACAATAATTTAGCCCATTTTGTTCTTTATTTCTTTTATTTGCTTATTCTCGTCTTTTATCTTTATTTTGAGTATTTTAGTAGTTTTTATTAGTTTTTAGTTTATTTTCGTATTTTTAGTTAATAATTCCTAGTTTCTCTCATTTCTTATTTTATTTTATTTTCACTTTTGTTTTCTTTATTTTATTTAATTTCTTTTGATTTTATTTTTAAGTTATTTTTATTTTATTTTATCTTTATTTTATTTTATTTTATTTGTCTCGGTTTCACCCTCGGTTTTGTTTGTGTGTAGGCTCGAGTTCAAGGTCCAAGCCGAGGCTTTTCAACAGTCACATCCACTCATCACCTCCTTGCTGCCGCCACCATACCAAACAAGGCCCAGCAACCCACCACAACAGCACCAGCCACCACCAAAACACCTCCAACTACAACCACCAACAACCACCCAAATCACCACCAATCCACACCCAAATCCGCCCAACAATACACCGACACCCTGCAACCCCTGCTCCCTCAAGCAACAGCCGCAACCATCACCACCTTCAGCCACCCTTAACAGCAGCCACTACCACCATCTCGCGCAAACCACCACAATCCCCTGCTCCCACAGCGTCGCAACCACCGTCAGCCACCAAAACAATAATTGCAGCAACATCTGGCACACAACAACCCAGCCTCACCTCCCATTTCACCACCAAACAACCCGCAACACCACGCAAACCACCAACCTCCGCCACCTTCCCCTGTTTCCACTCGCAACAACAACAACCAGCCACTTCGCCCAACACTCGAACCACCTCACCTCCAACTCACCTCAAATTCATCTCCATTCGCCACCTCCAACCAAACCCACGCAAAAAACCACAAGCCCTTCACCCACAATCGGCCACCAATTGCAACCCCAAATTGCAACAATTCACTTCAATCAAACGCCCAAAATCAGAGCAAATAACAATTAATCAAGTTCGAGCAAACCAAAGGAGTTCGGTCGAAGTTCGAGTCAGAAACTTTTGAGGTTTTGTAATTTGAAGAGGTGTGGTCGAACACACCCATGGTTCGACCGAACCAACCCCGTAGTTCGGTCGCACCAACCCATGGTTCGACCGAACCATTACACGAGCTTCGCGCGTGACTTTTAATGAAAATCGAACGGATGCAAAGTGATAATTGCTGATGATGATGGAGTATGAACGGTGATGATGATGCGTGAATGGGTGCTTGAATTGGAGCAGGGGAATTCGAAAGTGAAAGGAAATGGGTAGTCTGATGGTTTTTCGTGGGTTTTGGGGGGATTTAGTGGGTTTTGGGGTTTTTCTTTTCCTTTTTATTTTTAGTTTTGTTTTTTTTGGTTTTTAGTTTAGTAATTTAATTGTTTTAGTTTAGTTTTATTTCTTTTTAATTTCTTTTATATTATTTTAGCTTGTATTATAAATACCCTCTTTGGGTTATTTAAAAAAGACTTTCAATCAACATTTTTAATTTTAGATAGATTAGTTTTAGTTTAGCCTATATTTTCTCTTTCTTAGGGTTAGTTTAGGAGTAGTGTAGAGAGAGAAAGCTTGGATTTCCATGGAGTTTTTGAGAGGTTGAAGAAGCAATTTTGTGGAACTTCTTCTCATCTATTCAATGAGCATTTTCTAACTTTCTCTCATCTTTATTTCTTGCTTAATTCTTAGTTTTTGCTTTTTGTTTAATGATTTGAGTAGATTAATTAGTTTATTTGTTTAATCTTGTTTTTATTCTTATTTTACCTTGTTTTCCATGTCTTTCTTCATTATGTTAGCTTAGATTTTGTTCTAGGGAAATAGATGAAGATTATGTTAATAAATTGAATGATTGATTGTGATTAGTATGGAATTGTTTCTTGATTATTGTGTATGGATGATGCTTTTATGGATTAGAATCTTTCTAGCTAATTGATTCTATGTTCTTAATCGTGCTTTCAATTGATTGTGCGAGAGTGAGTTGGTTGAGAGCCCTAATTTCTTGCATACCTTTGCTAGGCTAGTTGCACGAGAGTGAATTAGTTTAGTAGGATAATTAACATGCTTAATTGTGCGAGAGTAAGTTAAATGTGTTGATTGTTCCTAATCAAGGTCATTTTCATCTAATTGTATGATGTTATTGAATGTATTGATGTAATTAGATTCCACTTTCCCTAGTTTTAGTTATTAGTTCTTAGTTGTGTTTAGTTGAACCTCTCTCTATTTCACAAGCTTTCCTAGTAGTCTAATTAGCACAAATTGATACACTTGGTCCTTTTGGGTTCGACCCTTTACTTGCCACTAACTAGATTAGTGTAGGTTTAGGTATTATAAATTTCTAATTTGGTTAGGGTTAGTAGTCCCAACGACCTACTTTTAGACCCGATCAAATTTTGGCGCCGTTGCCGGGGACTAAGGCGTTCATTAGTTTGTGTTGATTAGATTAGCTAGGTTCTTGTATATAATTTAATTTTTGTTTGCTTTTCTTTGTTCTTTGTATAAAAATGGCATGCTTATCTTTTCCTCAATTTGATGGTGAACCCTTCTATGCTTACTTTGAAAGACTAGATGGTTTTCTTAGTTACCATGGGTGTTCTCTTAGTGATGCTTGTGGTATAGCTTATTAGGGCATGAATGAGTATACTAGGGGAATGGTTGAGGACATGAATAATGGTAGATTTTGTCATTTATCTATGCATGAGGCTTGGGATTTCTTCACATGGCTTGCTAGGGACTCTTGAGATAGAGAATCGCATGTTTCTTGCTTTGATTCTCAATGCCAAGATTCTTTTAATTTTTGCATGAATTCTCTTGATACTTCTTATGTGCCTTGTGATAATCCAAGTATGCAAATTGACACCTCTCCCCCTTATGCTCTTTTTGATGAGGTTTGTGCTAATTTTGATGATGTGCAATTTGACTTTAATCATGAATCTCAACCCAATAACATTGATGCCCAAATTCTTTCTCAAATGCAATATCTCAACCAACAACTCCAAGAGCTTCAAGAGGAACAAAAATTGAGAGAAGTGAGGCTTGCCCAAGTGATGAGTGCTTTGGTTGATGTAAATGGATGTGAGGCACCTCACTTGGAGTATGAGAGTGTTGTTGAGGATGATGTAGGGCAAGGGTGTGAAGGTGAGGGGAGATTTTCTTGTGATGAGAGGATTTTTGAGGATTTTGATCCTTTTCATTCCCCATTTGAGCTTGAATGCCATCCTTCCCCTTATTCACCCCCTTTGAGAGCTTCCCATGGTGAGGATGTAAGTGAGCCATCTTCATGTTTGAATGAGGGAGTTCATGAGGATTATGATGGTGAGTTTGAGAAATCAAGAGAGATTGAGAGTCCCTTGAGTGATGGTGGAAGAGTTGTGAATGAAGAAAATGTCGATTTTGAGGTTTCCAACCCCCTTCCCCATCTTGATGAGTCTACCTTGCATGTTTGTGACCCTTCTATCCATGAGTCTTTGGACTCATTTGAGTTTATGGCTAGTATGTTCATTGAAGGTGTAACAAATCACTATAGCCTTTTGAGAGAGTTCATTGGCAATGCTTCATGGGAAAGGGATGAGTTTGAGAGAAACCTTTATCCTTTCATGCATGGTTTAGAGACTCTAGGCTTTGAGGATCTTGAGGGAGTTGTTGTTCATCGTTATGATAGAGAGGAGGATGAGGTTGTTTCTATTAGAGAGCTTTTGTTTGAGGGAGATGTGAGTCATGAGTGTTCTTTTGAGGATTATATGATTGATTTTCATGCCCTCATTGGTGATGTGAGGCTTTGTGAGACCATTGTTTCTCCTCCCCTTCCTCATGTCCCTTTCTCAAGGAAATTCGACCACATCTCCTACTATCCCATTTTCCTCCCTTCTTTTGTCAAAGAGCCAATTGAGGACCCTCTCTTGTTTGATGAGACTTTTCCTTTTCATCCTCCTATTATTGAGGAAATGGGTGATTGTGCCACCCAAAAAAATTTTGAGGAGGTTTTGCCTTTTTATTCTTTTCCTTATTTTTGTTCTTCTTTCTCTTCTTATTTTCTTGATTTTTCTTTTGATTTTTCTTCTTTCTTTTGGCATCTTCCTCCTCACTTACGTGCAATAATCTTGTTGCACCTCCTCCTCCCTTCATTTGCCTACTTGTTATCATATGAAATGTGTAGTAGTGCATTTGATAAGCTCTTGCGTTCGTTGCAATATTATTTACTAGAGCGGTCTCGCTTGGACGTTAAACAAGCCTTTCTCGGGAAGTAACCCGAGGTTTTTATTGCTTTAATTTTCTCTTCTTTTTAGATTAGATTTTCTCTCATGGAAATGTTTGTGTGCCTTTTGCTAGGTACATGACTTGATATACTCTTATGCATTGGTTTGGATCAAGAGTCAAGGAAGTTTGATGCCTATTTTTGCTAGCATATGGAAATCAAGATTCAATTTAAGAGGAAATCGACTTTGAAAGGTTAAATTGGTTCATTTGCGGGTAATTACACCCACCAATATCCGGTAATATCTTTCCTAGCTCTTTCTCTAATGGTTGGTGACTCATTGGACTTGTGTTGGTTTGTTGGATTGATTTCTTTCTTTTCCCCTCCCATGGATTATTTGGTTTATGTTTGAGTATATTGTCTCATTCAAGCTTGGGGGAGGGTATTCTATCATGCTTTGGTGGGATGTTGATTCATTTATGCCATGCACTTGAGTATATGCATTTCCATGTCTTTTCTTTTATTTTGAAAAATCCAAAAAGATTTTTGTTTACTTTCAAGGTAATTTTGGCAAAATGTGTTTTGTTTGTTCTTATTTTGGACATTTTGTTTTGGGACTTGAATCCTTGAATGTTTTTCTTCCTAAGTGGTAAATGTATGCACGGTTTGAGAGTGTTATTGGTTGACTCTAGGATACTATATGCTAAGGTAGTCGGGTTAAGAACTTTTAGGGGTCCATGAAACCTTAGTTCTTGGGAATGTGGTAAGTTGGAGTTGCTCTCTATAGTGGATTTGAATCCCTTGGATGGTATTTGTTTGGTTATAATCCCTTGTGAGCTTCATTTGTTCTACCCTTCATCACCTTGTTGAGCGGCTATTTAGGATCCTTGACTATGCATGTCTTAATCCTTGTTTTGACCTCTAGCTCCCAAGATCGTGACCGAGCCTCTCTAGGGGAGGAAAAGGGCACCTTTTCTCATTTTTCTTTATCTTCTTTTTATTTTGTTACAAATTTGGTTTTCTATTTTGCATCGACCTACTTATTAACCAATTTGAGCCTAATGTTTCCTGCTCTTGTTTAAACCGCGTTACAAACCTAATGGCCTATGTTTACCAACCCTTTTAGTTAGTGAAGCATTGGCATGTGAGGTTTGAGTTTTGAGAGTGTTGATCATGAGCAAGAAAACTTTGTGAATTGGTTTAAGTACGGTATTGACAATTGAGCTTGAAAAGAAAATGCAAAAAAGTTTGAGAAGAAAGATGCAATTCAAGAAAATCAAATGAAGTTTCAAGAAAAAGCCATCCATAGTAAAAAAAAAAAATAAAAAAAAAAAGGGCAAGGACACCAAATAAGAGCTAAAAAAAAAAAACACACAAAAACATTTTAGTTTGGTTTCGTTTTCTTCCCGAGTTAAAGCATTGAGGACAATGCTTCGTTCAAGCTTGGGGGGGGGGGGGGGGGGAGCGTTACTTCGTTTTTGGTATATATTGTGTTAGTGTTGAATAAGCTTGGGGGAGATGGCATTATTGGTATTTTTGTTTGATATTTTGTGACTTCTTGAGTTTGTTTTTGAGAGTAGGCCACTCTTTTGCTTCACTTAGGAAATATCACCAAAATTTTCAAATTTTTACCCCGCCTTAACCCTTAGCCTTACGTTACAACCCAATAAAAGACCCTTAGACTTTAGTGGGGTTGGGTCAAAGAACGGTGGAGGGAGATAGACTTCAAACCTATGGAGAGAGTATGCATAGTTGAGATGTCGGGATTACCTTCTCAAAGATTTTCATTTCTGTATCTTTTTCCGGTTCCTTTGTGGAATCATGAGAAGCTAGCTTAAGGGTTGATTTGAAGCTAGTGGAGAGAACGCGGCCCGATTGGTTGGGGCTAGAGTGGATTGAGTCCTCATTAGTTCTCTATGCTTAGAATATGTTATGTTTCTTTCAACCATTAACATCTTGGAACGTGCATACATTTGTCTACTTAGAAAGATTTGCATTCATTGGTGCTTGTTCCTATCTCTTGTCCAAATATGAATTTGTGTTTTCTTTCTCTTTTTATGTTTCTTTTTCTTTTCTTTTTAATTGCCTTGCCTTGGTTTTAATAAAGAGTTGTGGGTTAAACTCTTAGGACACCCTCACGAGAGCACACTCGTCCTCTAGGGCGATCTAGGGGTTTAAATGGCTTGTCTTTTGTTTCTAAAATTGACCGTGATTCCTACGAAAGTGAGTTAGTGTACATTCTTGTCTCCTTTAGTGTCTTAGATTTGCTTGAATAAATCATTCTCCTTCTCTCGTGTTTCATGTTAATTTGCTCAAGGACGAGCAAAAGTTTAGCTTGGGGGAGTTTGATAAGTGACTTTTATGTCACTTTTAGGGTGTTTATTGAGTCGTTTTCCGGCTTATTTTACAATAATTTAGCCCATTTTGTTCTTTATTTCTTTTATTTGCTTATTCTCGTCTTTTATCTTTATTTTGAGTATTTTAGTAGTTTTTATTAGTTTTTAGTTTATTTTCGTATTTTTAGTTAATAATTCCTAGTTTCTCTCATTTTCTTATTTTATTTTATTTTCATGTTTGTTTACTTTATTTTATTTAATTTCTTTTAATTTTATTTTTAAGTTATTTTTATTTTATTTTATCTTTATTTTATTTTATTTTATTTGTCTCGGTTTCACCCTCGGCTTTGTTTGTGTCATTGTGTGTAGGCTCGAGTTCAAGGTCCAAGCCGAGGCTTTTCAACAGTCACAGCAACTCATCACCTCCTTGCTGCTGCCACCATACCAAACCAGCCCCAGCAACCCACCACAACATCACCAGCCACCACCAAAACACCTCCAACTACAAACCACCAACAACCACCCAAATCACCACCAATCCACACCCAAATCAGCCCTACAATACACCAACACCCTACAACCCCTGCTCCCTCAAGCAACAGCCACAACCATCACCACCTTCAGCCACCCTTAACAGCAGCCACTACCACCATCACGCGCTAACCACCACAATCCCCTGCTCCCACAGCGCCGCAACCACCGTCAGCCACCAAAACAATAATTGCAGCAACAGCCGCGCACAACAACCCAGCCTCACCTCCCATTTCACCACCAAACAACCCGCAACACCACGCAAACCACCAACCTCCGCCACCTTCCCCTGTTTCCACTCGCAACAACAACAACAACAACAACCAGCCACTACGCCCAACACTCGAACCACCTCACCTCCAACACAACTCAAATTCATCTCCATTCACCACCTCCAACCAAACCCACGCAAACAACCACCAGCCCTTCACACACAATCGGCCACCAATTGCAACCCCAAATCACAACAATTCACTTCAATCAAACGCCCAAAATCAGAGCAAATAACAATTAATCAAGTTCGAGCAAACCAAAGGAGTTCGGTCGAAGTTCGAGTCAGAAACTTTTGAGGTTTTGTAATTTGAAGAGGTGTGGTCGAACACACCCATGGTTCGACCGAACCAACCCCGTAGTTCGGCCGCACCAACCCATGGTTCGACTGAACCATTTCACGAGATTCGCGCGTGACTTTTAATGTAAATCGAATGGCTGCAAAGTGATAATTGCTGATGATGATGGAGTATGAACGGTGATGATGATGCGTGAATGGGTGCTTGAATTAGAGCAGGGGAATTCGATAGTGAAAGGAAATGGGTAGTCTGATGGTTTTTCGTGGGTTTTGGGGGGATTTAGTGGGTTTTGGGGTTTTTCTTTTCCTTTTTATTTTATTTTATTTTATTTTTAGTTTTGTTTTTTTTTTGGTTTTTAGTTTAGTAATTTAATTGTTTTAGTTTAGTTTTATTTCTTTTTAATTTCTTTTATATTATTTTAGCTTGTATGATAAATACCCTCTTTGGGTTATTTAAAAAAGACTTTCAATCAACATTTTTAATTTTAGATAGATTAGTTTTAGTTTAGCCTATATTTTCTCTTTCTTAGGGTTAGTTTAGGAGTAGTGTAGAGAGAGAAAGCTTGGATTTCCATGGAGTTTTTGAGAGGTTGAAGAAGCAACTTTGTGGAACTTCTTCTCATCTATTCTATGAGCATTTTCTAACTTTCTCTCATCTTTATTTCTTGCTTAATTCTTAGTTTTTGCTTTTTGTTTATTTATTTGAGTAGATTAATTAGTTTATTTGTTTAATCTTGTTTTTATTCTTATTTTACCTACTTTTCCATGTCTTTCTTCATTATGTTAGCTTAGATTTTATTCTAGGGAAATAGATGAAGGTTATGTTAATAAATTGAATGATTGATTGTGATTAGTATGGAATTGTTTCTTGATTATTGTGTATGGATGATGCTTTTATGGATTAGAATCTTTCTAGCTAATTGATTCTATGTTCGAGGATTTTGTTTTTTTTTTCAATTTTTTTTTATAATTCTGAGTTTCTGGCTTTTTTTTTCCAGTTCGTGAGTTTCTTCGTCGAATTCGGGGTCGGAGGAGCAAAATTGAAGGCCGATATTGCTTATACTATTCAGCAACTGCTAAACAATATTCGTTAATCCATTTGTTTTTTTTTTGTTTTTTTTTGTTGGCAAATGTAAAATTACATATTATGAATTTCAATTTTATTATGTATTAATGTATTATTATTGGAGATATTATTATTGTTGGCAGAAATGTTTATATATAACATTTTGGTGATTATATATGAATTTCAATTATACTTTAGCATTTGGTGTGTAATTAATTATTGATTATGAATTTCGATTATATTTGGTGTTGTATGATTTTTCTGCTAATTTTTAAGAGAAAAAAGACCAATAAAAAAAATTTTTTTTTTTTGGACATTGGCACCGGTTAACCGGTGCCAAAAGGAGGATATCATATTTTTTTGGGCATTTTTGGCACTGGTTAACCGGTGCCAATAACAAGTTTTGCCACCGGTTTGAACCGGTGGCTTTTTCATGCACTAATTGGCACCCCCCACATTGGCACCGGTTCAAAACCGGTGGCATTGAGGGGTTTTGAACCGGTGTCAATTTCGTTTTTTCACGTAGTGGTTAGTAGTCCCAACGACCTACTTTTAACCCCGATCACCCGTGGCTTAGGAGCATTGAGTTCTTCATTAAATACTTGGTGAGAATTTTGTTCTATAACCATCATCCGATTTGCTAGTCCTTCTACCACATTTAAGAGCATGGCAATGACATGTTGCAGTTTTCGAACGTCCTCTTTTAGACTTGACAAGTTTTCCCTTGTATTATCTAAGAAAATACTTTCATCCTCCTCAATCATGGCCACTTCATCAAGAGAGGTTATATAAGCTATCTCGATCATGGGCTTAACTACAGGTGTGATAAGAAGTGAAGGATCAAAGGATGTTTGATCTTCTACGATGGCTAGAATCTCGAAAGTTTTATTGTCATCGATCAGATCTTGAATAGCTTCTTTGAGTTTCCAGCACTCCTCAGTGTCGTGACCCTTTCCTTGGTGATATTTGCAATGTTTATTAGGATCCCACTTAGGTGGCCTGGCTTCTGGAACTGGATCTTTGATAGGTTCTATGGGCATGACTAGTCCTTTATGGTGTAGCTTCTCGAAAGTTGTTTCATAACTCATACTAAGTGGAGTGAACGCTCTTTTCAACCTTTGGATTTGTGATTTAGAGGTGTTTGTAGCATGTACTTCATTAATGGGAGAGGAAGAAGAGTGATGGTCGTTCTTCTTTCCTCTCGCACTATTATCTTTCAGAAAGTCATCTTCAATGTCAATGCCTATATTATAAACAGCCTTGAAAGTATTCAAGTTGTGTTGGTATTTTAAGTGCTTTGAATATTTCTCTTGGATATTCTTGATAAACATCCTCACAGATTCTTTTTCGGTGGGCACCTCAATCATCTTAGCGGAAGTTTCCCTCCACTTATTGAAGAAAGAAGTAAAGCCTTCATTCTCTTTTTGTCTTAGCATCTCGAGTTGCCTATAATCGGTTTTGACTTGAATATTATACTTATATCTATCAATGAAAGCGTTTACTATCGATTCCCAGGTTGAGGTTTTCTCTTTGTCAAGGGAGAAGAACCATTGTTGGTAAACGGTTTCAAGAGATAAAGAAAACAAGGAATCAAAGACTTTTCTATCAATCCCCTTAATGTTCATTATAGTTTCAAAGGCTCTTAAGTGAAGATGAGGATTATATGTTGCCTTGAATTTAGGGATGTCAGTGGCATTGAAATTCTGCGGAAGAAGCTCCTTGTCCACTGCGACCCCTTGTGAACTAATGCCCTGGAACTTGTAGTCACTAGATAGCTTGCTCAAGCTTTCTTGCATGAGCTCTATTTGTTGTTGCTTCACAAGGTCATTGATTTGAAGGGTTAAAGTCTTCAACACCTCGGTTACATTAGTCAATTGATTCTTATGTTCGTTAACTTCTTCTTGAGTTGTCATTATCTTTTTAGCTTTCCTCTTTTGGCGAATCGGTTTGTCAAAAATTAAGACTTGAACAAAGGTGTTGTCCTTGATTAATCGCCCTTCTCGCCTTGACCAAGTATTGTGGAAAGGGAAATTAGGGATATTTACCGTTAATTATTTGACTCAAACTCTATTCAACATGCATAGATGGAAGAAGTTAAGAAGAATGAATATTGTGATATGGAGAAAGATGATGTAGATGGAGAGATATGAAAAATTAGGAATATAATGTACCCCCAACTCAAATGACGGAAAAAACCGACTCATGCATGAACCAAGACATGGTCATGGCGTATATACATATTAGTGGGTGCTTTATTGTGAGTGAGAGTGACATGTTAAGACTCGTGTCATGACCATGTGGCTAGATTATGTGACTAGACTCGAACAAAGACTAAGTTAAGACCTCACGTCCGTATATGCATTAAACTGGACAGGCTGTGGTATTTTAGTCATAACTTTTGATCTAAGACTCTAATTGGGATGAAATCAACTCCAAATTAAAGATAAAACTCGGGGCTACAGATCCATACGTTGTACAACTCTTAGTTCTTTCTAGAACTCCGGCTATGACCGAAACATATTACGCTTTTGCAGTATACGGGAATAAAAAACCGGGTTGACTTAAAGAACTATGACTCGATTTTAGACATATTTATTAGCTCAAATTAATTACTCAATTAATTAATCAAAGCCCTTTAGTCATTGGTTAGTTTATTAAGAGTTATTTACAAACACAAGTCAAACCAAACGGTTAGTTTAGTCACATAATAAGTATGCACAAGTAAGAGATGCACAAATAGTCGAGTAGGCACAACATGATGCCATGAGTTTCCAACCTAACCATGGCTCTAGTTCTCTAAAGTTCGGGATATGGGTTAGTCAAAGAGGGTCCATGGTTAATTGTCCATATGAACCGCGCGAAAGCCTTACCTTTTGAAGGGTTGGAACGAGTGGATGGGATACCGCGAGTTAAAAACTCGCTTCCATGGTTTGGTGAATTCAACATTCTCGGATGTACCCTTTGTTGCACAGAGCGTTCAATCAGATAGATGGAGCATGAATTCCCAGTGGATTATGTCCATATGTAGAACACATATGGGTTTCAGAAAAGTGAGAAAAACTCAATCAGGAAGTAGAATCGAGCAAACAGTGCTAAAAACTGGTCAAAATTAGAACGCATATTTCTTGCTCGGTATGGAAGAACTTGGCGCCAGCGAACAGAGGTCGGCGCCGCGATTTGGCTCTAGCACCTGGTGACAGGAGTGTCGCCTGGCGCCAGAGTCAAATCGTCGGCGACAGACTCTGTTTTCTAACGCTAGTTCCTCCATGCCTCAACAGCTTTCTATGCTCGATAAAATTTTTCAATTTCGTGCAGCATTATTTCGATCCTAGTTGTGAAAGATATTCCTCATATTTCTTACGTGTAAAAATCCTATGTTTTTAACTCATTACGGATGGTCTTTCCAATGAGATCTTTTTTATGCATATGACAATAATGTTAATCAAAATTATGCACATGAAATACGTAGAACTTTTCGAGTCTCATCCACTCATTCTAAATCATTGCCGAAATAAATTTTAGGAATTAAAATAAAAATCCTCCCCAGTGGAGCCGCCAAAACTGTAGGGAATATTTCAAGCATTACCCTAAACTTGAACCCCACTGTGATCATACACTAAAGTACGGTGACGTCCAAAGGGAAAGAAGATATAGCAAAAGAGTCGCCAACAAGTTTTAGGAACTTGTAAACCGTTCACGAGGTGAATGTTACACCCCTTAACGATCTAGGAGATCGTCAACTCCAATAGGTCTGGAACCATGACTGGTAGTTAGGGGATGAAGGTACAAATCTAACCTAAAAGAGATTGAACCTGCCCTAATAATAGGCCTCTACTTTATTCTGATCGTATTCATGTGCGCTTTGTGACTAACATGCAATCAATAGGTTTAACCCTAAACCTATTTAATCTATGTTGGTTGAATATTAATGCACAAACAAAGCTATTATTGGCGATCACTTGAATTATAATCATATTAACCCGAACAAGATTATTAATTATCTTATTAAGCGTGATTACAAGTACCAATTCCCTTTAAACATGCATAAAAGGCGTGATCAAGCAATAACAATAAATATATAACAACATAATAAATCATAATAATAACCATAATCATAATCATGTTAAAGCATAATAGCAAGATCCTAGGCATGATACTAACAAGATTAATAACAAACCCTAGTATGTCACTAAACATCAAAGATTAAAGATTTAGCCCTAACATGATACTATCATGAATATTAGGAAAGAAAATAGGAAGCATCATAACAATCATACTTGATTTAAGGAACTTATTCTTTACCCTAAACATGATACTAGGAAGATCAAAACGCCCTAACATGACACTAGGAATCATAATAACAACCTAGACATGATTTCTAAGAACCATAAAATAAATAAATCAATTGAAGCACTTACTTGGATGCCTCTTACCTCTTTCTAATAACAAAATACACACGTTAGTAACTTCAAGGAAAATAATAAAATCAAATAATTAAATTAAATAATTAAAATAAAGATTTGGGACCAAACCCTCATAAATTAAAATCTTTCACGTCTAGGGCGAAGACAACTTCGAACTTGGCTAGGTGTGTATAGTGCTAATGTATGAGAAATTGTGTTTGTAAAAAGGGTTGGTTTAGAAAGAGAGAGAAAATAATCAAGATATTCTTGATGAGAGTTAGTGAGAAGAATTTATTATAATTGATGATTGAAAACGGAGGTTTTAGGAGGCTATTTATAGAGAAAATCAGTCGGATATGATAAAAAAACGAATCAGAGTTTCGAAAAGAATAAAACACGACCGCAGCGTCAAACACGCACGTGGAGCCAAACGCTGAGCTTTAGCGCCAGACGCTAGGCTTGGCGTCCGGCATTGCAAAACAGTTTTTGTGGATTTTGTTTTTATTATATCTTTTGATCCAAAAGTCAAAATAAGTCATATAATATGTCGTTGGAAAGATCTTGAAATCTACTTTCCAAAACAATTAGAATAAGATTAAAATCTTTTGTATATAAAAAGATATGACTGAAATAGTGTAAGGGTGTCAGTTTTGGATGGAGTTTCATATCTCATTGATATCTTTTTCTTTATAGCTCGGGTTTGATATTATAATATATCCTTGGAAAGATAATTTCAAGATCTATCCAACCATATAAAATTTGGATAAAAATTATGAGGCACGAAAATAAAATCTGAATATATTCCACTTCGTACAAAATAAGGATTCTAAAAAGGAGTAGTTTTATTCAATTTCAAACTCTTTAAACATAATCATCAATCCTAACTCCATTAGGATTTAAAAGAACATTCTAGAGTATTTTAGAAGACTTTAATCAATCCTAATAGCTTTAGGAATGATAATTAATAATAGGCCCTCCTCTATATCATTGGGTCGCATATAAAAACCAAATCGGGCCCAGTTTAGTATTTTGGCCATAACTTCCTCATTATTCATCGGAATTGGGCTTATAATATATCGTTGGAAATTTCTTTTCAAGACCTATACAACTACACTATTATTGGACCCTGATCATGGACCAAACTAAACTAGAATGCATGTTTTTCATAAGGTAACAAAAGAAATATTTTCAAAAACAAAAGGAAGAGATTTTAATAAAAACATCCTCATCACTAGACTTTTCACACTTTCACCTCGTTCGATAATCAAATGACATGAAAGGTATTCATCACTGGGTTTGGCTTTGGGGAGAAACATTTGGGTGTCTACACTATGATACAATAATATTTAATAATATGGAAATCAATCCTATTCGATAATCGAAAAAAAAAAAAAAAAAAAGAAAGAAAACCAATCATCATCAAGGCTAATGTTTTGTATTTACTAAAATAAATAGTATGAAATTTATCATGAAATCATCTCCTTTTATGTGAAGATTGAACTATATTCTGATTTATTATACATGTATGTGCTTTCCATAAGGCAAACTATATATGGTATGTGCCCCTTGTTGAAGTTGTGGTATATAGTGTTACTGATGCTTGATTTTATCAAAGTAAATGATTAAATAGTTTGTATAATCTTCTTATATGCATGATGAAGAACACAATTTGGTACCTTGCATGCGTCGAAGAGATTTCAAAATGTTAACAGCCTAACACCATATATATATATATATATATATATATATATATATGATTCCATGATTTTTATACTTGATTATTTGCTTATATATTATTGTACGTGCTTGATTTAGGATTATCATTGCTACCTTTTTATAATAAAGCATTATTGGATGATGGTGGATATATATATTGTCCAAAGTTTTTGATGTTTCGTATTTTTACTCTGATATGCGTATGGTATGGTATATAGGAGTCGGTTGAATTATAATGTTCAATTCTTGTGTAGTTGTGTGTATTGAATTGTGCCTTTTATATTCCATAAGTAGTAATGAGAAGACACTTATGCTATGTTTGGATAACAAATTAGAAGAGAAATGGAAGGGAGGGAAATAGGAGGAAGGGGAAGGAAGGGAAAGTGGAGGAAACGATGAGCTCCATTTTCCCTCCAAATCTCTCCAATTTTGAAGGGATGGTCTTTATTAAAGCAGGATGGAAAATGGATCCCTCCCTCTCCCTCCCCTTCCCCCCCCCCCCCCAACATATTATCCAAACAAGGAAGTTTGTCTCCCTCCCTTTCCCTTCCCTTCCTTTCCTTCCATTTTTTGTTATCCAAACATAGCTTTAAAATATTATTTCATATGAAGATTGATATCATTATTTGTATTAGTTGTGGAGTACGTAAATGTAGATATTAATTGTGTTACATATTTAACTTTAGGAGTCTAAACTATCTTGATTCAATCAAGTGATTATTGTATCATGTTAATACCGTCTTTGGTAGAATATAGTGAACCAGTCAAGTTGTGTAGAAAAGTACCAAATAGTACTATTTTATTAAAATAAAAGAAAGAGTCATAATTATAAAGGTAATTTTTTATATGGTTGTGAAGCTCTTTAAATTATGAAGGGTAAAAAAACTCTCCAAAATAACATGAAGATACGTATATGCCTTTAAATTACTATTATTTTGTAAAGTATGTTGCTTAAATTATCTACCATTCCCAATACTAATGTGGTTTTATAAGCACAATGTCATAAGAGAATATACTAAAGATTTTGTATAATATTCTATCAGCATATCAAACTCAAGGTGAGAATTGATAATTCATATATTACATGATTTATTTACCCTTAGAAGTGAATAGGAAGTTGTGGGATTAATAGGATATATAACAAGTATGTTTGCATGATAATTTCTTTATTATATGAAAAGTTTATAAGAATATCTATTTGAGCAAGAAATAGTGTTGATTATGAGTTAAAGAAATTAAGCATGACATTATGAGTTTCTTAGTTGAAAAATGTATTTATTATGCCCATACTTTAATTTTGAGAATTTTTAATATATAAAGATTCATATAATTAGGCAAGAGGAAAAGAATAATTTTGCTTGATACATGCATTGCTAAAAGAATTCATGGCTTAAAAGGACCCAGAGATATAAAGATTGTTGGACTATTTTCATACCCCCATATGCAAGGATAAGGGGGAGATAGTGTTTATTCCATTGTTTTTATGTAATCCTTGCACATGAATAACTAAATATGTTGATGGTAAGTTTGGTACATACACTATCCTAAATATCAATGATATATTTCTTAATAGAGGTGGCCACATGATAATCAATATTTAGAATGATACCATCCTGAAGATGGATATGAATAAATGTCATTACCTATATACTAGCTATAAATGTATATATAATAAGTCAATATCCTAGAAGGACAAGATCAGTTGCTATTGAAACTAGCACACTTGAAGTGTGGTAATCCTAAGGGTTACAACAATAAGAATCCTTGGAAGAGGAAAGGAGCAATAATTGGCAATAATAAATTTTAGAAAATGACACATTTTGATGAAGCTCTTGAATAGATTATTTCTAGTACATTAAAATGTGTTACGACTCCAGAAGAGTATAAAATGTTGTCCAACAAAATTAGCATGTATCAATATTACAATCAATGCTCTACCAGAGTATGAGTATTAGTTAATTGTCTTGCCAGTTGTAGAAAGAAACACATTGGTGTAATTATATCACATCATACTCATGATCATGCATAAAGTATCTTTATAAGGTGATCACCAATATTATAAAACTGACCATAATTTAAATACTTACTAAAGGAAAAGTGATTGGATGTTGTAGGCGTCGCTCGATGTGCGCCTACGTTAAAGCATGTGGTGAATATGCTTGACACTCATAGGAAGTGGGAATTGACATATACGATTAGGGACAAGGAAAGTATGGAGCCGCCAACAAGTTTTTAAGGAACTTGTAAACCGTTCACGGATCATAAAAGGCAACCACGATAAGGGACAACGATAGGCAACAACGATTGACCCGTGAAGGTTACACCCCATTCATAATCCATGAGATTACTAACTCCATAAGGTTCGGAACCACGAAAGGAGGATCGAAGATGATGGTACGAAGTGAGTCATGGAGTCACATTTGCCCGTATTGGCCTTTACTCGATTCTTATATTGAAAAGCATTCCTGTGTTCTCAAAGGCATACAAACAAAATATTCAATTTGCTCCAAACTATTATTTAACTAAATTGGTTTAATATTAATGCACACATAATTCTAAAATATTGGTGATCACTTCAATTAATAATAAGACTAAAAGGAACCTAAACCGGTTGTCCAAATTATCTTATTAGGCGTGGTTTTCAATTACATATTCCTTTTAAACATGCAATATGGTGATCAATAAAAAAATAATAGAATAAACATTAATATTGGAAGCAATTTAACAATAATAGTGTTAGCCAAATCAAATATAAAATAACCCTAATCATGATACTAGCAATATTAAAAATAAAATAAGAGCAATTAAATTAATTAATTACTCACATTCTACGCGTTCCTTTAAATTGCTACATCATGAATAAACTGTTAGTAACTTCAATAAAAAAAATATAAAGTAAATGAAAATTAAATCAAATAAAAGGTAGAGTTGATTTGGTCCAAACCCTCAGTTATTTGTACCTTTCACGCCTTGGTTTAAGGACGGAATCTCGGGTTAAGTATAGACTCCTTGGAGTGCTTAGGGGAATTGTTGTGGAAGAATAAAGAGGCTAGAAATTAGGTTAAAGAGGGAGAAGAGAATGATTTTTGGTGTAAGGTGAGAGAGAATGATTATTGGTGCCCCGAACTGCAGAAAGGAGGGGGGTATTTATAGGGAAAATGAGCAGAGGGAACACACG
Organism: Chenopodium album; assembly: GCF_948465745.1. Classification (NCBI taxonomy): domain Eukaryota; kingdom Viridiplantae; phylum Streptophyta; class Magnoliopsida; order Caryophyllales; family Amaranthaceae; genus Chenopodium; species Chenopodium album. The sequence continues at coordinate 38,039,535 of NC_137838.1, forward strand.
GAACCCTAAAAAGATAAAAACCCTAAAAAAGGCTACCGTGACACGGCAGATTCTACCGTGTCACGGGGGAAATTAGCGTGACGCGGGGAAAAATAGAGTGACGCGGGAAATATTTGACCTACGGGAGTAAAAACGCGTGAAGGGATTACGCGGAAAAGACACGGAGTTGTCCCGTGTCACAGCACTGGAACCGTGACACGGCAGTAATTCCCGTGTCGCGGCACAGTTCCCCGTGACGCGGGGAAGTTTTAAGCACCGTGACACGTCAGCAACCCACCGTGACACGGCAGAAAACGCCGTGACGCGGCAAAGTCCACCGTGTCACGGCATATGGCGCCGGGTCACGGTACTTATGCCAAGTCACGGAACACTAAAAAAACATGAAAATCCCCTCCAAATTACCGTGTCACGGGAATTTCTCCCGTGCCACGTCAGATCGCGGCATTTTAGCTGCTGCGCGGTAATTCCAGTTTTTTACGTGTTTTTAAAATCATTATAACTTTTGATCCGTAACTCGTAATAAAGCATATAATATATCATTGGAAATATTATCAAGTCTACTTTCCAACCCAATTAGAATCAGGTCAAAATAATTTGTAGATTTTAAGATATGGCCGTTTTAGTAGAAGGGTGTCGGTTTTGGGCCGAGTTTAATGTTTTGCTCATATCTTTTTCGTTATAGCTCGGAATTGGGCTTATGATATATGGTTGGAAAGCTTATTTAAAGGCCTATCCAAAAAAATAATAATTGGATCAAAATTTTATATCCATAAAATCAGTTTCTCTCAGTTTTGCGATGTGGACACGAAAAGTGGAAAATAGGTTATGGTTTAGGGAAATGAGCTAATAATTGGATTGGTTCATGAAATATATTGGATAGAACATGGATTTAATCACTCCAAAGATTAAATACTCAACTCGACCAATAATGGCGGTGAAAGGTGTTCATCAACGGGTTTGGTTTTGGGGAGACATTTTTAGGTGTCTACAGATGTGATAATTAAAAAAGGAGGCCATCCGAGGTTTAATAAATTCCCGTTATAGAAACCTGAAGTTTCATCTGATAATGTGCTGACGCTCTCTAAATGTTAGGTATATGAAATGAATTGAATGGAAAGACATAATATTGAGATTGAGGTATATTTGGATAGTTATTTTTAATAGTTTGTGTTTAAAAATAAATAAAGTTCAAGAGATAATATACTGGTTTTTCTAAATAATTGCTGACTAGAAGTTCACTAGAATAATTTATATGTTGACAAATATTAGGTGATTGGAAGCTCACCACGTACAAGTTATATGTGGAAATTTTAAATAACTAGTATCATACTGTCAATGTTTTTAGTGATCCCGAAAATCACCACCTAGTGTAATTACAAGAAAGCTTATTATTTGTATTACAATTCTCTTGATTGAGGCTATTGTATGTCAGCATATAAGAAATAAAATAAGAACATAGACAACTGCACAATTTATTACCCCCTATTAATATTGATCTCTAGAAGAGAACAAAATTTCATTATTCTCCAAAAGAGATATAAATTTGTTGAATATATATGATTATCTTACGAGATGAAATTTGTTGCACATGAAATTATATTCTAAGTTGGTGAAGAATTGCTCCAATATTTGAAATATTTTACTAACTTAGGGGGAAAGAATTGAAGTAAGTTAGAAAAATTATAAAATTATAATTAGTTGATCCCTATAATAATGATATATACTTTATAAAGTTACATGCCAACTTTTATGTCAAGATAGGTTGCACATCTATTATTTGATTTGTACACCGTTATGACCCATTCAAACACAAAAGATATATATTGTGATCATAGGAGAATGTGCATACATTGAGATGGATCTTGCCTGTTTTAGGTGTTTTTGTCCCTTAGGAGAGTTACGTCACAAAGTCTGGTCCACGCGTGAGTTGTACCTGCAAAACAACGGAGACCCCAGGTGGTTGGAGCTCCGCCTCCGATGATCAAGTAGTAACTTGAATAGGAGTAAAAAGGTGCGGAAATTTAGGTGGGGATCTGCTCGGATTCCAAGCTCAGGATGTCTCTATCAAAGAGTAAAATGTGTAATAAATGGTAAAAACGTGTCTCCAAAAGGAGGAAATCTCCCTATTTATAGGGTCCTCGGGAATTATGCCCCATAATTAGGTCATCAAGCCCTAATCATTGGTGGGTTGCGCCGCATTGCGGCTTTCTCAGGATTTGGGTCATGAAGGCCGCATTTTTTCCATTTCCTTAGGAGAACACGTGTCAAACAGGGATTGGTCCTATTTGGACTAACCCTAAGGTGACACGTGTCACACTCTGACTGGACCACGTGTCAGGGTAAAATTACCCCAAACATTTTCCCCTCACAGATGCGACGTGGCATCTGACGTGGCATCTGTGACAGGTGTCACTCTTCCATTGGGGGGGTGATTTTACCGCTAATTTTTTACCGTTCACCTTCTGCGGAAATTACGGAGGTACACCTAATTTACCCCCTACATGTAGCCGTTTATACTCATTTTTTGTACGTTTTACAAAAATTTTAAGAGAGATAAAATTTAGAGACAAAGAGAGAGTCTGCTTTCACGTCTAAGTCAAGCGCAAGCAATCAAGCTCATTTCCGCCAGCCCCAAACGATTCCGCCTAACCTTCAATCATCAACTTTAAAGGTACCGCCTCTGTCTCTCTCAGCTCTTTTCATTTTTTTCCTGCTTGTATATACTCTTTGCAATAAATGGATGCATCACCAACACACACGGAACAGCCTAGGTTAGAGTCCAGCCGGTCACCAGGTACGGCTGAGTCTAGGACTGGGAGTGCCGTCTCGGGGTGTTGGGACCACCCTTATGCTTGGAATCCAACCGTCTATGTGTCTGTGCAGGACAAAATGGCTCAGACAATGCAGACGGCAAGAGACCCCAACTATAGGAGCGAGGGCTCAGGCGGGCAACCGCCTGAGGGGGAGACGTCATGTAGGGAAAACCAGACGGCTGCTCAGAGGTCTCCACCGGGTGCCCCTTCAACCCCTGGGGATTCATTCCTTGATGAGTGCGATCAAGGAGACGGTGAGGAGGTCGTCTCTATGCCCTGCTCGCAAGATGAGAGGTCATTCGGGGAAAGTTCCGCCTCCAGTTCTGAGAGCAGTGACGAGCCTATGTCACCGCTTGAGGATAGTGAGGTGGAGGAGAGGAAAAAATGGAGTGTGAAGGATGACCCCTTCCAAATCCACGTCTCTGCCAAAGATAGGGCAAACATGGACAAAGACTTGGAAAACTTCAAGCCCATGCGCACCCTAGCCGGCAATTATACCATCCGGGTTCCGCCTGCAGAAGGCACCGTCTCTTGGAAAGATGACGAGAGGAACGCCAATGCCTACTTTGGCTGTTATGAGGAGGCGTTCCTGGTTGGGCTAAGATTTCCACTTCATGAGGCGGTGAAGGCAATTCTAAGAGGCTATGATCTGGGAGTTTGGCAACTTACCCCCAATTCTTGGGCTAACATTCTGGGGTATGTTGCTGCCTATGAGTTCCAAGGGCTGCATCCCGGCTGGGAGGCCTTTTCCCACATGCATTACTTAAGTCGCAACCCAGGTGGCTGGAGGGTGTGGTATACATTGACCACCCTCCCTCAGTACATGATGACCTTGGACAAGGTGTCCAAGTTCGACGGCTGGAAGCACCGCTTCTACTTGCCGTCTGCGCCTAACCGGCGCGTAAATTTTAAACTGCGCCAGTACAATAAGAAGCCCGACCTTCTGGGTCGAAAGTGTTGTCTTCCTCGGATTCCGGAAGAGGATTACAACAAAATAATTGAGACCAACTTTTTTGGTCTTAAAGATGCTACCCTGTCAACCGGGGAAACTATAAAGGTTCCAAAGAACTGGATTCCAAAAAGCGTCTGGTTCAGAGACGAGGCCTTTTTATCATCCTGCGGGCTCAGCACAATGTTCACCAAACGTATGCGCCTGGCCTTAAGACCGTTTGGGGTAATTTCGTGCCGAATTTGGCAATTACTAATGTTTTTTTGCTCTTTTTTGCAGAGGTAGCTTTAGCCATGCTCCCAGACGAGAAAACACCCAAAAGGTCCTCCGCCGCCATCCGCCGAGATCTGGCAGAAAAGCAGGCGGCAGCTATCAGGGCCAAGGTAAGACGCCTGACCCCTTTTCTTTTACTTCACAAGTTTCATTTCCGGATGCATAACTAACTTGCACCCACTTTGCAGGGAGGCGAAATCCCAAAAACGTTTGAGAAGACTCTCAAACGGGCCAGGGATGACTCCGCCTCTACCCCCTCCAAGAAAAAGACTGGCTCCTCCCATACTCCTGGAGCCAGAGCCGGGAAAACTCAAATGCGTCTTGTGGGCAAGATGCAGGAGGTAGACGACGACTTTGGCCTTGATCTCGTCAACCCCTTGTCCATTGGAAGAGGGGTTACAGCGGCTGCAGGTGGCTCTTGCCAGGCCGTCTCTAAAGGTAAGGCTAACCCATTTGAGTCCCCGCCTCAGTTAGGGTGGCCTTTGCGAGTGAAATCCCACTCCCAACAGACTTCTTGCTCAGACGGTTGGCAACAGATTGGTGCCGCCTGTATTTCGCACTCATCAAATGTTGATTGTGGTGCAGATGTCTCTCCCCGCTGGCCAGACGTCTAGAAGCATGCCAAGGCCATGGTTGACGCTGTCTAGAAGAGGGACAAAGAAAACAACCCTGGGATAGAGACGTTCAATATGGAACGCATTCTATCCCTTCTTGCTGAGGTAAGGTGTAAGAAAGTAATAAGTGAACTTCAAGTATTATCCCGCTTGCAGATCTAACCTCATTTGTTCTATGCAGACTCTGTTGCGGGTAGACGGTCTCAAACGTCCATACTCCCGCAAGCGGGAAGAGGTAAAGAGAGCAGACAAATCAGCTAGAGACGCTGAAAACGTTGCTCTATACTCTTGTACAATAAATGAACTTGTGACTAAAGCCATAATGATGATGCAGGCGTCGAAGATTGATCAGCTCGAGAAGGACCTGGAGGCGTTCAAGCAGAAAGCCGGGGATGCTGAGACGACGCTTAAAAAGGCCAAATAGGAGCTTGACAAAGCCAAGACAGAACTGGACTCTCTAAAGGGGGTCTCCCAATAGAACAACGATCTCAAGGCCAAGGTCAAGGATCTGGAGGAGGTGGCGGCCTAGGCGCAGCTTAACTTTAAAGCAACTTTGGAGGCGGAACAAGAGCGCCTGGTTGCTGAGAGTGAGGCTGACAACGACACCCGGATGAAGATTTCCTGGAACGCCTTGTATCCAAACAAGGAGTATGGCATCTAGGCACTGGCTCACGAATATGCAGAGGAAGCTGTATATTTGAGGGAGAAGGGCGAGCCAGAGCTGGAGTCGTTCGAAGCCTGGGAGCAAGATGAGCTTCCAGAACCTGGTCACCCCGTCCCAACTCAGGCGCACGAGGTTCCTTCTGACGAGGAAGATGAAGATAAAGGGGGGCGATGACCAGGTGGACCCGTCTACATCTCAACAATGACTTTCTGCGGCATTATGCCATTTTTATTTTTTTCCTATTTCAGCGGTTGTATGCCAAAATACTTTTTTCCGCCTTCCGCGCCGTGTATATGTTGTTTTTACCGACTGAGGAGTCTAGTTAATTAACAGTTTGCTTCACTTCCCGGACGGGGTCCTGTTAACAATTTCCTACCACAGCCGATTGGCTGGGTAGTTTTTTAATGAATGCGCCGACTGAGTCGGTTTTGATCACTTTGCTTTTGAATTTTGAATTTTTACTTTTTGCAAGTATGCTTGAAATTTTTGCTTTTGCCTAACTTATGAAAAGCATGCGGCAACAGATAATCCGGCTGCTCTTGCCCCTGGGCGGCTGTATGGTTGGTTTTACCTTTAAATCCATTGATTGACTTGGAAACGTCTGATGATTTAAAGAGCATGATATGTTTGCAAGTCAATCAATCACAGCAGTGATTGCCCCAAACCAAGTGCATAGCCGCTCATATGACAGGCGCTGAGGATCAGACGGAAAAAGGCCGTCTAGAAATCAGACGAAATGCGAAGGACCGTCTGTCCAGTCATGAGAAAGGGGGCAAATTGCCGCCTAGGGGTCTTGCAACCCAATTAGGCTTTTCCGCCTTGGGAAAACGTTTAATTTTGAAGGGTGATTCATTTTACCCAGGCCAGGCGGCTATGAGTTTGACCATGCTGCCTGTATATACAAGTGCACTCTGATAGTGCTTGTGATGATTGCACCCCGGAGGGGTGTTACCGGCCGTCTTAATACTCATGGAATAGACGAAATTCGAATAACCATCCGGCCATCGGCCTCATGTCCTTTTGACGGTTGCGTAGCTGTTGCACAACCCTTGATGCCCCGGTAGGGTGGTTTGGTGCAACTTTGGAATGAAAATCTTGGGAACTTTAGTCGATCACCAGCTGATGTCTGAGGATATTCGGTATTTTGAAAACTTAATCGTTCTTCCAACTTTTCTGGTCAGACGGCTATGAGTTGACCTTTAGTCATTCAATCTTTGCCGTCTACATAAGTACGTAGAGCAAACAGGTAGGCCGCTCTCTGCAACGATCGCACCCGAAGGGGTGTCGATGGACGCTTTTGTCCATGTTAGGACAGGCGATTTTATAAAACAAACAGCCATCTGGCCATAGGCCTCTTGTCTTGGTAGAGACCGGCTGTATAGCCACTAAGCGGTTTTGTGCCTAGTTTATTTATCCGGCCAGTGGCCTCATGTAAAATGAACGCTGAATTGTCTACTAAGTTTCAAACTTAGAGACTTCACCAATTGGGTCGCCTGTGTATTTTTCAAACGGCCTTAAAACTTAAAAAAGGAAAACATAATTGAAAACAAAAAGCGATTTCTCATTAATAGACTTTTTACTTACAAAATTTTACAATCAGAAGTAGTACTTTTTCAAATTGTCTACATTCTAAGTCCTAGGTAGGCGCCTGTCGTCTGGGGTTTCTAGGTGGTAGGTGTCGTTTCTAACTTCCCCATATATCCGGTAGGGGCCTTCCCAATTTGGAGTCAGCTTTCCAAGCTCATTGGCCCTACCGGTTGCCTCCATTTTTCGTAACACAAAGTCGCCAACTTTCAAAGAGCGCTTGTGCACTTTCTTGTTGTAGGCTCTTGTAATTTTCAGACGGTATATCTCATGACTCAAGGCGGCATTGCCCCTGCGTTCTGGGAGAGAGTCTAAAGCCAAATGCATAGCCTCCCAATTTGTCTCCTCATCATAAAGCATTACTCTAAGGGTAGGTTCGTAATGTTCGATGGGCAAGACGGCTTCAGCACCGTAAACCATGAGAAATGGGGTTTCCCCGGTTGCCCCTTTGGTTGTTGTCCGGATGACCCATAGGACATGAAACAATTCTTCTACCCATAAACCACCTTTGGCTGTTGTCCGCATGGCCTCCCAATTTGTCTCCTCATCATAAAGCATTACTCTAAGGGTAGGTTCGTAATGTTCGATGGGCAAGATGGCTTCAACACCGTAAACCATGAGAAATGGGGTTTCCCCGGTTTCCCCTTTGGCTGTTGTCCGGATGGCCCATAGGACATGAAACAATTCTTCTGCCCATAAACCACCGGCTCTTTCAATTTTCTTTTTTATGCCGTCTGAGATGAATTTGTTGAAGGCTTCAACCTGGCTGTTTGCTTGGGGTCGGCCGACTGATGCAAAACAGTTGGAGATCCCTTGATCCCCCAACCAAGTCTTGAGCTGAGGCGTCTTAAACTGAGGGCCATTATCAAACACCATAGACATAGGTACCCCAAACTGGGTGATGATGTTCTTCCAAATGAAAGAGATGACATCCTTAGTCTTGATGTTCCTGACCGCTTCCGCCTCCACCGACTTGGTGAAGTAATCCACAGCCACTAGGATGTAACGTTTTCCGCCTGGAGCAGGCGTATAAGGACCTAAAATGTCCATGTTCCATTTTGCAAACGGGACTGGGCTGTGGATGGCCGTCAGATCAGTAGCCGGGCGGTGGATAAGTTTGCCAAATTTCTGAGATTTGTCACATTTCTTTACCAGCTCTTTGGCATCTGCCTCAAGGAGGCCAAAAGTAGTGTCGCCTGGCTCTGACGGCTAGGGATCTGCCGCCTATGTGGGAGGCGCAGTACCCCGCATGCAATTATTCGAGAACTTCCTTCCCCTTTTCTGGGGTAACACACTTCAGAAGAGGCTTCAGAAACCCCACCTTGAAGAGTTATCCGTTTCTCATCTCGAAGTTTGCCGCTCTCTTTTTCATGACGGCTGCCTCTTGTGGCGAATCAGGAGCGTGCCATCTGTCAAGTAAGCCCGAATGCCATCCATCCAGGTAGAGCTTCGGTCTAGAGTTCCAATGGGCTCTTTATAAATGCTTCTTTTTTCCACAACTTCCCAAAATACTGACCGAGGTGTATCACAACAGGCGGAAGATACTAATTTGGACAAGGCATCCGCTTGGTTGTTACCAAACCTAGGCACTTGGCTCAGAGTGAACCCTTCGAGTTTCCCAGCCTCTTCTTTGACCGACTGAAGATATTTGATCATTGTCGGATGGGTAGCCTCATATGTACCTTCGTACTGGCTAAAGACCAATTGAGAATCAGAGTAGGCGTCAACATTGGTTGCCCCTGCTACCTTACACATACGGATTCCAGCCAGCAGGGCTTCGTATTCCGCCTCATTATTTGAGGCCTGAAATTTGAACCGTAGTGCATACTCATATTTATCTCCTTCCGGAGATTTATAGATTATGCCTGCACCACAACCGTTCTTTGTTTAACTCCCATCAACATACACTTTCCAAACCTGATCAAGATTATCCGGAGCCACCGGACGGGTCATTTCAACAATGAACTCGGCAAACGCCTGACCCTTCACTGCCTTTCTTGGTTCGAAAGTGATTTCAAGACTTTGCATTTCAATAACCCATTTAAGCATTCTGTCGGATGAGTCCAAGGTAGACATTGGCCTTTTGAGTGGCTGGTTAGTGTATATCACCATCGTATGTGCCAGCAAATAAGGCTGCAACTTCTTGAATGCCATATACAGAGCAAGGCCAAATTTTTCAACCATGGGGTACCGGAGTTCAGCATTTTTGAGGACATGGCTAGTGAAATAGACCAGGATCTGAACGTCGTCTCTTTCAGCAAGGAGAATGGCACTGAGGGCGTGATCTGAGATGGCTAAGTACATGTACAGCGTCTCTCTGGGCAGAGGACTAACGAGCCTTGGCAAGGAGTGCAAGTGCTCTTTTAGCCTTTGAAAGGCCGCCTCAGCATCATCCCCCCATTCAAATCTGGTCTTCTTCCTTATTGCTTGGAAGAAATAAAGGCATTTGTCACCTGACCGGCTGAGGAACCTCCCCAGTGCCGCCAGGCAACGGGTTAGTTTCTGTGCTTCCTTGACAGTGCGGGGTGACTTCATGTCAATTACCGCCTGTATCTTCTCGGGGTTAGCCTCTATCCCCTTTAATCAATCAGGAATCCAAGAAACTTCCCAGACTCAACACCAAAGACGCATTTCTTAGGATTCAACATGACCTTGTGCCGCCTGAGGGTGGTGAATGTTTCTCGGAGATCAGCAAGGTGATCCGTCTGTTGTTTTTATTTAACTATCATGTCATCAATGTACGCCTCCACATTCCTCCTGATTTGATTAATGAAGACCGTATTAATCATCCGTTGGAATGTGGCAGGCGCATTTTTCAAGCCAAACGACATCACAGTATAACAGAATAACCCCTGATCAGTGACGAAGGCCGTCTTCTCTTGATCCTTTTTCCATAGGGGTATCTGATGGAAGCCAGAATAGGCATCCATAAAGCTCATCAAGGCGTGGCCGGCTGTAGAATCGAGCAAGCTGTCGATCCTTGGAAGCGGATAACTGTCCTTAGGACACGCCTTGTTGAGGTCTGTGTAATCAACACACATACGCCAGGTCCCATTCGGCTTCTTTACAAGCATAACATTGGCCACCCAGTCGGAAAAATTACATGGCCAAATGAACCCAGCATCTAGCACCTTTTTTACTTCGGCAGATGCCGCCTGACTTCTTTCCTCGCCGTGATTTCTTTTCTTTTGCCGAACGGGCTTCTTTTTAGGATCCACGGCGAGTTTATGGACAACAAGATCCGAGATGACGCCTGGCATCTTTTCCACTTCAAAGGCAAAAATGTCTTTAAATTCTTTCAGCAGAAGGTGCAAATCTGCACCCAACTTAGCATAAGCAACCGTCCCAACCTTTACAGTACGCTATGGATGGCTGTCGTCCAGAGGTATATCAATATGTTCTCCAGCTGGTTGGGGACGGAGCTCATCTAACCGTTCCCCGGTCAGTGATTGCTATTTTTTCTCTTTCTTCACCTCCACCAACAGAGGGGCCTTTCTTTTCTTCCCGGCTGCTGGCGGGGCTGGGGCTGGGGCGGCATGCTTGACTTTGTCAAGGTCTATTGGTTCCTACCCTTGGTCGTCTGGGGCCACAATATCCTTGACGGCTCAGAGGTAGCACTCTCGGGCCGTCTTTTGATCCCCATTCAAGGAACCAACAGAGTCGTCATCTCTCTCATACTTGATGAGCATGAGAGAAGGGATGATTACAGCCTTGGCTTCATTGAGGGTTGGCCGGCCCAAAATAATGTTATAGGTGGTCAGTTCCTCAATGACCAAGAACTTGACGACCAGGTGTCGTCCTTTTCCTTTCTCACCTACCTGGATTGGTAAATCAACCCTTCCGGCTAGGTAAACCATTCCACCCCCAAAACCAACCAAGGGGTGGGTAACCGGATGCATGATGCTGACGTTGTATTTCAGCTTTTGCATGCACTAGAGAATGATGATGTCTGATGAGCTGCCGGTGTCAATAAGGATTCGTCCAACCAGCTGGTTGGCAACCTTACATTCAATGACCACCGGGTCGTCATGCGGGTGGCGAACACTGCCCCCATCCTTCTCAGTGATCAGAACGTCTGGGAAGGAGGAGCTAGCAGACGCCTACTCATCATCATCTTTGTCCATCTTTCGAAGATGGCTCTTGGTGCCCCGGATGGTAGGGCCACCGCACGAGAACCCGCCTGCTATGGTGTAGACCGGCTCCTTATCAGTGTCCGAACTACTAGCAGGATGGGGTGTCTTAGACGACTGCCCTGGGTTCTTCTTATTAGCCCCTTTGGACTTAGAGATATAGGACTTTAACATCCCCTTGTCAGCAAGACGGTCCCACACGTGTTGAAGGCTGAAGCAGTCGTTGGTGTCATGACCAACTTCCTCATGGTATTGGCAGAATTTATTTTTGTTCCTTGATTGAATGGAACTTTTCATTGGATTCGGCTTCTCTAGAGACAGCCGGTCCTTGATCTCCATGAGGATGGAGTTGTAGTCCTTGTTAAACTCGTACTTAGGAACGTACGGTTTAAATTCTTTCTTCTTCTTCTGAGACGGCTGGTCAGAATCACTAACCGCCCAGACTTCTTTTCTTTTCTTGCTCTCTTCTTTCTTCTTGGCCGGATGAGCAGGCCGACTTTCTTTCTGCTTGTCAGACTTCTTGGAGTCCGACTAGTTATCAAGCGAGCAGAGGTCGGTTGCTTGAATATAGCTTTCCGCCTCCCTTAGGGCCGCCTGTAAAGTGAAAGCCCCTTTTCTGACTAGGTTGAACTTTAAAGTCAACCCGTCTCTCAGACCCTTGAAAAAGTCTATAAAAGCTACCTCGTCAGACAGTCCTTGAATCGGAATTCTGATCAGATTGAACCGCCTGACATAGGAGCGCAATCCTTCTCTCTCCCCCTACTTAATGGTGCTCAAGTCAAGACTTGTTTTCTTCGCATGGATGTTCATCGAGAAGTTGGAAGCGAATAGGAAGGAAAGCTTCCTGAAACTATCAATGGACCCGCCTGGCAAGTTGCCAAACCATTGTTGGGCAATGCCCTTCAATGTAGCCGGGAAGCATCGACACCAAGTGGCATCATCCAACCCCTGTAAGTACATGAGGTTGGTGTAAGCCATGAAGTGATCTTCCGGGTTGGAGGTACCGTCATAGGTGCCTACCAACACATTTTTAACCTAGGCTGGATGTGCCGCCTCGGTTATCTCCCGGGTGAATGCAGAAGGTTGTTCACACAGGCGGAGAAGACGAAGCTGCCAGTCTAGTGGCTGGATGTTGTTGTATGCCGCCTGACCTCCAAAAAGGGTCGGCTGCATGAAATAGGGAGAATACTGACCGTAGACCTAAGAAGGTACATACAGTGCAGTACCAATCATCTGAGGACCAAAATGGACGGTATTACCGCCTGTTTGGCTCTCATGCAAGGAAGGTACATTCCCTGCAGAGGTGTTGTTGAAGCTGTCTAGAAAATTCGACGTAAAAGCCGACTCAGACGTACAACTGCTTATTTCTCTTGCGGGTGTGATGATCTCCTGAGCGTCAAGAATTGATTTTTTGCTTCCCACCGGCTGTTGAGTCCGGCGGGGATTGTTGACATTCCTCTTGGGCAGAAGAATCTTGGACCAATCAATGGTCCCAGCTGCCTTCTCCTTTGGATGAGGAGTTGGCTGCCGATCTTTGGCTGACTTCCCCTTCTCAAGAGGAGTCTTTTTTGCCGACTGACCCCTGCTTGTGCTAGCCTAGCTCTTCGTGATCAGATCTTTAATTTAACCCTTGAAACTTGTCATGAACTTCATGAGTTCGTCTCGTGTGACAGGAGCTCATCCGCTTGCCGTATGGGTTTCCTATTCCGGCTGCCCAAGGGGTCGTTGTGTACCCGCCTGGATGGCACCCCACTCTAGAGTGTCTCTAGGCCGAATGGGCTTGGTTATTAGGGAGCCATCATCGGCTATATAGGTTTCAACCTGAGGATCTTCATCCTCTTGGTCAGTGAAAACTTCCGGGTCGTCGCCAGGACGCTTAGGAAGTGGTACAGACTCTTTAACCATCCTTGAGGTACTCTCCCCACAGACGGCGCCAAATGTTTTAGGTGTTTTTGTCCTTTGGGAGAGTTACGTCACAAAGTCTGGTCCACGCGTGAGCTGTACCTGCAAAACAACGGAGACCTCAGGTGGTTGGAGCTCCGCCTCCGACGATCAAGTTAGTAACTTGAATAGGAGTAAAAAGGTGCGGAAATTTAGGTGGGGATCTGCTCGGATTCCAAGCTCAGGATGTCTCTATCAAAGAGTAAAATGTGTAATAAATGGTAAAAACGTGCCTCCAAAAGGAGAAAATCTCCCTATTTATAGGGTCCTCGGGAATTGTGCCCCTTATTAGGTCATCAAGCCCTAATCATTGGTGGGCTGCGCCGCATTGCGGCTTTCTCGGGATTTGGGCCATGAAGCTAAGGCTGCCGTTTTTCCATTTCCTTGGGAGGGCACGTGTCAAATAAGGATTGGTCATATTTGCACTAATCCTAAGGTGACACATGTCACACTCTGACTGGACCACGTGTCAGGGTAAAATTACCCCAAACATTGCCTATTTTCGTTAAATCCCTACACCTAAAGTGTAGATTGTAAGATCGGTTCCAATATATGTGATATATGGCAAGATAGTGCAGTTGATATTAATACAATAATGTATGAAATACCGTAGATAGAAGTGGTATATATAGATATCTGAGAATTATAATAGATGGCCTATGATATAAAAAAATGTTTTAATGGTACCAATTGGAGATGCATTCAGATAACATAGTAGATTGGCATGCGAACTTGTATCTTATTGAACTTTATAATACCGGTATTCTATGGAACCGATAAATAATATGCATATGCATTTTAGAATGAACTAGTGAATAAGGGATCTGAAATATATGTGTCTATTTTAATGTCGACATAATGATAATAATTAAAAGTTTAGCATGGACCATAAGGCCAATGAAATATGGATTTTTAAATCCACACTGTACAGTATCTTGCATTAATTTGAAGTCATATGTTAATGGATTGCTTATTGCATGTTTAGGAAGTTGTTAGATGCATTACTCATTGTATATTTTTTTAATATCTTATTATGATTCCTATATCTCATATTGCATGCACTAGCTAGTTTCTATATAATAATTGTGGTATGTGTGAATGTCTGTCCAATGTATAGTATTGCGTATATAATTATATACACATTGATGGGAACTTACAAAGAAATATTCATATTCCAATGGACTTACACTAGTGATGAAATTATTATTGATGACGTCGATTTAATAATAGCTTGCTATGATTCATGTACAAAAAAAGTTCCTGAAGAACTTATGTACGACGTATTTAAATACCTAGCCCAACATATTTTATATCTTGAATATTGCAATTATTATCAAACTAATGAAAAGTGAATGTGACTACATCGTCGATATCTCAACCTGAAGTTTGAGTATGTGAGATTCAACAAGTCTTTGTATTCATTGGCGAACTCTCATATAAAACATGAAATGTCTAATTAAAGAATAAAGTTGAGATACCATTGAGTGAGAATAATATTCTTATGGTCTAAAAGAGCCATGAGCAAAATATGTAATTAGCTTAATTTCTTAATTCATATAATACTGGAAAATGAAATATATATGATGATATCAAGTGTTGCCATGAAATTATGTTTGGATAATGTGATCAATTATTGATCATCATTTTGTAGTATATATGACCTCCAGAAGAAGACATACATCTAATTGTTATAATAATTCGAAACAAAACTATCGAATGAAATAGTGGTAAACACTTGTATTATTTCCACAAGTATAAAGAAATGAAGACGCCTCAATAAGTCCATGTGAAGATTTGAAGATTCAAATTCAATTTGAAAGGATCAATCATCAAGAAATGATATTCTGCTACATGGAAGAAGTTACCCAACCATGCACTAGAAAATTTCACGTTAATACGTTATCTATTCACCAGGGAGAAAAAATACGCGCTGCACTCTTTTTTCCTTGACCATGGTTTTGTCCCACATTGGGTTTTTCTGGTAAGGTTTTTAATGAGGCAGCTTTGCAAGCGTATTACGAAGAATGATGTACTCTTTTTCCTTTACTATGTTTTTGTCCTACAAGGTTTTTCGTAGTAAGGTTTTAACGAGTCACAATTTTCGATAATGGACATCCAAGGGGGAGTGTTATGAAATATTGTGTGGATGCCCATTTTACCTCTTGTATCATTCTAGAATATTCTAAATAGATCTAGGGTTCGTTTATATTCTTATATAAGCAAATCCTAATTATATTGTGTTTATATATATATATATAACCATCAATGGAATAGAAATATACTGATCAATTTTCTCCGTAATTTCTCTCTCGTTTCTCTATTTCATAACAACTTTTATTTATTTTAATTAGTTTTGTGTCTTTTTTGTATTTTATTTGTTTGTGTTTTATTTAATTTTGTTAGTTTTAGTTTTATTTATCTCATTTTCTATCTTAGTTTATTTAGGCCCTGTTCTTTTCACCTTAAAAAAAATAATATTAAGTAAAAGTAATTTCAGTTCAGTAAAAATAAGTTCAGTTCAGTAAAATTAATTTCAGTTCAGTAAAAATAATTTCAGTTCAGTAAAAATAAGTTCAGTTCAGTAAAATTCAGTTTTCTTAAAGAAAAATTATAATAGAAAATCAGTAAAAATAATTTCAGTTCAGTAAAAATAATTTAAGTTCAGTAAAAATAATTTCAGTTCAGTAAAATTAAGTTTAGTTCAGTAAAAATAATTTATGTTCAACAAAATTAAGGTGAATCAAACAGGGCCTTAGTTCTATTTTATTATTTATTTTATTTTATTTGTGTAGGTTTCACCATCAGATTTGTTTGTGTTTAGGTTTGAGTTCAAGGTCCAAAAAGGCCGAGCCATCCAAATACAACTGAAACTGCTATCAGTCCCCTGCTCCCTCACTCAATCTTTATTCTTTAGCCACCACAATCACACCCATGGAACAAACCAGCAGCCCCTGCGTCACCAATCAACCATTGCTTCCCAGATATCTCCATCCACTACTTCTCAAACAGCAGCAGACTAACCTTCTCACCACCGCAATGACCACCAGCCCACATTAATCTCTGTCGCAACCCAAACCACAAAGCAGCCCCTACCGCCCTTAATTATCACGCACAGCAACAGAATACCAAACCACCGCAACTCCTCTTGTCTCCGTACAAACCGCAATAACAGGAGCCCCGCACCGCTACTGTTGCCTCCTTCACCAATAAAACCGAACCAACCACATATGCGCACCAATTCCAGCCTACCCCAAACCACCAATTACAATCAAGCAACAGCCAAAATAAGAGTAAATCGCAAATTGATCAGGTTCGGGCAAACCGTTAAGGAGTTCGGTTGAAGTGCCCAAAAGAGTCGGAAACATATGAAGTTTTCTAAATTGAAGAGGTGTGGTCGAACACACCCATGGTTTGATCGAACACACCGGTAGTTCAACCGAACCTACCCATGATTCGACCGAACTACTTAACGAGCATCGCACGTGATTTTAATGAAGATCAACTGTTCTAATAATGATGATGATGATGCAATTGGTGATGATAGCCGTTGATTTGGAGCATTGATTATGATCGGATGGTGGTGATTCAATGACGATTATTGATGATGGTGTTTGGTGTGGCGTGAAGCAGGGTATTAGTTCCCCTTTTTAGAGCAGCTACAATTCGAAGAAGAAGGGGAATTTTTTTTTTTTGAATAGCAAGAAGAAGGGGAACTAGAGGAGGGGTCTGACTTTGGTTTTAGTGAACTTTATTTGTTTTTCCTTTTTATTTTCTTTTTCTTTTAATGTCCTTTTCCTTTTACTTTATTTCTTTCCTTTTTATTTTTCCTTTCTTATTTTCTATTTTTAATTTTATTTCTCTTTATTTATTTAGTTTCTTTTATTAGCTTTGTATAAATACCCATTTTGGTGTAATTAAATAAGGGAACAATTTTTCTATTCTTTTAGATAGTTTTAGGAGAGTTTCTCTTTTTAGGTTTAGATTAAGGTTTGAATAATTTAGAGAGAAAGTGAGGGTTTTTTTTATTGTTGATCTTGGATTTTGAAGAAGAAACTTAATCAACCTCTTTGTAGACATTCAACTTCAATGAATTAGCATCTCTTTACTCTTTTCTCTTTATCTTGTTATTTTATTCTTGTTTTAGTTGTTAATATTGCTTGTTAATCATGTTCATGCTTGATTATTTATTAACTAATCTTGTTGTTGGCATTATTAGTGTGTAATTTCCCCATCAAGGGGATGGTCGTGGTTTAGTTAAATCTTGAGCATGTTCTAGGGATTAGAGTTGATTTGTTTATGATTAAAGTCTTTACATGCTTGATATTCTTCAATCTACTTGCAAAATGCATGTGTTAGTTGATTGGGAGTGAATTATTGTTAGAAGATGCGACAACGGACCTAGCAAAATTCATTTGTATCGATTGTTATTTGATAGCACCTCCTAGTATATGGTTCTAATGTGATAACATAAAGGCTATGTTAGGAGAAGCCAATTGACCCCGACGGGTGGCTAGATTGGACATTGCTTCGATATTCAAGCATGTTTAGCTCATGATTAATTCAATCTCTATACCTTTGCTATGCTTGAGTGGATGCTATTCCTAAACTGTTTCCCTTAGTGTTTTATTTCTCGTTTTAGTATATTTAGACTTTAGTTTATTTATCTCCTATTCTATACTAGCTTAATTGTTGATAACATTTGGTGGTGTTTATTTGTTGGTTTTTCTTTGTGTTTCTTTTTGTAAAAAATAGCATGTTTTTCTTTTCCTCAATATGATGATGAGTCTTTTTTTGTCTACTTTCATAGACTCATAAGGTATTTGAACTATAATGGTTGTATCCTTGGGAGGCTTGTGAGATTTGAAATTATGGAATGAATAAACAAACGAGATATGAAGTTGAAAGCATGTTTAATGGCGAATTTTGAGCATTAACGGTTCATGAGGCTTGGAATTTTTTATGTATGGTTTGCTAGGGATGTACGCAATAAAACATGTAATGTTGTTAATTTTGATTCGAAATGTGATAATAGTTCTATTGGTGGCATGAATCCTCATGATTTGTCTTGTGATCCCATATGTGAGCCTAGAACAAGTGATTTCAACTCTTTTTCTCCTGTTGTTGATGATGAATCTCATTTTCTTGATTATGCCCCCTCTCCCCAATATGATGATGCTTGTGTTTATAATGTGAATGATCCTAAATTGATCTTCATCTTCTTGTTCTTACATGGCTTTTGTAAGGAGGGTGTTCCCATCGTAGGGGATCCTTCCTTAGATGCCCATGGCCCTTTAAAACCCTATGATTTTACACTTGTTAGGGTGTATTAGGATTTGAATTCCTGACTGTTTGGGGGACCTTGAATTAGAATTGATTCTATCATTATGTTTTTTGTAAGAAACAAGTAGGAGTCGCCAATGTGTTTTGGGAAAACTCATAAATCTTGTTCATGTCTTTCTCCCATGTGGAGTTCATGGGATAATTAGCACAAATTGTAGTTTTTCCATGCCCAAAATGGTCTACATAAGACTTCGGGAGCGAAGGTACTAAAATAATGTTCCCTTTAAAGGAGAATCGCTATTCAAGCCCTAGTGTGGCCTCTACTAGCTCTGCCTTTTTCACAATTTCATCACCAAATAATATATGCAACGCGATACCTAAAGCTAAGTTAGTTAATTTTATTTACAACCATTAGTCACATAGGAATTACATTGCAAAGTCGTTATTCTTTATTTAATTCAAATTCGAGAAAGGAGCAAAAATAAACAAGATTAGTCTTGGCTTAAGTGATCAATCAATCAATTAATTATTCAATTCTAATCTTTTTTTATGCTTGATACTATGTGGAATTGATTAATTAAATACCCTTTTAAAGTTGTCAAACAACACTATTTTATTGATTAAGGTTCTTTTAAACAAGAAAAGTAGATGTTATTTATCTAAGTGCTCGGGAATGTACCACTTCTCTTTGCTAGATCTCCATTTAGAACACTTATGGACTCCTTCTTTTTCAGGAACCTCCATTGTAGTAACAAAGATTAAGAGGGGTGAGTGTTAAGGACAAGAGGGTTTGGTAGCACAAGTTCACAAGAGATTCTGCCAGAATTTTAGGTTAATTTATCTGTGTTTAAGCCTCGTATTAAGCCTCTATTTATAGGGAATGGATGCAATTAGGGTTTTAATCATTCTGCCGCAGCAGGTGCCGCACGCATCTCAATGAGTTGCGCGTGGCATCCCAGCGCAAGTAATTTAGTTGCGCTGCTATGGGCAGGACAACAAGATGTCTTGCGCGCGGCATTATGGTAAGTTTGAATTTTTTTTTATGAAATTATGAATCTTCCACGAGCGCAGCTCTAGCAATTGCAATGGGTGTTGCGCGCGCCAGACCAACGCGACTCATTGAGATGTGCACGGCTTTTTCTGCGGCAGCATTAAATTTAACCTAGGCGCCTCTAAATCCGTCATTATTGGGTCTTAAGCACGTGCTTAAGCCTAATTATGATCTGGTTTATTTAATTGGACCTTGTTTTGTATTTATTTTTGAGTTAGGCTAGTCTTTTGGTGTCTTTGCGGTTT
The DNA here is from genome assembly GCF_948465745.1 of Chenopodium album. NCBI lineage: Eukaryota > Viridiplantae > Streptophyta > Magnoliopsida > Caryophyllales > Amaranthaceae > Chenopodium > Chenopodium album. The sequence goes on from NC_137838.1 coordinate 38,059,079, forward strand.
AGCCAGTCATTCATAAGTATTCTTCACTTCGATCCAACACGAAGATGGTTTTATTTAACGTCATTGCACTTCCTGTCAGGATAAGAGGCCAAAAGTAGATGTCTACAATTAGCCCCCACTTAGATCAAATCTAGAATAGACGAGGATCAAAGTAGTCAAGGAAATAAATCCGAGACTTATTCTGCGAAGTTCTCAAAGAGTTGAGAATCTTTCAGAAATGTTAAGGATGTCGAAACGATCCTTGATTTGCTAAGTGTTTGAAACAAGTAGCTATTAAGGCTAGAAAAAGTATTTTCTAGTCTTAACACGCTAAAGAATCTAGATTGATACTTTGTAATTGTAGTACACTTTTACAAGTAAAGGTGTTCTGGGTGATGTCATGTCATGAGAAGAGATCGATTTAAAAAGGATTAAAAGGGGATGATGTCCTCCCAATCATGTCATCGTTGGTCTAAAGCACCTCAATAAGTCATTGAAACTTTAGCCTGATTTTAACAATTTGAAAAGATGATAAAAAATGTTTCGGCTTTCGTAGCCTTTTGGATTTTGCAGCCTAAACGTTTCGGCTTTTGCAGCCGGAATAAAGTTCATGACAATTCACATGTCAAAACGCAATACTCGATGTCCACAAGATAAAAATACATGTCTCAGGACTGGAGGCATATATCCGAATCTAGCGAGAAAGAAGAAAATCGGCAACTCTCTCAGTAGTTTTGTCCACAAGATGAGTACAATTGTCTCAGGAATGGGGGCACATGACTACATAGGTGAGACATTGTCTCATCGCTCTTTATACAGGGGGTGGATGAAACCCTAATTGTCCGGTAAGCTAGTAAGCTCACTAACTACAGTATTTGCTCCCAATCAAGATGTGTTTGTTCCTGAATGGTTTGGCGTGCCTGTAGACTCTTCAACTAGCGCCTAAAGTAAAGTAATTCTCTACCTTTTAGTTTCGAGAGGTAGATCTCGCAAAGCTGGGGAGGAAGTGAAATTTTACGCAACACATACGCCATATAATTTTACGCTATATGATAACGCCTTGCATTTTTCCGTTGCATGATGACGCAATCCTTTTTGCTGTGGACGTGAAAGAAAAAGAAAAGCCGACATTTATAACATTAGTACAGTAAAATGACAAACCTGTCTATGAGAGCTTTTATGTAAAGCAGCACTACGGAACGTCTTAAGACACTTTTACGAAAAACGTTCAAAATGTATGCTTAGGGAAGGTACAAAGCACGGTGTGCATGCAGAATGATGCAAAAAACTATCAAAGAAGAAAACAAACTACAAAATGCAAAGCCAATTAAAAATATTTTGATAATTTGCACGCCATTATGTCTAATAATGAGCAAAAATCGTTGAAAGTAATCAAACGGATCAAAATCTGGATACCGGTCATTTTAGTGACCAGTATCCGCGCGCAACTCAGCGGGTCTCGCTGGCCAGGCACGCGCATCGTTCTGAGTTGTGTTGGTCTGTCACGCGCAACTATTTTAGTTGCGCGCGACATTTAAGTCAGCAAAAAGAAATCGCTGAGCGCTATTTTCATTTCGCACTCTTCTTCTTCTTCCTTCGCCATTTTCATTCCCCCCTCTCTCTAGGAAGCTCGAATTTTGTGATTTTCGAAGCCAAAGGAAGTAGATCTCACCATTAATTCACATTTGCCATCATCCAATGTAAGGTTTTTGTTTAAATTTGTTCATTATTTGCTGAATTTGGGCGTTTTTCGAACCATTAAACCCTAATTTTCTGATTTGGGGAGTTTTGATTCAGACCATTATTCTTGAAATTGTTGGTTCCATGTTATTATGCTATGTTATAAGGAGTGTTTTGCAACAAATTTCATGAAATATGGTTAAGTATTGAACCTTGTATGAGTATTTCTTCGTTTGAGTACGTTTTTTGTACTTTTCTTCGAATTTGGTTTGATTCTTGTTGTTTTGCTTGCTTATTTTTGCTATTCTTGTTGATTATGAAGTAATTATAGTATTAGAACTAATTATATCTTCATAAGTAATGTTTTGAAAATTTTGAATCCGAAAAATGGCGCGAAGTGTACACTTAGCTTATTTTTGCCATGTTCGAACTTCAAGATTGTTTGGTAGATGATAATTGCATTATTGTTACTATTATTCGCCTAAGCATAGTTGATTCTTTGAGATTTTTGGAACATAATCCCTTGAATGCTTAGTTGAAACTAGTATATGATGGCTTGTATGGGTGTTAGAAGCCCCAATTTACTGAGTTTAACTGCTGGTATCGTAGCCCCCTAATATGGGTGGCATTTGACTTTTGTGTTTTTCCCTTTCGGTAGCCGTTATGCTGCCGAAATGAGTCCAGAACATGTTGATGAGGGGAAAACTAGGTTGTTATCTAATCCTCCCTCGGTCAAACTAAATTTATAAACACTTAACAAACCTAAATACGAGTATAGAGGCAAGTTAAGGCTCGAACCCAAAGGAACGGTAATGTTCAAACACTTTCAATTATGTACCTAAGCTAAGTCAAAATCGAAGGTAAGATGTAACACTAACAACTAACAAAACAGGCAACCAAACAAATAAAACACTAGGAACGGGGTTCAACAAGTAATCATGTCAATAGAAACAACTTAGGAAGATCTTGCCAATCAAAGGTTGTTAAACTAATGATTAGAGTAATCAATTGGAATCAAAGAGCTATCTCCTAATTGTTAAGCTAAGGTTCACTATGAATAACAAACTATGAGAACCACAATCCAAACCAATCAATAATTGCAATTTCTAAATCAATTGGTCATGTCATTAGCAATTACAATGCAATATAGCATAATTCTCAAGGCGTAATAGAATTACACACATGCAAACCTTCATTAATCACTTTAATCTCAACAATCAATCAATAAAATTCCCAAATTAATCCCAATAAATCAATCATACAAGTTTCACCCAATTCCTAGCCAAACAACTATTCAAGAATCATCGTATATCAACTAACAACTAATGAAATCAAGAATCAACAATGTATCAAGAAAAACTACAGTAATCAAGCATCAAACTTCAAAATCAAATAAAACAAACATGAAATTAAACAAAGCAATAAAGAGGAGAGAGAGAGTAAGAAATCCTCAGTAATTGATAATGGAGATCTTCAATACAATTGTCATCTTGAATCTTCAACCTCTTAAATAACCATTGGAATTCCTCACTTTCTCTCTCTAAAATCTACTCCTAAAACTAAACCTAGATCTAGAGAGAGAAGCTCTAAACTAAGCTAAGAAATATGTGGTCTAATTTTGGATATCTAATTTTTCTCTCATTATACCCCCAAAATGGGTATTTATAATTACAAGGTTAAAAGAAAATAAAAGATTAATGGAAATAAAAGAAAGGAAAAAGAAATGAAAAAGAAAAAAAAAATAAATAAGAAAACAAAAGTAAAGAAAATAAAATGGGAAAATAAATGAAATCAAAAGAAATAAAATACTCCCACCACCGAAGTCAGTGGACTCGGTTTTCTTTCATTTAATTGGGAAATATTCCCTTGCTTTGCACATCAACACCCACCGTCACAAATTTTTGATCATCAAGGTTCATACTTTGCTGCTCTTAATTGGGAAATTATCCCATGCTTCTCCCGCACCATCACAACCATTTGATTACCAAATTAATCAAGATAAACGACCCAAATTATACCCAGCTATGCGCATCTATTATTGGCGGTATTTGGTCGCGGAATTAGGGTGGCTGGTTGCGGCTGGGAGGTGGTGCGAAGGTGGTGGTTGTTGCGGGATATTGGAGGTTTATTTGTGTTGCGGTTTGCGAGGAGCTTGTGACTGATTTGTGGTTGTTGCGTGAACAAGGGAACATGGGAGCTGGTGGCCGGAACAGGGCACAACAGCCGCGCCTGCGGTGATGGAGGCCGCACATTATTCCCTAAAAAAACGACATAAAAAACTAAAAACGAGTATAAAAATAAGAAGAAAACCTAGCCTAAGAGTGCCATAAATGGCATGCATCACATGTACATTAGTTTAGTTTAGAAAAAATAAACTAATAAAAAAACTTTATCCATTCATAGCATGGATTTGCCTCCATTTGTCGATGCCGAGGAGGTTCTAGGAGATCCTGTGCCTAACGATGTGGTTCGCCTCGAAAGAGGGTGACCCGTCCTCGTGAGGAGGTTCGGGAGCGACGTGTCGGAGCTGATCGATGTCGCCAGGAGGATGTGGTTTTGGAGGTTCCTCCTAATTGGGACCCTAGGGTCCTTAAGTGGGACCCAAACCATCACGTCTCGAGAAGGGGTTGGCGTGACATTGTGAGTCCCTTGTGCCTTCGTTTTTTTTTCTTTTTCTTCGAAACAAGATGTAACCATATTTTTACTCTCTTTTGTGCTCTTCTTATTTTTTTTTTAGAGTGAGCCTAGCATGCGTCTATATGGCTCTGGTGACTTGCGATGTCATTTTGAGAGTTTACCCAAGGTGGTAAAGGAGATTGTGGAGCTTTCGGGGGTTGTAGGGAATAAATTCAAGCCTTAAATCCCACTAGCTTGAACCCCACTGTGATCATACACTAAAGTACGGTGGCGTCCAAAAGGGAAGAAGATAGAGCAAAGAGTCGCCAACAAGTTTTTAAGGAACTTGTAAACCGTTCACGAGGTGAAGGTTACACCCCTTAACGATCCAAGAGATCGTCAACTCCATAAGATCATGAACCAAATAAGGGTTCGGGGATGATGGTACAAATCCAACCTAAAAGAGATTGAACCTGCCCTAATAATAGGCCTCTACTTTATTCTGCTCGTATTCATGTGCGCTTTCCGACTAACATGCAAGCAATAAGTTAACCCTAAACCTGTTTATCTATGTTGGTTGAATTTAATGCACAAATAAACTATTATTGGCGATCACTTGAATTATAATCACAATTAACCCTAACAAGATTATTAAATATCTTATTAAGCGTGATTACAAGTATCAATTCCCTTTAAACATGCAAAAAAGGTGTGATCAAGCAATAAATATAAATAATCAAGCAACATAATAAATAATAACGATAATTATAATAATCATAAATAAAATAATCATCATTAAAATAATAACAATAATATTCATAATCATTATAACAATTATAATCATGATCATGTTAATATTAAAGCAAGATCCTAGGCATGATACTAACAAGATTAATAACAAACCCTAGCATGTCACTAAGCAATAAAAATCAAATCTATAACCCTAACATGATACTAACATGAATAAATATTAAGAAGAGAATAAAAAGCATCATAGGAATCATATTTAATATTAATATTACCCTAGACATGATACTAGGAATATCATAATAACAATGTAAACATGATTTCTACATCATAATATCAATTAAATCATTAAAGCACTTACTTTGATGCCTCGTACCTCTTTCTAATAACAAAATACACACGTTAGTAACTTCAAGGAAAATAAATCAAAACAATTAAATCAAATAATTGAAAGAGAGATTTGGGACCAAATCCTCAGAAATTAAACCTTTCACGTCTAGGGCGAAGGCAACTTCGAATATGGCTAGGTGTTTCTAGATCTAATGAATGCGGAATTTTGTATGAAAACACAAAGTTTAGAAAAAGATAAATGAGAGAGATGAATGATTTAGAGAATGCTAAAAAAAGACTTATGAATTGGTGAACGAAAGATGTAGATGATTATCGGTGGAAATTGGTGAATGAAAACGGAGTTTTTAATACGGTATTTATAGAGAAAATCAGCCAAAAAGATAAAATAAACAAAACAGAGTCTGACGCACAGAAAACAGGGTTGGCGCCACCCTTGGCTAACTGGCGCCAGACACCAACACTAGCGCTAGGCGCCAGGCCTGGTTCCAGGCGCCAAGGCCTGGGGTTAGGTGCCAAGCCTGATTTTAACGCGTTTTCGAAAATCAGATAAATTTACCGTACTGGAGAATAAAATCATATAATTTCCTCGAAAATGCTATTTGATTTTAATTAAAACTCTGAAAAGTCAAAAGTCAATTTATTAATGCTAATTGAATTAGGAATGATAAAGAACCTTCTAGGAGATTCTAGAAGACTAAAACCATTCCTAATCGCATTAGGAATGATAAATCATATTAGGCCCTCCCTTAGATCATTGGGCCGCATATAAAGCTCAAACCGGACCCAGTTTAGTAAATTGGCCATAATTTCCTCAATATTCAACGGAATTGGGCTTATAATATATCGTTGGAAATCTCTTTGCAAGCCCCATCCAACTACACTATTATTGGACCCATATCATAGACCAACAAAACTGGATTGGCTGTTTTCTTAAAATAAGTTTTCACAAACAGAGAGAAGAGAAAAGAATTAAAACTATCCGCAACACTAGACTTTCCACACTTTCGCTTCATTCGATTATGATTCGACGCGAAAGGTACTCATCACTGGGTTTGGTTTTGGGGAGACACAAATGGGTGTCTACAGAAGCCCCCACTTTGACTGAGTTTGGAGAAATGCAAGTTTCGAAAACAAAAGTCAAAGTATTGATAGGGACGGAGAATGATTCAGAACGTTCGGCGATCCTAAATCAATCTTGTAACGCCGATACCTGCAAACTAGCGTTAGTTAAACAGATAAAAGAGTTAAGAAACGCGTATCTTGCACCGTCGAGCACACGTCTTTGAAAGTAACTGATTGTTACCGCTTTGCTGTTGTTTTGATGACCTCCTACAAGCTAGAGAATGTCATCCCGCTTGAAAACTGCTACGCCCGTAACTGCTTCCAATTTGGAAGGTTTCTTTGCCTGAAACGATCCTCCTCCGCTATGATAATATTCCACGTCCAAGGGAATATCATCGAAGATTGCTTCTCTTGAAACAAATCTTCATTCGCATTGATAATATTCCACGTCCAAGGGAATACTATCGAAGATAACTTCGCCCGAAATTATCTCCAGTTGTTCGTGACAACTCTCCGCAAGCTAGGGAATGTTGTCGAAGATATCTTCTCTTGAAGTCATCTTCATTTGATGCGATAATTTTCCAAAGGAAATTACCGAAGATCCACGCCTGTCGATCTTTAAAAGTTTGCTTGAAATTTGCTTCTGCTATGCCTGTACGTCGGCGCTTCCGTTTTTTTGAACCTGTATGTTAGCGCTCTTTTGCTTTTGAACCTGTATGTCGGTGCTTTTGTTAATGAGCCAATGCTTAGGCGCTTTAAGCTAAGTGAGACGATCTCTTATCAGGTCGATCACTTCATGTAATCAAGCCGATTACTAAATCATGTAAAATTGCTTGGAGGGGCTAACTGGCGTACCAAGGAACCCAAAAATATGTTGCAGAAGGCTAGCACAACCTCATCAGGTGGATGGGTGCTTTGGCGCCACTGAAAAACCATCAGCGCCACCTTATTAGCATTAGCGCCAGGCGCTGGTATTCGCGCCAGGCGCCAAGCCAAATTTGTGACGCCAATGCATAAAGCTTGGCGCCAGCACGGGGACTTCCTTAAATACCCTTTTCCTCTTCATTTCGCTGCTCTGCTCGTTGCGAAACTGCTCGAAAAAAATCCGAAAGCTTCAATTGCTCGGTTCTTGCTTGTTTCTCAACCGAATTCGCTCAAATTTGTTGCAAATCAAAGCTCTTTTCATCTACTTTCCCGATCTATGTAATTTTTCTTCAAACTCACATCGGTTACTATGAATTCTTGGCATGTTTATTCACGAATTTCATGAAAATTCGAAACTTGTAATGCTCAATTTGCTTTGTTTGTCAAGTTTTATGCCATGAAATTGCTTGATTATGTTTGTATATTGCCTTGGGAGTAATTTGAGACTTGTTTGACTCAATTTGGTGAAGAAATGAGCAATTTGCCATTGTTGGACCTCTTAAGGTCGTGAAGAACAATGTGGCTCGTTCTTGATGTCTTTGCTAGCAATTCTTGTTCAATTTGTCACAATAATCACTATAGTGTTGCAAGAAATTGTTTGATTGCTTGAAAAATGCTGTTATGCTCAATTCGAATTTGTGCTCTGTTTTAGTACTATGTACTCTGTTTTTTGCGAACATAGTATCATGCGGCTAGGCGAACCTTAGATACTATAGAACCTTAATTTATGATGATTCTGCACAATGTAGCATGGCTAGACAACGAGGCTCGGGTTCACGGTCCCGAAACACTAGACGGGAGCATGAGCCTGTGGAGGACGACGCCGAGCCGTCCACTTCGCTTGGTCGGCTTCCGGAGTGGGATGAGCGGACTCTGTTCTTCGCCCCTGTCCACCACATTTCTGAGAGGGTGAGACGGGGTATCGCGCCTGGGAGGACACGGCATCACGACTCTGGCTGTGATGGTTTAGGCGGTTTGTACAGGATGTACATCGCCAGGGATCTTGAGACGAGGCTCCTATGGGAGTCTTGCGGGCTTGCTACTTTGTTCGAGACCTCCGAGGCTATGATTGCCTCCAGCGGAGGTCACCACGTAGTGCGTGCTTTGGTGGAGTTCTTCTGGGACACCACCAACACCTTCCATTTCCCTTGGGGCGAGATGATGGTCACCCCTACGGACTTCAGTCTCATCACAGGACTAGAGTTCACTTCTGTGCCACTGCCGTTTGACAGTGGAATCTGCATCTTCTCTTCGGAGGTCGAGCAGCTGTTGGGGCTGATCGCTATTCGGGCCCGAGCTGAGGTCGAGAAGACTCAGTTTAGTGCTAGGGGAATTCGCCGCTCGACGCTGGCAGCGACTCTTGATGACGATGCGACCACCCGAGAGCAGCGGGTGCGCATCTTTGTGCTGATGTTGTTGTCAGGGACATTCTCCCCTGACAAAGGTAGTAGGGCATTGCTTTACTATCTTCATGTTGTCCGTGATCTTCACCGGATCGGGACATATGACTGGGCCAGCGTGGCCTACGCTGACTTCATTCGTGCGCTGAGGGACTCGTGCCGACACCGGTCCTTTGGGACGAACGTTGCTTTGTCTGCTTTTTGGAAGGTCGTAGAGGTAAACATTATTCCCTATAAGGTTTAGCTCTACATATTAGTTAGCATTTACTCACACATTTAACTCCTTGTAGATCTGGTTCTACGAGTACTTTCCTTCTGCTGCGCCGGCGAGACCATCGCCGCGGGGATTTCCAATGAGCACCTCTTGGGGCGATCATCATGTGGATATGTCTACTGCACGTGTCCGGAACTGGATCATCTCGGTACGACTTTTATTGTTTATTCTTCTTTTCCGCGGTGTTTTAGACATATTATTGTCTGATTGATGCTCTTTATAGGGACCTGAGGTGGTATACCGGCCATGGGGTGGTTGGACAGTCCCTGGATTGGCCGCACAGTATTCTGCTGAGCGTCGCTATTTTCAGGGGACTTACAGAGCGATTGCGTACTTGGGAGAGAGGGTCGCTAGACAGCATTTTTCTAATGTCTTCGTCGTTCCCGTTGCTCCACCACGTCATATGTTCGACGAGGCGCGGTTGTCGAGCATGTCTGAGGGAGCTGGTACCCCTTGGCGGTCCCATGTAATCCTCGGGCGGTGTTATGCTGAGGAGCTACTACCTTTATTAGCTCCAGCCCCTGTACCGGCTGAGGATGTGAGGGTAAGATTCTTAGCTTTTATTTTTCACTAAGTAGCCCCCAAGTAATACTTTACTGATTTTTTCTGTTTTATCAGGACGGTGCTGCTGAGTTCGTGCTGCCCCGTATGTCCATCCACTACCAGGGGATGTAAGGGCCGATCGAGGAGATGATTCCTCCGGCTCCCGAGGGCGAGCGCTTCGTAGAGCGGTCAATTCCTCGCCACCAGACTAGAGTAAGCCTAGTTTTAATTCAGAATTTTTATGTTCATTTATCATGCATTTTTACTGACTTATTTTTCTAACAGTTTTCACGCGAGGTGGTTTCGGCGATGACGCGATGCATAGATGCCATCCGGAGCCAGCTCGTCCGGATGAGGAATGCGGCCACCTGCCGTCAGGATGATGTAGTCCGAGAGGTAACCTTTCTTTACCCATTATTTTTGCATTGCTGCTTTAATTTCCCCTTGTTTCTGATTTAATTCTTTTTGCAGGGCCAGCCCATTGCTTCTCAAACTCGCACAAGACCTGAGGAGCAGAGGGATCCAGCGAGGTCTAGCTCGAGACGTCGTCGCACTTCATCAGGGGGTAGAGGCGGTCGCTCTGAGGCTGCTCGAGCTGACGTTGCGGAGGGCTCGAGATCTTCTTCTGAGGGTGGTCACACTGCACCGGTAGGAGATGCTACCTCGGCTTTCAGAGGTGGTGGGATGTACGAGGTAGGCTCGTCATCGCAGCAGCCTCCGCGGCCTCAGCCTCAGGTTGATCCTGGCTGGAGTGGTCCTATATTGAGTCTTCCTCCTCCTACGGAGACTGGAGCTGGTGCTGGAGCTGGAGCCGGTGGAGAGGTGACTCCTCGTACGGCGCATTTTTATGATATGATGGGCCTACGTCCTCCGGCGCCGTAGTTTTTTCCTGTGTATATTTTATTTTGACTAGAACTTTGCCTTAAACTCATTATTTATCGACACATTTTGTATATTTATATCATTATGAGTTTATTTGATTGTTTATTATTATGTGCATGTTAGTGTGTGCAAGAAAAGTGTGACAAACAATTTTGCGCAAAAATTCCGTCATTTTTATTATTGATGGAAGTTATTGATGGAGGGTATCCGACTCTCTCCCCCAAAAAGAAAAATAAAAAAGGAAAAAATCGAAAAATGTCTGTTTTTTGGGATTTAAAATAAAGTCCTAAAAGAATATTATAAATTAAAAATAATAGCTATATTCAATTAATTAAGAAAAAGGATAAAAAAGTATGTTTAGGAAAATTAAACGGAGCCATAAAGTCATTAACCGACTCGAGTTTAATATTAAAAACGCAAAATGAGCACGCGCGGCTGATCTGGCAACTTCGCGCCAGCTGGCGCCACACTATGGCGCGTGGCGCCAGGCGCTACACTTAGCGTGTGGCGCCAAGCGTTGGCGGTTGGCGCCAATCACGAGGTTTTGACGCCAATTGACGCTGACTCCGTATTTCATTCAGATTAAAATTCTTTGCAATTTGTGTATAAATAGCCCCCTGTCTAGCCGATTCTTCTCATAATTCCAGCGAATAAAATAATTCTCTTCTTTAGAAAAAATAATAATCATGTCTTTAGTCACCAAAACCTTCACCCAATACACTCATGAATGATGTCGATCTCTTAATGCTAGAGACAGAAAAGAATTAGATTTATTTCACTTGGGGGGAATTTATGGTGCATCAAAGGGGTAGATCTTGACCTAGACTTCATACATACCGCTTTAGAATTTTGGAATGTTGATACTCATTGTTTCAGAATAGGGTATGATGAGATTAGCACTTTGCCAGAGGAATTTGGTGCTATTTTAGGCTTCCCTGCAATAGACCTCGTAGTAATCCCTAGAGTAGATGCATACTATTATAAGGACTTTGAGTGCTTCTTTAATTTAAAAGAAAGGGATTTATCAAAAATAGTGGATGGAAATATAGTTAACTTGAAAGAATTCGCACGCCATTATTTTGATGAACCTCTTTCTGAATCTTTTCATATATATAGAAGAAGGGCGTTCTTATTTTTCATGCTTAACCAATTTTTTCTTAGTAGTGGTAAAAATAATGAAGGTCAATCAATTATAACCACTGTACTAGAACAAATTGAATTAGGGAGAAATCCAATGCCATTAATAGTTGGAGAGACTATGATTAGTCTAGATGAATTGAAAAGGGACCTTAAAGCACCTTTTCGCGGCTCTCCAATTTTATTACAGGTAGAAAAATAATATTTTTAATTACAGAAATCAAAAAATATATTTTTGTATTGTAATAATAATTTATTTGCATTGCAATATTTTACAGATGTGGCTAATGGAAATGCTAGGATTAATTAGCCCTCCAGATGATATTGAGAAGTATACGCCCAACTGCTTTGTGAGAAGGAAGAAACGATTCCCTAAGATTGGGCGCCATGGGTGGAGAAAAGTCTTCGAATCACGTGATTTTGCTATCAAGTGGGTCATCCCATGGTGAAAAATAGAAAGGATGGTTGGTGTTAACAAGCAACCTTTCTGTCGTCTTCCAAGCTTGTCCCGTGTGACTTATTATTATCCCTGCAGGGTAAAGAGACAATACGGCTTGCTTCAGAATATTCCTTCCGGGGATCTTCGTCCTCCTTTTGAGTACCCTATTTCTCAAGAAGTAGACAGATTTGATGCTTACTGGGGTGCTAGACCTTTATGGGAAGTGATTACCCAAAAGGTTCCTCCTTCCTTGCCCAATGATGTGAAGAAGTGGTTGTTGAAGAAACCTTTGAAGGATAAAAATCAGGGTAAATCTGATGTGAAGAGCCGTCTAGGTGACAGGGTAATTCTTGCCAAGGAACGCCTAGGTGCAAGAATCGAATTTAAGACACCTACAATGCCTAGGAAGAAAAATACTACCAAAGATAAAGGGAAAAGGAAAGCTAACACCACAGATAAAAAGGCTTGGGTGGAAAAGAAGCATGGAGTGTTAGCTGAAGGGGAGACTATCTACTCCAAAATTGAATGTAGGTCCTCTAAAGGATGCCTACTAGCTAAGGTTATGGATGAAGAAGAGGAAGCAGACAAGAATTGGAAAAGGGCTAGAAAGGAAAAGAAAGATTAGGAGCATTGCTTGTCTTTCAATTTATTAGACTTAGTTTGTTATTTTTTATTTTAAGTTAATTTATTTTAGCTTTATTTAAATTCCATCAATAATGTAATTTTATTTTATTAATGAAATTTCAGCTTTTAATTAAATTATTTACTTTAAATTTATTTTATTAAAGCAATGAAAACCAAAAAATTAATTTTCCAGAAATTCTTCGAGTACGGAAGTCGAAAATTTTCCGAAAAACACCGAAATTCACCCAAAATTTATTTACAAATTGGCGCCAGTTATTGGCATTTGGCGCCTGTCATTTAAGTCTGGCGTCAGGCGCCAATTCCATCGGCTGGCGCTAATGACTTATGGCTGGCGCCAAGCTCTTCATTCTTTGCGACGCCGATGATTTGCCGATTTTCTGGTAAATTTTTAATTAATTCTGGAACGCGGAGATGTCGAAAAAATGAAGTGGCCGCACCCGTAAAGGGTTGCCTACGTATCCTTTCTTAAGAAATCAGGCCGAACGTAGCTCTCTTGAGTATCCTACTCAAGTACTTATGGGTAGTATTTCTTAAGTTGATCAAGATTTGTCATGTTTGAGAACTCATTGCCATCCATATCAGTCAGTTTTGCTGCACCTCCTGACAGGATTGTTTTGACAATGTAGGGTCCAGACCAATTAGGTCTAAATTTTCCCCTTGGGTCTAAAACATTTTTCCTTAGTGCTTTTAATACCGAATCTCCTACTTTGATATTTCTTGTCTTGACCTTCTTATTAAAATGCCTAGCCATACGAGTTTGGTAACACTGAGTGTGATGTAGAGCTTCTAGTCGTTTTTCGTCGAGTAGAATCAATTCTTCGTATCTTGCCCTAGTCCATTCAACTTCATCGAGTTTACTCTCTAACGCGATGCGTAGAGATGGTATTTCTAGTTCGACAGGTTGTACGACATCCATTCCATATACTAAAGAAAATGGCGTATTTCCTGTTGATGTACGGATTGACGTGCGGTAACCCCACAATGCGAAGTGAAGTTTGTCAGGCCAATCTTTATAATTTTCAGTCATTTTCTCGATGATAGTCTTTAAATTTTTATTAGCTGCCTCGACTGCTCCATTTGCTTGAGGTCTATAAGGGGAAGAATGGTGATGTTGAATGCCGTATTTTTGTAGCAATTCTTCACATTCGGCTTGAAAGTGAGTTCCATTGTCACTTATCATCTCATGTGGGACTCCGTATCGGCAGATAATATTTCTCTCGATAAAGAGTGCTACATGTTTTGCAGTGAGTTTAGCGTATGATTGCGCTTCGACCCACTTTGTGAAGTAATCAATTGCTACTAGAATAAATTCGTGGCCTCCTGTTCCTGGGGGAGTGATTTTGCCAATGATGTCAATTCCCTATGTAGAGAATGGCCATGGCGATGTGTAAGTATAGAGCAAAGATGGAGGGACATGTTGTAAATTGGCGTAAATTTGGCATTTAGGGCATCTTTTTACATATTGATGGCAATCCCTATTCATTGTAGTCCAATAATATCCTTCTCGCATTATTTTCTGGACTAACATTTTGCCGTTTACATGAGTGCCACAGATTCTTTCGTGAACTATTCTCATTACTCTTTGTTCATCCATCTTTACTACACATAAGAGAGCTCGACCCTTAGGTACCCTTTTATGTAGCTCGTTGTCTATGAGTACATATTGGGAAGCCAAAAGTCTTAATGCTCGTTTTGCTCTTTTGTCAGCATGAGGAGAGTATTCTCCATTGGTGACATAATTGAGTATATCCGTGTACCACGGTTCTTCTTCTTCTTCTTCTTCTTCTTCTTCTTCTTCTTCTTCTTCTTGTACTAAGTCGTCGTCTTCTATAGCCTGGATATATGTTGGTTTGTGCCTTTTTTCTATAGTTAGAGGCATTTGCTCGATTTCCGTGGGAATCCTAACCATTGAGGCTAATCTTGCCAAAGCATCGGCAAATTGGTTTTCCACTCTAGGTAGATATGTATATTCTACCTTGTCTAATTGATCAGTGAGTGTTTCCAGATAGGTTTGATAAGGGGCTAGGCTTTCGCTCCTTACTTTCCACCTTTTAGATATCTGATTGATAATCAAAGAAGAGTCTCCGAATATCCTTAACTTCTTTACTCCCAATGCCAAAGCTGTTTCAAGGCCTACCACGCACGCTTCATATTCAGCAGCATTATTGGTAACGTGGAAATCAAGATTTATTGAGATTGGAACGTGCTCTTCTTTAGGTGATACTAGTAGTACTCCAACGCCGCATCCCTTTTGGTTTGAGGCTCCGTCGAAATACAAGGTCCAAGTATCATCTTCAGTAACCATTAAGTCTTCATCTGGAAATTCATTGTCTTGCATTGGCGTCGAGTCTTCTATTGGAAAATCTGCTAGAAAGTCTGACACCACAGATCCTTTAATAGCTTTTTGTGGCATAAACCTTACATCGAACTGGGTTAGATTGACTATCAATCTTGAAATGCGTCCATTGAGTGTAGATTTCTCGAATAGATACTTGAGTGGATCTAATCGGGAGACTACGAAAACGGTATGCACCAACATGTAATGTCTTAACTTAGTTGTGGCCCACACCAAGGCGAGGCACAATTTCTCGAGCGGTTTATAGCGTGTTTCGTATTCGAGCATCTTTTTACTTAGGTAATAGATTGCGTTCTCTTTTCCTTCTACTTCTTGTGCTAGCATGGCTCCCATTGTCTCTTTGGTCACCGTCAAGTATAACCTAAGAGGTATTCCGGGAAGTGCTGGTGCTAATACGGGAGGATTTGCAAGATAGGCTTTAATCTTTTCAAAGGCTTTTTGACACTCATCATCCCATATCACTGGTACATTCTTCTTGAGCTTCTTGAAGATTGGTTCACATATTGTCGTCAGTTTTGATATGAACCTACTTATGTATTGCAACCGGCCAATAAATCCTCGAATCTGTTTCTCAGTCTTGGGTGGCGGCATTGACATGATTGCTTTAATCTTGGTTGGGTCTACCTCTATTCCTCTAGAGCTTATGACGTATCCTAAGAGTTTGCCCGAGGTGACTCCAAAAGCACATTTTGATGGATTCAACCTCATGTTATATTTTCTTAGCCTTTCGAAAAATTTCCTTAAGGCTAGTTGATGTCCTGGACGGTCTTTTGATTTTTCAATCATATCGTCGACATATACTTCGACTTCTTTATGCATCATGTCATGGAGTAAGGCAGTTGCTGCACGTTGGTAAGTAGCACCCGCGTTTTTTAATCCGAATGGCATTACCGTGTAGCAGTAAGTGCCCCATGGCGTTATAAAGGTTGTTTTCTCCATGTCTTCTTCTGCCATGAGAATCTGGTTGTAACCTGCGTACCCATCCATGAACGAGAGAAGCGCGTGATTTGCCGTGTTATCTACCGGAATATCGATGTGTGGCAAAGGGAAGTCGTCCTTTGGACTTGCCTTATTTAGATCTCGATAGTCGACACACATCCTTACCCTTCCATCTTTATTCGGAACTGGGACGACGTTGGCGACCCACTCAGGGTATTTGGATACCTTGATGAAACCTGCAGTTATTTATTTTTGAACTTCTTCTTTTATTTTAAGTGCTACGTCGGGTTTCATTCGACGCAAATTTTGTTTTTCAAGTTTCATTCCTGGAATTAGTGGTATAGTGTGTTGAGCTATCTCTCTATTAATGCCTGGCATATCTTCATATGACCAAGCAAATACGTCGATAAATTCTTTAAGTAAGTTAATTAAATCGGTTCTTTCTTGTTTACTCAATGTTAGTCCGATTTTAACTTCTCTTTTATGAGTTGAATCGTTCGATATATTGACTGTTTCAGTTTCTTCAATTACCGGTGTTTTCTTTTCGAGTGTTTCCATTGCTTTGATAATTTCTTTGTCTTTTTCATTGTTAGCTAAGAAATGCTCGTCATCTTGGGTTAGAGAAGAACACGAGAAGTAAGAAGAATGAGAAATATTATTGTACTCTGAGATCATTACATCAAGGAGTGATATGTCCTCAGGGACTGGATCACTAACTATCCTAGGAGAAGCAATAGGAGGGGAGGTGTTACTACTAAAGACTTAGAAGATTCTAAAGGGAAAGACTCTGACTCAGACTCTGAATCTGACTCAGACAACTCTTCAAACATCGGTCCTTGCCCTGTCGTGATGGATATCTTCCTTCCGCTTGGAGTAGTCACCTTGATAGTTTTGCGCCATCCCTGTAGTGATCCTTCAGCTGGGGTAATTAGCTTCGAGGGATTGAAGGTTTCACTTTGTAGGACTGTTTGGATGAGCGAGGAGTTATCCTCTTTATAAGTTGGCTCATTCTTTTCTCGCCCAAACAGTAATCCCATGATGTTAAAGTCAAAGCATGGGGGTGCTTTCTCCTTGTGGACGGGAGTTGGGATTTCATCAGTGAAGTAGCAATCCAAGAAAGTCTTGAATCCCGGTTGTCGTATGCCGTTTACAACAAATGGCTCGGGAAATTCATGGCATGGATAGTCCTCCCCTTCTTTTATAAACTGACCGTTAAGCGTAAGGGGGTACTGATCCATTGGGATTGCTTTCTTTTGAATGCGAGCGTCCTTACGTGCTTTCGACTTTTCCTGAGCTCGCTTGAGATCTTTCCGAGTCGGTTCGAAGCCAAGTCCGAAAGTATCTAGCTTAGGGAGGCCAGGTAATTCCAGCGATTTTGCTATCCCTTTCTTTCTTCCTAGGGTCATCCCAGGAAAGTGTCCTTGTTTCTTTAGCATGGAATTGACAATCATGTTTTAATGGGGGTCGTGGCAAAGAGGGGTCCTTTCATCCTCCTGGATTAAGGAGACTTCCTCGTTAAAGCCCCATAGGTCTTCGTCATCCTCATCGTGTTCCACATTAATAATTGGATTTTCTATAGATTAGATTCGCATTGGTGAAGCATCGATGGTGATCGGAATTCCTCCAACTATAGCTTTCACTTGTTGGTGGAGAGATGAAGGGACGGCCTTTAGATCATGAAGCCATGGGCGTCCCAACAATAAGTTAAATGAAGCCTTGATGTCTACTACTTGGAAAGTAGTAGCATGTTCTATTGCTCCTGCTGTTACATTTAGGGTAATTTTGCCAAGAGCTTGACGACGAGTGTTGTCATAGGCCCTTATTCCTTGTGTAAACGGAGTTAAATCTTCATCCCCTATGCCGAGCATCCTTGCGGTTCTTAGTGGACAAACATTGATGGCTGATCCATTGTCTACGAGAGTCATAGGAACATTCATCCTTTTGCAAACTATTGTCAGGTTTAATGCCTTGTAGTGTTTGTCACCTTCTGGAGGTAGATCTTTGTCAGAGAAAGTGATCTGTGGTGTATGACACAGAAGGCAGAATTTCTACTAAGTCCTTTAGATAGACATCTTCTTCATCGCTGTCCCAAACTCCATTAATAGTTGCATCTTCTTCTTGTTGGACTTGGACTAGTTTCCTTTCATCAAACATTTTCTGTACCAAATCCTTGAACTTGAAACAATTTTCTATAGTGTGACCCCCTGATTGATGATACTGACAGTAATACCTATCTGTCCTTTTCAATGATTCGAATGGTCTCGGTTCGAGAGGTTTGATCTCGCCATTCTCGGAGAGAATTTCGAACATTTGCGCATATGGGATCCCGATCGGAGTGTAGACTCGATAGCTCTTCCTGGGTCTCTCAGTGACTTGTAAGGGAAAATACTTTGCCTCATAAGTCGTTATCACTGGTGTGGATTCTCTTTTAGGTTCATCCTTTGGAAGTGGAAGCTCATCATATTTCTTATGGAGTTCGTTCATAACTTTGAGAGCTTCACGTAGCAATTGTGATACCTCCTTCATAGACAGTGTGAGTAGTTGTATATCATCTTTATTTGTCGGTTCTGGAAGGTTATCCTTGACATCGAAAAAGATCTCCTCTTCTTTTTCTATGGCACTGATTTCTTCGACAGGTTTAATGAGAGAGGAGGGGTCAACCTGGTTTTCCTCATCGGAGATAGCCAGGGTATGAGCTAGAGGTGCATTGTCGATGCTTGGCTTCTTACTGGCAGGGGGCAACGACAGTTTGTTGTTGTCGATCAAGTCTTGGATAGCTTCCTTAAGCTTCCAACAGTTTTCAGTAAGATGACCCCTACCTTAGTGGTACTTGCAGTGTGCATTGGGGTTCCAATTAGCTGACCTCTTCTCAACTGGTGGGTCCCCGAATGGTCCAATAGGAGTTATAAGACCCTTTGCATTTAATCGATCAAACGCGGTGTCATAACTCATGCCAATAGGAGTGAAGTTCCTCCTAAACGGTTTCTTCTGTCCTTGGTTGTTCATAGCAAGGACTTATCCTAAATTAAAGGTGCTCACATTGTTTGAGTTGGCGGTTTTGGAAGAAGAAGGATTGTCGTTCTTCTTTCCTTTCCAGCCACTGTTGGAGTTATTGTTGGCAGCTTTTAATTTAGCCAAGTCATCTTCAATGTTGATCCCAATGTCATAAACGGCCTTGAAAGTATGGAGATTATTTTGATATTTGAGATGCTTGGAATATTTTTCTTGGAGGTTCTTGATGAACAGTCTCACAGATTCTTTTTCACTTGGCACCTCAATCATCTTAGCTGAGGTTTCTCTCCACTTGTTAAAGAAAGAGGTGAAGCCTTCATTCTCTTTCTGCTTGAGGATTTCAAGTTCCCTATGATCAGTCTCAACTTGAATGTTGCACTTGTACCTATCAACGAAAGCGTTTGCTATTGATTCCCAGGTAGAGGTCTTTTCTTTCTCGAGAGAAAAGAACCATTGTTGGCAAACGATCTAGAGAGATAGTGAGAACAAAGAGGGGAAGACTTTCTTATCGATACCCTTAATACTCATTATGGTTTCGAATGCTCTTAAATGAAAGTATGGGTTGTCAATTGCTCTGAATTTTGGGATGTCGTTGGCGTTGAACTTCTGCGGAAGAAGATCTTTGTCCACCGAGACCCCTTGTGATGTAAGCTCTTGAAACTTGTAGTCGCTAGACAACTTGCTTAAACTCTCTTGCATGAGGTCCATTTGTTGTTGCTTCACGGGATCATCGATCCTAAGTGCGAGAAGCTTCAGTGTCTCAGTCACGGTAGCCAGTTGGTTCTTAAGATCATTGACTTCTTCTTGAGTTGCCATTATAACCTTAGCTTTCCTCTTACGAGCTATGGGTTTGTCAAAGAGTTGGACTTGTACGAAGAGATTGTCTTTGATTAATCGTCCTTCTTTTCTTGACCACGCGCTATAAATAAACCATTTTGCGTTTTAATTACTCGACTCGAATCATCTTGACTTTACGGTTTATTTGAAGGAAAAAAAGAAAAAAGAAAAGGGTGCATATTTTTGGCAAAAATAATGTGCATATTTTTAGGGAACTAAGTATTATTATTTTATTAGAGGATTAATATCCGACTTACCCCCCTAAAAAAATGACGGAAAAACGCGCACACAAGACTCTCTTAATCATGGTCAAAGTATGTGTATTGGTGTCTGCGTTGAGAGTAAGTAACATGCTTGGACTCTTGTGTAAGACCATGGGACTTAGTGCCTAAACTCAATCAATGATTCAATTAAATATCATTGACAGCAAAATTAACCGAATTAAACAGAAGACTGATTAATTAGACCAGAGGTGATGACTCGACCAATAATCCGAACTGTCGGCCAAGCGACAGAACTGGCGTCACACTGTGGAGCTTGGCGCCAGGCGACAGAACTGTCGTCAGGCGCTACACTCCATAATGTGGCGCTACAGCTCAGACCTTGGCGCCAATATTAGAGTTTCGGTGTGGGACTGTTTTCGGTGTTATTAGTCAACTCAGATATGCCTAAAGTCATACTAGGTCAATTCCGATTAAAATATTAAACTTCATTGACTCAAATTAATTAATTAATTAATTAGGCAAAGTTTTTTAAGTCATTAATTAGTTTATTTAGTCTTAACACAAGTCAATAAATGGTTAAGAGAAACATAAAATATATATGCACAACAAATAATGCACAATTAGTCAAGTAGGCACAACATGATGCAATGCGTTTGCAACTTAACCATGGCTCTAGTTCTCTAAAGTTCGGGATATGGTTTAGTCAATAGAGGGTCCATGGTTAATTGTCCAGTGCACCGCGCGGAAGCCTAACCGTGAAGGGTTGGCGTGAGTGGATGGGACACCGCGAGTTTAGGAGAAACTCGCTTCCATGGTTTGGTGAATTCAACATCTCGGATGTACCCTTTGTTGCACGGAGCGTTCAATCGGGTAGATGGAGCATGAATTCCCAGAGGGTTATGTCCATATGTAGAACACATATGAGTTTCAGAAAAGTGAGAAAAAATTCAATCAGGAAGTAGGATCGAGCAAACAATACGAAAAACCGGTCGAAATTAGAACGCATATTTCTGGCTCGGTATTGGGGGAGGTTGGCGCCAGCAAACAGAGACTGGCGCCAGCTTTTAGCTGTAGCGCCTGGCGCCAATACTGGCGTCTGGCGCTACGGTTAAAATTCTGGCGCCAAGCTCTGGCCCCTGACGCTACTTGCCACATGCCTCAGCAGCTTTCTGTGCTCGATAAAGTTTTCCAGTTTCGCGCGGTGTTATTTCAGTCCTAGTTGTGAAAGATATTTCTCAAATTTCCTACGTGTAAAATCCCATGTTTTTAACTCATTACGGATGGTCTTTCCAATGAGATCTTTTTTATGCATATGACAATAATGTTAATCAAAATTACGCACATGAAATACTTAGAACTTTTCGAGTCTCATCTACTCATTCTAAATAAATGCCGAAATAAATTCAGGAATTAAAATAGAAATCCTCCCCAGTGGAGTCGCCAAAAAACTGTAGGGAATAAATTCAAGCCTTAAATCCCACTAGCTTGAACCCCACTGTGATCATACACTAAAGTACGGTGGCGTCCAAAAGGGAAGAAGATAGAGCAAAGAGTCACCAACAAGTTTTTAAGGAACTTGTAAACCGTTCACGAGGTGAAGGTTACACCCCTTAACGATCCAAGAGATCGTCAACTCCATAAGGTCATGAACCAAATAAGGGTTCGGGGATGATGGTACAAATCCAACCTAAAAGACATTGAACCTGCCCTAATAATAGGCCTCTACTTTATTCTGCTCGTATTCATGTGCGCTTTCCGACTAACATGCAAGCAATAAGTTAACCCTAAACCTGCTTATCTATGTTGGTTGAATTTAATGCATAAATAAACTATTATTGACGATCACTTGAATTATAATCACAATTAACCCTAACAAGATTATTAAATATCTTATTAAGCGTGATTACAAGTATCAATTCCCTTTAAACATGCAAAAAAGGTATGATCAAGCAATAAATATAAATAATCAAGCAACATAATAAATAATAACAATAATTATAATAATCATAAATAAAATAATCATCATTAAAATAATAACAATAATATTCATAATCATTATAACAATTATAATCATGATCATGTTAATATTAAAGCAAGATCCTAGGCATGATACTAACAAGATTAATAACAAACCCTAGCATGTCACTAAGCAATAAAAATCAAATCTTTAACCCTAACATGATACTAACATGAATAAATATTAAGAAGAGAATAAAAAGCATCATAGGAATCATATTTAATATTAAAATTACCCTAGACATGATACTAGGAATATCATAATAACAATGTAAACATGATTTCTACATCATAATATCAATTAAATCATTAAAGCACTTACTTTGATGCCTCGTACCTCTTTCAAATAACAAAATACACACATTAGTAACTTCAAGGAAAATAAATCAAAACAATTAAATCAAATAATTGAAAGAGAGATTTGGGACCAAATCCTCAGAAATTAAACCTTTCACGTCTAGGGCGAAGACAACTTCAAATATAGCTAGGTGTTTCTAGATCTAATGAATGCGGAATTTTGTATGAAAACACAAAGTTTAGAAAAAGATGAATGAGAGAGATGAATGATTTAGAGAATGCTAAAAAAAGACTTATGAATTGGTGAACGAAAGATGTAGATGATTATCGGTGGGAATTGGTGAATGAAAACGGAGTTTTTAATACGATATTTATAGAGAAAATCAGCCAAAAAGATAAAAAAAAACAAAACAGAGTCTGACGCACAGAAAACAGGGCTGGCGCCACCCTTGGCTAACTGGCGCCAGACACCAACACTAGCGCTAGGCGCCAGGCCTGGTTCCAGGCGCCAAGGCCTGGGGTTAGGCGCCAAGCCTGATTTTAACGCGTTTTCGAAAATCAAAAATCATATTATTTCCTCGAAAATGCTATTTGATTTTAATTAAAACTCTGAAAAGTCAAAAGTCAATTTATCAATGCTAATTGAATTAGGAATGATAAAGAACCTTCTAGGAGATTCTAGAAGACTAAAACCATTCCTAATCGCATTAGGAATGATAAATCATATTAGGCCCTCCCTTAGATCATTGGGCCGCATATAAAGCTCAAACCGGGCCCAGTTTAGTAAATTGGCCATAATTTCCTCAATATTCATCGGAATTGGGCTTATAATATATCGTTGGAAATATCTTTGCAAGCCCCATCCAACTACACTATTATTGGACCCATATCATGGACCAACCAAACTAGATTGGCTGTTTTCTTAAAATAAGTTTTTAAAAACAGAGAGAAGAGAAAAGAATTAAAACTAACCGCAACACTAGACTTTCCACACTTTCGCTTCATTCGATTATGATTCGACGCGAAATGTACTCATCATTGGGTTTGGTTTTGGGGAGACACAAATGGGTGTCTACAGGGGTCAACCCTCAGCTGGTGGCTCTTCGGGATTTATCGAGTTAGCCTGCGTTGTTAGCTTTCCTTCGTGGATTTATGGAGTTTTGGTGGGATTCCATCAACAATTTTCACTTTTCATGGGGAGAGATGATGGTTACCTCTTACGGTTTCTCTATGATTACGAGTTTTCTTTTTAGGGGTGAGCCCGTAGCTGCTGAGGTTGTCAAGGGGTCAGACGAGAGACTGCGTGACCTTGTCGGGGACCGTCTTGCGGCGGCCCTTCAGATGTATGCGCAGTCTTGTCCGTACTCAGTTCTTACTGATGAGTTGTCGGCTGACGAGGTTGATCAGCAATGTACACCTGAGCAGCTAGCTCGGATATACATCGCTCACGTTTTTTTCCGTCACTATCTTGAGTGATCGGGCGGAGTGTTTCGCCATTGGGTTACTTATTTGCCTCAGTGATTTAGGGCAGGTAGGTAACTTGAGTTGGGCGGAGGTGTCGTATGCCCGTATGCTTAAAACTATGGGCAAGGCGACACGGGTGATATATTTCGCAGCAGTTACTTAGGTACCTCAGATCTCCCTCGCGTGGCATGGTCGTATCCTTGAGGTACGTACTTATCCTTTAAATTTTCTTTTAATTGCCATTTTTGTTTTTTCCTTATTAATTTTCGTTTCTTATAGCCTTGGGGATATTCGTACCTGCCATTCTTAGCCCCTAGGACGCTCGGGGCTGCTCGCTTTCCTATCGGCCATCGACTGGTCACGATTAAAAAGAGGCGAGCCACTTCAGCCGGTGACTTTCGCCAGAGGATCCTTTCGGCGACTCGTGCATTGGTGAGTACTTTAACAACACATGTGTATCTTTTTTTCGATTATTTTTTTTTTATGATTTTCATGTGGCTGTGTTTGTAGATTGATCTCAGACCTTGGAGTTTGGTCGTCGAAATCCCTGAGGCTGTCCGGTCGGGCATGATTCGTTGCCATTTTCGGCCCCTTTATCAGGAACTTCTAGTGCTCCAAAGGACAGACGGTTGGTTTTTAGGCGAGCGTGTTCTCTGACAGTCTTCATCCGAGGAGCCTGCGGTTCCTGCGGATCCTCCGATCTGGATGTTGAGTCTAGACTTGTTGTCTATCGAGGATCGAGCTTAAGTGATCCTCGATTATCTAATGAAATAGCTGGTGCTGCCGAATGCATCTTACCAAGCTTTCATTGCATCCAGGCTGACTCCTTTCCAAGCTTTTGTTTTGGTTAGTATTTTACCATATGATTTTTTAATTTTTCTTTTATTTTCGGAACCTTGACTCATTTATTCCCTTTTTAGCGAGTCGAGCTAGGTGGTAAGGTGCCTCCTACGGCGGAGGTGACAAATACCGATGCTTTTGGATTGGTAATTTGCGAGATTCTCCCAGCAGCGGGAGGAGGAGGACATACCATTGATTCTTGAGACAATTGAGTGTAGACACCCATTTGTGTCTCCCCAAAACCAAACCCAGTGATGAGTACCTTTCGCGTCGAATCATAATCGAATGAAGTGAAAGTGTGGAAAGTCTAGTGTTGCGGATAATTTTAATTTCTTTTCTCTTCTCTTTGTTTTTGAAAACTTATTTTAAGAAAACATCCAATCCAGTTTGGTTGGTCCATGATATGGGTCCAAAAGTAGTGTAGTTGGATGGGGCTTGACAAGAGCTTTACAACGATATATTATAAGCCCAATTCCGATGAATATTGAGGAAGTTATGGCCAATTTACTAAACTAGGCCCGGTTTGAGCCTTATATACGGCCCAATGATCTAGGGGAGGGCCTAATATAGATTTATCATTCCTAATGCAATTAGGAATGGTTTTAGTCTTCTAGATTCTTCTAGAAGGTTCTTTTCATTCCTAATTCAATTAGCATTGATTAATTGACTTTTGTTGACTTTTCAGAACGTTTTTTGAGGAAGATACGAGTTTATCCTCCTGTACGGCAATTTTTATCTGATTTTAAGAAAACGGGTGAATTTCTAGATCAGCGCCAAACGCCAGCTGTAGCGCCTAGCGCTAGCATTGGCGCCTGACGCTAATGTTGGCGTCTGGCGCCAATAGCCAGCGTTGGCGCTAATTCAATTTTATGTGCGCCAGACTCTGTTTTGTTATTTTATCTTTTTGGCTGATTTTCTCTATAAATAACGTGCTAAAAACTCCGTTTTCGATAACTAATTCTCATCAACTTTCATCTACAATCACTTACAATCATCGATTCTCTCTATTTTCACCAACTCTCATCAAGTTACTCTTTCTCTCTCTCTATCTTTTCTAAACTAGCCTTCTCTCAAATATAAAAATTCCACATTCATTAGACTTAGATACACCTAGCCGTATTCGAAGTTGCCTTCGCCCTAGACGTGAAAGGTTTAATTTTTGAGGGTTTGGTCCCAAATATCTCTTTCACTTATTTAATTTAATTGTTTTGATTTTTATTTTCCTTGAAGTTACTAACGTGTGTATTTTGTTATTAGAAAGAGGTACGAGGCATCAAAGTAAGTACTTTAATGGTTTAATTGATGTTATGATATAGAATTCATGCTTAGATTGTTATTTTGATTCCTAGTATCATGTTAGGATGCTTTTCCTTAATTTAATGTTTAGGGTGACAACAATAAATTCCTAGTATCATGTCTAGGGTAACTTTAATATCAAGTATGATTAAAAGTATGATGCCTTTTATGTTCTTCCTAATTTTTATGATTGTTAGTATCATGTTAGGGCTAAAGCTTTGATTTTTATTGCTTAGTGACATGCTAGGGTTTGTTATTAATCTTGCTAGTATCATGCCTAGGATCTTGCTATTATTATGCTTTAACATGATTATTTTAATTATGATTATTTTTATATAATTGTTATAATTATAATTTTGATTATTATTTATGATGATTATTATTATGTTGCTTGATATTTATTGTTATTGCTTGATCACACCTTTTATGCATGTTTAAAGAGAATTTGTACTTGTAATCACGCTTCATAAGATAATTAATAATCTTGTTAGGGTTAATATGATTATAATTCAAGTGATCGCCAATAATAGTTTATTTGTGCATTAAATTCAACCAACATAGATAAACAGGTTTAGGGTTAATCCTATTGATTGCATGTTAGTCAGAAAGCGCACATGAATACGATCTGAATAAAGTAGAGGCCTATTATTAGGGCAGATTCAATCTCTTTTTGGTTGGATTTGTACCTTCATCCCCGAACCCTATTTGGTTCAAGACCTTATGGAGTTGACGATCTCTTGGATCGTTAAGGGGGGTAACCTTCACCTCGTGAACGGTTTACAAGTTCCAAAAAAACTTGTTGGCGACTCTTTTGCTCTATCTTCTTTCCCTTTGGACGCCACCATACTTTAGTGTATGATCACAGTGGGGTTCAAGCTAAGGGGTTAACGGTTGAAATATTCCCTACATTGAGTCTGTATGTTTATTTTGTATATGTATTTGTTTTTATATTTATTTTTTCATATACGTTTGTTCGTTAACTGTACTTGTATTTGGAACAGGTACCGCAGGAGACCGTGAACGGCATGGTGAGGACAATATGTGCTTTTCGAGAAGCTTATTGGAGAGCCCTCTTGGCTTTATCATGCCGTGATCATCGGATGTTCGTGGTAATTTTATTTCTTTTTCTTTTATCAAAGTTATTACACAGTTTGTGTATTAATTTTCGTCTTGATTTTGCAGGATGTACAACAGCCGTCCGGGGGTCGCCGAGCATCCAGACTTCCTTTGTATATATATATATTTTTCTAAAACATATGTATATATATATATATATATATATATATATATATATATATATATTATATATTTTGTTGTACATATGACACACATTTTGTATATATGTCGTTATTATATATTTTTGTTTCCATGAAATTTTTATTTATTTATTTTTATTAACTAAAGCAAAAATTAAAAAATTGAAATTTTTTTCTGAGGGAGGGAAAGGGTTCTCGACTTACCCCCCTTGAAAAAATAACAAAAAGGAACAAAGAAAAGTGGACAGAAAAAGGAAAGTGAAAAGGGAAGGGGAAAGGAAAAGAAAGAAAGAAAGAGAAAACGAAAATAAGAAGGAAATAAGAAAATAAAAGAGAATAAAAAATAAAATAAAAAAAACATAAAAAAGGACACAAGAGTTAACAAAATTAAGCGTATGATTAGTCATAAGATTTCGTCAATATTTCGTTATTATGTAGTTCAAAATACGGAAATAAATCAAATCAACATGTCGCGATAGACCAGACGCGTGCAACAAGATGTCTTGCGCGCGGCTGTCGCACACATGTAAATTAGTTGCGCGCTACATGCGTGCGCAATTCGTGAGTTGCATGCGCCACATGCAAGTGAACTTTCCTTTGAGCGAAAATTGCCTAAAATTTGCCCCTATTAGGTCTATTTAAGCGTGGTTTTGTGTAGGCTTTTGATCATTTTTCATTCATTCGCTTAGTAGTGCTATAAAGAATTAAAAAGAATTAAACTCTCCAAATTCTTTCTCTCTCTTTTTTTTTTATTTATTTATTTTTTTGTTTTATTTTTTTTTTACATATTGATCAATGGAAAAAACCTATGAACAACGGTTGAAGCAATGGGTCACTTCCCTTTCAACTGAAGATAAATAGCCTTCAAAATATACCAGCTTGACCCTCTGTTGAATTATATACAGCTAGTTATAAATTTTGATTTTCTCTATGCCGTTGTCAATCATTGAGACTCGAACTACCATCTCTTTCTTTTCAAAGGGGATGAAATTGTCCCATTACCTGGAGAATTTGAGGCTCTACTAGGCTTCCCTGCAAATACTCTCCCTTTGACATATGCCCCTAGCTTGTCAGATCCTAAACCTGTATTTCAAAGATTTTTTGGTTTGAATGACAATGATATGATTAACATTAGAAAAGAAAAAGGCGTGGATTTAATTCAATTTATTGAACATTTTGTCGCCCCTCGTGACAACTTGACTAAACAACTTTTTTAAATCGTGCTTTATGTTATTGTCTTGTTGTCAATTGTTTATTTAGGATAGGTAAAGAATACAGAGATTATTCCATGGTGTCCATAGTAGAGCAAATAGAGGGGTGTCATTCACCCGCTCCTTTAGCTTTGCCGGAAACCGTTCTATGCTTAAATCACCTTAGAGGAGACCCTAATGAGAATGGTTTCACGGGAAGTCCACTCCTATTACACGTACGTTTATTTTGTCGTAATGCAGCGTAAGTTAGGAAGTTGCATTGGCTTGACCAGCGTAATCTTCTCCGATGCGCGTGGCTGCCGCGTGCAACTGATTTTGATACGCGCGCCACCTGCTCGTGTAATGTTGCAAAATTAATTTTCTTCATTTTTTTTCTCAGATTTGGCTCATGGAGCGTTTGCGAATTGTTAAACAACCACAAATTTTTGAGGCTAACGGAGTGAGAACATTCCCTGGACGTCGAGTTCTAAATTAAACATAAGAATGAAGAAGAATGGACGTTTTTTTGTCATAGGGTTCCTAACATCGCTTTGTGATTCCTTGGTGGAATATAAGTAGTATGGTGGGGAATAGTTTTAATTGTCCCTATATTAGACTTTTAGGCCTATCAAGTACTACTTATATCTTTCCTTGCAGGGTGATGAGACAATACAGAATGAAGCAAATTATACCCCCTCAAGATTATGATGCCCATAAAGATGTGATCTTTAAACCTGAACAGATTCCTCGTTGGATGGAATATTGGTCAAGTCTCCCTAGATGGGTAGTACAAAGTCCTACGGCGAGTATTGTATTATCCTCCTTCTACAAGGCTTGGATGAATGCGGCAGACAAGGGTGAACTAAACAGGGCTCGATCACAAAATCAAGAGTGAGAAGAAAATTAGACTTTTCATCTCCTAAGGCTCGTTCATAGGAACCAAAGAGAAAGGCTCCTCCTAAACCCGCGCAACAAGGGGTGTGGGTTAAAGAATCTTCACCAAATACTCGCAAGAAGACTCCAACAATCACTAAAGGAAAAGGAAAAGGAAAACAAGTTGAAAAGACCCCAATTCCTAAAATGTTCGGGTTAAGAAGAAGAGTGAGGGGGAAAGCTCTAAGGCTGCTGAAACTACTGCAATGGAAACTACTCCTCCATCGACTGTGACAATCAGTGATAAAGTAAAACCTTAGAGTGTTACACAATTTGTCATTAATTTAATTGGAGTAAATTGTAATCATTACTATATTTTTTTTCTTTTTTAAAAAATATATTATCTAGTTCAACAATGCCTCTTGTTTTTTTTTTTTTTTTTTTTTTTTTTTTTTTTTTTTTTTAATTGT
This sequence comes from Chenopodium album, assembly GCF_948465745.1. NCBI lineage: Eukaryota > Viridiplantae > Streptophyta > Magnoliopsida > Caryophyllales > Amaranthaceae > Chenopodium > Chenopodium album. Next base: position 38,088,828 of record NC_137838.1, read on the forward strand.
GAATGGAATAAAATGAGCTTTACCATAATTTTTTTATATGACCGAATCATATAGATTGCCTACGTATTCGTATTACGAAATCAGGTCTTTGCGTACGTAGTTCCTTGCAATGATTGTATTATTATATTTTTCTTATATTTTTCATCAATCTCTTATGTAGAGATTGAATGAAAAATTAATCAAACTTTGTTTAATAATTTAAATCAAAGCTTAATTTTTATTTTCCGAGTATATGTTATTTTTGAGGAACACCGCCCTTTTTATCGCAAGTAAAAATCGTAATTTTATTCAAGCGCAAAAATTTTGGGTTCGCAGTTCGTCATCAGGTGGCGTGCTCAACGTCTAAGGTTGCGCGAGGCTGTCACACGCAACTTAATCTGTTGCGCGTGACATTCGAGCGCAACTGTTTTAGTTGCGCGCGACGCCTACGCTACGAGCATTAATTTTTTTTTTTTTCGCATTATATCCCTTCAAGTGTGAAGAGTTTTTCTTGATGTTCGAAAAAATCTGAACACTTGAATGTCTATGTTTTATTTTTAAATTACCCCCCAAGTGTTATGAACTTTACCGTGTTATTCGGTAAAGTGCATAACACTTAGAATATTTTAATTGAATGCTAAAGAAAATGATTAATTTAATGAATGAACGAGTTTATCCGGATTTCATATGTAATATTTTTTAAGTTGATCAATGTTTATTAGTTGGTGAATTTCATCACCTCCAATATCCATTAATCTGACAGCTCCTCCTAATAGAATTTCAATTACGCGGTAGGGTACTATCCAATTAGGTTTGAATTTCCCTCTTGGATCGGTTGGTGGACCCCTAACCACTTTTAGTACAAAGTCACCTTCTTTGATATTTCTAGGTCGTACCCTTTTGTTTAAATGTTGCAATCGCTCTTACCCATTCAGCATCCAGCAGCTTACTTTTGAGTACGATTCGTAGGGATGGTATTTCCTATTCAACCGGTTGAACTGCGTCCATTCCAAAAATTAAGGAGTATGGAGTTACTCCTATTGATGTTCGTATGGACGTTCTATAACCCCATAGAGCGAAGTGTAGTTTATTTGGGAAATCTTTATAATTGTCTTCCATTTTCTTAATGATGACTGTTGTGTTTTTATTTGCCGATTCTACATCTCCATTCATTTGAGGTCTATATGGAGATGAGTGATGGTGTTTTACTTTATAACGAGTTAAGAGGGTCTCGACTTCAGCTTTGAATTGAGATCTCTGATCACTATCTAGTTTGTGTGGAACTCCATATCTACACGAGTTTCTTTTGTGAAACTTTGCAACATGTTTAGAAGTGATATTCACGTAAGAACCAGCCTCAATCCACTTGGTAAAGTAATCGATGGCTACTAATACGTACTCGTGCCCTCCCGCTCCTTTTGGAAAAATTTTCCAATTATGTAAATTCCCCAAGTAGAAAAAGGCCAAGGGGAAGTGATATTGTATAGTTCAGATGGTGGAAGGTGTTGTAAATTAGCGAACATTTGACATTCTAGTCATTTTTTAACATATTGTATGCAATCATGTTCCTTAGTGGATTAATAGTACCCTTGTCGTGAAATTATTTTAGCAAGAATTTTACCATTCATGTGAGGTCCACAAACACCTTTGTGAGTGTTCTCCATAAGGCGTGTGGAATCAGGTTAGTCTATACTCAATAAGCTTTGACCATTAGGCCCCTTTTACATAATTGACCATTTAATACACCATATTGAGTCGCGAGTGTTCTCAAGGCTCATTGGTCTTTTGATGAAGTATTTTCAGGATATGTTCCATGGGTAATATATTGGGGATATGATCAGACCAAGGATTATCTCCTTCGATGTCATTTATTTCCTCTATTGTGTTGCAATATGCTAGTGCTTCTCTTCTATCAACGCATAATGACATTATATTTAAGTGATCTGGAATGTTGATCATTGAGGCTAATTTTGCTAGCGCATTGGCAAATTGATTATCAACCCTTGGGAGATACTTAAAATCAATATGTTAAAAATGCTCGATGAGTTGGTCTAGGTGTGCTTGGTATAATATCATTGTGGAGTTCATTATTTAAATTTTTTTTAGTATATGATGTATAATCAAGCTAGAAACTCAATATACCTCTAATTTTTGCATACCTATGTTAGTTGCTTCTTCTAATCCAATAATGCACGCTTCGCATTCCGCGGCATTATTAGTAACCTCAAAGTCTAGTTTGACAGATATTGGAGTATGTGCTCCCTCTGGACTTATGATTGGATGCACTGTCGAAGTACATTACCCATTTGTCATCTTGCGTCATGAGAATCTCTTCATCCGGAAGATAAGTAGTTTCTGCATGACTTGTTTGAATAGGATGTTGGGATAGAAAATCGAAAATTACTTTCCTTTTTATTATTTTTTAGGAATATATTTTAGTTCAAATTCAGTCAACATTACCAAACACTTGGATATTCTTCCTTGTATAGGTGGTTGTTCAAACAAATACTTTATCGGATTTTGTTGAGAAATCACATGAGTAGTGTGTAGTAACGTGTAATGTCGTAGTTTTTTAGTTGCCCACACTAATGCTAAACTCGTTTTTTCCAAGGTGCTATATTTTGTTTCATATTGAATGAATTTTTTACTTACGTATTATATTGCACGCTCGAATTTTCCTACCTCTTGTGCTAGCACATGGCACCTGTGGCCGTGTCTGTAACTGTGATGTATAGCCTAAGAGGTAGTTTGGGCACTGGTGGTGCTAAAACCGGTGGACTTTTGAGATAATCTTTGATTTTCTCAAAGGCCCTTTGGCATTAATCGTCCCATTCATAATTTTCTTCTTTTTTTAATTTTTTAAATATTGGCTCACAAGTCATAGTCAATTTGTTGATAAACCGACTAATGTATTGTAGTTTGCCAAGAAACCCTCTAATTTCTTTTTCTGTTTGTGGGGGAGGCATATCAACGATTGCCTTTATTTTAGAGGGATCGATCACAATACCACGTGTGCTTACTACGTATCCGAGTAACTTACCAGAAGTTACTCCGAAGGCGCATTTTTGTGGATTCAATCGCGTTTTATATTCTTTTATGCGAGTGAAAAATTTGCGTAATGCTTTTATGTGTCCCATTCTATCTTTAGACTTCACAATCATATCATCCATATACACTTCTATTTCTTTATGCATCATATCATGCAAGAGAGTCGTAGCCGTTCTTTGGTACGTAACTCCTACATGTTTTAGACAAAATGGCATGACTGTGTAGCAATATGTACCCTAAGGGGTGATAAAGCATGTCTTTTCATCGTCTTCTTTTGCCATTAGAATTTGGTTGTAACCTGCGTATCCATCCATAAAGGATAACATCGCATGTTCAGCCATGTTGTCTACCAATATATCAATATGAGGTAGAGGGAAGTCGTCTTTAGGGCTAGCCTTGTTAAGGTCCCTAAAGTCGACACACATGCAAACTCGTCCATCCTTTTTAGGGACTAGGACGATGTTCGCTACCCATTCTGGGTAATTACATACGCGAATGAAACCCGCGTCTAATTGTTTTTGTACTTCTTCTTTTGTTTTCAAAGCAACATTAGGTTTCATTCGTCAAAGGTTTTGTTTTACTGGTTTAGAGGTAGGGTTCAAGGGAATGGTATATTCCGTAATTTCCCTATCTATTCAAGGCATGTCCTTGTATGACCAAGCAAACACGTCTTCGAATTCTTTGAGCGTCGATATGAGGATCGATCGCTCTTCCGGATTTAAAGTGAAGCCAATTTTTACTTCCCTTTTGTTTTCATTGGTTCCTATATTGACTGTTTCGGTTTCTTCAATTATAAGGTTCTTATGTTGTCGTTCATTCATTAATTCAACCAATTTACTAATATTATCATCTTCATTAGATTAATTGTTATAGCATTCAAACGATTCAAGAGAAGGCATATACTCGGAAATAGAGCTCATATTATTGATTCAAAAGAGAGTACAACAAGAGAAGAACCCTTTTTGGGATCTTTGTCCTTAGAATTAGAAATTAAAGATTCAGTAATGGCCACAAGCTTAAATTATAAGCTTCCTTAAAGTCTAAGCTAAACTCGTCATCCGATTCTTTAAACATCTTCCCCTCGCCTGTGACGATTTCCAGCTTATCACCTTTATGATTGGTCCACTTGAAAGATTTCCTCCGTCCATGCTCCAAGGTTTCATTAGAAGGGGTGATCAACAAGGTTGGGTCAAAAGCTTCATCTTGGATGGCATTTTGATTAGTCATGGTAGCAACATGGTTTTGCTCTAGTCCAAATACCAAGTTGAATGCTTGCCTATCATAACACCCTAGGGTTGGGTGTTTTGATTCAACAATTTGAAGATCGTTATTAAAGAAGTAGTAATCATGAAATATCTCAAATCCAGGCTTCTTGATTCCTTCCAGAACTAATGGCTCTAGAAAGTCATAACATGGTTAATCTTCTCCCTCCCTAATGAATTGTCCATTCAGGGTTTGTTGGTAGGATGGGAGCAAAGTGATTATACCTTTCTTATTGTTGTCTGTACACGCTTTGTTTTTAGCATCATGAGACTCTAATTCTTCTTTGGTTGGTTTGTATCCCAAAAAAAAAAAAAACTTTTCTTTGGGATAGGAAGTAAAAGAGATTTCTTTATTCCTATTCCCAAAGGCATCCCAGGAAAGTAACTACTCTTAAACAAGATGTTGTTTACTATTTGAGTGGAGTATGGATCAATCTTGAATGGTTCTTTAAGGCTTTCTTCCATTTCAATTATGCAGATTGGCTCCGCGACGAATCCCTATATGTCCTCCTCATCATTATCATGGTTTATTTCTAGAAGTGATTGGTCATTTATAGCTATTTTGAGAGGAGAAGCATGTCTAGTCATAGGAAGCCCTTGATAGTTCAACCTAATCATTTCATGAAGTGAGGATGGTATTGCACCAAGCTCGTGTATCCAAGGACGTCCAAGTAGAAGGTTGAATGTGGGTTTAATGTCTATGACATGGAATTCAACCATCTTTTGAATTGGGCCTATGAATTGGTAGCTTAATAGTTCCACACATCGATCTCCTAGAGTTGTCATAGGCCCTAATTCTTTGTGTTGTTGATTGAAAATATTTTTCTAGATTAAGGCCTTGATATTTTGCTGTTCGCAATGGGCACACATTTACAGATGACCCATTGTCTACTAAAGTAAGAGGGATATTGTACCCTTTGCACCGCATAGTTAAGTATAATGCATTGTGTTGGGTAGTGTCTTTTGAAGGAAAATTGTCATTAGTGAAAATGATTGATCTGTCGGATGACTCACTAGTAAGCAAGCTAACGAGATCCTAAGGGGTTGTGTCTGTACTTACAGACAAAGCCATTAGAGTATTCATAAGAGAGTTCATATGTTCTTTAGAAGTACTTAGGAGTTCCCAAATGTTAACATTTGCCTTGGATTGGCGAACTTGTTTGACAATGGATCTTCTACCTCAAGTGGAGGTGGTATTGGGTTTTGTACTTTACCTTGAGTTTGATTTTTTGTGGTCGAAGATCCATTTGGTGATGTTTGATAAACTCGCCCAGAACGAGCTAGATGATCTATCTCATTTGGGTTAATTGTAGGACTCATGTTTGATAAAATTTCTTCTAGAGGCTTTGAATGTGCCTCCATTTCAAGATGTTCCATGAGTTGTGCTTGATGCCATTGTTCATCCAAGGAGAGATTTGATAGGTCTTGTGACTTCCCCAAGAAATGATCCCAATCAATCACTCCATTTATCTCATTTTGAGGACAAGATAGAGGTGGGACGGCGGCATACTTAGAGACATATAAGTCTTGAAAGTCGTCGTCCAATAACCCACACACTTCATTAGTTGCCCTTATGAGTGTTGTGGTTAGAGGTTTCCCTTTAGGTGTGATATAGTCCAAAGGATTGAACGTATTACTTCCCATATGGCCCTCATCAATGTGAAATGCCCCTAGTGAGGATATATTGTTATTAGGTTTAGGCGTGGGAATTCTCCCATCGTCTACTAGATCTTGTCAATTATGTTTTAGGACATAGTAACGTTCGGTACCATGCCCAACGCCCCTATAATAAGCACAATAAGCACTTTCATCCCATTGAGCATTCCTTCTTTCTGGTGGAGTGGGTGGTGTTGGCCCTATTGGTGCAAGTAGACCTTTTTCGCTTAATTTTTCTAATAATTCTTTGTATCTCATAGGAAATGCTGTAAATTTTCTTTCTTTTGTCCATCTTCTCCGAGGATCATTACTATTATATTGATTTATATTATTATTTGCATGGAGGTTGCAAATACATCAATAGAGGATGAGGTATTATCATTCCCCTTTTTGTAGTTATTCATAGGTTGATGATGACAAGGTTTATTTGCTTTTTCTTTAGCAAGATCATCTTCAATCCTAGTAGCCATAGAATAGACCTTTTGAAAAGTGTCTAAACCAAGGTAACGTAGATGCTTGTTGTACTTTTCATGACAATTATTAATGAATTTTTGTACTAACTCGAGTTCTAGTGGCCTTTGGGCAAGGTGAGCCGCCTTTTTTCACCATCTACCATAGAAAGCAAGGAAATCTTCATCGTTGCCTTGCTTAAACATTTCGAGTTCACGTAGAGTCGATTTGAACTCTACGTTACTCTTATATTGGGTAATGAAAGCCGAAACTACATCTTCCCATGTTGTTTTGTATTTTAGATCTTGTCCATAGTACCACTCTCTCGCGGTTGGGTCTAGAGATAAAGGGAAATTCAAAGCATAAAGCTTACAATCAACTCCCTATAATGCCATGGTGCCAGTAAAACACATTAAATGGTTTTGTGGATTATTGGTCACATTAAATATTTGCAAGTCTGTAGCTATGAACTTTTCTGGTAAAGCAAGTTCTGCGGGAGAAGCAAACTTTTCTACATCGAAGTACTTGTTCCCCATTGTAGAACAAAGAACTAGCTTCTCCTACGACTTTTCTTTGATGGATAATTCTTCCATCTTTTGTTGCAAGGATAAAATTACATCACTTTTCTTTTCCGCCTTTTCGAGTTTCTTAATTTCTTTCTCCTCGGCTTCTTGAGCCTTTTCTTCTCTCAATCGAAGAATCTCTTCTTGAAGTTCTTCAATGGTTAAAATTGTTGTTGTACTAGAACTAGTTGTCGAAGGAAGGTGGTTTGAAAGCGGTGGATTGTTTGATGGTTGTAGACACCCATTTGTGTCTCCCCAAAACCAAACCCAGTGATGAGTACCTTTCGCGTCGAATCATAATCGAATGAAGTGAAAGTGTGGAAAGTCTAGTGTTGCGGATAGTTTTAATTTCTTTTCTCTTCTCTCTGTTTTTAAAAACTTATTTTAAGAAAAACAGCCAATCTAGTTTGGTTGGTCCATGATATGGGTCCAATACTAGTGTAGTTGGATGGGGCTTGACAAGAGCTTTCCAACGATATATTATAAGCCCAATTCCGATGAATATTGAGGAAGTTATGGCCAATTGACTAAACTGGGCCCGTTTTAAGCCTTATATGCGGCCCAATGATCTAGGGGAGGGCCTAATATAGATTTATCATTCCTAATGCAATAAGGAATGGTTTTAGTCTTCTAGATTCTTCTAGAAGGTTCTTTTCATTCCTAATTCAATTAGCATTGATAAATTGACTTTTGTTGACATTTTAGAGTTTTAACTAGAATCAAAGAACATATTTTGAGGAAAATACGATTTTATCCTCCTGTACGTCAATTTTTATCTGATTTAAAGAAAACGCGTGAATTTCCAGATCAGCGCCAAACGCCAGCTGTAGCGCTTGGCGCTAGCATTGGCGCCTGGCGCCAATAGCCAGTGTTGGTGCTAATTAATTTTTATCTGCGCCAGAACTCTGTTTTGATATTTTATATTTTTGGCTGATTTTCTTTATAAATAACGTGCTAAAAACTCCGTTTTCGATAACCAATTATCACCAATTTTCATTCATTTACAATCACCAACTCTCATCAAGATTCTCTTGATTACTTTCTCTCTCTTTTTTCTAAACTAGCTTTCTCTCAAATATCAAAATTCCGCATTCATTAGATCTAGAAACACCTAGCCATATTTGAAGTTGCCTTCGCCCTAGACGTGAAAGGTTTAATTTCTAAGGGTTTGGTCCCAAATCTCTCTTTTCATTATTCAATTTAATTGTCTGTTTTATTATTTTCCATGAAGTTACTAACGTGTGTATTTTGTTATTAGAAAGAGATACGAGGCATCAAAGTAAGCATTTTAATGGTTTTTATTGATGTTATGATATAGAGTTCATGCTTAGGTTGTTATTATGATTCTTAGTATCATGTCTAGGGTAACTTTAATATCAAGTATGATTGTTATGATGCCTTTTATGTTCTTCCTAATATTTATGATTGTTAGTATCATGTTAGGGTTAAAGCTTTGATTTTTATTGCTTAGTGACATGCTAGGGTTTGTTATTAATCTTGTTAGTATCATGCCTAGGATGTTGCCATTATTATGCTTTAACATTATTATGATTATTTTTATGATTTATAATTTTATGATTATAATTATTATTATTTTGATTATTATTATGTTGCTTGATTATTTATTGTTATTTCTTGATCACACCTTTTATGCATGTTTAAAGGGAACTTGTACTTGTGATCACGCTTAATAAGATAATTAATAATCTTGTTTAGGGTTAATTTGATTATAATTCAAGTGATCGCCAATAATAGGTTTATTTGTGCATTAAATTCAACCAACATAGATAAACAGGTTTAGGGTTAATCCTATTGATTGTATGTTAATCTGAAAGAGCACATGAATACGATCAGAATAAAGTAGAGGCCTATTATTAGGGCAGGTTCAATCTCTTTTAGGTTGGATTTGTACCTTCGTCCCCGAACCCTATTTGGTTCAAGACCTTATGGAGTTGACGATCTCTTGGATCGTTAAGGGGTATAACCTTCACCCTGTGAACGGTTTACAAGTTCCTAAAAAAAACTTGTTGGCGACTCTTTTTTCTCTATCTTCTTTCCCTTTGGACGCCACCGTACTTTAGTGTATGATCACAGTGGGGTTCAAGCTAGGGGATTAATGCTTGAAATATTCCCTACAGTTTTTGGCGACTCTACTGGGGAGGATTTCTATTTTAATTCCTGAATTTGTTTCGGCAATGATTTAGAATGAGTGGATGAGACTCGAAACGTTCTAAGTATTTCATGTGCGTAGTTTTGATTAACATTATTGTCATATGCATAAAAAGATCTCATTGGAAAGACCATCCGTAATGAGTTAAAAACATAGGATTTTACACATAGGAAATTTGAGAAATATCTTTCACAACTAGGACCGAAATAACACTGCGCGAAACTGGAAAATTTTATAGAGCACAGAAAGCTTCCGAGGCATGTAGGAATTAGCATCAGCGAACAGAAGCTGGCGCCAGACGTTTAACTGTAGCGCCAGATGACAACTCTGTCGTCAAGCGCTACAGCTAAATCCTGGCGCCAACCTCTGTTTGCTGGCGCCAAATTCTTCCAATACCGAGCCAGAAATATGCGTTCTAATTTCGACCAGTTTTTCGTATTGTTTGCTCGATCCTACTTCCTGATTGAATTTTTTCTCACTTTTTTGAAACCCATATGTGTTCTACATATGGACATAACCCTCTGGGAATTCATGCTCCATCTACCTGATTGAACGCTCTGAGCAACAAAGGGTACATCCGAGAATGTTGAATTTACCAAACCATGGAAGCGAGTTTTTTCTAAAACTCGCGGTGTCCCATCCACTCGCGCCAACCCTTCACGGTTAGGCTTTTGCGCGGTGCATCCGGACAATTAACCATGGACCCTCTATTGACTAAACCATGTCCCGAACTTTTAGAGAACTAGAGCCATGGTTAGGTTGCAAACTCATTGCATCATATTGTGCCTACTGGACTAATTGTGCATTATTCATTGTGCATATATGTTTTCTTAACCGTTTGTTTAACTTGTGTTGAGATTTAATAAATTAATGACTTAAAGAACTTTGCCTAATTAATTAATAAAGTCTAATATTTTAATCAGAATTGACCTAGTACGACTTTAGGCATACCCCTGTTGATTAATAACACCGAAAACAGTCTCAGATTGAAGCTCCAGCATTGGCGCCAAAGTCTGAACTGTAGTGCCACTCTGTGGAGTGTGGCGCCTAGCGACAACTGTCGTCTAGCGCTACACTACATAGTGCGATGCCAGTCCTGTTGTTTTGCCGACAGTTCGGATTATTAGTCAAGTCATCACCTAGTGTCTAATTGACCAGTTTGCTAAATAATTCGGTGAAATTTCTTTGTCAATAACACTTTTTTAAGTCATTAATTGAGTCTAAACACTAAGTCCCATGATCATAACACAAGAGTCCAAACATGTCACCTACACTCACTGGTCTTATCACACACTTTGAGTACATACCACCATGACCATGTCTTAGGTTCATGCACGAGTCGGTTTTTTCCGTCATTTGAGTAGGGGGGTACATTCTATTCCTAGTTCTCCATATCCCTCCATCTACATCATCTTTCTTCACATTCTATTCCAATCTTTCTTCATTTCCTCCATCCATTGCATGTTGAATAGAGTTTGAGTCAAATAATTAACAACGAATATCCCCAAATTCCTTTTCCATAGTACTTGGTCGAGGAGAGAAGGGCGATTAATCAAGGACAACCTCTTTATTCAAGTTTCCCTTTTTGATAAACCAATTCATCAAAAGAGGAAGGCTAAAAAGATAATGGCAAGTCAAGAAAATGTCAATGAACTTAAGAATCAATTGAATGACGTGACTGAGGTGTTAAAGGCTTTAACCCTCAAAATTGATGATCCCGTGAAGCAACAACAGATGGACCTCATGCAAGAGAGTCTAAGCAAGCTATCTAGCGATTACAAGTTCCAAGGGATTAGTTCACAAGGGGTCTCGCTGGACAAGGAACTTCTTCCGCATAATTTCAATGCCACTGACATCCCAAAATTCAAGGCAACAGATAACCCTTACTTTCATCTAAGAGCTTTTGAAACCATAATGAGTATTAAGGGTATCGATAAGAAAGTTTTTCCCTCTCTGTTCCCACTATCTCTCGAGACCGTTTGCCAGCAATGGTTCTTTTCTCTTGAGAAAGAGAAAACCTCTTCTTGGGAGTCGATAACAAACGCTTTCATAGATAGATATAAGTGCAACATCCAAGACGAAATAGACCATAGGCAACTTGAGATGTTAAAACAAAAAGAAAACAAAGGGTTCACATCTTTCTTCAATAAATGGAGGGAAACTTCCGCTAATATGGTCAAGGCTCCTACCGAAAAATAATATGTGAGGATGTTTATAAAGAATCTCCAAGGGAAGTATTCAAGGCACTTAAAGTACCAACACAATTTGAATACTTTCAAGGCTGTCTATAATATAGGCATTGACATTGAAGATGACCTTCTGAAAGATAATAGTGCGAGAGGAAAGAAGAACGACCATCCTTCTTCTTCCTCTCCCATTAATGAGGTACATGCCACGAACGCCTCTAAATCGCGAATCCAAAGGTCAAAAAGAGTGTTCACCCCACTTGGTATGAGCTATAAAACAGCTTTCGAGAAGCTACACCACAAAGGACTAGTCATGCCCATAGGGCCTATCAAAGATCCAGTTCCAGAAGCCCGGCCACCCAAGTGGGACCCTAATAAGCACTGCAAATACCACCAAGGAAAGGGTCACGATACCGAGGAGTGTTGGAAACTCAAAGAAGCTATCCAAGATCTGATCGATAACAATGAAACTTCCGAAATTCTAACCATCGAAGATGATCAAGCATCTTTTGATCCATCACTTCTTATCACACCTGTAGGAGAGCCCATAATTGAGACAGCTTATATAACCTCTCTCGATGAAATGGCCATGATTGGGGAGGATGAAAGTCTTTTCTTAGATAACACCAGGGAAGACTCGTCAAGTCTAAAAGAGGACGTTCGAAAAATGCAAGATGTCGTTGCCATGATCTTTAATGTGGTAGAAGGATTAGCAAATCGGGTGATGGCCATCAAACAAAATCCTCGCCAAGGGTTTAATGAAGAACTCAATGCTCCTAAGCCACGGGAAAAAGGGACCATTGAAGAATACACACCAATAAGAATGACTTACAATGAAGCTTTTGACTGTTTTCACGATCAAGGTCATATTCACTCCATTGGTCCCAGTCAAGACCCTCCATCTGAAAAACGTTTTCCCAATTGGGATCTAAATTCCTATTGTCGATACCATAGAGGTCGCGGTCACACTACTGAAAAGTGTCTCGCCCTCAAGGATCATGTTCAAGATTTCATTGATTCAAACCTCCTTCATGTTCCTCCGCGCGATAAGAAGGCTAAGATCAGTAACAATAACAACAGTGGATGTAAAGGAAAGAAGAACGACTATCCTTCTTCTTCCAAAAAAACCTACTCTAGCAATAGTGTTGGTACTTTTGACCTTGATGAGATCTTAGGATTTAGAAAGCAACAAAAAAGGGATTTTACCCCTATTGGAATTAGCTACGATGATGCTTTCGATCGACTCCATGCTAAGGGACTCATTACTCCTATTGGACCTCTTCAAGATCCCCCGCTTGAGAAGAGATTGCCTAGTTGGAATCCAAATGTGCGCTGCAAGTACCATCAAGGTAGGGGTCATGCTACTGAGAGCTGTTGGAAGCTAAAGGAGGCTATCCAACATTTGATTGATAATAACAAGCTTCCCATACCTCAAGTTAACAAGAAGAGCGAGTGATGATAAAGCAAACAACACAAGACAAGAGGCGAGCTTCAACGACGAGATTTCATGACATCATTTTTTCTTTTTCTTTATTTACCCTTTCCTCAATAAGTCTAGCATAGGCACTTTTCTTTTCCTTAGATTAATTTTGTAGATTCTTTCTTTTCCCCTTTTTAATAAAATAAGCATTTATTCTCTTACATATGATCATTTCATTACATTGCATCGAAAAAAAAAAAAAAATCCATGTCGAATCAAGCACAAGGTATACAAATGATTTGAGGCACCCTTTGTAGCCACATCATATCACCTTTCACCCTTCAAATATACAATCCTTTCTTCATAAACCACTTTGAGCCTTGTCTAACGATAGACCATTAATTTTTAACCCATATCTACCTAACCTTGGGATGGGATGGTGTGTAATTTATGCAATTTCAAAAGCTTGAGTGATTTCAAAAGATCAAAATAAAAAAAATAAGCAAAAAATAAATAAAAGTGCACAAAAAGGCGAGTGTTCCAATGTCTTTGATATGAACATGTCTCAGATTGCGTCTCTTATCGAGTGCTCGGTATCGTGCCTGAGAAACATGAATGCCAAGTGAGTGATAGACCACATGATCGGGATTGCCCACACTTATAAAAATAAAATAAATGCTAAAGCAAAAAAGAGCTAAAAAAGAGTAGAAACTGAAGCATGAAAATATAAAGATTTCAAAAGCAAGGTTGCACACCCTGGGGGCTTATCTAGGGTCTTGAGCTTTTTATCCCCTTCTTCTTCAACCTTTAGCCTAACCACGTTACAACCTTTAAAAAGACCTTTTTGAGGTATACACATACTTGTGCGAGGTTCGGCTAGAGCTACGTTCGGCCTGATTCCTAACGGATACGTAGGCAACCTCACATCGAGGTGCGGCCGTAATAAACATGCATTCATATTCACATTCACACACTCACACCATGATCATATCAAGGGATCTCCTATGCTCATCCCTATTTACTTAGAGCTAGACTTGGGGGCTTGATCCTTACATCATTAGCTTACCTAGCCTAAGAGTCACCGCCATTTGACTCTTTTAACAAATAATATCTTTCCACACATTTAGCCCTTGCGGCCTAACTTTAGTGTCACTTTCACACACTGCACAGATGCATGACCAAATAGTCTTTCCCTTAGGCTCCCTTTGTCATGAAATCTTAATACAACGCTGAAGCATGCCTTGTCATATCAAAATCACTCATCAATCATATTCATCATTGCATCGAAGTATGAAGTGCTTAGCCTCCGTGCCTAAGTTACCTAAATACTTTCATTATTGAGTCAACCAGGATAGTCTAAGATGTTACAATCCTTGTACTGTGAGAAACAATATTTGACTAAGCTCATTCAACATGCACCTTCAAAAACTTCGCTTCGATTCTTTTTCGTGTCTGTCTTTTTCGGGAGAAAGTCGGTACCCTCCACAAAAATGACGGAAAATTTTTGCTTTTTTGCATTTTCGAGTCGCACAATCATAATACAATGCACACACGGGTCATGAGTCACACGTGTCATTTCACTTCGAGTCGAGTCAACCTCGAGTCAATCACAGCGAGTCAAGTTTATGCCTTGAGTCATGTCAAGTTAATGATCAAGCGACGTTAAACCTTAGGTCAACCCTAAGATAATTAAAGAGATTAGAAAATTTCTATAGTAAAAAATAAATACAGGTGCAACAAAATAGGGAAGACCTTACTCCAGCGCCAGACGGAAACATCTAGCGTCTGACAATAGTTTTTAGCACTTGGCGCTAGATCACATCGTCTAGCGACAGAGTCAATTCTTGGGGCCAGAGATATTTCAGCAGCGACAGAGTTCGAAGACTCTCAGAAAGGTGATTTCGACCTCATACAACAATTTCGGGTTCCTTGGTATGCTAGTTAGCCCCTATGAGCAATTTGATATGATTAAGTAGTTAGTTTGATTACAATCACAATAAGTGATCGACCTGATGAAAGATCGTCTCACTTAGCTTAAAGCGCCTAAGAATTGGCTCATCATGGAGACACCGACATACTGGTTTTAGTGACAGCAAAGTTCAAGCGAGCTTTTGAGATCGGCAAGCGTTGGTCTTCGAAAATTTTTCTGTGGAATATTATCGCAACAAACATCCTATTATCAAGCTCTTTTGTTCAGAGACGCGTGGACATTTCCTTCAAGCTCTTTTGTTCAGAGACGCGTGGACATTTCCTCCAAGCTCTTTTGCTCAGAGACGCGTGGGCATCCTATTTTCAAGCTCTATTGTTCAGAGACGCGTGAACATTTCTTTCAAGCTCTTTTGTTCAGAGATGCGTGAACATTTCCATCAAGCTCTTTTGCTCCAGAGACGCGTGGACATATCATCAAGCTCTTTTGCTCCAGATACGCGTGGGCATATTATCAAAGCTCTTTTGTTCAGAGACGCGTGGACATTTCTTTCAAGCTCTTTTGCTCAGAGACGCGTGGGCATCCTATTATCAAGCTCTTTGTTCAGAGATGCGTGGACACATCATTCAGAAGACATATTAAAAAAAAGGGAAGCTCTTTGTTCAGAGGCGCGTGAACATATCCAAAAAAAAAAGAGGCTCTTTGTTCAGAGACAAGTGAACATCAAAACAGTAAGATGGCATTCCATAGATTGTGGAGAGTTGTCATAAACAACTGATGGTAATTTCAAACGAAGTTGTCTTCGATCATGTTCCCTTAGACGTGGAAGATGGTCACAAAGCGGAAGAGGATTGTTTCAAGCGAAGCAATCTTCGATAGTATTCCCTTGGACGTGGAATATTTTCGAAGCGAAAGAGGATTGTTTCAAGTGAAGCAATCTTCGATAGTATTCCCTTGGACGTGGAGTATTATCAAAGCAGAAGAGGATCGTTTCAGGTGAAGCAATCTTCTATATTAAAAGCAGTTACAAGCGTAGCGGTTTTCAAGCGGGATGGCATTCTCTTGGCAGGAGGTCATCAAAACAACAAGGATATGGCAACGAATCGGTCACTTTCAGAGATGTGTGCTCGACGGTGCAAGATACGCGTTTCTTAACTCTCTTATCTGTTTGAATAACGCTAGTTTGCAAGTATCAGCGTTATAAGAATGATTTAGGATCGCAGAACGTTCTGAATCATTCTCCGTCCTTATCGATACTTTGACTTTTGTTTTCGAAACTTGTGTTTCTCCAAACTCAGTCAAAGTGGGGGCTTCTAGACACCCACTTGTGTCTCCCAAAAACCAAACCCAGTGATGAGTACCTTTCGTGTCGAATCATAATCAAATGAAGTGAAACTGTGGAAAGTCTAGTATTGCGGATAGTTTTAATTTCTTTTCTCTTCTCTCTGTTTTTGAAAAATTATTTTAAGAAAAACAGCCAATCAAGTTTGGTTGGTCAATGATATGGGTCCAATATTAATGTAGTTGGATGGGGCTTGACACGAGCTTTCCAACGATATATTATAAGCCTAATTCCGATGAATATTGAGGAAGTTATGGCCAATTTACTAAACTGGGCCCGTTTTGAGCCTTATATGCGGCCCAATGATCTAGGGGAGGGCCTAATATAGATTTATCATTTCTAATGCAATTAGGAATGGTTTTAGTCTTGTAGATTCTTCTAGAAGGTTCTTTTCATTCCTAATTCAATTAGCATTGATAAATTGACTTTTGTTGACTTTTTTGAGTTTTAATTAGAATCAAAGAACATATTTTGAGGAAAATACGATTTTATCCTCCTGTACGGCAATTTTTATCTGATTTTAAGAAAACGCGTGAATTTTTAGATCAGCGCCAAACGCCAGCTGGTGCGCCTGGCGCCTTGTGCTAGCATTGGCGCCTGGCGCTATTGTTGGCGTCTGGCGCCAATAGCCAGCGTTGGCGCTAATTAATTTTTACCTGCGCCAGAACTCTGTTTTGATATTTTACCTTTTTGGCTGATTTTTTTTATAAATAACGTGCTAAAAACTCCGTTTTCGATAACTAATTATCACCAATTTTCATTCATCTACAATCAGCAACTCTCATCAAGATTCTCTTGATTACTTTCTCTCTCTTTTTTCTAAACTAGCTTTCTCTCAAATATCAAAATTCCGCATTCATTAGATCTAGAAACACCTAGCCATATTCGAAGTTGCCTTCGCCATAGACGTGAAAGGTTTAATTTCTGAGGGTTTGGTCCCAAATCTATCTTTTCATTATTTAATTTAATTGTCTGTTTTATTATTTTCCTTGAAGTTACTAACGTGTGTATTTTGTTATTAGAAAGAGATACGAGGCATTAAAGTAAGCATTTTAATGGTTTTTATTGATGTTATGATATAGAGTTCATGCTTAGGTTGTTATTATGATTCCTAGTATCATGTATAGGGTAACTTTAATATCAAGTATGATTGTTATAATGCCTTTTATGTTCTTCCTAATATTTATGATTGTTAGTATCATGTTATGGTTAAAGATTTGATTTTTATTGCTTAGTGACATACTAGGGTTTGTTATTAATCTTGTTAGTATCATGTCTAAGATCTTGCCATTATTATGCTTTAACATTATTATGATTATTTTTATGATTTATAATTTTATGATTATAATTATTATTATTTTGATTATTATTATGTTGCTTGATTATATTTATTGTTATTTCTTGATCACACCTTTTATGCATGTTTAAAGGGAATTTGTACTTGTGATCACGCTTAATAAGATAATTAATAATCTTATTTAGGGTTAATTTGATTATACTTCAAGTGATCGCCAATAATAGGTTTATTTGTGCATTAAATTCGACCAACATAGATAAACAGGTTTAGGGTTAATCTTATTGATTGTATGTTAATTAGAAAGAGAACATGAATACGATCAGAATAAAGTAGAGGCCTATTATAGGGGCAGGTTCAATCTCTTTTAGGTTGGATTTGTACCTTCGTCCCCGAACCCTATTTGGTTAAAGACCTTATGGAGTTGACGATCTCTTGGATCGTTAAGTGGTGTAACCTTCACCCTGTGAACGGTTTACAAGTTCCTAAAAAAAACTTATTGGCGACTCTTTTGCTCTATCTTCTTTCCCTTTGGACGCCACCGTACTTTAGTGTATGATCACAGTGGGTTTCAAGCTAGGGGATTAATGCTTGAAATATTCCCTACAATGGTAAACGTAGAATGCGAGTGTCCGGGAGCTTTTGTTCCCAAGCTTGAAAACCGGCCCTAAAAAGAAGTACGAAAGGATAAATAAATCGATACACTTTTTTAGAAAAAAGGAAGAGGAAAGAATACAAGATATATTTGATCGGATAACAAAACCTTTAAACAATTCTTCAATGAAAATATTGTTTAAACGAGCTAATTTGTTTTTTGAGAAAATTAAAATGGCTCGTAACAGTAGGCGCACGCAAGTAATTAGGCTGCACGCGGCTGGCACGCGCATCCGAATCACCTCGCTGGCTGTGATCGCACAAAACATTGAGTTGCGCGCCCCACCTGCTCGTAATTTTTTTTAATTCGAGTGTTTTTTTTTTTATTTGCCATCATTTTTTTCGATTTTTTTATGTGTTACCCTTTGAATATGACTCAAAATTACAAAGAGACAACTTCGTAATTGAAAACCTAAACCAAACTAAAGAAAAAAGAGAGAAAGCTATCCTAACACGTCGCATATAGTCACGTAATCACATAAGCATACTATAAGCCAAGATACAGATAATGTCATTCTAAGGTCAAAGGCTTGGGTGTCTAAAGGTACCATATCTTAAGAAATGATGCACAAATCAATCACTCAACGTGTTGACTCATGGCATCGCTCTCCCAATATTTTGTTGGCGATATGGGTGGATGATTGTTATTGACTTCGGGATAGAAGCCTAGTGTTGGCAACCCCTAGTCAATGAGCCAATCCCCAAAGGTTAAAGTGTGCTATGATTATGCATGATGCAATGTTGCTTGTTTGGTTTTTACTTTTTGTGCAAAAGGAAGATATTATACGTTCAAGTCTCGTTCTCTAACTAGAGATTATCCAAGTTAATTCCTGTTACAACCCATAGGCAACCTAGTGTTGGAAACCTTGGACCATAAATAAGAACTAATCTTGTAACCTCTAAGTCCCCAGTGGAGTCGCCTTGTAAGGAGGGCGTTCCCATCGTAGGGGATTCTTCCTTAGATGCCCCAAATTGGTCTACATAAACTAGAAATGAGTTCGGGAGTAAGGGTACTAAAATAACGTTCCCTTTAAAGGAGAATCGCTATTCTAGCCCTAGTAAGTTCTCTACTAGCTCTTCCTTTTTCACAATTTCATCACCAAACAATATATGCAACGTGATACCTAAAACTAAGTTAGTTAATTTTTTTTATAAGCATTAATCACGTAGGAATTACATTGCAAAGTCATTATTCTTTATTTAGTTCAAACTCGTGAAAGGAGCAAAAATAAACAAGATTCGCCTTGGCTTAAGTGATCAATCAATCAATTAATTATTCAATTCTAATCTTATTTAATGCAAGATACTATGTGGAATTGATAAATTAAATATCCATTTAAAGTGGTCAAACAACACTATTTTATTGATTAAGGTTCTTTTAAACAATAAAAGTAGATGTGATTTATCTAAGTGCTCGGGAATTAACCACTTTTCTTTGCTAGATCTCCGTTTAGAACACTTATGATTTCCTTACTGTTCGGGAACCTCCACCGTAGTAACAAAGATTAAGAGGGGTGAGTGTTTAGGACATGAGGGTTTGGTAGCACAAGTTCACAAGAGTTTCTGCCTGAAATTTAGGTTAAATTCTGTGTGTTTAAGCCTCGTATTAAGCCCCTATTTATAGAGAAAGGATGCAATATGTGTGTTTAAACATCAGGATGAGTTGCGCGCGGCATCCCACTGCAAGTAATTTAGTTTTACTGCTATGGGAAGCGCAACTGGATGTCTTGCGTGCGGCATTAAGGTAAGATTCAATTTTATATTTTTATGAAATTCTGAATCTTCCGCGAGCGCATCCCTAGAAGTTGCGCTCGGTGTTGCGTGCACCTGAATTAGTTGCGCGCACCAGACTAGCGCAACTCATTGAGATGCGCACGGCTTTATTTTTCGGCAGCATTAAATTTAACCTAGGCACCTCTAAATCCGTCATTATTTGGTCTTAAGAACGGGCTTAAACCTAATTATGATTGGGTTTAGTTAATTGGACCTTGTTTCGTATTTGTTTTTTTAGTTAGGCTAGTCTTTTTGTGTCTTTGCGGTTTAGCTAGTCATCCATAAGTATTCTTCACTTCGATCCAACACGAAGATGGTTTTATTTATCGTCATTGCACTTCCTGTCGGGACAGGAGGCCAAAAGTAGATGTCTATATCTTCTAATGATTTCCCTATTCTCCTAATGAATCCTTTTATGAGAGTAATTATATGGAAAATTTGAAGAAAGAGAAGATGATGGAGATAATGAAGATGATAGAGAGGTATAATGAGATGAGGGAAGTTGAGAATAGGGAGATGGAAGCTAGAATGAAGATGCTTGAGAGCCAAATTCTCCAACTAGACAAATCTCAAGAAAATGCCCTTCCTTCTTCTTCTCTTCCCCATATGAGTGATGATCCCATTAGAGAGCATTCGAGTGATGGTGAAGGAGTTAAGAATGTAGCTAATGTCGAATTTGTGATTCCTAACCCTCTCTACCATCTTTATGAGTCTTAAGTGTATGTTTGTGTCCCTTCAATCTATGAGTATATAAACTCTTTTGTGGTAATGTCCCAAATGTTTTTCGAGAGTCATATGAGGACTTATAGATTATTGGATGATTTCATCGAGAAAGCTTCTTGGGACATAGATGAGTTTCAGATGAATCTACCTCCATTCATGCACGATTTTGGGACCTTAGGTTTTGAGATAGTTGAAGGAAAGGTTTTTCATTGTGGTGAAAAGGAGAATGAGGTTGATTCCCTTAGAGTGTTTGAGCTTGAGGGAGGTGTAGATCGTGAGTGCCCTTCATTTGAGGATTCTATAATTGATTTTCATTCCCTCATTGGCGATGTGAGACCTTGTGGTGACGGAGTAGCTACCCCTTTTCTCGTTTCTTATACCCCTTTTTCTCTAAGGTTTGACCACATCCCTTCTTACTCTATTTCTCTCCCTTCATATCTCAAAGAGACTATTGGGGAGCCGCCTTTTATGGATGATTTTCATGTCCCTCATTCTATCATTGTTAAGGAAGAAAGGAAGAGTGCCAACCAAAAATTTTTTTGAGGAGGATTTGCTTTTTTCCTTTTCTTTCCATCTTATTTTCCCTCGTTTTCTTCTTCTTACTTTCTTGAATTTCCTTTAGATCCTTCTTCTTCTTTCTTTTGGCATTTCTCTTCTCACTAGCGTGCAATGATCTTGTTGCATGTTCTTATTCCGTCATTTGCCTATCTACATGTACACCCCCATGAAATGTGTAGTAGTGCAATTGACAAGCTCTTGCGTAAGTTGAATTATTATTTCCTAGAGCGATCTCGCTTGTACGTTAAACAAGCTTTTGCGGGAAGTAACTCGTGATTCACTGATTTTTTTTTCTTTTCTTTTTGGATTAGATTTTCTCTCATGGATGTGCTTATGTTCCTTGCAAGGTACACAACTTGATGTACTCTTGTGCATTGGTGTGGATCACGAATTAAGGAAAATCTACCTCAACTCTCCTATCATACGGATTTCAAGGCATATTTGTACAAATTGTGGCTCCTATGAGGTTATTTTGGGTATTTGTGTGATTTTTCCTTTTTTTTCATATCCGGTAATATCCTTATTTTCCATCTCTCTTACTTATTGTGATTTAAAGATAATTGTGTTGGTAATATTGGATTTATTTTTCCTTGGTTTCCCCTCCTTGGTTTCATTATTTATGATTTGAGAGCTTGGTCTCATTCAAGCTCGGGGGAGGGTGTTCTATCATGTTTGGTGAGATGTTGATTTATATATGCCATGCACTTGATTATATGAATTTCCATGTTTTCTATGCTTTAAAAAAAATCCAAATTTTTTTTTCTTTACTTTAAGGCAAGTTTGGCAAAAATGTGTTTTGTTTGTTCTTATTTTGGACATTTCATAATTGGACTTGTGCTCTTGAATGTGTACCTTCCTAAGTGGTAAATTTTTTCACGGTTTGAGAGTGTCATTGGTTGATTCTAGGATATGTCTATGGCCCATCAAACCCAAATTCACTTGTTTGTGGTAAGAAGGTGTTGCTCTCTATTAGGGGATTTGAAGCCCTAGAGGTAGTTATTGCAACCCGATATGAGTTTCATTGTTAAGCCTCCAACAATTCTTTGTATGAGCGGCATAGGATCCTTACCAAGGCATGCTTAGATCGAGAACTTGACGTCTAGGTACCCAAGATCGCGACCAAACTAAATCTAGGGAGGACAAAGGCATTTTTCTTCGGTGACTATTTTTGTTTTTCTAGGTTTAGCTTTTCTTTTGTTTCTTCTTTGTAATTTTATTTGCATTTTCCCCTTGCTAGCCATGTTGAGCCTAACCCTCCTTGTTTATGAGCATATTACAAACCTCAAGGCCTTTTTGTTTCATTTTACATCTTTAGATTTGTGAAGTTTTTGGGTCACGAAAGTTTGTTTTAGTCTCGGATTGAAAAGTTAGAAAGGTGATGGTTTAGAATGGAAAGTAAGGTTGTGTTTTGAATGTTTGTATTTAATAAAAGCAAATGTGAATACAAGAAAAAGCCTTCCTTAGTTATAAAAGGCAAGGACAATGTAATAAAAGTTGAAAAAAGCAACAGCTCAATAAAAAAAAAAAAAAGAAAGAAAGAAAAATACAAAGAATGAAAACTCGCAAAAAGATTTTGATGTAGTGCCTTCCCTAGCTTGAGCATTGAGGACAATGCTCAATTTAAGCTTGGGGGAGAGTGACTATGCTTTTTGTTTATTTTTTGAGTTTGTATTAAATAAGCTTGAGGGAGATGTATTTTTGCTTGGAAATTGGTGATATTATTCTATGTTGTTTTTTAGACTTGGGCCCATTGTTTTTCTTCACAAATAGGATTTACCACAAAATTTTCAAAATTTTCCTCACCTTTACCCCCTAGCCTACGTT
Source organism: Chenopodium album (assembly GCF_948465745.1). Taxonomy (NCBI): domain Eukaryota; kingdom Viridiplantae; phylum Streptophyta; class Magnoliopsida; order Caryophyllales; family Amaranthaceae; genus Chenopodium; species Chenopodium album. The sequence continues at coordinate 38,111,657 of NC_137838.1, forward strand.
ACTAACCCTTTTAAAGTTCTTTTGACTTGGATTAGTTGAGCACTAGTCGATGGAGGGAGCTAGATTTCAAGCATATGGAGAGAGCATGACTTGGTAAGATGTCGGGTTCCCCTGGTTTTTATTGTCTTATCCTTGTTTTGGCTCCTTTGTGGAGTCATGAGATGCTACCTTGAAGGGTGAATTTGAATCTAGATGAGGGAACGCGATAAAAATGTATGGAATGCGGGAAGAGTGGAGCATGTTAAAGTTCTCTATGCTTAGCATAGTTTATCTTTCAATCAACCATTGACATCTTGGAACGTGTATACATTTCCCTATTTAGAAAGATTCACATTCATTGGTGCTTGTTTCTACCTCTTTGTCCATTTATGTTCATTTGTTTCCTTTTTCTTTTTCTTTGTTTTTATTTGCCTTGCCTTGCTTGGGTTTCCAAGAGTTGTGGGTTAAACCTCTTAGGAAACCCTCACGAGAGCTTACTTGTCCTCTTTGGTGACATGGGGGTTAAAAGGGCTTGATGCATACGCTCAATGCATCCGTGATTTCTAAGGCAGTGAGTAAGTGTACATTCTTTTCCGTTCATTTAATTTTGTTTCTTTTGCTTTCAATAATATCATATTGTTCTTTGCTCTAGTTTTGCTCGAGGAAGAGCAAAAGCTTAGTTTAGGGGAATTTGATCAGTGACATTTATGTCATTCTTAGGGAGTAGTTTTAGAATCATTTTCGAGCTCGGTTTCTCTTATTTTCCCTTTTATTATTTTATTTTCTCGTTAATAAAGTTTCTTTTTAATTTGGTATTTTGGAGTGTTTTAGTTTCATTTTACTTTTTAATTAGTTATAGTTTATTTCCTATTTTATTTGCATTGGAATTTTTTTATTTCCTTCTTTATTTTCTTTAAAAGTATTCTAATTTACTTTTATTTATTTTAATTAGTTTTGTGCCTTTTTTGTATTTTATTTGCTTGTGTTTTATTTAATTTTGTTAGTTTTGGTTTTATTTCTATCATTTTCTATCTTAGTTTATTTAGTTCTATTTTATTATTTATTTTATTTTATTTGTCTCGGTTTCACCCTCGAATTTGTTTGTGTGTTGGTTTGAGTTCAAGGTCCAAGCAAGCTGAGCCATCCAAATACATGAACCGAAATTGCCATTATTCCCCTGCTCCCTCACTCAATCTTTAGCCATCACAATCACACCCATGGAACAAACCAACAGCTCTTGCTACACCAATTAACCATTGCTTCCCAAATATCTCTAGCCACCACTTCTTAAATAGCAAAAGACTAACCTTCTCACCACCACAATAACCACCAGCCCACATCAATCTCTATCGCAACCTAAACCATAGAGCAGCCTCTACTGTCCTTAATCATCAATCACATCACCTTACCATCCAAACAACCAGCCGCACCACCATTCTCAATCACCAACAGTCATAGCCACTCATCACCCCCTATGTCTACCCTTTGCGCACAGCAACAGAACTAAACCAACGAAACTCCTCCTGTCTCCGTACAAACCGCAACAACAGCAGCCCCGCACCGCTGCTGCTGCCTCCTTCACCAATTAAACCAAACTACCTTTGCGCACTGTAGGCGTTGTTTGAAGTGCGCCTATGTTAAAGCATGTGTGAATATGCTTGTAACTCATAGGAAGTGGGAATTGGCATAATACGATTAGGGACAAGGAAAGTAAGGAGCCTCCAACAAGTTTTTAAGGAACTTGTAAACCTTTTACGAATCATAAAAGGCAACCACGAATAAAGGGACAACGAAAGGCAACAATGATTAACCCGTGAAGGTTACACTCCATTCATAATCTATGAGATTACTAACTCCATATGGTTTGGAACCACGAAAGGAGGATCGGGGATGATGGTACGAAGTGAGTCATTGAGTCACATTCGCCCGTATTGGCTTCTATTCTATTTGATGCTTCTAGTAAAAAGTGATTCATGCGATCATAAAGGCATGCAAATAAATATTTAATTTGCTCCAAACTAACATTTGGCTAAATTGGTTAAATATTAATGCAACATATAATTCTGAAGTATTATTGATCACTTTGATTAAGCAGCAAGATTAAAAAGGAACCTAAACCGGTCGTCCAAATTATCTTATTAGGCGTGATTTCCAATTATATATTCCCTTTAACATGAAATATGGTGATAAAAAATAATAATAGAATAAACATTAATATTGGAATCAATTTAACAGTAATAGCATTAGTCAAATCGAATAATAATAAACCTAATCATGATACTAGCAACAAGAATAAAAATAAGAGTAATTAAGTGATTATTTACTTACTTTTCGCGTTCCCTTGAATTGCTACATCATGAATAAACTGTTAGTAGCTTCAATAAAAATAAATCGAATTGAAACAATTAAATTAAATAAAAAGTAGAGTTGATTTGGTCCAAACCCTCAGTTAATTATAGCTTTCACGCCTTGGTTTAAGGACGGAACCTCGGGTTAAGTATGGACTCCTTGGAGTGCTTAGGGGAAGTATAATGGAATAATAGGGTGGCTATTATTTAGGCGTAAGAGGGGTTGAAGAATTAAGATAAGATCCGAATTTAATCGGAATAAAACTCGATAGACAACAATTTTTGTGGTTTTTGTTCTTATAATATCTTTTGATCTCGAAATCGGAATAAGATAAATTATATGTCGCTGGAAAGCTGTTAAAGTCTACTTTCTACAAAAATTAAAATCAGACAAAAATATTTTTTTTAATAAATGATATTGCCGAAATAGTGAGACAGTGTCTGTTTGGATAGAGTGTGGTATTTCAATCATATCTTTTCCGTTATAGCTCGGAATTGATATTATAATATATCAATGGAAAGATAATTTCAAGGGCTATCCAACCATCTAATATTTGGATAAAAACTATGAGGAAGAAAAAAAAAATATCTTACTATCTTTGAACGTCTTTTCAATTTGAATAGAATTAGGACTTTCAAAAAGAAATGTTTTATTCAATTTCAAACTCTTTAATCTTATCTTTTCAAAAAGGATAATTAAGATCTTTCAAAAATTTATAGAATCTTCCACTTAATCCTAATTTGTTTGGGGATGGGATTAAAACTTTTGGGCCCTCCACATAATCATTGGGTCGTAGGTAATGTGGGGTTAGGTACGGTTTGGACTCAGTTTAGTATTCTTACCATAACTTATTCGTTATAAATCGGATTTGGGCTTATAATACATTGTTGAAAATCTCTTTTCAATCCCAATCCAACTATTCAATCATTGGACCCAGATTATGGACCAAAATAAATTAGTCTAAACATTTTTATAAAAAGGACACGGAATGAATGATTTTAAAGGACACAAAATGAATTATTTTTGGTTTAAAGGCACGAAAAGAGGAAAATAAGTTATGGTTTGGGGAAATGGGATAGGAATTCGGTTGGTTTATGAAATGGAAATATGGATTTAAGCACTCCAAAGATTAAATACTCAATTCGACCAATAATGGCAATGAAAGTTTGTTCATCATCGGGTTTGGTTTTGGGGAGACATTTTTAGGTGTCTAAAAAAGCCCCCACTTTGACTGAAGTTTGTAGAAACGTCAGTTTCAAAAACGATAGTCAAAGGAGTTGATAGAGATGGAGAATGATTTAAAACGTTTAGTGATCCTAAATCTTTTAGTATACGTCGATACCTGCAGAAGAATGTTAGTTCCACAGATAAAAGAGTAAAGGTATAGAATGTGTATCTGACACCAGTGTATTGTTGAAAAATATGTTCGATGATATCATGCCTGAGGAAAGTCGACTGATGAGTTTGGTATCTTTCTATGCTTGAAGAAATCTCCTGATGATACTTTCCATGCTTGAGAAAAGTCGACATATGAATTTGGCGATTTTCTATGCTTGAAGAAATCCACCAGATAATACATTCCATGCTTGAGGAAAGTCGACAGATGATATAATTGCTGACTTCTTTGCCTTGAGAGGCGACAATGACCAATAATTTTCCGTGATTGAGGAAAACTTGTCTAGTAAGATTGCAAGTCTCTGTGTATTGAGAACCTTACGCCGTGAATCGTCTTCGCTTTGGAGATGATCACTAAAATGATGATTGTTCGCTTGTCCCTGAACGTGGGCTGTAGTTGGTTTGATTGTCGCCGAACGTGGGCTGTAGATGGTTCGCTTGTCCCTGAACGTGGGCTGTAGATGGTTCGCTTGTCCCCAAACCTTGGCTGTAAATGGTTCGCTTCTCCCCAAAAGCGGGCTTTAGATGGTTCTCTTGTCCCCGGACGTGGGCTGTAGATGGTCCTCTTGTCCCTGGACGTGGGCTGTAGATGGTTTGTTTGTCCCCGAACTTTGGCTGTAGATGAAACCTGCAAAAAAAAAATTTGCCAAGGGACTCGTGTAGACTATGATTGAATTGACCAACTGACTTGGCCAAGCTTGACATGACATGACATTTGTATGACTTGTGATTGTGTGTATATGTGTATTGGGTGAGTGTGTGCAAAAACACGAAAATGCAAAAGCAAAAATTTTCCGTCATTTCCAACATGAGACGAGTGGAAGGTACTGACCTTCTCCAGAAAAAGAAAGGCATGAAAACTAAACTTTTATTTTCGAACTTCCCTCAATGAGAAAATTTTGAAAAAGTTTTTGAATTTCCCCAAAAGAAAAAAAATATGAAAACGGGAAGAAATTTTTTAATTTCCTTGTTCACCAAAACAAAATGAGTCTTATGGATTTAATTTCTTGTCTTCAAAATAACGTATGGATGATGAATGTTCTCAGGCCAGGAGGCTAAGGACAATTACATCATGTGACACGATAGATGAATAAACTTAGGTCATGGAGCTAAGCATCATATGTGTTGTAAAGAAACGATCTTGAACGTCACTTAGTTCTGGAAGCTAAGCACGCATATAGATGAAGTGATTGTTTCATAATGAACGTTGCTTAGGTCAAGGAGCTAAGAACGATATGCTTTGTATGATTACAAATCATTGATATACAAATGTTGCTCAGCCCATTACGCGATGCGTGAAATAATGATCGTTGCTCAGGCCATGAAGCTTGCAAGTATACAATGTTTCTTTTAATAAATGTAGTCTTGAAGATAATGAAGCATGCACGGCAGGACTAGCTCATAACCTAGACCAAACCAATAAAATTTATGTCCCACAGATGCAAGATTCAACCTCCTGGCATCCTGACGAGGGAATAAACGCGTCGTCAATTGTCTATCCCTAGATCAAATACAATTTATACAACCTAAATAAACCTAATATGAGTATAAGGCAAGCATAGGGGTCGAACCACATAGAACGAATAAACACAACCAAATTTTATCGACAATTAAGCTAGTCCGGAATAGGAGATAAATAAACTAAAGTCTAAAGATGCTAAAACAAGAAATAAAACATTAAGGGAAATGGTTTAGGTATAGCATTCACTTGAACATAAACAAAGGCATAGAAATTGAATTAATTATGAACTAAACATGCTCGAATATCGGAATAAAGGATCCAATCTAGCCCCTTCCGGGGTCAATTGGCTTCTCCTAACATAGTCTCTATGTTTCCACGTTAGAACCATATACTAGGAGGTAGTATTAAATAACAATTGATAGTAATGAACCTTAACTAAGTCAATTTCCGTTTCTTGTTAGCAAAGATTCACCTTTAATGGGGAAATTACTCACTAATCATGCTAATAACAAGATTAATAAACAAATAATCAAGAATAAACATGATTAACAAGTAATACCAACAACTAAAATAATAATCAAAATAAAGCAATAAAAATAGAGAAGAGAGAGTTAGAGATTCTCATTGATTGAATGTGAAAATCTACAAGCAAGATGATCAATCTTCCTCTTCAATATCCAAGCTCAACAATGGTGAAAACCTTACTTTCTCTCTCTAAACTACTCTAATCCTACCCTAAACCTAGAGAGAGAAGGTCTCCTAAAATCTAATTAGCGAGTAGAATAGTTGGTAATTGTTTTTCCTCTCCCCCTTTCTAATTACCCCAAAAATGGGTATATAAACTAAGTAATAAAAGAAAAGAAAAGAATGTAAAAAGGAAAAATAAAATAAGAAACTAAACATAAAAATAAAAGAAAGAAAAAAGAAAAGAATGTAAAAAGGAAAAATAAAATAAGAAACTAAACATAAAAATAAAAGAAAGAAAAAAGAAAAAGGGAGAAGAAAAGAAAGAAATAAAAATAAAAGAAAAAGGAAAATTAAAACAAAAAATCCCCCCAAAATCATCAGACCCTTTTCCCCCTTTTCTTCGACATTTTGGCTGCTCTAAAAATGAGAGATGATCCCCTACTTTGCGCCAAACCAAAATCCATCATCAAGCTTCCATATGAAATCAACACTGTTCACCTTCAACAGTACTCATCGAGCATCAATTTAAGCCGTTGATCTTCCTTAATAACCACGTGTGAAGCTCGTGGAGTGGTTCAGTCGAACCATGGGTTGGTGTGGCCGTACTACAGGGTTGGTTCGGTCGGACCATGGGTGTGTTCGACCACACCTCTTCAAATTACAAAACCTCAAAAGTTCCTGACTAGTACTTCGACCGAACTCTCAACGGTTTGCTCGAACTTGATTAATTTTCTATTTGCTCTGATTTGTGATGCAATGGTGGGCGATTTTTTGCTGTGATTGAATAAGGGGAGGAGCTGCGGCAGGGGGCGGTGCGAGGTGGCCGGAAATTGTGCGGCTGCTGCTGTAATTGAAGGTTGGACTGGTGGCATGGCTGGTTGGAGTTGTGGGTGCAGGTGGACGGTGGTGCAGGGGTTGTTGTTGTTGGTTGCGATTAATTGCGGGTTGGGGTGCGTGGATTAGTTTGGTGGTGTGGTGAAGGTTGTAGGTGGAGCTGGTGGTTGCGAATTGTTTGGTGGTTGATTGTGGTCATGTGTTGATTGGAGATGGTTGTAATTAAGGTTGTGCTTTGGTGTTGACGGGGTGGCCGTGACAGCTGGAATTGCTGGATGCGAAGGTGAGCTGGTGTGGCAGGGTTGTGGTTTAATTGGTGAATTGTAGAGTGGCTAATTTGGGGTTGACATCAGTTGGGCAGTGCTGCTATGGGTTGTGTGATTGGTGGTGGCTGCTGTTATTGCTGGAGCAGGGGAGTTGTTAGGTGGGTGAAATTGGTGGGTGATGTTGGTGGTGCGGCTGCTGGTTTGTGTGGTGAAGGGTAAGGTAAAATGTGGGGTGAAGGTTAAGGGGCAACAATAGATTGGTGTGTGAGCATGTCTTGGGAATTCGCCTTGGACCTCGAACCCGAACACCTACACATAAAACCGGGAATAGAATTGGGACAAAGAATAAAATAAAATAAATAAAATAGAAAATAAAAGAAATAACACTAAACTAATAAAAAATATAAAAAACTATACAAGTAAATAAAATAAAATAAAATAACAAAATAAATTTAAAACTATTAAAAACTATGAAAGTAACAAAGAAAAGGAACGAAATAAAATAAATCGAAAGCAATGAAAATACGAAAATAAACTAGAAACTAATTAAATAAATAAATTAAATTATAACATACTAAAACTAAGAAATAAACTAGAAACTTTATTAAAAAGAAAATAAGAGAATAAAAGGGGAAAATAAGGTAAAATAAACACGAAAATGACTCTAAAAATACTTTCTAAGAGTGACATAAATGTCACTCATCAAATTCCCCCAAGCTAAACCTTTGCTCGTCCTCGAGCAAAGCGAAGGCAAAAGAGAACAAGATGGATTTATTGAAAGCAAAAGAAACAAAATAGAAACAAAGAGAAAGAATGTACACTATGTTCGTTTAGAAAACTTATAGACTCCTTCTTGTTTGACAACCTCCACCGTAGTAACAAGTATTGAAGGGTTGAGTGGTTAGGACAAGAGGGTTTGATAGTTCATAAGTTCACAAAGTTATTTCTAGAGTTTTAGGTTAATTTTTGTCTGTTTGAGCCTTGTATTAAGCCTCTATTTATAAGGAATGGGTGCATTTAGGGTTTTAAGCTTTTTGCCGCAACAGGTATCGCGCGCAACTTAAGGAGTTGCGCGCGACAGCCCAGCGCAAGTGATTAAGATGCATTGTTATGGGCAGCACAACTAATGATCTTGGGCGCGGTATTATGGTAAGATTCGATTTTATAAATATTTTAGAATTCTTAATCTTACTCAAGCGCATCACTAGCAGTTGTGCACAAGTGAAATAATTGTGTGCACCATACCAGCGCGACTCATTGAGATGCGCGCGGATTTATGTGCGACAACATTGACTTTTAGCCTAGGCGCCTCTAAATCCATCATAATTAGGTTTTAACCTTAGGCTTAAGCCTAATTACGATCGGGTCTAGTTAATTGGACCTTATTTCATTTGTTTTTGTGTTAAGCTATTCATTTTTGTGTTCTTGTGTTTTAATCAATTATCCATAAGTGTTTTTCACGTTAATCAAACACAAAGATAGTTTTATTTATCATCATGGCACTTCTTGTCTAGACAGGAGACCAAAACTAGATGTCTACAATTAGCCCCCATTTTAATCGAGTCTAGAATAGACGAGGATTAAAGAAGTCAAGGAAATAAATCCGAGACTCATTATGCGAAGTTCCCTGATAATAAAGAAGCTTTAGCAATGATAAGGATGTCGAAACGATCCTTGATTCACTAAGTGTTTGAGACAAGTAGCTATTAAGGCTAGAAAAGCATTTTCGAGTCTTAAAGTACTAAAGAATCTAAATTGATCCTTTGCAAATGTAGAATGTATTTACATGTAAAAGCGGTTCTGGGTGATGTCAAGTCATGAGAAGAAATAAGTAAAAAAGGATTAAAGGGGATGATATCCTCTCAATTATAGCATCGTTGGTCTTAAGTCCCTCGATATGTCATTGAAACATTACTTTCATTTTAACAAGTTAAAAAGATGATAAAAGGGGAGGTGTTTCAGCATTTGTAGCCTAACACGTGAATATAGTATGTGATACTCGCTTGTCAAAATGCAGTATTTGATGTCTAAAAGATAGAAATACATCTGTCAGGACTGGAGGCATGTATCCAAATCCATTGACAGAAAAGAAAATCGGCGACTCTCTCAACAGTTTTGTCCACAAGATGAAAACATGTGTCTCAAGATGAAAACACGCCTTACAATTTTACGCTGTATGATAACGCCATCCTTTTTTCTATGACCGCCAAATAGAAAGAAAAGAAAATGACATTATTTCTAAAGTCATTACGGTAAAATGACAAACCTGTCTATGGGAGCTTTTACGTAAAGCACCACTACGGAACGTCTCAAGACACGCTCACGAAAAACGTCCAAAACGTATGCTTAGGGCAGGTACAAAGCACGGTTTGCATGAAAGATGATGCAGAAAAAATTATGAAAGAAGAAAATAAACTACAAAATGCAAAGCAATTAAAAAGATTTCGATAATTTGCGAGCCATTACATATAAAAACGAGCAAAAAAACGTTAAAAATTAATCAAATGGATCTAAATCTTAATACCGATCTTTTAAGTGACAAGTATCTGCGCGCAAAGAAGTTTTGATCTGCGCTTAGATGTGACGCGCAACTGTTTGAGTTGCGCGCGACATTTAAATCAGCAAAAGAAAATCGCTAAGCGTGATTTTTTCATTTTGCTCTCTCTCTCCTTCTTTCGCAATTTTCGTTTCTTTCTTTCTCTAAAAAGCTTAGATTTTCTTGTTTTTCAAATCTAAAGAAAGCAGATCTCGTCCCCTATTCAAAATTGCCATAATCTAATGTATGTTATTATTAGTTTCGTTCCATTTTTTGCTAAAATTGGGCAATTTTTAAACTATAAAACCCTAAAATTTGAATTTGGGGGCTTTTGATTTTCTCCTTTATTCTTGAAATTGCTTATTCCATGTTGTTATACTATGTTTAAGGAGTTTTTTGCAACAAATTTCATGAAAAATGGTTAAGTATTGAACCTTGCATGAGCATTTCTTTGCTTAAGTACTTTCTTGCCTTTTTTCCTTCGAATTTAGATTGAATATGTTGTTTTTCTTTCTCATTTTGGTTGTACTTGTTGATTACGAATTAAATTAAAGAATTAGAACAAATTTTACTTTCATGAGTCATGTTTTGAAAATTTTGAATCCGAAAAAATTGCACAAAATATGTTTTTAGCTTGTTTTTGCCATGTTCAAACCTCAAGATTATTTGGTAGACGATAATTATGTTTATGTTATTGTTATTCGTCTAAAAGTAGTTGATCTTCGAGATTTAGGAATATAATCTCTAGAATACTTTAGTTGAAACTTGTATAGGATGGCTTTTGTGGGTGTTAAAAGGCCCATTTACTATGTTTAACTGCAGGTATCGTAGCCCCAAACATGGGTGGCATATGATTTTTGTGTTTTTCCCTCTCGGAAGTCGTTATGTTGCCGAAATGGGTTTAGAACACGTGTATTAGTTTTTTTAAGGGAGAAAATAAACTAATAAGGAACCTTATCTATTATAGCATGGATTCTCTATCGTTTGTCGATGCTGAGGAGGACCTAGGACACATGCCTGACGATGCAGTTCGCCCTTAAAAGAGGGTGACATGTCCTCGTGAGGAGGTTCGAGAGCAACGTTTCGGGGCCGATCGACGTCTCTAGGAGGATGTGGTTCGGAAGGCTCCTCCCACATGGGACCCTTAGGTTCTTAAGTGGGACCCAAACCATAATGTTTTGATTCGGAGTTGGCGCGGCGTACTGAGTTCTTTTTCCGTTTTTGTCTCTTTTTAGCTTCGTTTCTTCTCTTTTTAAAGTTGTTGCCATGTTATTATATTTTCTTAGAGCAAGCCTAGCATGCGTTTATACGGCTCAGGTGACTTTAGAGGCCGTTTCGAGAGGTTAGCCGATATGGTAAAGTATTTAGGGATCATCCCCCAGCTGGCGGCTCTTCGGAATCTATTGATTTAGCATGCGTCGTTCGTTTTCCTTTGTGGGTTGCTGGGATTTTCGGTGGGATTCCACCAACACTTTCCACTTTCCATGGGAAGAGATGACGGTTACCCCTTTCCATTTCTCTATGATTACGCGCTTTTCTTTCGTAGGTGAGCCTGTGGCTATGGAGATTGTAAGGGGTCAGACGAGAGACCGCGTGATCTTGTGGGGGACCATCTTGCGGCGCCCTTCATCTGTACGCGCAATCTTGTCCATACTCCCACCTTGCCGACGAGCTGTTGACTGACGAGGTTGATCGGTAGTGTACACCTGAGCAGCTGGCTTGGATATACATTGCTCACGTTCTTTCCGTCACTGTCTTGAGTGATCGGGGGGAGAGTTTTGATTTTTAATTACTTAATTTCCTCAGTGATTTGAGGCAAGTAAGTAACCTGAGTTAGGCGGAGGTGTCGTATGCCTGTTTTCTTACAACTATGGGCAAGGCGACCTAGGTGATGGATTTTGCGGCAGTTACCAAGGTGCCTCGGATCTCCATTTCGTGACATGGTCGTATCCTCGAGGTGCATATTCGTTTTAATCCTTTTATTTTAATCACCATTTTGGCCTTTTTGATCTTTTTGTTTTCTTTCTTTTAGGCTTATGGGTATTCGTACCTGCTTTTCTTAGCTCCCAGGGTACTTAGGGAAGCTCGTTTTCCAATTGGCCATCGTCTGGTCACAATTAGGAAGAAACAAGCGACTTCACCTAGCAACTTTCGCCAGAGGATTTTTTCGGCGACTCGTGCGTCGGTGAGTACTTTGACAACGCACATGTCCATATGTATATATGTTTTGAATGAAATTCCTCATGTGGTTGTATTTTGTAGATCGATCTCCGCCCTTAAAGTTTGATGTTCAGTGTCCCCGAGGCTTTTCTGTCAGGCATGATTTGTTGCCGTTTATGGGCACTTTATCATGGAGTCTCTGTGCTCTAAAGGATAGACGCTTAGTTCTTAGGCGAGCGTTTTCTCTGGCAGTCTTCGTCCAAGGAGCCTTTGGTTCCTGTAGATCCTCCCATCCGGATGTTTTGTCCGGACCTGCTGTCTACCGAAGATCAAGCTCGGGCGATCCTTGGTTATTTAGCGGAGTAGCTGGTGCTGCCGGGTGCATCCTACCCGACATTCGTCGCATCTAGGCTAACTCCTATTCCAACTTTCGTTCCCGTTAGTATTCTCTATTTTTATATTATTTTTTTATTCCTTTTCTTATTTTCGGAACTTTGACTCTTTTAATAATTGTTTTTTCAGCTAGTCTAGCAGGGTGGTTGGGTGTCTCCTACGGCACAGATCACATATACCGATGATTTTGGGTCGATAAATCATGACATTCTATATATGTATATGTATTTATGTATATATATCATATTTTATTTCAATAAGTATTGAAAAAAATTCCGAGGGAGGGAATGGGTTTCCAACGTACCCCTTCGAAATATAACAAAAAAGAAAAGGAACAAGGAAAAAAACAAAAAGAAAACACAAGAAAAAGAAAGGTGGAAGAAGAAAAGAAAAGGAAAGAAAATAAAATAAAAGAAATTAAAGGAAATAAAAAGGAAGTTAAAAAAAAAGAAAAACGACAAAGACAAAAAAGAAATGGAGACATGAAGTAAAACTAACAAAGACAAGCGTATGATTAGTCATAAGATTTCGTTAATATTCCATTATTTTGTAGCCTAAAATACGGAAATAAACCAAACGACATGTCGCGACAGAACAAGTCGCGCGCGATTGTCCTGCGCCACCTGCGGGCGAACTTTCCTTAGGGCGAAAATTGTCGAAATTTGCCCCATTTGGGTCTATTTAAACGTGGTTCCGTGTAATCTTTTGATCATCTCTCATTCATTCGTTAGTATTATTATAAAGAAAAAATATTATTCTCTTTTTTATTTTTCAATGGCGAAAACCTTTGAACAACGCTTGAAACAATGAATCACCTCCCTTTATATCGACAATAAGCTAGCTTTTAAAATATACTACCTTGATCCCCTATTGAGTTATATGCAACTAAATATGAATTTTGATTTCCTCCATGCTTCTGTTAATCATTGGGGCTCGAACCACCATCTTTTCCTCTTTAAAGGGGATGAAATTGTCCCGTTACCTGGTGAGTTTGAGGATCTTCTAGATTTTCCTATAAATACTCTCCCCATGACATATGCCCCTAACTTTTCAGATTTTAAACCTGTAATTCAAATATTTTTTGTTTGAATGACAATGATATGGCAAATATTGGGACAGAAGAAGGCGTGAACTTAATTCAATTTATTGAACACTTCGTCTCCCCTCGTGACAACTTAACTAAATAACGTTTTAAAATTCGCGCTTTATGTTTTTGTCTTGTTGTCAATTGTTTGCTTAGGACAGGTAAAGAGTATGTAGATTATTCCATGTTGTCCATAGTGGAGCAAATAGAGGGGTGTCACTCACTCGCTCCTTTAGCTTTGGCGGAAACTGTTCTTTGCTTGAATCGCCTTAGAGGAGACCCTAACGAGAACGGTTTCACGGGATATCCACTTCTATTACACATACGTTTTTTTTCGTCGTCTTTCAGCACAAACCATAAAGTTGTACTGGGATGCCCAGCACAATCTTCTGGGATGAGCACGGGAGGCGCGCGCGACTAGTTGGGCTGCGCTCGCCAACTGCTTGTGTAACGTTGAAAATTAAAAAAAAATTTGACTTTTTTTTCATATTTTTCTCATGGAGCACTTGCGAATCGTTGATTAGCCACAAAATTTTGAGGCTAAAGGAGTAAGAACAGTCCTTTATCGTCAAATTCTCTAAAAACATAAGAATGAAGAAGAATGAACGTCATTTTTCTGTCACGGGGTTCCTAACATACGCTTTGTGATTCCTTGGTGGAACATAAGTAGTTGATTGGGAATAGTTTTAATTGTCCCTACATTAGGCTTTTGGGCCTTTCTAATACTACTTACATCATTCCTTGCAGAGTGATGAGACAATATGGGATGAACCAAGTTATTATCCCATAGCATTGTGATGCCCTTAAGGACGTGATCTTTAAGCCCGAACGAATTCCCTGCTGGATGGAATATTGGTCAAGTCTTCCTAGGTGGGTAGTGCAAAATTCCACGGCGTGCATTGTACTGTGTTTTGTTTACAAGGCTAAGATCAACGAGCGGACAAAGGAGAGTTAAACAAGGCTTGATCATAAAATCAAGACGCCTCGGCTCGCAATCAACCCAAGCCTTTGATGCATTCGATCACCACTACTCCAAAACAAAGGGGTGAGAAGAAAGTTAGACTTCTCCTCATCTCCTAGGGCTCGTTCAAGGGAAACAGAAAGAAAGGCTCCTCCTAAACGTGAGCAACAAGGTGTGAAGATTAAGGAACCTTCACCAAATCCTCGCAAAAAGGCTCCAACAAATGCTAAGGGTAAAGGAAATAAATTTGAAAAGGCTCCTATTTCTAAGTTGAAGAACAATGTTTGGGTCAAGAAGAAGGGCGAAGGGGAAAGCTCTAAGGTCGTTAAAAGTACTACGATGGAAACTACTCCTCTGTCTACTGTGACGATTGAGGACATAGTAAAACCTTAGCGTGTTACACAATTATTAGTATTTTAATTTTGAATAAAGTGTAATCACTACTATTTTATTTTTTAATTAATTACTTATTACCTATTTTAATAATGTCTTCTTGAATTTTGATTGGAATAAAAAATGAGCTCTTTTTTTTTATATGACAGAATCATAAGATTGCCTATGTATTCGTATTACTAAATCAAGTCTTTACGTAGTTCTTTGAAAACAATTATTTATTTAATATATATATTTTTTGTTTTTCAATTTTTCTTTAAGTCTTTTCGTAGAGTTTAAATGAAAAATCAACCAAACCATGTTTAATAACATAAATCAAAGTTTAAATTTTTTTCCGAGTATACATAATGTTTGCGAAACACTCTTATTTTATCACTAGTAAAAATAAACTTTTATTCGAGCGTAAAATTCTGGGTTTGTAGTTCGTCATTAGGTGGCGCGCGCAACATCCAAGGTTGTGAGTACATGTCGAGCGCGACTGATTTTGTTGCGCGTGACACTTATTTAGTTGCGCGCAACACCTATGCTACGAGTGTTAAAAAAAATTTTATTGCATTAATACTCCCCCCAAGTGTTCTACGCTTTATCGTGTGATTCGGTAAAGTGCATAACGCTTGAAATCTTTATTTGAATGCTAAACTATATGATTGTTAATGAATGAACAAGTTTATCCGGATTTCATATGTAATACTTTTTCAGTCGATTAATGTTTATTAATTGGAAAATTTCATCGCCACCAATATCTGTTAATCTGACAGCTCCTCCTGATAGAATTTCAATTACGCGATATGGTCCTATTAAATTAGGTTTTTATTTCTCTCTTAGATCGGTTGGTGGACCCCAAAACACTTTTAGTAAAAAGTCACGTTCTTTAATATTTCAAGGTCGTACCCTTTTCTAAAAGTGTCGCGCAATGCATTGTTGGTAGACTTGTACATGATTCAAATCTTTTAATTGTCGTTCGTTGAGAAATAAAAGCTCTTCATACCTTGCTCTTACCCATTCAGCTTCCGGTAGCTTACTTTCGAGAACGATACGTAAGGATGGTATTTCTAGTTCAACTAGTTGAATTGTGTCCATTCGGAAAACTAAGGAGTATGGATTTACTTCTATTGATGTTCGTATGGATGTCCTATAACCCCATAGGGTAAAGTGTAGTTTATTCGCCCAGTCCTTATAATTTTTTGCCATTTTTATAAATGATGACTTTATGTTTTTATTTGTTGTTCTACAGCTCTGTTCATTTGAGGTCTATATGAAGATGAGTGATGATGTTTTACTTTATAACGAGCTAAGAGGGTCTCAACTTCTGTTTTGAATTGAGATCCTTGATCACTAATTAGTTCGTGTGGAACTCCACATCTAAAAAATCTATTTTGTTCGAGAAACTTTGCTACATGTTTAGAAGTGATATTAACGTAAGAAGTGGCCTCAATCCACTTAGTAAAGTAATCAATGGCTACTAGTACATACTCGTGTTCTCCTTCTCCTGTTAAAGAGACTTTTCCAAATATGTCAGTTCCTCAAGTCGAGAAAGGCCAAGGGGAAGTTACAGTTCAGAAGATGGAAGGTGTTGTAAGTTAGTGAACATTTGGCACTCTGGACATTTCTTGATATATTATATGCAATCATGCTCCAAAATGGACCAAAGTACCTTGTTGTGAGATTATTTTAGCAATCATTTTACCTTTCATGTGAGGTCCACAAACACCTTTGTGAGTGTTTAACATACGGCGTGTGAATTCGGGTTGGTCTATACACAATTAGGTTTGACCGTTGGGTCTTTTTTTTGCATAATTGACCATTTAATAAATTATATTGGGCTGCGAGTGTTTTCTAAGATCGTTGTAATTTCGATGAAGTATTTTCAGGATATGTGCCGTGAGTAATGTATTGTAGGATATGATCGTACCAAGGATTGTCTCCCTCGATGTCATTTATTTCTTCTATTGTGTTGCAATAAGCTGGTTATTCTCTTCTATCCACACATAATGACATCATATTTAAGTGATTTGGAATTTTGATCATTGAGGCTAATTTGCTAGCGCATTGGAAAATTGATTCTCATCCCTTAGGATATATTTGAAGTCAACATAATCAAAATGCTCGATGGGTTGCTCTAGGTGTGCTTGGTATAATATCATTGTGGAGTTCTTTAATTTACATTTTTAAAGTATATGATTTATTATTAAACTGGAATCTCCATGTGGCTCTAATTTTTGCACACACATGCTAGTTGCTGCTTCTAATCCAATAATGCACACTTCACATTCCGCGACATTATTAGTAACCTCAAAGTCTAGTTTGACAAAGATTAGAGTATGTGATCCCTCTGGATTTATGAGTAACACTCCCAGACTACATCCTTTTTTATTGGATGCGCTGTGGAAGTACACTATCCATTTGTCATCTTGTGTCATGAGGATCTCTTCATCCGGAAGATGAGTAGTTTCTGCAAGACTTGTTTAAATAGGATGTTGGGCTAAAAAAAGTTAGATATTACTTTCCCTTTTTATTGATTTTTCAGGAATATATTTTAGTTCGAATTTGACCAACATTACTAACAACTTGGATATTATTCCTTTTATGGGTGGTTATTCAAACAAATACTTCATCGAATTTTGTTGTGAAATCACATGAGTGGTGTAGGGAATATTTCAAGCATTATCCCAAACTTGAACCCCACTGTGACCATACACTAAAGTACGGTGGCGTCCAAAGGGAAGGAAGATAGAGCAAAAGAGTCGCCAACAAGTTTTAGGAACATGTAAACCGTTCACGAGGTGAAGGTTACACCCCTTAACGATCCAGGAGACCGTCAACTCCAATAGGTATTGAACCATGACTGGTAGTTCGGGGATGAAGGTACAAATCCAACCTAAAAGAGATTGAACCTGCCCTAATAATAGGCCTCTACTTTATTCTGATCGTATTCATGTGCGCTTTCTGACTAACATGCAATCAATAGGATTACCCTGAACCTGTTTATCTATGTTGGTTGAATATTAATGTACAAATAAAACTATTATTGGCGATCACTTGAATTATAATCAAATTAACCCTAAACAAGATTATTAAATTATCTTATATAAGCGTGATTACAAGTATCAATTCCCTTTAAACATGCATAAAAGGCGTGATCAAGCAATAACGATAAATGTATCAAGCAACATAATAATAATCATAAATAATAATTAAAATAATCATGTTAAAGCATAATATTAATATCAAGGTCCTAGGCATGATACTAACAAGATTAATAACAAACCCTAGCATGTCACTAAAAAATAAAGATCAAATATATAGCCATAACATGATACTAACATGAATATTAGGAAAGAAATTTAAAGACATCATACTTTTAATCATACTTGATATTAGGATTTTTTTAGTTGTTACCCTAAACATGGTACTAGGAAGTTCAAAACACCCTAACATGACACTTGGAATCATAATAACAACCTAAGCATGATTTCTACATCATAATAACAATAAAAACCATTAAAGCACTTACTTGGATGCCTCGTATCTCTTTCTAATAACAAAATACACGCGTTAGTAACTTCAAGGAAAATAATAAACAACAATTAAATTAAATAATTGAAAGAGAGATTGGGACCAAACCCTCAGATATTAAAACCTTTCACGTCTAGAACGAAGGCAACTTCGAACTTGACTAGGTGTTTCTTGGTCTTGTGAATGCGGAATTTTGTATGAGAGAAGGTTGGTTTAGAAAAGAGAGAGAGCAAGAATAAGATTTAGCTTAGAGATAGAAGAGAATTAGAGAGTTGTTGATATTTGATGAGAATTGGTGATTGTTGGTGATTGAAAACGGAGGTTTTAGGAGGCTATTTATAGAGAAAATCAGCCAAACGGATAGAAAAACAAATTAGAGTTTCGGCGAGGAAAAAAGAAGTTAGCACCAGGCATTAGTAGGGGTGAAAGTTCGGTTTTCGATTTGGTTTTTTGCCCAAATCGAAACCGAACCACCCTATTTCGGTTTCTTGATTTTGCAAACCACACCGCACCACTTTGGCTCTGAAACCAAACCAAACCAAACCACCTAAATTTCGGTTTTCATTAGAAAAAACCAAACCGCACCGAATTTTCCTATCAAGTATCATAGACATCAAAATTTGCAAAAAAAACCGAACCAAACAAAATCAAACCAAACCAAAGCCAAAACGAACTGACAACCCACCCCAACCCACACCAAACCGAAACCACCACCACCAGATTTTTACCAAAACTAATGAAATTTACCAAAACAATTCAAGCACAAAACTTACCAGAAATCAAATCATATTAATGGATTTATTAAAAATTAAAAAAAAAAGAAAAAGAAATTAAAAACAAGAAAACATACCTTTTAAACCAAAAATGGCCCTTAAATTTCATCTCGAATTTGGTTTAAAATGGTCAATTCGACCATGAAAACTCTAGATCTAGAGTTTTCATGGTCGAATTTGGCCATTAAAACCTTCGTTTGGGCCAAATTTTGTGAATTTTGTTACGAAAAGTCAAAAACCTTCGTTTTGACCATAAAAATCTTTGCTTTAATATGAAAAATCGCAAATTTTGTGCTAATTTTGAAGACAAAGAGGAGTAGAGGCAAGGAGAAAGACAAGAAAGAGGAAAAGAAAAGAGGTGATCGAAGAAGAGAGAGAAAGAAGAGATCGAAGAGGACAGAGAAAGGAGCAAAGAAGAGGAGGAAAGCCGAGAGAAAGGGCGGAAAGTGGCTGAAGAAGGATTAGGTTTTTTTTTCCCCTTTATATACTAAGGTTTTTTTTCCCCTTTAGAGTAGGTAAATTTTTTATACCTGTAGATTTTGTTGTTCTTGATATGGCTGAGGATATGCAAACCCCAATTATTTTGGGTAGACCATTCCTTAACACTAAGGAGAAGTCATAGATGTAAGAAGTGGTAAGTTAACATTATCAGTAGGGGATGATAAAGT
Organism: Chenopodium album; assembly: GCF_948465745.1. Taxonomy (NCBI): domain Eukaryota; kingdom Viridiplantae; phylum Streptophyta; class Magnoliopsida; order Caryophyllales; family Amaranthaceae; genus Chenopodium; species Chenopodium album. The sequence continues at coordinate 38,131,113 of NC_137838.1, forward strand.
TGTTTTTAATTTGAATAATGCCCCTAAAAGCTCCATGACTAAGGAGAAATGTTTCAGTGTTAATGTGGTTGAAAATTATTCTAACAAGCCCCAAGCTCTTGAAAAAGATCCCTTGGAGGTGGTATCTTGTGTTGCATCCTTTTTAGATGAGATATACAAATAGCAGAAGGAAGTCTATGCAATAGAAAGAGCGCTTTACACTGTTGGTCTTGATTTCGAGGATGAACAGGTGGAACCGATCGAGCAAGTTGTGCGAATCAAGCCTACGGTAAGTGTTCCGCCAGATCGAGTTGCAAGTGTTAAACGCAATGACAATTTGAAGCAACCTTCGATCGAAGAAGGATGTTTAGTGCGTAGCATCGAAGATCCCCCAGTCCAAGTCAAGGAGGATCCACCAGATAAGGTGATTTGGTGTCCCACAGGGTACGTCAGGAAGCCGCATCGCAGCCTGAACACTGCTAGACCGGGTGAGAAACCACCCGATCAAGCGTTAGGCCAAGGGTCCTAGATATTGTACTTAGTAAGAAGGTCGTGCGGGACCTAGATAAACCAGCGCTTTGCGGGAGGCAACCCGTATTTTTAATACTTTTTAGACTAGTTTTTCTTTTCTTATTTCTTATGAAAGGAGAGACGAGAGAATTTAATGAGTTTTATGAGTGTTTGTACAGGTTTGAAGGAAAAGAGTTATCCAAATTTTGGAGAAAAGAAGAAAATAGTAATTGGACGATTTAGCCTCGGGTCCGATCGGGCGAAGCTCGCCCGAACGGGCGCGAGCGCAAGGTCTAAAAATAAGTTATTTCGCCGACCGGGCGAGTGGCGCCCGACCGGGCACGAAACTCGTCGTATACGGACTAAATTGTCCGCCCAATCAGGCAAGCCTCGCCCGACCGGGTGCGAGAAGGGCGAAATTTTGGAGCTACAAATCACCCGATCGGGCGAAGGGCGCCCGACCGGGCGCGAGACCAGGAGAAAATCGGATCATTAGATCGCCCGAACGAGTGAACGGCGCCCGACCGGGCGCGAAAGGATACGAAATTGGGTATATTAGATTGCCCGACCGGGCGCGAGAACCTACATGCAAAAAAACTCCAGATCGCCCGATCGGCCGACCCACCGCCCGACCGGGCGCGCGTCCGTCCGCCCTTTTCTTCTTCTTTCTTTCCTTCTTTCTTCCTTCATTTCTTCTTACCATCATAACTTTCTCTCTCTAAAACTCAAATTCTCTCTACCTTCTCTCTAAGATTTCTCCTCCATTTCTCACCCAAATTCAAAACTCTTTACATATTTGTGATCCTCTCTTCATTCTCTTTATTCCCATATAAAAATTTTTCAGATTTAATTCAATAAATTTTCAAACCCATTTCCTAACATGGCTTCAAAGAGGGCTAGGTCCATTTTCGGTAGGAGCTCCAGTTCGAGGGAGGAATACGACCTAGACTTGCAACTTCTATACTGGCCGACGATCCGGATTGCGAGCCGAGAGCAAAAGGAGCGGCTAGAGCACTTAATCGGTCGTGAGGTAATTCCTTCTCGGTGGCTACACCGCCCTACCCTAGAATCATTTGGTTTGTATGATTTGGTAAAACGATTTTTGAATGACATTGGCATGAGAAAATTTGTTGATATGCACTATCCTACTTTCCGAGAACTTACTTGTGAATTCCTGTCTACTTTCCATGTTGTTAGTAATAGAAATGGGCCAAATTTATTTTTCAGGTTGAACAATAGAAAAATTAGTTTAACTTTTGTAGAATTTTGTAAACTTTTTGAATTAAATTCTAAACTATCTCACCAATGGCATGCAGACTATAAAATGGGTGACATATATAATGCTTTGACTGGTTTGCCTACCCCCGACCCCCAACATGCTAGTACCAAACCTATTCACCACCCTGTCCCGAAAATCTGGCAAAGATTTGCGGGTTTGTGTTTTTTAGGTAGGGTCGAGCCCCATAATGCCCAATCTAACGAACTAGCTGTCATAGGGCACTATGTGTATGGGTACGGGAAATTGAACATAGGTAGGTTTATAGTTCACCATTTGAGTAGGCATGCCACGGCCAGCACCACATCCAAGACCCCTATCCGTTTAGGTGGCCTTATCACTCGAATAGCAGTGAAAAAGGCCGATTTTGTAGTGGACGGACCCCACCAGCTGACAAATTGTGGATCAGATACCTACATGACTGCTAGGTATTTTTAGGAGTTGGGGTGGTTAGACCGGATAGCGAGAAGACACCCTTTTGGTGTATCCGAACTGGGAGCGAGCAACCTTTGCCCATTTTTCCCCTACCCAGTCTTGACTTGACCGCCTTTTCCCCAGGGCAACCTTCTTACACTTATGATGTTTTAGTTGCCAACGCTAGGGGGCAGGCACCACCACCACCAGTTCCACCACCCCAGCCTCAGCCCGAGGTAGTTTTCTCTCCACCTCGTCTGTCCCACTCCGTCCCTCATGTTGACTCTGACCTAGTTTGGGATCTTCAGAGTATAGGTCAGGCCTTAGGACGTATCAAGCATTCCCATACTGACCTTAGGAGGATGGTAGGCTCCTAGACCAGAGGTTAGGGTACCTAGAGAGGAACCAGGGTAGAGCTCTCTACCCTATGTACGATGATTATGCTCGTCGGGGCAACATTCCCGTCGACGCTATTCACCCTGACTGGTTTCAGCCTCCACCCCAGCGATACAATAGGGATCCCACTGCCCGTGGTATTTACACTGACTATTCTTCTTTCGTTGGGTACGGCCAGGACATTTCTTTCGTGGGACCGGCGGGGGGGAGTTTTCACGCTGATTATTTTGGTGGTAGCTCTTATGGTGCAGGTGGTGCAGGTGGCAGTGGAGGTGCGGGTTTCGGCTCAATGGATGAGGATGATCAGGACTAGCTATGTTGGGCTAGTTCCCGAGCCAATGAGGACATTGTCTGATTCTGGCTTTGGGGAGATTTTGGTTTGGTATTTTTCTTTTTCTCTTTTCTTTTATTTTTGGTGTATTTTCTTAGGTTAGATTTCTTGATTTCTAGGTTAGTTTTATTGCTTTCTTATATATATAAAAATACAAAAAAAAATGAAAAATAAAAAAAAATCCAAAAATACGTATCAATGAATTGTAAATTATGCTTCCCTGTGCCCCTTACTTGAGAAAATTGTTTTGATTCTTGGTATTTGATGATAGGCATTGTGGATTAGTTGATCATGATTTGATGTTTGATTGCCTTGAAACCTTTACATGCGTTAATTTTGTAAAACTACTTGTGAATATAGTGCTTGACTAGTTGATTTGGTAAGGAATGTGTGATAGTTCCATAGTTCCTGGTATGTCAATGAATTTGAGTATTGGTTTGCAACTATTAGTAATATTTATATGATTCATTATTATGCACATTGAGGAGGACGAAGGCATTTGTTCTTTTAGGTAGCCTCCAGATATTGTAGATACATTTGTTCCCTTCTTGCTACCCATGTTGTTACCTTGACCTTTTATTGTTTATTAGTCGCATTACAAGCCTATTTTTCCCCATTGGTTACTAGTCCCAAGCTTGGCTTGGGGGAGCTATTAGTGAGTAAGGTGAGGGAGTTTGTAGTGTGCTTATTATTTGCACAATTTGGGTGGGATTTGAGAAGTTGTTTTGCTGTTGATCATGTTTTATTTTGATGAGTTTGAGAGTTATAATTTCTTGAAAAAAATAAAGTATGATATTATGAAAAAAAAAAAAAGAAGTTCAAGAAAAAAAAATGTGAAAAAAATAAGTGAACTTCGAAAGAAAAAAATGTTCAAATGTTCTAGTTGGAGGTTGATCAAAAGAAAAATAATAAAGCTTCAATGAAAAAATATTCAAGTTTGAAAATAAAGTTTGTTTATTCACTCCACTCCTTCATTATTATATCTTATGAGTGAAATTGTAATACTTGGGATTATTTATTATGATTGGAGTATATTTGGATGATGTTAGAGTTTGTTATGTAGGAGATGTATGATCATTATTTATTTTGATCATGGGTTTTATTAGGATATGGCTCCTTTAAGCATAGCTTTTCTCTCACTTATTCCCAAATTTATCCTACCCTTTACCCTAGCCTTACATTACAAGATTTAAAGACCTTCCGACCTTTGTGCATAGAATTGTATGAATGTGAAAGTGTTGTTTATCAATGCAAGTTATGATTTGACATATTTCGAGTCGACTAGTAGGATTGAGCGTTCATTGCTTTATACACATGAGAGTGTGAGTTGGGAGGGCATTGTTCACATAAAGGGGTTGGATGGAGAGCGATCGAGTACATCTTTTACTCGCCACATAAATGAGAGTTGAGTGTGTGAGCACTAGTCTTGAATTCTATATGCTCTTGTGGTTTGCTCTGTTTGACAATTGTTAGGGAGATTGGTAATTAGATGGATTTGATTGGTTGACTTTGAAGCATGTTTATTTGATTTACCCTGGATCGTTTGTGCTTGATTTTTACTTTTTGGGGTGAAGCATATTTATTGATTCATTGATGAGATCTTTGCTTAGGGACAAGCAAAGGTTTGGCTTGGGGGAGTTTGATGTGTCTATTTTATATAGTTTTTTACCCCCGTCCCTTGGTCATAATTAGTAGTGTTTTTGGCTCTTTAGAGCCACTCTAACTACTAATTGGTGTTTTCTAGTGTTTTCGTAGATTTTGTTGACTTTTGCAGGGATTTATGCGTTTGGAGTATTTTCCCGAGATATTTTGGAGCAATCACGAACATTGGAGAAGCACGACCAGATTCTATAGCCCAGGGCCGGTTAGAGCCATCGAACCGGTGATTAAGGGCTCGGTATAGGTGATACTGGGGCATTTGGACCAAGTATTCAAGATCGGAAGAGGAATCCCAGATTGGCCCGAAGTATTGGAGCCCAATCGTTGTCCAAATAGTGGCTCAAGTGAGCCGCCCGGCCAAAGAGGCTGGCACCCGGAGGCGCGCCTGGCCAGGCGGGAGAAGCTAAGGCTGGCGCCCAGTGACGCGCCCGGCCGGGCGCGAGATTAGTATTAGGGATAAAAAGGTGCGCCTGATCGGGCGGTGCCTCGTCCGATCGGGCGCGTGTATTTATTAGTTGACGATTAGCGTCGTTTTAGTTAGTTTGAGTTTAGGATTTGTACGGAGTATAAATACTCTCTCTCTTTTTACTCTTTCTTTACTCACTTAATTGTTCTCTTAGATTTCTTTCTCTTAAACCGTTGTTCTTAATCTACTCTTAATTCCAGATTTATTTTGGTAACGATTTCTCTTCTCTTAATCTTAGTTGTTTATTTTATTCCTTTCGTCATGTCTTGCTTTATTGCTTTGATTTGTTTAATTTCTACTATGTGTGAGTAGTTTTATTTCTAGGGTTTAAGGGGATCCATAAATAATATGAAGGGGTAATTAGTTGTTGTTAATTATAAATGCTAGATTAATTTCCTATTGATTGAGTTAATGCTCTGTAACTAGATTAGGCCTGATTCTTTATGCATGAGTTTGGCAATATTAATCGAGATTCGATAGATGAGAATTGATGTTGAGGTCTAGTTTCAATAGGCAGGTTAATTTATAAATGGTTAGGTCGAGATTTGAAAGATGAGATTTAATACCGGTAAATTAATTGTGTGATCATAATACGTAGCGAAAGCCCTTTATGATCTGTTTAATTATGCATTGATGAATGATTATTATATCCAACCCTGAAATATTATTTATTGGTGAACCTGTGCCCTAGATCCTTTTATATATTATTTTCTCCTTATTCTTAACCTCCGTAGTTTAGTTTCACATCCAAACTTACATATTGGTTACTTTATAATTTAGATTACTTTATTTAATTAGGAATAGAAAGACTCGTTTCTCTGTGGATTCGACCCTACTTTCCTATCTACATTAGTTAGAGGATTTAGGAATTACTTTTTATTAGAGGATACGACTTTACCCTGTCATCGATTCCTCGTCACCAGACTCGGGTAACCTTTATTTATTTGTAAGTTTTGTCTATATATGTTATGCATTCTTACTGACTTTATTTCCTTGACAGTTCTCACGCGAGTTGGTCACGGCGATGGCACGGTGCATAGATGCCTTCCGGAGCCAGCTCGTTTGGATGAGGAATGTGGCTACATGTCGTCGCGACAACGCCGTTCAGGAGGTAATTTCCCTTCTTATTTTTGCATTACTTCTTCTATTTTGATTCTTACTTACTTAGTTTCTTCTGGCAGGGTCAGCCCATTCCTTCTCGTACCTGTATAAGACCTGAGGTGTGGAGAGAACCGGCGAGGTCTAGCTCGAGACGTCGTCGTACTGGTTCTGGCGGTCGGTGTGGTCGTTCTGAGGTTGCCCGCACCGAGGCAGTGGAGGGCTCAGGCTCTTCATCTGAGGGTGCACACGCTGCGCCGGTAGGCCAGGGAGAGGCTACCTCGGCTCTTAGAGGTGGTGGGATGTACGAGGTCGGCTCGTCATCGCAGCAGCCTCCGCAGCCTCAGCCTCAGGTTGATCTTTTGTGGACAGGTCCTGAGCTGAGTTTTCCGCCTCGCGAGGAGACTGGAGCTGGAGCTAGTGGAGAGGTTACTCCTCGTACTGCGCAATTTTATGACATGATTGGCGTACGTCCTCCGGCGCCATTGTTTATTCCTGTGCTTTTTTATTTTTACTTTGCATAGAACTTTGCCGTTACATAGACATATTTGTATAAACATACTACTATGAGTTTATTTTAGTTGCCATTTATTTATTATTTTTTCATTTTTATGTGCATGTTTGTGTGTGCAAAGAAATGTGATAATTACTAATTCTGCGCAAAAATTCTGTCATTTTTATTATTGATTGAGGGTATCCGACTTTCTCCCCCAAACAGAAAAAAATGAAAAAATATAAATAAAAATATCAGATTTAAAAAAAAAAAACTTAAAAGTTAAGTCTAAACAAAATCAAAAAAAAAGAATATAATTAATATGATTGATATATTAATTAAGAAGAAGGAAAAATATAATTAGAAAAAAGGGTATAAACAGAATAAAAAATCGTAAAGTAATTGGTCAGACTCGAATCAGGAATAAAAAACGCGGTTTTGAAAAGCTCGTATGATAAGACACGTCAGCGCCATCTGGCGCCACGCGTTTTGGGTTAGCGCCAGGCGCTAACTCTTAGCGTTTAGCACCAGGCTTTAGAGTCAGGCGCCAATGTCTGGCGTCTGGCGCTGATGAGCGCTGACTCCGAATCCTTTCCGGATTGAAACTGTGTCGATTTTATGCATAAATAGCCCCCTGCCCAGCCGATTTTTTTCATAATATCAGCAGATTAAATATAACCTTAGCTTTTGAAAAAATAATAATCATGTCTTTGGTGTCTAAAAGTTTTACCAACTTCACTCATGAATGGTGTCGATCTCTAACTGCCAAGGAGAGAAAAGAGTTAGACGTTTTTCATATGGGGGGTATTTATGGTGTCAAGGGGGTAGATCTTGATGTAGACTTTATTCATATCGCCTTAGAATATTGGGATGTGGATACTCATTGTTTTAGACTAGGGTATGATGAAATTAGCCCTTTGCAAGAAGAATTCAATGCTATCATAGGCTTCCCTGCAATAGATCTTATAGTAATCCCTAGAATAAATGAATATTATTATAAGGATTTTGAACGCTTCTTTAATTTGAAAGACAAATATCTAACAAATATAGTAGATGGTAGCATATTTAATTTGAAATAATTTGCTCGCCATTATTTTGATAGACCTAGTTCTGAGTCTTTTCATGTTTATAGAAGAAGGGCTTTCCTGTTTTGCATGCTTAATCAATATCTTCTCACTAGTGGTAGAGCTAATGAGGGTCAAGCAATCATATCAACTGTTTTGGAGCAGATTGAATCTAGGAGAAATCCAATGGCATTAATTGTTGGAGAGACTATGCTTAGTCTTGATGAATTAAAGAAGAATCCAAAAGCGCCTTTTCGGGGCTCTCCAATCTTATTACAGGTAGAAAAATAATATTTTTAATTACAAAAATCAAAAACATATTTTTGTATATTAATATTAATTTATTTGCATTGAATTTTTTTTTTTACAGATGTGGCTATTGGAAAGACTAGAATTAATTAGTCCTCCAGACAACATTAAAAAGTACACTCCAAACCGCTTTGTGAGAAGGAAGAAACGCTTCTCTAAGATGGGGTGCCATGAGTGGAAGAAGGTCTTTGGCTCTTGCAATTTTACCATCAAATGGGTCATCCCTTGGTGGAAAATAGAAAAGATGATTGGTGTCAACAAGCAACTCTTCTGCCGTCTTCCAAGCTTGTCCAGGATGACTTTTTATTATCCCTGCAGGGTAAAAAGACAGTACAGTCTACTTCAAACAATTCCTTCCGGGGATCTTCGTCGTCCTTATGAATTTCTTGTGTCTCAAGAAGTAGACAAATTTGATGCTTATTGGAGCGCTAGACCTTTATGGGAAGTGATTACCCAAAAGGTTCCTCCTTCCTTGCCCAATGATGTAAAGAAGTGGCTTCTGAAGAAACCTTCAAAGGATATGAAGAAAAATCAGAGTAAAACTGATGTGAAGAGTCGTCTAGGTGACAAAGTGATTCCAGTTAAGGAACGCTTGGGTGATAGAGTTGAGTTCAAAATACCTACAATGCCTAGAAAGAAAAGTTCTACAAAGGACAAAGGAAAGAGAAAAGCTGACACTTCAGAGAAGAAAGCTTGGGTAGAGAAAACATGGGGCCCTAGCTAAGGGAGAAAATATTTACTCCAAAATTGAATGTAGGTCCTCTAAAGGATGCCTACTAGCTAAATTTATGGATGAAGAAGAGGATGCAGATAAAAATTGGAAGATAACAAAGAAAGAGAAAAAAGATTAAAGCATTGCTTAACTTTCAATTAATAGACTTAGTTTCAAATTTAAAGTTAATTTATTTATATTCCACCAATAATGTAATTGTTAGTTTATTTTATTAATGAAACTGCAGCTTTTTTAATTAAATTATCTCCTTTAAATTTAATTTATTAAAGCAATGAAAACTGAAAATTGAATTTTCCAGAAATTTTTTCGAGTACAGAAGTCGAAAATTTTCCGAAAAACACCGAAATATTCCAAGGGACTTTGCAGAAAAATGGCGCCACGCTTTTATGACTGGCGCCAGCGGCGATAGTCTGGCGTCAAGCGACAAGAGTTGTCGTCAGGAGCTAATGTTAAGCGGCTGGCGACGAAACTTTTTATGTGACGCCGATATTTCGTCGAGTTTCTGTTGAAGTTGTTATTAAGTCTTGGAGGCGAGGTTTGAAAAAAAATAAAGTGGCCGCACCCGTAAAGGGTTGCCTACGTATCCTTTTTTAAGGAAGCAGGCCAAACGTAGCTCTCTTAAGTATCTTACTCAAGTAATTATGGGTAGTACTTTTTAAGTTGTTCAAGATTTGTCATGTTCGAGAACTCATTGCTATCCATATCAGTTAATTTTGCTGCACCTCCTGATAGGATTGTTTTGACAATATAGGGTCCAGACCAATTAGGCCTAAATTTCCCCCTTGGATCTAAAACATTTTTCCTTAATGCTTTTAACACCAAGTCTCCTACTTTGATGTTTCTTTTCTTGACCTTATTATTAAAATGCTTAGCCATACGAGTTTGATAGCATTGTGTATGATGTAGAGCTTCTTGTCGTTTTTCATCAAGTCGAATTAGCTCCTCATATCTCACTCTAGTCCATTCAACTTCATCGAGGTTGCTTTCTAATGCAATGCGTAGAGAAGGTATCTCTAGCTCTATAGGTTGTACGACATCCATTCCATAAACCAAGGAAAATGGCGTATTTCCTGTTGATGTGCAAATTGACGTGCGATAACCCCACAATGCGAAGTGGAGTTTGTCAGGCCAATCTTTGTAATTTTCAGTCATTTTCTCGATGATAGTCTTTAAATTTTTATTAGCCGCTTCGTCTGCTCTGTTTGCCTGAGGTTTATAAGGAGAAGAATGATGATGTTGAATACCATATTTTTGTAGCAATTCTTCACACTCAGCTTGAAAGTGAGTTCCATTGTCACTTATCATTTCATGTGGGACTCTATATCGACAAATAATATTTCTTTCGATAAAGAGTGCTACATTTTTTGCAGTGAGTTTAGCGTATGATTGCACTTCGACCCACTTTGTGAAGTAATCAATTTCCACTAAGATATATTCGTGACCTCCTGTTCCTGGGGGAGTGATTCTACCAATAATGTTAATTCCCCATGTAGAAAATGGCCATGGCGAAGTGTAGGTGTAGAGTAGAGATGGAGGAACATGTTGTAAATTGGCGTAAATTTTGGCATTTAGGGCATCTTTTTACGTATTGATGACAATCCCTATTCATGGTAGTCCAATAGTATCCTTCTCGCATTATATTTTGCACTAGCATTTTTCCATTTACGTGAATTCCACAAATTCCTTCGTGGACTATCCTCATTGCTCTTTGAGCATCCTTTTTCCTACACATAAGAGAGCCCGACCCTTAGGTACCCTTTTGTATAACTCGTTGTCTATGAGTACATATTGGGAAGCCAAGAGCCTTAATGCTCGTTTTGCTCTTTTGTCAGCATGGGGCGGGTATTCTCCTTTAATGACATAGTTGAGTATATCCGTATACCATGGTTCTTCTTCTTCTTCTTCTTCTTCTTCTTCTTCTTGGATTACTTCATCATCTTCTATAGCTTGAATATAAGCCGGTTTATGCCTTTTTTCTATAATTAGAGGCATTTGCTCGATTTCCGTAGGAATCCTAACCATTGAGGCTAGTCTTGCTAAGGCATCAGCAAATTAATTTTCTTCTCTAGGTAGATAAGTGTATTCCACCTTTTCTAACTGATTAGTGAGAGTTTCCAAATAAGTTTGGTGAGGGGCTAGACTTTCGCTCCTTACTTTCCATATCTTAGAGATTTAATTAATGATCAATGAAGAGTCTCCGAATATTCGTAATTTTTTCACTCCCAATGCCAAAGCTGTTTCAAGGCCTACCACGCATGCTTCGTATTCAGCAGCGTTGTTGGTAACGTTGAAATCAAGCTTTATGGAGATTGGAACATGCTCTTCTTTATGTGATACTAGTAATGCTCCAACGCCACTTCCCTTTTGGTTTGAGGCTCTGTCGAAGTATAAGGTCCAAGTATCATCCTCCACGACCATCAAGTCCTCATCTGGAAATTCATTGTCGTGTATTGGCGTCGAATCTTCTATTGGAAAGTCCGCTAGAAAATCTGAAACCACAGATCCTTTGATAGCTTTTTGTGGCATGAATCTTACATCAAATTGCGCTAAGTTGACTATCCATCTTTATATGCGCCCAATTAGTGTAGATTTCTCGAATAAATATTTGAGTGGATCTAATCGAGAAACTACAAAGACTGTATGCACGAGCATGTAATGTCTTAACTTTGTTGTGGCCCACACCAATGCGAGGCACAATTTCTCAAGTGGTGTATAGCGTACTTCATACTCGAGCATCTTTTTGCTCAGATAGTAGATCACATTTTCTTTGCCTTCTACTTCTTGTGCTAGCATGCCTCCCATTGTCTCTTTGGTGACTGTTAGGTACAACCTAAGAGGTATTCCTGGAAGTGTTGGTGCCAATACGGGAGGATTTGCGAGATAGGCTTTGATCTTTACAAAGGCTTTTTGACACTCGTCATCCCATATTACTGGTACATTCTTTTTAAGCTTTTTGAAAATTGGTTCACATATTGTTGTCAATTTTGATATGAACCTGCTTATGTATTGCAACCGGCCAATAAATTCTCGAATTTGCTTCTCGATTTTGGGCAGTTGCATTGACATGATTGCCTTGATCTGGGTTGGGTCTATCTCTATTCCTCTAGAGCTTATAACATAACCCAAAAGCTTACCTGGGGTAACTCCAAAAGCACACTTGGATGGATTCAACCTCATGTTATATTTTCTTAGCCTTTCGAAGAATTTTCTCAAAGCTATTGGATGGCCTGGGCGATCTTTTGAATTCACAATCATATCGTCCACATATACTTCAACTTCTTTGTGTATCATGTCTTGGAGCAAGGCAGTCGCTGCTCGTTGGTAAGTAGCACCTGCGTTTTCAACCCGAATGGCATTATCGTGTAGCATTAAGTACCCCTTGGTGTTATGAAAGTTGTTTTCTCAATGTCTTCTTCCGCCATGAGAATTTGATTGTACCAAGCGTATCCATTCATGAACGATAGAAGTGCATTATACGTTGTATGATCTACCAGAATATCGATGTGTGGTAAAGGGAAGTCTTCCTTTGGACTTTCCTTATTTAGATCTCGATAGTCGACACACATTCTTACCCTTGCATCCTTTTTCGGAACAAGGACGACGTTGGCGACCCAGTAGGGGTATTTGGATACCTTGATAAAACCTGCAGTTATTTGTTTTTGAACTTCTTCTTTTATTTTAAGAGCTACGTCGGGCTTCATTCGACGCAACTTTTGTTTTACAGGTTTCATTCCTGGAATTAGTGGTATGGTGTGTTGAGCTATTTCTCTATTAATGCTTGGCATATCTTCATATGACCAAGCGGCTACATCAATGAATTTTTTAAGAAAATTGATTCAATCGGTTCTTTCTTGTTCATTAAGTGTAAATCCGATTTTAACTTCTCTTTTATTGGTTGAATCATTTGAGATATCAACCGTCTCAGTTTCCTCAATTATCGGTGTTTTCTTTTCAAGTGTTTCCATTGCTTTAATAAGTTCTTTGTCATTTTCATTGTTAGTTAAGCAATGCTTGTCATCTTGGGTTAAAGAAAAACACGAGGAGTAAGAGGAAGAAGACATATTATTAAATTTGAAAATCATTACATCGAAGAGAGATATTGAAGGAGTTATGTCTTCGATAAGTGCAATTACTAGATATATCAAGGAGCACTATTATGGAAATAATAAGTTCGTTCTCTTGGGGCGTCATCATCTGTTGCTAGACTATGAGAGATGATCTTTGAACTAATAAAATAGCACAAAGCCCGCTAGAATGGATCCTATGAGGTCACACACAAAGGTATTGGGTTAAGCAAGTAAGAGGCCCATTATTGGGCCTTATGAGTATTTAACTGATCATGAATAGGATTGGGCTAGTGTAGTTTGATTGGGATTGAGAATTGGGCTTGGTCATGGACTCTTATTTATGGATATGATCTATAAATAATATCAATGCCTAGGGTTGTAAAATACAGGAGTCACAATTAACTTACAGTGAATTGTGAATCAAGGCAACCAAATCCCAAAACCCTCATCTCCCTCTCTCTCTCTCACGGCACCCCTTCCCCCCCCCCTTTAGACTTGCGGCCGTCCACCTCTGGTGGTGCTCGCGGTGGTTCGTGACTAGTTCGTTGCTCATACTTCTCCGTAGAAGGTCGATTGAAGAGTTCGATCGCGACTAACTAGCATTAGTGGAGGTCTTAATCCGTGCCTGTGGACCAAGTAGAGGAATCACGTTTGAGGTTCTTTGTCTCCCTTGTTCTTGCTGGATTGCTAGTGGAATCACGCTTCAAAGGTATTATTCTTACTCTTTATGTGTTATGCATGAGATCCTTGGTTAGGTGCTATATGAATATGATTCATGATTTTTCTGTTGCGTAGTACCTATATTTCCCTACAGTGGTATCAATTAGCCTCTTGCAATCACATATATTGAGTATTAAACCTTTGTTAATCCACAATTTTAATTCAATTAGGAGGGAGAATAATTTAATTATGGGTCAATTATTATATTAAATGTGATTTAACAATATAGAATCATTAAAGTTGTTTAATTTGCTCCATATTAGCCTTAAATTGATCCGAAAAAGCCCTATTATTTTCGAAAATTCGAACCCCCCCCCCTATTATTTCGAAAATTTCGAAATCAAGAACCCTAATTTATGAAATTTGTGTTTTTGATTTTGATTTAATTTGATAGTTTTATGCTTAAAGAATTTAATCTAATTGATTTCATGATAAATTATAAATTTTTCATGATCAACCTATTTAATTTAAAAGTTAAACTTAATTGGGATTAAATTCATGAAGAACCCTAATTTTAAAACTGAATATGATTTAATTTTAAAATTAAATGGACCACATTAATTTTAATTTTAATAAAAATATTTTGTTTTTAAATGAAAATCAATAAAAAAAAAAGGGGGGGATTAAGGTGCGGCAGCCGTGGCTGGGTGGCGCAGCCACGACGACTGCCGCACCGGTGGTGGTCTAGTAGGGAGGGTGGGCTGGGCACGGGTCAGTCAAGGGGGCAGCACAGCAGTGCACCACCCCGATGTCTGTGCTGCTGCTGCTGCTGTCCGCGCGTCGCTGCAGGGTTTTTCAAAATAATAAAAAAATATATATTTTGAATAAAATCAGTTTTCAAAATTAAAAATTAAAAGATAAGTTTTGATTTTGAAAAGATAATTAACAAAGTTAAAGTTGTTAATTTTGTTAAGATAGGATAATTATGGAGAAAAGATTCTATTTGGATAATAATTGATTAAATAATATGATTATCCCATAATTATTTTAGGATATTAATTGATTTAAAATATGTGATTGGCAAGTAATTTGGATAGAATTTCCTAAAAGTTAGGATAATCATGGAAAATAAATATGATTTATCTTCCATAATTAAAATAAGATTTGATTCTATCTCATACCTAAATTAAAATATATGATATTTTATAATTGGTTATGAATAATATATGATATTATCTAATTACAGTAATTAAATAAAATATGAGATTTTTTAGGAGCCATGTTTCCTTTACTGTGAACATTCGATGTTGTAGTTTAGGAAAGCATGATGAGTGATTTATTATGTGGCATTTTATAATATATGATGTTATATATTGCTATATAGACTAGTATGACCCATAGATTCTAAATACGATCTGCGCATCGTTTCGTATTTTTGTAATCTAAATACGGTCTGCGTACCATTAAGTATTTTTGTAATTTATTTTATTTTATTTAAGTAGTAGATAGAATATAATAGAATTACAGGTTGCAGTTAATCCAAGAATTCATGGAGTGGAGGCCCAAAGGAGCAAGATGGATGAGATCCATGAAGGTTCAAGTGGGAGCTTTTTGCTTTATTAGTTTTTTTAGGATTAAGGGGCCATACTATGTCATGTTTTATTTATGCATTAGTAGATTATGCATGTTAGATTTCATTTATGTTGATTGATGATGCGCTAGAGTTCACTAAATAATCACAACATAATGAATCTAGGTCCCAGTAATATTGAGGTTGCTTTTCCAATTAAAACCCGATGAAACCTTCGATATTTATGGCAGGTCATGCCTCAGCTGGGTGTCATACTATATCTTAGGGGAGTGGGGGTAAATCACGTTTTACACTTTTAATTGGTTATACTCAACAAGGTTACCTAAAGAGTTTAGAACCTTGAAGCTAAGGGTAATAATTAAACATGTGATGGGTAATTATTCAACAAAGAATTACAAAGAGTTGTAATCAGTAAAGAGTTTACTCACCTTGAAAATGCAATGTTTGATGGTAGGGCCTAAGTCTGGTCAATTATTGCACAAATAAAGGATCTTGGAATCATTCTATTCAATAGGGATCAATTAAATTGAATGAATGTTTTAAAGTTACCAGTTTTATAATCGCTTATGGTACTTTAAAAGTTTATTAAACATAATTATTGAACTTTGCCTCGTTTGTTTTTGTTTGTAGATGAATAACTTATACGACAACACAATTTTACCAATGAAACTTAACCTAAGGCTGAATCTCAGAAGCTTAAGGGAATGGGAAAAGGAGTTGAGAAATGTTCTCATAAGCCATGGGCTTCAATCAATCAATCAATCAATCAAAGCCTTAATCCCAAAAGTGGGGTCGGCTAACATGAACCAAATTTGATTATTCCGTGTATTCATCAACATAAATCTTTCTCCTCCATCCCTTACGATCCAAAACTTCATCCTCACGTAAATCCATGCACTTCATATCCTTCCTCACTCCTTCCAACCAAGTCATCTTTGGTCTCCCTCTTCCTCGTTTAATCCCTCCATGGTCCCACTCTTCCACTCTTCGCACCGGTGCACCCTCGGGTCTCCGTCTTACATGTCCAAACCAACGCAGACGATTTTCCCTTAATTTATCTACAATGCCCGCCACACCTACTTTCTTGCGAATAACCTCATTTCTGATTCTATCTCTTAAAGTGTTTCCACACATCCACCTTAACATGCGCATTTCCGTAACCTCCATCTTTTTAATATGCTCTTTCTTAGAAGCCCAACATTCTGTACCATAGAGCAACACTGGTCTTATGGCAGTCCTGTAGAATTTTCCCTTCAACTTTAAGGGAATGCTGCGGTCGCATAACACTCCCGTGGCCGCTCTCCATTTAAGCCACCCTGACTTAATCCTGTGGGTCACGTCTTGATCAATGTCACCATTCTTCTGGATGATCGACCCTAGGTACTTAAAACATTCACTCATGGTCAAATCCTTTCCATCCAAACTCACCACTTCATTGCTTGTCCCCCTCTGAGTGCCAAAACGACATACCAAATATTCAGTCTTACTCCGACTTAGCTTAAACCCTCTAGATTCCAACCTTTGCCTCCATTGCTCCAACTTGACATTAACCCCATCCTTAGTCTCATCCACCAAAACGATATCATCTGCGAACAACATACACCATGGAACCTCATCTTGAATTGGTCTAGTTACTTCATCTAGAACCGTTGCAAAAAGAAAAGGGCTTAATGCAGACCCTTGATGCAATCCGATTGTAATAGGGAAATCTTTTGTCAACCCTCCGCATGTCCTCACATTTGTTGACACATCCCGATACATATCCTTAACTAGGTCTACATACCTTCGTGGGATACCTTTCTTCAACATTGCCCACCAAAGTATCTCTCTTGGCACCTTGTCATATGCCTTCTCTAAATCAATAAAGACCATATGAAGATCTTTCTTCTTTACCCTATAAAACTCCATCATTTGTCTTATCAAATGGATTGCCTCCATAGTAGATCTCCCAGGCATAAAACCAAATTGGTTATCTGAAATGCTTGTGCATGCCCTCAACCTTTGTTCAATCACCCTTTCCCACAACTTCATAGTATGGCTCATAAGCTTAATTCCTCGATAGTTAGAACAATCTTGAGCGTCTCCTTTGTTTTTATAAACCGGGACCAAGGTGCTCTTCCTCCAATCTTGTGGGATCCTTGTAGCCGTCCATATCTTGTTGAAAAGGTTTGTTAACCAATCAATACCAATCTTGAATCTCGTTTATACATTCCTGTTGAGAGCAAATACATAGAAAAGTATGGAGCTGAAAGGCATGCTGAAATTGTTTCAGCTGCAGAGAAAATCAGAGAGCTCATTTTAGAATCTATTCCAACTTGTTGGAAAAGAAGATTCAGGCACTATGAGCTAACCATATTTTACAAATGTCTTCGTGCCATCTGTCGAGGTGGCATTGGAGCATTAGGAAGTGGAGGCATAAATGATCAAAATGTAAGAGAGGTCGTTAACTCGATCCCTCAGATTTACTATTCCTTGACTGATAGTGTAAGGTATGAGGCTTACAATGTTCATTGTAAGATAATGGCTAAAAGACTCATGCCTGGTCAGTCAGTAAGGGCCCATGTAAGGGAATTGATTGAAATGTTCAATCAAATGGATGTCCTTGGGAAACCAATCGATGATGACTCTGCTCATGATATTATTTTGTTCTCACTCCACGATGGTTTTGATATTGTCAAGCTCACTCATAATGATGAGGGATCTTCGGTGACATTGATCAATCTGTTGCTTAACCATGCTGAGGAGTTCCTGAAGAGGAAAGGAAGCGAATGCTTCTTTTGCGGTAGTTGGCCATGCCATACACCAGGGTGTCCCCACTATACACCAGTGAAAACGGAAGGTAAAGAGTTACTTGATGTTTTCGTTGTAGAAATTAATCTTACTTCATCTTCCACTTGGGTATTTGATACCGGATGTGGTGCTCATATCGTTAATAACGTGCAGGGCTTGAAAGAAAGTAAGAAGTTAGCAAAAGGAGAACTAACGCTTCGAGTAGGAAGTGGAGCAAAAGTTGCTGCACTTGCTATTGGAAGCTATCACTTAAGACTTCCCTCTGGAGTTATTTTGGTGCTTAATAACTGTTATTATGTACCAACAATAACTAAAAACATTATTTCAGTTCCTATTTTAGATTCTGAAGGATTTTCATTTGAAATAAGAGACAAGTGTTGTTTTATTTCGAATAAAAGTATGTTATATGCTAACGCCAAATTAATTAATGGTTTGTATGTATTAGAATATACAACCCATGTCTACAATATTGATCATAAAAGGCAGAAAATAGATGGTTTAAACCCAACTTACCTATGGCATTGTAGGCTTGGTCGCATCAACCAAAAGCGCATCCAGAAATTACACAAGGATGGACTTCTTTCTTCATTTGATTATGAATCATTTGAAAATTGTGAGTCATGCTTGCTTGGGAAAATGACTAAGTCACCCTTCATGGGTATAGGTGAAAGAGCTAGTGATCTTTTGGGACTCATACATACGGATGTGTGTGGACCAATGAGTCAAAAAGCAAGGGGTGGGTTTAACTACTTCATTACTTTTACTGATGATTTAAGTAGATATGGTTATGTCTACTTAATGAAGAACAAATCGGAATCCTTTGAAAAGTTCAAAGAATTCCAGAATGAGGTACAAAACCAACTTGGGAAAACGATTAAAGCATTACGATCAGATTGTGGTGGTGAATATTTAACCCAAGAATTTGATGAACATCTGATTAATTGTGGAATACTTTCACAGTTAACTCCTCTAGGAACGCCACAGTTGAATGGTGTGTCAGAAAGGAGGAACAGGACTTTACTTGATATGGTGAGGTCCATGATGAGCTTTACTGATCTTCACATATCATTTTGGGGATATGCATTAGAAGCAGCTGCTAGAATACTAAACATAAGCCCGTCCAAAGCAGTTGAATAGACTCCATATGAGATGTGGAATGGAAGAGCTCCAAAGTTGTCTTTTCTCAAGATTTGGGGATGTGAAGCCTATGTAAAACGTTTACAAGGTGATAAACTACAACCTAAATCAGACAAGTGTTTCTTTGTGGGCTATCCAAAAGAAACAAAAGGGTATTACTTCTACAATCGCGAAGATAACAAAGGGTTTGTTGCTCGCGATGGTGTCTTTCTAGAAAAGGAATTCCTGTCTAGAAAGCCAAGTGGGAGTAAAAAGGTTCTCGAAGAAATTCGAGACGAGCAACAAATGGATGTGGATAACACCACATCAGAGGCGAGGGCGCATGAGTCGATTAATCATGTGTCGGAGCGAGCTAATTCGACTAGCGAGACTCCTATCGTCTCACTTGAACCTAGTTCATGCGAAAATCTTCAAGGAGTTGGAGAGAATATTTCTATTGTTGCTCCTACCCCACGTAGGTCTGCCAGAATCAGAAACAAACAGTTTGTTGAAGTTCTGATAACTGAGGATTCTGAAATCTTATTATTAGAGAATGAAGAACCTACAACCTACAAGCAAGCTTTGGCGAGCCCCAACTCAGATAAATGGCTTGAGGCCATGAAGTCCAAAATGGAATCAATGTTTGAAAATGAAGTGTGGACCCTAGTTGACTTGCCTGATGGGGTAAAACCTATTGGTTGCAAATGGGTTTACAAAATTAAAACAGACAAGGATGGAAATGCCTACATCCATAAAGCAAGACTGATTGCGAAAGGATACAGACAGATTCATGATATTGACTATGATGAAACCTTTTCCCTAGTAGCCATGCTTAAGTTCATTCGGATTCTTCTAGCGATTGCTGTATTTTTCGATTACGAAATTTGGCAGATGGATGTCAAAACCGCCTTCTTGAATGGGTTCTTGACGGAGGAAGTGTATATGACACAACCTGAGGGTTTTGAAGATCCAGAAAATCCTATTAAGGTATGCAAACTTCAAAAATCCATTTATGGATTGAAGCAAGCGTCCAGGAGTTGGAATCTTCGTTTTGATGAAGCAATCAAACAGTTTGATTTTCTCAAAAGTGAAGAGGAAGCTTGTGTATACAAGAAGTCTAGTGGGAGCAGCATAGTTTTCCTAGTCTTGTATGTAGATGACATACTACTCATGGGAAATGACATACCAATGCTTGAGTCAGTCAAGGAATGGTTGAAGAGTTGTTTTTCCATGAAGGACTTGGGTAACGCCGAGTACATTTTGGGAATCAAGATCCATCGAGACAGGTCTCGAAGGATGATTGGACTAAGTCAAGAGACTTATATCGATAAGGTTCTTGACAGGTTTGAGATGACAAACTCCAAGAGAGGATTTCTCCCCATGTCTCATGGCATTACGCTCAGTAAATCTCAATGTCCGGTTATGCCGGATGAGATGAGATGTATGGCTATCACTCCTTATGCTTCTGCAATAGGATCAATAATGTATGCCATGATTTGTACGAGGCCGGATAATGAATTTGCTCTAAGCATGTGTAGCAGGTTTCAGGCAAATCCAGGTGACGCACACTGGACAGCTGCTAAGAACATCCTTATGTATTTGAGAAGAATGAAAGGAATGTTTCTATTTTATGGTGGCGAAGATGAGTTGGTTGTCAAAGGTTATACGGATGCAAGTTTCCAAACAGACAGGGATGACTTTAGATCACAGTCTGGGTACATTTTCTGTCTGAATAGAGGAGCAGTGAGCTGGAAGAGTTCGAAGCAAAGCACTGTCGCAGACTCTACAACAGAATCTGAATATTTGGCTGCAGTTGAGGCAGCCAAAGAAGCAGTTTGGATAAAGAAATTCCTAACTGAGCTTGATATCGTACCAAGTGCTCAAAAAGGAATTGAATTGTATTGTGACAACAATGGCACCATTGCTCAATCAAAGGAGCCTAGGTCACACTTCAAATCCAAACATGTTGAGAGGAAGTATCACCTCATTCGAGAAATCGTTAACAGAGGAGATGTGAAGATGTGCAAAGTTCATACGAATAAGAATATCGTTGATCCACTTACTAAACCCCTTCCACTACCTAAGCTTGAGAAACATGCTAGTGAAGCTGGATTGAAGCAAATGATGTAATTAGAAGTTGTATTTATTTTTGGAGAAAAATAAGTTACATATGTAATACACTCACTTGCAGAATTATGTTTAATCAGAAATTTTATTATTTCTCTTATTTAATGATGGTTTTCAATATTAAATAAAATGTCCAAAATAATTATGGATTGATGGGCTCATCAGGTTGATGACCTGGTGAATGAAACCCCACAGGTGAACAAAATCCATATATTATTTAAGTTCTTAGTTCAGAATCATTAAATTGGACATAAATGATTTCTGATAATGGACTAGCATGTAAGATTGATTGGATAGCGCAGTTTCATGGGCTATAGGAGCATAGTGAGGCTCGGTCAATCACATCGATATGCATGAATGATGCATGATCGAACTATAGACCTACTTTGAAGTTCAAGTATAGAGCTTCCGGATATATTAGTGGATTCCTTTGACATGAGTGGAACATTGATTTCATTCAATGGATGTTATGGCTGTGGTACACTCAAACGTCTGCTCGTAACTGGAGATTATAAAGGGTGTTTCCCGGTTATTTCAAAAATTGAGTGGGAGCTTTGGTAACCACAAGATTGAATAGAGTCTACCTATTTAATTAGGAATGTGTCTTGGCCCCTTGAAGAGGGAGAATTCAGAAAATGCATGGCCGTGCTCAAATGGATTACACAGTAACCATTTATTTTGTAATTCTCACTCAGTTTTCAAGAAAAGATTTGTGGACTAACATGATCACGACATGAGAGGCAATCATATTATCAAATCGACACATATTGACTTAAGGAATTTGAATATTGCGCACTTGTCTTAGACAAATGGGAGATTGAAGGAGTTATGTCTTCGATAAGTGCAATTACTAGATATATCAAGGAGCACTATTATGGAAATAATAAGTTCGTTCTCTTGGGGCGTCATCATCTGTTGCTAGACTATGAGAGATGATCTTTGAACTAATAAAATAGCACAAAGCCCGCTAGAATGGATCCTATGAGGTCACACACAAAGGTATTGGGTTAAGCAAGTAAGAGGCCCATTATTGGGCCTTATGAGTATTTAACTGATCATGAATAGGATTGGGCTAGTGTAGTTTGATTGGGATTGAGAATTGGGCTTGGTCATGGACTCTTATTTATGGATATGATCTATAAATAATATCAATGCCTAGGGTTGTAAAATACAGGAGTCACAATTAACTTACAGTGAATTGTGAATCAAGGCAACCAAATCCCAAAACCCTCATCTCCCTCTCTCTCTCTCACGGCACCCCTTCCCCCCCCTTTAGACTTGCGGCCGTCCACCTCTGGTGGTGCTCGCGGTGGTTCGTGACTAGTTCGTTGCTCATACTTCTCCGTAGAAGGTCGATTGAAGAGTTCGATCGCGACTAACTAGCATTAGTGGAGGTCTTAATCCGTGCCTGTGGACCAAGTAGAGGAATCACGTTTGAGGTTCTTTGTCTCCCTTGTTCTTGCTGGATTGCTAGTGGAATCACGCTTCAAAGGTATTATTCTTACTCTTTATGTGTTATGCATGAGATCCTTGGTTAGGTGCTATATGAATATGATTCATGATTTTTCCGCTGCGTAGTACCTATATTTCCCTACAGATATGTCCTCGGGGACTTGGTTGCTAACTATCCTAGGGGAAGAGATAGAAGAAGAGGGTGCTACAACTAAAGACTTAGATGACTCTATAGGAAAATACTCTGACTCTGACTCTGACTCAAACGACTCTTCGAACATCAGTCCTTGCCCCGTTGTGATGGAGATTTTCCATCCTCCTGGAGTAGTCACCTTGACGGTCTTGCGTCACCCTTGTAGTGAACCTTTCGCTGGAGTGATAAGCTTTGAGGGATCAAAGCTTTCGCTTTGTAGGACCGTTTGGATGAGCGAGGAGTTATCCTCTATGTACGTTGGCTCATCTTTTTCTCGCCCAAATAGTAATCCCATGACATTAAAGCCAAAGCATGGGGGTACTTTCTCCTTAAGAATTGGAGTTGGGATTTCGTCTATAAAATAGTAATCTAGGAAAATTTCGTATCCCGGTTGCCTTATGCCATTTACGACAAATGGTTCAGGAAATTCGTAGCATGGATATTCCTCTCCTTCTTTTATGAATTGTCCATTGAGGGTAAGAGGATACTGATCCATTGGGATTGCTTTCTTTTGGATGCGAGCGTTCCTACGTGTTTTTTACTTTTCCTGGGCTCGCTTGAGATCTTCCCGAGTCGGTTCGAAACCAAGTCCGAAAGTGTCCAATTTAGGGAGGCCAAGTGGTTCCAGCAATTTTACTATTGCTTTCTTCTTTCCTAAGGTCATCCTAGGAAAATGTCCTTGTTTCTTCAGAATAGCATTCATTATCATATTGGAGTAAGGGGTCGTGGCAAAGAGGGGTCCTTTCATCTTCCTCGATTAAGAAGACCACTTCATTAAAGCCCCACAAATCTTCATCGTCTTCATCGTGCTCCACATTAATTATTGGATTTTCTATAGACTTAATCCTCATGGGTGAAGCATAGATCCTAATTGGGATTCCTCCAACTATGGGCTTTACCAGTTGGTGGAGAGATGAAGGAACATCCTTTAGGTCATGAAGCCAAGGGCGTCCCAATAATAAATTGAATGAAGCCTTAATATCTACTACTTGCAATGTATTAGCGTGTTCTATTTCTCCCGCCGTTATATTAATGGTAATCTTACCAAGAGCTTGACGACGAGTGTTGTCGTAAGCTCTCATTCCGCTTGTTGACAGGGTTAGGTCTTCATCCTTTATGCCTAGCATCCTCGCAGTTCTGAGCGGACTGACATTAATGGTCGTCCATTGTCTACAAGAGTAATAGGGACATTCATTCTCTTGCAGACTACTGTGAGGTTTAATGTCTTATAATGCTAGTCACCTTCTGGAGGTAAATCCTTGTCGAAAAAGGTGATCAAGTTGATAGGACTTGGGAGATCACTCGTAAGGAAGTTAGCCAACCCCTCAGGAGTGGTGTCATAATCTATCCCTATCTTATCCAAGGCATTCATTACTGCTAACCTATGTTCTCGAGATGTTGCTAGAAGCTTCCATACATTCATTTCAACATTGGTTTTCTTGAACTGCTTGACAATATCATTGTCTTCTAGGATAGGTATGGGAACTTGCTGCGTAGTTGGTATAGGTTTTGTCAAAATAGGAGGTTGAATTCTCCCAAATGTTGTGAGGACGTCTATGGATGAATCTTCTTCAACCCAGAAGTAATCCATGGCATATGACACTGAAGGTGGAGGTCCTACCATGTCTTTTAAGTAAACGTCTTCTTCATCACTGTCCCAAACTCCATTAATACTTATGTCCTCTTCTTGTGGAATTTGGACTAGCCTTTTGTCATCAATCATTTTCTGAATTAAATCTTTAAATTTAAAGTAGTTTTCAATAGTGTGACCCCCTGATTAATGGTCTTGACAGTAGAATCTATATGTCCTTTTTAATGATTCAAACGGTCTCGGTTTGAGAGGTTTGACCTTGCCACTCTCGGAGAGCATATTGAACATTTGAGCATATGGAATCCCAATTGGAATATAGAGTCTATATCTCTTCTTGGGTTTATCAATTACTTGTAGAGAGAAGGGTTTCTTCTTTGTGGATGGAATCTTGTCACCCTTTTTCTGAAGCTCTTCTAATTGTTTCTTCGCAACTTCGAGAGCTTCACGCAGCAATTTTGATCTCTCCAACATGGAAAATGTGAGCAATTGTATATCCTCTTTACTTGCTAGTTTAGTAAAGTCATCCATGGCTTCAAAAAAGATCTCCTCCTCTTCTTCGATGGCATGGATTTCTTTGATAGGTTTGATGAGAGATGAGGGATCAACCTCGTTTTCCTCATCAGAGATTGCTAAGGGGTGAGCGAGAGGTGCACTATCAATGCTCGGCTTTTTACTGGCAAGAGACAGTGGCAGTTTGTTGTTGTCGATTAAATCTTGGATAGCTTCTTTAAGCTTCCAACAATTTTCGGTAAGATGGCCCCTACCTTGGTGATACTTGCAATGTGCATTAGGGTTCCAATAAGTCGTTCTCTTCTCTACCGGTGGATCCCCAAATGGTCCAATAGGAGTTATAAAACCTTTTTCAATTAATCGGTCAAATGTGGTGTCATAACTCATACCTATAGGAGTAAAGTTCCTCCTAAATGGTTTCTTTTGTCCTTGATTATTCTTAGCAAGGACTTCACTTAAGTTAAAGGTACCAACATTGTTTGAGTGGAAGAAGAAGGATTTTCATTATTCTTGCCTTTCCAGCCACTATTGGAGTTACTTTAGCAGCTTTCAGCTTAGCCAGGTCATCTTCAATATTGATTCCAATGTCATAAATGGCCTTGTAGGTATGGAGGTTATTCTGGTATTTGAGATGTTTGGAGTACTTCTCTTGAAGGTTTTTGATAAATAACCTCACAGATTCTTTTTCACTTGGCACCTCAATCATCTTAGCAGAGCTTTCTCTCCATTTGTTGAAGAAAGTGGTGAAACCTTCATTCTCCTTCTGCTTGAGGATTTCAAGTTCTCTATAGTGAATCTCAACTTGAATGTTTCACTTGTATCTATCAATGAAAGCGTTTACTATAGACTCCCAAGTAGAGGTTCTTTCTTTCTCAAGAGAAAAGAACCATTGTTGGCAAACGGTTTCGAGAGATAGTGAGAACAAAGAGGGAAGCACCTTCTTGTCAATACCCTTAATACTCATTATTGTTTCGAAGGTTCTTAAATGAAAGTAAGGGTTATCAGTCACTTTGAATTTCGGGATGTCGTTGGCATTGAACTTCTGCGGAAGAAGATCCTGGTCCACCGAGACCCCTTGTGAGCTAATTCCTTGAAACTTATAGTCACTAAATAGTTTGCTCAGACTCTCTTGCATGAGGTCCATCTGTTGTTGTTTCACAGGATCATCGATCTTGAGGGTTAAAACCTTTAAAGCATCTGTCACACTAATTAATTGGTTCCTAAGCTTATGAACTTCCTCTTGAGTTGCCATCATTGTCTTAGCTTTCCTTTTACGAGCGATTGGTTTGTCAAAAAGTTGGACTTGAATAAAAAGGTTGTCTTTGATCAAACACACTTCCTTTCTTGACCACGCACTGTAAATTAAACCATTTTTGTTTTAATGACTTGACTCAAATTGACTTTGACTTTACGGTTTTGAAAAAAGAAAAAAGTAAAAATAGGGTGCATATTTTTGGCAAAAAATAAGGTAGGTATAATTTTTTGGTTTAATTGGGGATTAATATCCGACTTACCCCCCTAAAAAAATGACGGAAAAAATATGCTCATACAAAACTCCCTTTGACATGGTCAAAGTGTGTATTAGTGTTTGCTTTATGTGGTGAGTGTAAGTGACGTGCTTTGACTCTTATGTAAGACCATGGGACTTAGTGCTTAGACTCAATTAATGACTTGATGAGGTATTATTACCAGTAAAATTGACTAGAAAACTGTTCAATTAGACATAAGGTGATGACTCGAGCAACAAACCAAACTGTCGCCAAAACGACAGGACCTCTTTGTAGTGTAGTGCCAGACGACAGGAATGTCGCCAGGCGCTACGCTCCACAGAGTGGCGCTGCAGTTTTGATCTTGGCGCCATTGTTGGAACGTCGATCTGGAACTGTTTTCGGTATTATTACTCTATAGGGTATGCCTAAAGTCGTACTAAGTCAACTCTGATTAATTTATTAGACTTTAATTACTCTAATTAATTAATTAATTAGGCAAAGTTCTTTTAGTCATAAATCAGTTTATTTAATCTTAACACAATTAAACAAACGGTTATGAAAAACACATAGAGGATGCACAACCAATAATGCACAATTAGTCAAGTAGGCACAACATGATGCAATGAGTTTGCAACCTAACCATGGCTCTAGTTCCCTAAAGTTCGGGATATGGGTTAGTCAATAGAGGATCCATGGTTAATTGTCTGGATGCACCACGCGGAAGCCTAACCGTGAAGGGTTGGCGCGAGTGCATGGGACACCGCGAGTTTAGAAAAACTCGCTTTCCATGGTTTGGTGAATTCAACATTCTCGGATGTACCCTTTGTTTCTCAGATCGTTCAATCAGGTACATGGAGCATGAGTTCCTAGGGGGTTATGTCCATATGTAGAACACATATGGGTTTCAGAAAAGTGAGAAAACTCAATCAGGAAGTAGGATTGAGTAAACAATGCTAAAAACTGGCCGAAATTAGAACGCATATTTCTGGCTTGGTATTAGAAGAACTTGGCGCCAGCAAACAGAGGGCAGCGCAACAATTTGGCTTTAGCGCCTTGCGACAGAAGCTGTCACCTGGCGCTAACGTCAAATTGTTGGCACTAGACTTTGTTCCCTGACGCTAGTTCCTACATGCCTCAGCAGCTTTCTGTGCTCGATAAAAATTTTCCAGTTTCGGGCAGCATTATTTTCACCCTAGTGGTGAAAGATATTCCTCAAATTTCCTACGTGTAAAAATCCTATGTTTTTAATTCATTACGGATGGTCTTTCCAATGAGATCTTTTTTATGCCTATGACAATAATGTTAATCAAAATTACGCACATGAAATACTTAGAACTTTTTGAGTATCATCCACTCATTCTAAATCGTTGCCAAAATAAATTTTAGGAATTAAAATAGAAATCCTCCCTAGTGGAGTCGCCAAAAACTGTAGGGAATATTTCAAACGTTATCCCAAACTTAAACCCCACTGTGATCATACACTAAAGTA
Source organism: Chenopodium album (assembly GCF_948465745.1). Taxonomy (NCBI): domain Eukaryota; kingdom Viridiplantae; phylum Streptophyta; class Magnoliopsida; order Caryophyllales; family Amaranthaceae; genus Chenopodium; species Chenopodium album. The sequence continues at coordinate 38,158,917 of NC_137838.1, forward strand.
CGGTGGCGTCCAAAGGGAAGGAAGATAGAGCACAAGAGTCGCCAAAAAGTTTTAGGAACTTGTAAACCGTTCGAGAGTTGAAGGTTACACCCCTTAACGATCTAGGAGATCGTTAACTCTAATAAGTCTGGAACCATGACTTGTAGTTCAGGGATGAAGGTACAAATCCAACCTAAAAGATATTGAACCTGCCCTAATAATAGGCCTCTACTTTATTCTGATCGTATTCATGTGCACCTCCTGACTAACATGCAATCAATAGGATTACCCTAAACCTGTTTATCTATGTTGGTTGAATATTAATGCACAAATAAAACTATTATTGGCGATCACTTAAATTATAATCAAATTAACCCTAAACAAGATTATAAAGTATCTTATATAAGCGTGATTACAAGTACCAATTCCCTTTAAACATGCATAAAAGGTGTGATCAAGCAATAACGATAAATATATCAAGCAACATAATAATAATCATAAATAATAATTAAAATAATCATGTTAAAGCATAATATTAATAGCAAGATCCTAGGCATGATACTAACAAGATTAATAACAAACCCTAACATGTCACTAAACAATAAAGATCAAATATATAGCCCTAACATGATACTAACATGAATATTAGGAAAGAAAATAAAAGACATCATACTTGTAATCATACTTGATATTAGGAGTTATTAGTTGTTACCCTAAACATGATACTGGGAGGATCAAAACACCCTAACATGACACTAAGAATCATAATAACAACCTAAGCATGATTTCTACATCATAATAACAATAAAAACAATTACAGCACTTACTTGGATGCCTCGTATCTCTTTCTAATAACAAAATACACGCGTTAGTAACTTCAAGGAAAATAATAAACAACAATTAAATTAAATAATTAAAAGAGAGATTGGGACCAAACCCTCAGAAATTAAAACCTTTCACGTCTAGGGAGAAGGAAACTTCGAACTTGGCTAAGCGTTTCTTGGTCTTGTGAATGCGGAATTTTGTATGAGAGAAGGTTGGTTTAGAAAAGAGAGAGAGCGAGAATCAGCTTTAGCTTAGAGAGAGAAGAGAATTAGAGAGTTGTTGATATTTGATAAGAATTGGTGATTGTTGGTGATTGAAAACGGAGGTTTTAGGAGGCTATTTATAGAGAAAATCAGCCAAACGGATAGAAAAACAAATCAGAGTTTCGATGAGGAAAAAAGAAGTTAGCGCCAGGCGCTGAACATTAACGTCAGGCATGTCTGTCATCAGGCGCTAATTAATTTTTTCACGCGTTTTCTTAATTCAGATAAAATTTCGCCGTACAAAAAGGCAAAATCGTATTTTCCTTAAAAGTACTCTTTTATTCTGATTAAAACTCCAAAAAGTCAACAAAAGTCAATTTATCAATGCTAATTGAATTAGGAATGAAAAGAACCTTCTAGAAGAATCTTGAAGACTAAAACCAATCCTAATTGCATTAGGAATGATAAATCAATATTAGGCCCTCCTCTATATCATTGGGCCGCATATAAGGCTTAAACCGGGCCCAGTTTAGTAATTTTGCCATAACATCCTCATTATTCATCGGAATTGGGATTATAATATATCGTTGGAAAGCTCTTTTCAAACCCCATCCAACTACACCATTATTGGACCCATACTATGAACAAAACAAAACTGGATTGGCTATTTTCTTAAAATAGTCTTTCAAAAACAGAGAGAAAGAAAAAAGAAATTAAAACTATCCGCAACACTAAACCTTCCACACTTTCACTTCACTCGATTATGATTCAACGTGAAAGGTGCTCATCACTGGGTTTGGTTTTGGGGAGACACAAATGGGTGTCTACAAGTGGTGTGGGGTAGCATATAATATCGTAGTTTTTAGTTGCCCACACTGATGCTAAACTTGTTTTTTCCAATGTGCTATATTTTGTTTTATATTGGATGAATTTTTTTCTTATGTAATATATTGCACGCTCGACTTTTTCTACCTCTTGTGCTAACATGGCCATTGTAGCTGTGTCTATGACTGTGATGTATAGCCTAAGAGGTAGTTTGGGTACTGGTTGTGCTAAAACTGGTGGACTTTTGATATAATCTTTGATTTTCTCAAAGGCCTCTTGGCATTAATCGTCCCATTCATGTTTTTCCTCCTTTTTTCAATTTTTTTAATTGCCTCACAAGTCATTGTCAACTTGTTGATAAATCAACTAATAAACTGTAGTTTGCCAAGAAACCCCTTAATTTCTTTTTCTCTTTGAGGGGGAGGCATATCAACAATTCTCTTTATTTTAGAGTGATCGATCTCAATACCATGTGTGCTTTCTACGTATACAAGTAAATTGCCAGAAGTTACTCCGAAGGCGCATTTTTGTGGATTCAATCGCATTCTATATTCTTTTATACGAGTGAAGAAATTGCGTAGAGCTTTTATGCGTCCTGTTCTATGTTTGGACTTCACGATCATATCATCCACAAACACTTCTATTTCTTTATGCATCATATCATGCAAGAGAGGCGTAGCTGTTCTTTGGTACGTAGCTCCTGCATTTTTTAGACCAAATGGCATGACTATATAGCAATATGTACCTCAAGGGGTGATAAAGCATGTCTTTTCTTTGTCTTCTTTTGCCATTAGAATTTGGTTGTAACCTGCGTATCCATCCAAAGAGGATAACATCGCATGTTCAGCCGTGTTATCTACCAATATGTCAATATGAGGTAGAGGAACATCGTCTTTAGGGCTAGCCTTGTTCATGCCCCTAAAGTGAACACACATGCAAACTCGTCCATTCTATTTAGGGATTGGGATGATATTTTCTACCCATTCTGAGTAATTACATACACGAATGAAGCATGTGTCTAATTGCTTTTGTACTTCTTTTATATTCAAAGCGACATTAGGTTTCATTCGTCGAAGTTTTTGTTTTACATGTTTAGAAGTAGGGTTCAAGGGAATAGTATGTTCCGCAATTTCCCTACCTATTCTAGGCATGTCTTTGTATGACCAAGAGAGCACGTCTTTGAATTATTTGAGCATCTATATAAGGATCGATCGCTCTTTCGGATCTGAAGTTAAGCCAATTTTGACTTCCCTTTTGTTTTCATTAGTTCCTATATTGATTGTTTTAGTTTCTTTAATCACAGGATTCTTTTGTTCTCGTTCATTCATAAATTCAACCAATTTGTTAATATTTCCGTCTTCATTAGATTGATTATTATAGCATTCAAAAGATTCAAGAGAAGACATATACTCGGAAATAGAGCTTATATTATTGAAATCAAACAAATGTACATCAAGAGAAGAATCCTTTTTGGGATGTTTGTCCTTAAACTAGAAAATAAAGACTCGCCAATGGCCACAAGGCCTAAACTTTAAGCTTCCTTAAAATCTAAAGTAAACTCATCGTCAGATTCTTCAAACAACTTCCCTTCGCCAGTGATGATTGCCAGCTTATCACCTTTATGGTTAATCCATTTGAAAGATTTTTTCCATCCATGCTCAAAGGTTTCATTAGAAGAGGTTATTAACGAGGTTGGGTCAAAAGCTTCATCTTGGCTAGTGTTCTGATTAGTATTTGTAGCAACATGGTTTTGCTCTAGTCCAAATAGCAAGTTGGATGCTTTCCTATCATAGCACCCTGGAGTTGGGTGTTTTGATTAAACAATTTCAAAATCGTCATTCAAAAAGTAGCAATCATGGAATTTTTCAAATCCAAGCTTCTTGATACCTTCTAGAACTAATGGTTCTTGAAAGTCACAGCATGGGTAATCCTCTCCCTCCCTAATGAATTGTCCATTAAGGGTTTGATTGTGGGATAGGAGTAAAGTGATTATCCCTTTCTTATTGTTGTCTCTACGTGCATTGATCTTAGCATTGTAAGACTATAGTTCTTCTTTGGTTGGTTTATATCCCAATCCAAAAGAGAAGCATTTCTTTGGGATATAAAGTAAAAGAGATTTCTTTTTTTCTATTCCCAAGGGCATCCCAGGAAAGTAACTACTCTTAAATGATATATTGTTTACTATTGGAGTGGAGTATGGATCAAGCTTCCCTTGAAGGCTTTCCTCCATTTCTAGTGTGCAAATTGCCTCCACGGAAAATTCCCACATGTCCTCTTCATCATTATAATGATTTATTTCTAGAAGTGATTGATCATTTATCGCTATTTTGAGAGGAGAAGCATGTATAGTCATAGGAGGACCTTGATAGTTCAACCTAATCATTTGATGAGGTGAGGATGGTATCGCTCCAAGCTCATGTATCTAAGGATGTCCAAGAAGAAGGTTGAATGTGGGTTTAATGTCCATGACAAGAAATTCCACCATCTTTTGTAATGGGCCTGTGGTAATTGGTAGCTTAACAGCTCCACACATTGATCTCCTTGAATTGTCAATGCTTTGTGTTGTTGATTGAAAATCTTTGTCTGGATTAAGGCCTAAGTATTTTACAATTTGTAATGGGCACACTTGTATAGCTAACACATTGTCCACCAAAGTAATAGGGATGTTGTATCCTTTGCACCCCATAGTTAAGTATAATGCATTTTTGTGGGTGGTGTCTTTTGAAGGAAAATCATCATTAGTAAAAATGATTGATTTGTTGGATTTCTTGCTACTAAGCAAGCTAAAGAGATCCTGAAGAGTTTTGTCTTTACTCACAGATAAAGCCATTAGAGTATTCATAACAGAATTCCTATGTTTTTTAGAAGTACTTAGGAATTCCCAAATGCTAACATTTGCCTTAGATTGGTGAAGTTCTTTCACCAATGGATCTTCCACCTCAAGCGGAGGTGGTATTGAATTTTAAACTTGATTTTGAGCTTGATTTTGAGTGGTAAAAGATTAATTGGGTTGTGTTTGATAAACTCGCCCAGAACGAGTTAGATGATCTATCTCGTTTGGGTTAGTTGTAGGACTCGTGAACCAACTTTCTTCTAGAGGCTTTAAGTGCGCCTCCATTTCAAGATGCTCCATGATTTGTTCTTGATGCCATTGTTCATCCAAGGAGAGATTTCATAAGCCTTTTAATTTCCCCAACAAATGATCCCAATCAAGCTCTCCATTTGTCTCATTGTTTATACAACGTGGAGGTGGGACGGCGGCGTACTTAGAGACTTATAAGTCTTGGAAGTCGTCGTCTCATAACCTACACACTTCATTAGTTGCCCCTATGAGTTTTGTGGTTAGAGGCTTCCCTATGGGAGTGATATAATCTAAAGGATTCAACGTATCACTTCCCATATGATCCTCATCAATGTGAAATGTCCCTAATGGGGATACATTGTTGTTGGGTTTATGCGTGGGAACTCTCCCATCGTCTACTAAATCCTCAATCTTTTGCTATAGGACAAAGCAACGTTCAGTATCATGCCCAACACCTCTATGATAAGCACAATAAGCATTGCCATCCCATTGAGAGTTTCTTTTTTCTAGAGGGGTGGGTAGCGTTGACCCTGTTGGTGCAAGTAATCCTTTTTCATATAATTTTTCTAGCAACTCTTTGTAGTTCACAGAAAATTGAGTAAACCTTCTTTCTCTTGTCCATCTTCTTCGAGGGTCATTACTATGGTATTGATTTGTGCTATTATATTCCGTGGAAGTCGCAAATACATCAATAGAGAATGAAGTGTTACCATTCCTCTTTTTATAGTTGTTCTTAGGTTGATGATGATGCGGCTTGTTTGCTTTTTCTTTAGAAAGATTATCTTCAATTCTAGTAGCCATGCATACTATAGACCATTGGAAAAGTGTCTAAAACAAGGTAGCGTAGATTTTTGTTGTACTTTTCATGACAATTGTCAATGAAATTTTGTAGTAACTCGAGTTCAGGTGGCCTTTGGGCAAGGTGAGTCGCCTTTTCTCGCCATCTACCATAGAAAGCAAGGAAAACTTCATCGTCGTCTTGCTTAAGCATCTCAAGTTAACATAAAGTTGATTTGAACTCTACGTTACTTTGATATTAGGTGATGAAAGACGAAACTATTTCTTCCCATGTTGTCTTGAACTTCGCATGTAACCCATAGTACCACTCTCTCGTGGCTGGATCTAGAGATAAAGGAAAAGTCAAATCATTCACGAGGGTAAAACTAGGTCGTTATCTAATCTTCCCTCGGTCAAACTAAATTTATAAACACTTAACAAACCTATATACGAGTATAGAGGAAAGTCAAGGGTCGATCCCAAAGGAACGGTAATGTTCAAGCACTTTAAATTATGCGCCTAAGCTAGGTCGAAGATGAAGCTAAGAGAGAATAATAACAACTAACAAAACAAGTAACCAAGGAAATAAAACACTAGGAACGGGGATCAACAAGTAATCATGTCAATTGCAACAACTTGAGTAGAGCATGCCAATCAAAGGTTGTGAAGACTGATGATAAGAGAAATCAATTGGAATCAAAGAGCTATCTTCTAATTTTTCACCTAGGGTTCACTATGAATAACAAACTAAGAGAATCACAATTAAAACCAATCGATAATTGCAATTCCTAAATCAATTTTTCGTGTCATTAGCAATTAAAATGCAATCTAATATAATTCTCAAGGCCTAATCGAATTATACACATGCAAACCTTCACTAATCACTTTAATCTCAACAATCAATCAACAAACTTCCCAAATTAATCAAAATTAATTAATCATACAAGTTTCACCCAATTCCTAGCCAATAACTACTCAAATATAATCATCTATCAACAATCAACTAAAGGAATCAAGAATCAACCATATATCAAGAACAATTACACTAATCAAGCATTAACCATCAAAATTAAACCAAACAAATATGAAATTAAATAAAGCAATGAGGTGAGATAGAGTTAAGAATGATTATTGATAATAAAGAAGATCTTGTACACAACTGTCACACTTGTATCTTCAATCTCTCAATCACCATTGAAATCCTTCACTTTCTCTCTCTAAAATCTACTCCTAATTTAGAGAGAGAACCTCCTAATCAAACCTAATTCTAGAGAGAGACATTCTAATCTAAAAGTATTTCATGTATGAAGAATAAAGAAGGACGTACAATATATATACAACAAGAGGAAAGAAAAGAAATCATAAGTAAAGCCCAGAAACCCGCGCCCGCGGAGGAGAAGACCCCCAAGGCCCAGCCCGCGGCTGGAAACTGCGCTCGCGCCCTCGGGGTGCCCGCGGCCTGCCCTCGGGAAGTTCCTGCCAAAAATTGTTGCAAAAAGGTCGCAGCAGCCCCGCGCCGGCAGCCAGCCTGCGACTGAGCTGCTGGTGCGTGGCTGCTCGTGCAGCGCGCAAGGGAGCTCGGGTTGCTGCACTTTTTAGGCACTCGGCTCGCTTCTTTGACGCTCGGGATTGCCACCTCGGAAATCGAGCTTGCGGAGCTTGCTTCGATAGGATTGACTTGCGTGCTTGGCTTCCCTAACTTGGCTCCATTAAATTCCTTGAATGCACTTGAGCTCCCTCCTTGATTTATTAAATCCACGGGAACACGACAGACCTACAAAACAAGACAAAGAAATGGAGAAGCGAGAGAAATAGCCGAGAAATGAATAAAATAATAAGAAAATCATTAAAAGCACACATTTCTCTAAACTAACACACAAACACGCAAATCGAGCATTATTCCCTAAAAACACGACATAAACGACTAAAAACGAGCATAAAAATATTAAGAAAACATGGCCTAAAGGTGTCATAAATGGCACGGATCAAATTACCCCAAGATAAAATTTTGCTCGTCCTCGAGCAAAACAAAATCCAACCCAAGGGAAAAATAATGACATTATTCACGCAAAGAAAGAAACAAGAAAATTAGAGAGGATGGGAATGTACACTAACTCACTTTCGTAGGAATCACGGTCAATTTTAGCAACTAAAGACAAGCCATTTAAACCCCTAGATCGCCCTAGAGGACGAGTGATGCTTTCGTAAAGGTTTCCTATAAGATTAACCCATAACTCTCATAATAATACAAACAAGGCAAATCATGCGAAGGAAATCAAAAGAAAAGAAGAGCAAACATATGTTCCTGAAGGGGCTTTTCCAAATGCACAAGCACAAAGGAATGCAAATCTTTCTAAACAAGTAAGGGAGTGCACGTTTCAAGATACTCGAGGTTAATTGAAACATAAATATACTAAGCATAGGAACTAGAGAAACCCAATCCACTTTCATCCCAAACGGTCTTACCGCGTTCTCCCTACTAGCCTCATATTTTCCCCTAGTCATGAGCATCTCAAAAGTTCCACAAAGGAACTGGAAAAAGAGATAATTTTTGGCTACTCGACGTCTCGACAATGCATCCCCTTTCCTTAGGCTTTAACTCATGATGCCCTCCCTCGTTATGTGACTCAACCTCTAGGTCAAAAGGACTTTCCCAAAGGTTGTAATGCAAGGACAAAAGGTTGAGGGTAGGCTTAAAATTTAAAATTTGGCGGTATTCCAAATTAGTGAAGCAAAGGGTGATCAAACCTTCTCCTCATAACCAAGAAATCGCCAAACAAAAACAAACTAACTCCCCCAAGCTTATTCAAAGTTATAACCACAATCATATGTACAAAAAGCGTAAACGCTTCTCCCCCAAGCTTAAAGGAAGCATTGTCCTCAATGCTTGAAAAGAAGAAAAGAATCACATCAAAATATTTTTTATTTTTCTTTTTTTCATTTCTTTTTTTTTTAAATGTTCATTTCTTTCAAAGCAATTTTCCATGCCTCTTTAACTTAGGACGGCTTTTACAATTTTGCATGTAACATGTCCTTGCCTCTATTTTACTTTGGACGGCTTTTCCCTTATTCACTTGCCATTATTCACACAAATGTCACAACATAAACTTGCTTTCAAGAGAACCAAATAACAAAACTCCTCCACCACAAACTACAACAATAATGATCAATTGCTTCACAAAAACCAAGAATGGAAACGAAAATGAAACAAAAGGCTTAAGATTTAAAGATGTGGCTTGAAAAGAAGGGAAAAGACTCAAATGGTTAGCAAGAAGGCAAATGTAAACCCATTGAACTAAAAAGAAAGAAAATTAACCTAGAAAAGAAAAATTACCCCCCTCCCTCGAAAAGATGCCTTTGTCTTTCCTAGATGGCTCAGTCTCGATTGTGAGAATTATGAGTCAAGATTCTAGATAAGGTCCGCAATAGTCAAGGATCCATGCCGCTCAAGCAAATATATGTTGAAGGCTTGAAAAATAATGAACCTCGCATGGATGTAGCAAAAACTCACTATTGGTGTCAATTCGACTATAGGAAGCAACTACCAACATGCCACAAACAAGTAGAATCCAGTTTCATGGTCTCACTAGTTCTAACCAACTAACTTAGCATGCTCTATCCTAGAATCAACCAAGCATACTCTCAAACCGTGCACACCATTACCATTTAAGAAGAAAAACATTCAATTATACAAGTCCAAAAGTATAATGTCCAAAGCAAGAACAAAACAAAACACAATGCAATTTGCCTTGTTAGAAACAAAAATCTTTTTAGGATTTTCAAAATAAAGAACTTGGAAATGCATATACAAATGTGCTTGGCATATATGAATCAACATTCCACCAAACATGTTAGAATACCCTCCCCCAAGCTTGAATGAGACCTTACACACAAACATAAACCAAATAATCAATGGGAGGGGAAAACAAGGATATCAATCCAATCAAACCAACATATGTCCAACAAATCATCATCCACTTGAGAAAGAGCAGGGAAGGATATTAACAGATATTCAGTGGGTGTAAATACCCGCAAATGACCCATTTAAACCATTCAAAGCTAATTTCCTTAAGAATTGAACCTTGCCTTCCATATGCTAGCAAACATAGGAGTCAAACTTGCTTGATTCTTGATCCAAATCGAAGCACCAAAATATATCAAGTCATGTTCCTAGAAAAAGGCACACAAACATTTCCATGAGATAAAATCTATTCTAAAAAGAAAAGAAAATGAAAGCAATAAAACACGGGTTACTTCCCGAGAAAGGCTTGCTTAAGGTCCAAGCTTGACCGCTCTAGAAAATAATAATTCAACGCACGCAAAAGCTTGTCAAATGCACTACACATTTCTTAAGATAAACAGTAGGAAAATGAAGGGATAAGAACGTGCAACAAGATTACTGCACGCAAGTGAGAAGGGATATGCCAAAAGAAAGAAGAAAGAGGATTAAAAGGAATAAGAAGAAAATAAGAAGAAGGGGGAATAAAAGAATGGAAAGAAAAAGAAAAAGGAAAATCCTTCTCACTAAAATATTTTTGGGTGGCGACATCACCCTTTTCCTCAATAGAAGACAAATGAGGGGCATTAAGATCATTATAGACAAGGGAGTCCCTAAAAGGCTCATCAACAAAGGAAGGGAGGAATATTAGAGTGTAGGGAATATGGTTTAAATTGCTTGAAAAAGGGACATAAGAGGAGGGAATAGGGGCTATGGTCTCACAAATGAAATCTTTCTCACCACCATGCCTCAAATCACCAATAAGAGCATGAAAATCAATCATGGAATCCTCAAAATAAGAACAGTCATGATCATCATCTCCCTTAAACATCCAACTTCCAAGAGGAACTACATAATCCCCTTCACTACAATCATGAACAACAGCTCCCTCAACTTCCTTAAAGCCTAAAGTCTCAAAGCCATGCATGAATGGATCCAAATTAATTTCAAACTCATCTCTCTCCCATGAAGCATTCTTAATGAACTCACTCAAAAGGCTACAGGTTTTCATTTGACACTCAAAGAACACATTGGTCATAACCTCAATCGAGTCCAAATACTCATGGATAGAAGAACCCCAATCATGCATAAGAGACTCATCGAGATAGGAACTAGGGTTGAGGTTATCAAAATCAACACTCTCTTCATTCTCAACTCCTTCACCATCACTCAAATGCTCACCAATGGGATCCTCACACTCTCTTGGTTGCTCAAAATCATCATCATCATCCTCAACACGCTCATTAAATTGGCATTTTTCATAAACAAGCATCAAGGATGACAGTTAGCTTTCTAACTTTTCTTTTCTTCTCCTTCCCTCCTCAAGACACTCCTCATTATTTTTCATTATATCTAATTGACCTCTCATTGAATTAAGTATCATCTCCTTACTAGGCCCAAACTCATTATCAAGCTCAATGCACCTAATTTGAAACTCAAATATACCAACAAGATATTCAAAAGATGTAGAAGGTTGAGGCTCAACAAGAGAAGAAGAGGTACAACCAAGATTGGAAGAATCAACATTAAGATCATGAGCATATATATCACATTGGGGACTAGGGGCACAATCAATAACATGAGATTCATCATTAAGGGAATGAACCACATCACAAGAAGGCATGGTAAATAATGAAGAACATTGAAACACAACATTAGCATCAACTTGAGCATGCACTTCATCATTATGAACAAAAGAGGAAATAGAATCAAAAGCCCTTGTTCTAGGTTCACTCATGGGATCATTTGACAATTCATGGGAATTCATGCTAATATAAGAAGAATCAACACATTGCACATCAATATTAGAATCATAAATACCCCTATTATAAACATCCATAGCAAACCAAACATAAAAATCTCAAGCATCATCAATTGACAATGCTTTAAATCTATCATTATGCATGCATTCAACTTTATTTCTAGTTTGCTCATTCAAACCAAAATAACAAATTTCACAAGCCTCTTAAAGACTACAACAATTATAGTCCAAATATCCTATTCTCAAAAAGGCTCATTGTCATATTGAGGAAATGATGGACATGCCATACTTTTTTTTCACAAAACAAACAAAAATAAAATAAAAGAAAAGTATAAACAAAGACCTAGACTCAAGCAATCAAAAATACTCAAACATAGACACCGCTCCCCGGCAACGGCACCATTTTGACGAGGGGAAAACTAGGTCGTTATCTAATCTTCCCTCGGTCAAACTAAATTTATAAACACTTAGCAAACCTAAATACGAGTAAAGAGGCAAGTCTGGGGTCGAACCAAAAGGAACGGTAATGTTCAAGCACTTTCAATTATGCGCTTAAGCTAGGTCGAAGACGAAACTAAGAGAGAATACTAACAACTAACAAAAGAAGTAACCAAGGAAATAAAACACTAGGAACGGGATCAACAAGTAATCATGTTAATTGAAACAACTTGAGTAGAGCATGCCAATCAAAGGTTGTGAAGACTAATGATAAGAGCAATCAATTGGAATCAAAGAGCTATCTTCTAATTGTTAAGCTAGGGTTCACTATGAATAACAAACTAAGAGAATCACAATCAAAACCAATCGATAATTGCAATTCCTAAATCAATTGTTCGTGTCATTAGCAATTACAATACAATCTAGCATAATTCTCAAGGCCTAATCAAATTATACACATGCAAAACTTCACAAATCACTTTAATCTCAACAATAAATCAACACAATTCCAAAACTAATCAAAATTAGTCAATCATACAAGTTTCACCCAATTCCTAGCCAACAACTACTCAAATATCATCATCTATCAACAATCAACTAAAGGAAACAAGAATAAAAAATATATCAAGAACAATTACACTAATCAAGCATCAAACGTCAAAATTAAACCAAACAAACATGAAATTAAACAAAGCAATAAGGTGAGATAGAGTTAAGAATGCTCATTAATAATAGAGAAGATCTTGAACACAATTATCACACTTGTATCTTCAATCTCTCAATCACCATTGAAATCCTTCACTTTCTCTCTCTAAAATCTACTCCTAATCTAGAGAGAGAACCTCCTAATCTAACCTAATCCTAGAGAGAGACTATTCTAAACTAAAGTATTTAATGAATCAAGAATAAAGAATGTCATACAATATATATACAAAACGAGGAAATAAAAGAAATTGCAAGTATAAACCGGAAACCCGCGCTCGCGGAGGAGAAGACCCTAAAGGTCGCGCCTGCGTCTGGAACCCGCGCCTGCGGGGCTAGGTTCTCGCCCTCAGGGTTCCCGCGGCCTGCCCTCGGGAAGTTCCTGCCAAAATGGTTGCGAAAAGGCCGCAGCAGCCCCGCACCCGCGGCGGCAGACCCTGCGCCCGCGGCTAGTTGCGCGGCCGAGCTGCTGGTGCGTGGCCGCTCGTGCTGCGCGCAAGGGAGCTCGGGCTGCTGCACTTCTAGTTGATATATACAAAAAGCTTAAACGCTTCTCCCCCAAGCTTAAAGAACCCGCAGGCGCGGGTTATGCTCTGATTTCTCGCGGATTTAGTTTTGGGTTCCGTACCCATTTCTTGGCGCCTGCGGGATCTTCTTGGAGATAGTGTGGCCGATCAGTTTTTCTTCTTTGTCTATAAATAATCTTGTAAATTCTTTTGAAGAAAAACTTTAATAATATATTTCATTTGTAGAGAGAGAAATTAGAGATAATTTAGAGAGAATGTAGAGATTGTAATCTTTGGATTTGATTTGTAATTTAACATTGTTTCTTCATTCATGTTTTGAATTCTTCTTCATATCAATCAAAATTTGTGAGATTTCTTTCCTTTATAATTTACTTTAATTGCAGTTTTCTTTTATGCTTGAATGTTTGGTTTAGATTTTGATTTAGTTTTGAGAATTTGTTGATTGATTGTATTTCCTTTTTATTTAGCTTGAGATGAATATGTTTGTGATTGAATTTGTTTTGGATTTAAATTTCACCATTATTAGTGAGTAGATTAGTTGCTAGGGAGAAGAGGAAGCATGCCTGATTGATGATTTTTGCTAGTTGATGATCCTTGATTGATTGAATTGTTGCAATTAAATCGGTTGACATAGTTGTGCATGTGATTAATTAGACTAGTAGTGATCAACCTATAAGATTAATCAAGATTGCATTGTAAATTTCAATGACACAAACAATTGATTTAAGAATTGCTTTAATTAATTGAATTTGATTGTGATTCTCCTTGTTTACCATTCATAATGAACCCTAGTTTGGTTTATAGGAGATAGCTTTTGGATTCCTTTGATTGCAACTATTGTTTGTCCCTTGCAATGTAAGAATCAATTGGGTGATCTATCAATTAGCATGATTGTTAAGCTTGCATGTGGAACCTATATCCCTAGTGTTTAGTATATTGATTGATTTATTTGAATTGTCTTGTTTCTTGTTACCTTAGTTACAAAACTCAACCATTGATAATTCTTTGATTTAGCTTAACATTAGACTATAGCATAGGTTTGATTCATTCCTTTGGGTTCGACCCTTAGCTTGCCTCTACACTCGTATAAGGTTTGTTAAGCGTTTACAAATTTAGTTTGACCAAGGGAGAATTAGATGACGACCTAGTTCCAACCCTTGTCAAAATGGCGTCGTTTCCACGGAGAAGCGTTTACGCTTTTTGTATATATGCTTGTGTATATAGCTTTGAATAAGCTTGGGGGTGTTAGTTTGTTTTTGTTTGGTGACTACTTGATTGTGATTCTAAGAAAGGGCCCTTTCTTTGCTTCACTTTTAGGGATACCACTAAATTTTAAAATTTTAGCCTACCCATAACCTTTTTCCCTTACGTTACAACCTTTGGGAAAGTCCTTTTGACCTAGTGGTTGAGTCATATACCAAGGGAGGGCATTATGAGTTAAAGCCTAAGGAAAAGGGATGCAAGGTCAAGATGTTGAGGAAACTTCAAATTCTACTCTTTTTCTGGTTCCTTCGAGGAACCATAGAGACGCTCACTAAGGGAAGATTTGAAACCATAGGGAGAAAGCGGCGATTGGTTGGGATGAAAATACATTGCGCCTCATTAGTTCTCTACGCTTGGGATAGCTTATGTTTCAATCAACTGTAAATATATTGAAGCATGCATACCCATTTCATATAGAAAAGTGTTCATGCATTTGCAATTAACCATTTGTGAAACTCTTTGTCAAGAGCTATTTGTTTGAATTTTTGTTTTACTTTCTTTTCTTTTTAAATGATTTTGCCTCATTTAATTTCAAAGAGTTGTGGATTAAACTCTTAGGAAACCCTTACGAGACCTCACTCGTCCTCATAGGCGACTTTGGGGTTTAAAGGGCTTGTTGTAGCTAAAAACAACCGTGATTCCTACGATAGTGAGTCTTAGTGTATATTCTTCTTCTCTCACTTTTTATGCTTAAATAAACCCTCCTTATTCCTTTTTAGCCTTTGTTTTTCTCGAGACGAGCAAAATTCTAGCTTGGGGGGGGGGGGGGAAGTTGATGAGTGTCATTTATGGCACTCATAGGGTAGTGTTTTAGGATATTTTCACTATATTTTTCATGCTTTTCTTTTATCATTTTGGTCATTTCTCCTTTAGTTTCTCTATTTCTTCTTTCTTAGTGTTTTACTTTCCTTTATGTGCTTTTCTTCGTGTTTTCCTTTTATATTGCTTTTTTTCTCTTCTATTTTCTCTCTTTGGTTTCTTTTGTAGGTGCCTAAGGACTTAGCTTTGCAAAGGATTCAAGAGGAGCAAAAAGAGCCAAGCAAAGGAGTTTCAAGCCTCATGAAGAGGGCTTGGAGAGGGCTCGAAGAGGGAACTCTGCTTCTTCTCATTGCCGCGGGCGCGGGTTATATGCATCATTTTGGTGATTTTGGGAAGGAACTCTCTGCGCCCTGGCCGCGGTCTAGCCGCGGGCGCGGAGGATCTGGAGAGACCGCTCCATAATGGAGAAACCGTGGCCCCCCTACTTCACCTAGAACAGGGAATCTGCCGCGCCCTGAGCCGCGGGCTTAGCTTGCTGCACTTCTAGGCACTCGGCTCGATTCTTTAACGCTCGGGATTGCCACCTCGGAATTCGAGCTTGTAGAGCTTGCTTGGATAGGCTTGACTTGCGTGCTTGGCTTCCCTAACTGATATGAAATATCCAAGGAAAGACAAGTAAAAGGGAGGAGAAATCAAGTAACAACAAGTTCAAACCAACAAACCAAGATAACCTATCTCAAATTCACAAAGATAGATGAAATAGGGGTCTTAATCAAAGCCAACACCAAGTAAAGCTAAGATTAAGGTGTAACCACAAAGATTACAAGGGATGCAATCACAAATAAAGCAAGATAATCACAAAGATTATGGTAGAGAGTGAAAGTCTCTTGATTACAAAGTTCAACAAAAATTAATATGCAAAAACGTCTTAAAACAACTTAAATAGTTCGCACAAACTGGCAGAAAAACGGGAAAAGGTTCGGCCGAACTCTGGGTAAGTTCGGTCGAACTTGTGGGTAGGTTCGGTCGAACTTTTTGAGTTTGGCCACTCCTGCAAAGATGCAAAAATCAGCTCTGAAACTGCCTGGGAGTTCGGGCGAACCACAGTGTAGGTTCGGCCGAACCGCCCTGCTCCTGGACAGCTCAACTTCAAACGTTCATAACTTCTTCGTTTCTTGCTCAAATTTGGCATGTGACCAGTCGTTGGAAAGCTCTTGAACTCTACTTTTACCTCCAACTTGAATCACCTAAAAATTCCTTGTAAAGAAGGAGATATGGCTGAATGAAGTAGCTTCATCATATATTAATAAGCTTCTTTTCTTCAAGTGTGATGATGGTTAGCCCCGAAAGGTGACCTCCAAGGAGCTTGGCCCTACTTCGTGTCATGACACGTGGAATGTCTTCCACTTCTTCCACTAAGTTCTATGCACCCGCGTCAAACCCCTCCTCTTCAAAAGGAATTGCCCTCAATTCCGCATCATCATCACCAATATCATCTTCAAAGAGAAAAGGAGCAAGATCACCAACATTAAAGGTAGCATGAACACCAAAGTCTCCCGGTAGTTTGAGCTTATAAGAATTACGTACAACTCTTTCCACAACTTCAAAGGGGCCTTCGAATCTTGGCATGAGCTTGTTCTTTCTCTTAGCCGGGAATCTTTCCTTCCGAAGATGGAGCCACACAAGATCACCTACATTGAATTCCCTTGGCTTTTTGAATTTGTTTGCCCTTGCCTTGTAACTCTCATTTGTCTTCTCAATTCTCTTCTTGACATCTTCATGAAGCCTTTTCATCGTTTCAACTCTATCTTTTGCCTCAAAGCTCAACTCCTCTTGAGGGATACTAGGCAACAAGTCAAGTGGTAGGCGGGGATTAAAACCATACACTACTTCAAATGGTGTTTTCCCGGTAGCTATGCAATGAGAGCGGTTGTAAGCAAATTCAACTTGAGGTAGCTTAAGATCCCAATCTTTCATGTGTTTGCTAATGATAGCTCGGAGAACGGTGGACATGGTACGATTAGTCACCTCGGTTTGGCCATCGGTTTGAGGGTGACTAGAGGTACTAAACAAGAGCTTGGTTCCCACTAACTTCCACAAAGTCTTCCAAAAGTAGCTCAAGAACTTAGGATCACGGTCCGACACAATACTTTTTGGAATGCCATGAAGCTTCACCACTTCTCTAAAGAACAAGGTAGCCACATGAGAAGCGTCATCGGTCTTATGGAAAGGAATGAAGTGAGCCATCTTGCTAAAACGATCAACCACAACAAACACGGAATCATTTTGCCTTTGAGTGCGAAGGAGAGCAACCACAAAATCCATGCTAAGATCATCCCAAGGGTGACTAGGGACCGGAAGAGGAGAGTAGAGTCCTTCACGGAATTGACTCTTAGCCTTGTGACAAGCCCCACAACGAGCTATCACATCTTGCACATCACCAAACATCTTGGGCCAATAAAAATGCTCTCGAAGAATGTCATATGTTTTCGCAACCCCTAAGTGTCCGGCTAGCCCTCCTTGATGAGCTTCTTTAACAAGCAACCGTCGATGAGAGCATTTCGGAACACAAAGCTTGTTTCCCTTGAAAAGGAAACCCTCTTGCACCATGAAAGAGCCATCGACCCCTTCGTCACACTTCTTCATCAACCCACCAAAATCCTCATCGTTGTGATACAACTCTTTAAGCAACTCAAACCCTAAAAATGTCGCATCAAGAATAGTGATCATACAATGTCTCCTAGAAAGAGCATCGGCAACAACATTGCTCTTCCCTTCCTTGTACTTAGAAGAGAAATTGAATTATTGGAGGAATTCAACCCATTTGGCATGCCTTGCATTGAGTTTATGAGAACCATTGATGTACTTGAGAGATTCATGATCGAAGTGTAGTACAAATGGTCTAGGCCTCAAGTAATGTGACCAATGATCAAGAGCCCTTACAATAGCATAGAACTCCTTGTCATAGGTACTATATCTCATTCTTGCTCCACCAAGATTCTCACTAAAATAGGAAACCGGCCTCCCTCCTTGCACAAGAACTGCTCCAACTCCAACCCCACTAGCATCACATTCAACTTCAAAGGGTTGATCAAAATTCGGAAGAGCTAAGATTGGAGCCTCACACAACTTCTTCTTGAGGTTCTCAAAAGCCCTTTGAGCCGATGGTGTCCACTCAAAAGTACCCTTCTTCATGCATTCGGTCACCGGGGCCAAAATAGTGCTAAAATTCTTCACAAACCTTCGATAGAAGGAAGCTAGACCATGGAAACTCCTAACTTGAGTGAGAGTAGTAGGAGTAGGCCAAGATTGAATGGCCTCCACTTTACTAGGGTCCATTGAGATCCCTACATTTGAAATAACGTAACCAAGAAAAACAATACTATCCACCATAAAAGTACATTTTTCCAACTTGGAAAAAAGCCGCCTACTTCTCAATGTTTCAAATACTTGCCTCAAATGTTTAGCATGATCAAGTTCACATTTGCTATAAACAAGTATGTCATCAAAATAAACAACAACAAATTTACCAATGAATGGGCGAAGTACCTCATTCATGAGCCTCATGAAAGTGCTAGGAGCATTAGAGAGCCCAAATGGCATAACTAGCCATTCATACAAGCCTTGCTTTGTCTTGAAAGCGGTCTTCCACTCATCTCCTTCACGCATACGAATTTGATGGTACCCCATCCTCAAGTCAATCTTCGAAAACACCTTGGAACCATGTAACTCATCAAGCATATCATCAAGTCGGGGAATAGGGAGCGATACTTGATGGTTATGTTATTGATGGCCCTACTATCCACACACATCCTCCATGTACCATCCTTTTTCGGAACCAAAAGAGCCGGAACCGAACAAGGGCTAAGGGATTCCCTTACAAATCCTCTTTCAATCAACTCACCAACTTGTCTTTGAAGCTCTCTTGCTTCATCGGGGGTACACCTATAAGCCGGTCTATTAGGGAGTTGTGATTCGGGAATAAGATCTATTTGATGTTCAATTCCCCTAATAGGTGGCAAACCGGGTGGGAGATCATCGGGGAAAACGTCATGGTACTCAACCAATACTTCCTTGACAAGGGGGTGGATTGGGTTCTCTCGCTCACTCTCTTGTGTTTCCCTAAGAAGACAAATAAAGACAATGTGTCCTTTATTTATCTCCTTTCCCATCTCATTTTCCCCAATGAGAAGGTTCTCTTTGATTGTGTTTCCCGTACCCAAGGGTTCTTTGTGTTTGATGGTGGGGGACAAGGGGTTGAGTACAATATTTTTTTTTATCCATCATGAATGAATAAGTGTTCTTTCTTCCATCATGCATCACATCTCTATCAAATTGCCAAGGTCTACCAAGCAATACATGACAAGCATCCATAGGCAATACATCACAAAGCACCTCATCCTTATATAACTTGCCAATTGAGAAAGAAAGAAGAGTTTGTTTCGTTACCTTCACCTCATTGTGATTGTTAAGCCATTGAAGCTTGTAGGGAGTAGGATGATCGGTAGTTTCAAGATTGAGCTTGCTCACCAATGTTGTTGAAGCCACATTAGTGTAAGAGCCACTATCGATGATAAGATTGCAAACCCGATCCTTGATGGTGCATCGAGTTTGGAAGATGTTTTCCCTTTGCTCTTCCGCTAAAGGGGTGGAAATGGAGTGAAGTGCTCTCCTCACTACAAGGATTTGACCCTCATCGGCGTCAACTACAATTTCATCCTCCTCATCATATATAGGGTCACCAAAATCCCTCTTCTCATCTTCGTACTCATCATCATCCATTTCACGAATCATCATAGCTCTATTATTTGGACACTCATTAGCAAAATATCCATAGCCTCTACACTTGTAGCAAGTCTTTCGATTTCCCATCTTGTTGTGATCATCTTTGTTAGGAAAATGCATGGGAGCCTTTCCTTTGTCATCTTTGACAATGGGCTTGCTTGTCTCACCCTTTGGAGCAAAAGAATTCTTGAAGGTAGGCTTAGGATACCCACTAGCACTACTCACCTTGTCATACTTCTCAAACTTCAAAGCCACTTGCACCACTTGATCAAAACTTCCATGGGCATGCACATCAACCTTTTGCCCAAGCTTTCTTTCAAGACCACCAATATACCTAGCAATCTTATGCTCCGGTGCTTCCTTAACTCCACTCATGATAGAAAGTTTTTCAAACTCCCTAGTATACTTCTCTACCGACATAGTTCCTTGCTTAAGAGAGTTCAATTTAAGATAAGCATCTTGCAAATAATCTCTAGGCACAAAAGCCTTGTTCATATGTTTCTTCAATTTCTCCCAAGAAGTGATTTTTGATTTTCCATCTTTCTTCCTACGATTCTTAAAGTTCTCATACCACAAAGAAGCATGTTTTTTGAGTTTAAGGATGGCCAATTTGAAACGTTTTTCATCATTATAACCCTTATATTCAAACACATTCTCCATACTTCTAACCCAATCAAGAAATTCATTGGGATGAAGATTACCTTCAAAGTCCGGAAATTCCAACTTGATGTCTCGGTCACGGTTGTCCTCATGGTGTCGTTGGCAGTGTTCCCTTCTCCGGTGAGGAGAGTGAGAGTCATCTTCTTCACTAGGGCTCCTCCTCCTTCTAGGACTTCTTCTATTCTCCAAGACCTCAAGAAGTCTATCAAACTTCCTTTCTAGAGCATCCAATCTAGAGTTTTCATTGTAACCTTCATCATCTTCATAATAGTATCTATCACCCATGTTTGAAGATAGAAAGCTTGTATTTTTGAGGGAAATTTCAAATTTTTGTGGGAAAAGATGAGATCTTTTGAGAGGGGGAAAGAGAAAATAAAAAAAGGTAGGATCTTTCTAGGCTAATAACCTAGGCTCTGATACCAAATGATATGAAATATCCAAGGAAAGACAAGTAAAAGGGAGGAGAAATCAAGTAACAACAAGTTCAAACCAACAAACCAAGATAACCTATCTCAAATTCACAAAGATAGATGAAATAGGGGTCTTAATCAAAGCCAACACCAAGTAAAGCTAAGATTAAGGTGTAACCACAAAGATTACAAGGGATGCAATCACAAAGAAAGCAAGATAATCACAAAGATTATGGTAGAGAGTGAAAGTCTCTTGATTACAAAGTTCAACAAAAATTAATATGCAAAAACGTCTTAAAACAACTTAAATAGTTCGCACAAACTGGCAAAAAAACGGGAAAAGGTTCGGCCGAACTCTGGGTAAGTTCGGTCGAACTTGTGGGTAGGTTCGGTCGAATTTTTTGAGTTCGGCCACTCCTGCAAAGATGCAAAATCAACTCTGAAACTGCCTGGGAGTTCGGGCGAACCACAGTGTAGGTTCGGCCGAACTGCCCTGCTCCTGGACAGCTCAACTTCAAACGTTCATAACTTTTTCGTTTCTCGCTCAAATTTGGCATGTGACCAGTCGTTGGAAAGCTCTTGAACTCTACTTTCACCTCCAACTTGAATCACCTAAAAATTCCTTGTAACGAAGGAGATATGGCTGAATGAAGTAGCTGCATCATATATTGATAAGCTTCTTTTCTTCAAGTGTGATGATGGTTAGCCCGGAAAGGTGACCTCCAAGGAGCTTGGCCCTACTTCGTGTCATGACACGTGGAATGTCTTCCACTTCTTCCACTAAGTTCCATGCACCCGCGTCACTAACTTGGCTCCGTTAAATTCCTTGAATGCACTTGAGCTCCCTCCTTGATTTATTAAATCCGTGGGAACTTGACATACCTACAAAACAAGACAAAGAAACGGAGAAGCGAGAGAAATAATCGAGAAACGAATAAAATAATAAGAAAACCATTAAAAGCACGCATTATTCAAAACTAACACACAAACACGCAAATCGAGCATTATTCCCTAGAAACACGACATAAACAACTAAAAACGAGCATAGAAATATAAAGAAAACATAGCCTAAAGGTGCCATAAATTGCACGGATCAATCATAAATCTTAGGATCAACTCCCTTTAATGCAATGGTGCGAGTAAAACTCATTAAATGATTGTTTGGATTATTAGTCACCTTGAATAATGGCAAGTCCATAGCTACGAACGTTTTTGGTAAAGCAAGTCCTGTAGGAGGAATGAACTTTTCTACGTCGAAGTACTTGTTCCCCGTTGTGGAACGAAGAACAAGCTTCTCAAACGACTTTTCTTTGATGGATAATTCCTCCATCTTTTGTTGCAAGGCCAAAGTTTCGGCGTTTTTCTTTTCATCTTTTTCAAGTTTCTTAATCCTTCTCTCCTTGACCTCTTGAGCCTTTTTTCTCTCAAACGAGCAATCTCTTCTTGGAGTTTCTCTATTGTTGACATCGTTGTTGGACTAAAATTAGTTGTTGAGGGAAGGTGGTTTGAAATGGGTGAATTGTTTAATGGTAAACGTAGAATGCGAGCACCCGAGAGTCTTCGTTCGCAAGCTTGGAAACCAGCTCTAAAAGGAGTATGAAAGGATAAGTAAATTGATACGATTGTTTAGGATACAAAAGAAGAAGAAAGCATGAAAGAAAAGACGCAAGATGCATTCGAATGGATAACATTACCTTTAAACAATTCTTTAATAAAGATATTGTTGAACGAGTCAATTGTTCTTTGAAGAATCAAAAGGACTCGTAACAGCAGGCGCACGCAAGTAGCTAGGTTGCACGCGGAAGGCGCGCGCATCCTTGGCTATTGCGCTGGTAGTGGTCGCGCAACTCAATGAGTTGCGCGAGCCACTTGCTCATGCGATTTTTTTTGTTCGAGCAACTCTTTGTAGTTCACAGCAACTCTTATCTTTTTTTTGATTTTTTTTATGTTACCCTTCGAATACGACTCAAAATTACGAAGAAACAACTTCGTAATTGGGAACCTAAACCAAACTAGAAAGAATACAAAAAGGTATCCTAAACACGTCACACATAATCATGTAATCATATATGCATACAATAAGCCAAGGTTCACACAATGCATTTCTAAGGTCGTAAGCTTGGGTGTCAAGAGGTACCATATCTTAAGCAACAATGCGCAAATCGATTACTCAATGCGTTGCCTCATGAAATAGCCCTCCTAACATTTTGTTGGCGATATGGGTGGGATGATTGCCGATGGGGTTGAGACTAGGTCATTGGACTAATCTTCCCTAGGCCAAACTAAATTTACATCACTCAACACACCATTATAACTAGGAATGGGAGGTGGTTACTATTGCTAGAGTTAAGCTATTTCGAAAAGGGTGAAATAGAGGTGTGTGTACTCTAAAACAACTAAACAAACTAGTTGAATTCAAATATATCAAACAATAAGGTTTAGGATCCACATATACTTACAATGAATACAACTAATCAGGATTGGATATGACTAAGTCGAGTATTGCGAGGGAAAATCAATAATGCAATCAAAAGAGTATGATAAGCTGAAAAAGCTTTTTGGGCAACGAGTGCGTTTAGTAAGGGCAACGAAACTTCCTTTCGTTGCACATTGTAGATATTTTGTGCGATGAGATTTAATGCGTCGCCCAAAATAAAATTATGGGCAACAAGTTATTTCTTTGTTGCCCTATACAAATATAAAGGCAACGAAACAGGGGATGTGTTGCCCTTTATTATTTTTTTGGGCCACAAAATATAACTTGGTTGCCTATTACCATAGTTGGGCGACAAATAACTTAATTCGTTGTATATTTTTATTAAAAAAAGGTTGAGTGGTATTTTATTTGGTTTCCCAAATCCCACTAAAAATTTGGCGGAATAAATGCCGCTTTCATTGAAATTCCCCAAAAAAACTCATAAGACTATTGATGCAAAAATTTCAGTACTGCTTCCCCTAAAGAAAATTAAATAAATAAATAATTAGTATTGCTAAAAGAATTAACCCTTTACCCACGATCAAACAATTTTCCCTTCTCAGTCGTTATAAAAAAACCCCAATTTCTCTTCTCTTTGCTTTGATCAAACCGAAAGCGCCATTGAAGAGGTAGTTCTTCCATTATTTTTGCATTGCTTTGTAAAACTCGGTATTTCTTTATCTAATTCATCTGTTAATTACCCTAACTTATTTAATATGTATGTGAGGTAGCGGTGACGGGCGGTTCGGATTCAAGGCAATTGACGGTGGTGAGGCAGCGGTGACAGCGAATTTAAGGTTGACGCATTGACAGCGATGAGGTAGCAGGTCGGTTACTCATCCTCTCTCTTTACTATAGTTATCTTTTTTATTACTACTAATTATTTGTTATCTCTTGAATTATGGTTTTAAATTTTTAATTTCTGTGAATTATCCTTGTACTATTGATTTTGTAGATTAATAATGATGTATTGTATACAAAATTTATATTGATTTTAAAACCATAATTCGGTGAATTTTTTTGGATTTAATTGTTTATGTTGATTTTTAGCCACCTTTTTAAAGGTTATCAAAGGTATAAAATTTGTTATTCTCAAATTGGCAAATTCATATTCACGCTTTTCACAATTGTAACATAATAAGGAATATAGAAATTATGTTGTGTTGTTCAGGAAATATTGTCAAGATTGTAGAATGGAAAATTATATCTTACATTCTTAAAATCATATGTTTCTAGAAATTAAAACCATAATGGGTTTGATGCGGTGTCGAATGAAATTAAAGTTGTTAGGATCATATTGTAAAAGGATAACCTTGGATTGCTTGACAGTGAGTTTGTAAGTTCAGTTTATGTGCTCTTATTTGGTAGAAAAAAGTGGAGGAGACTTGATTTTAATGCTCTGTTTGAAATGCACTCTCGTTCGTGTAATGTGGGTGGTTTTTAGTATCGATTGACATCGGTTATAAGGGAAAGACGGTTGAATTGTGTCCTTTGATTTGGTCCTAATTATTTATGTTTATTTTTAGCCCCCTTATTAATGGTTATCAAAGGTATAATTTGGATATATGGTGCCCCACAAATGTCCTTTTAGGTTGTTCATTAATTCTGTTTCAAAAAGCTTTCATTAATTTTAATTTGATTGTTTGGATAAACATGGGTAATAATCCAGTTAGGGGATCGGAATATGGTGATCCATAACACTTATGTGACATAATCATATAATTGATTAGCTATGTACTTAACCATTTAATTTTCTTACATTCAATTTGTTAAAGGTTTTCTTTTATTTTCATTTCAAGAATGAATAGAGATCGAACTTTGATGAACCACAATGGTATAAAGGATAGGAAAAAACCAGAGTATAAAGAAGTGGTTAATGAGTTTTTAGAATTTGCTTTCAAAGAAAAAAATGACAGGACATTTTTAAAATGTCCATGTTTGAACTGCCAATTAATGATGGCCCAAGATCGGAAAACTATGCAATGTCACTTACTAGTATATAGTCTAGACAGTAGTTATAGTCCATGGGTGAGTCACGGAGAAAATGATAAACAAGATGGTAATAATGAAAATGATGAGGACACGATGGAGGTCTCAGACGACGAAGAGGATGAAATGCCTTTTTGTTGACATGGCTCCATTGGTTTTTGATGCAACAAATGCATGGAATAATAATACTACAACTTCTGAAGTTCCCATTGATAGTGGTAACACCATGGAGTTTGGTTCTAGTAGTTGCAATGATGAAACCCCTAATAAGGAGTTCATGACGTTACTTGAAGATATAGAGGCCAAGTTGTATCCAGGGTGCAAGACATTCAAGAGATTTGAGTTTCTTGTCACATTACTACACATCAAGTTAGTAATAAGTGGAGTTATAAGTCTTTCTCAATGTGATTGAGTGCATTGCATAGGGAATTTAATCATGATAAAAAGTTTCCTGCAAATTCTTATGAATCAAAAAAATATATAAAAGTACTAAGATTAGATTATATAAAGATTTATGCTTGTGTAAACCATTGCATTTTGTTCCAGAAGGAGTTTCCAAATGAAGAAAAATGCCCTAAATGCTTGGCTCCTAGATGGAAGGACAAAGTTGTGCAAGGTGTTGATGTATCTTCGGGGGATGAAGGTGACGAAGGTGTTGCTGGAAAAAAAACTCAAATTCCTCAATTAGTTTTACGTCATTTTCTTTTTATTCCAAGGTTGCAAAGAATGTTTGTGTCCTTAAAATTAGAAAAGCATATGCAATGAAATAAGGATGAACGCCCAAATGATGAGGTTTTGAGGCACCCAGCTGATTCAAAAGCATGGAAGTCTTTGGATAACCTATATATCAAGAATTTGTTGCTGATGCTCGTAATATACGCTTGGGTTAGCAAGTGATGGATTTAATCCAGGGGCTAACATGAGCAGCAGATATAACATTTGGCCAGTAATGTTAGTTCCATATAATTTACCTCCTTTGATGTGCATGAAAAGTGACAACATGATCTTATCTTTTCTAATTCCTGGTCCTAAATCTCCGAGGAATGATATAGATGTTTTTTTTTGCAACCTTTAATTGATGAACTAAAAGAATTGTGAGAGATAGGAGTAAAAACTTTTGATGCTCATGCCAAGCACACTTTTAATATGCGAGTGTGGACTATTAGTGACTTTCCAGCTTATGCTAATCTTTTTGTTTGGAGCACAAAAGGGAAACTTGCATGTCCTAATTGTCATAAAGATATACAATCATTTTGGTTAAAACATGGGCGCAAATACTGTTATATGGATAATTGAGTGTTTTAGAGCCAGATAAAAAATGGAGACGTAATAGGAGTGCATTTGGTGGGAAAGTCGAACGGGGTCCTTCTCCTACTCCACTTACAGGACATGATGTTTTAGAACAATTAAGTGGCTATTCAAATGTTGAGTTTGGAAAATGTGTTACTAAATAACAAAAAAAAAAAGGCGAACAATACATCGTGCATCAGTGAAAGAAGGAAAGTTGTTTCTTTCAATTGCCATATTGGAGGAATCTTTTAGTGCGACATAACTTAGATGTTATGCATACTGAAAAAATGTAAGTGAAAGCATATTAGGCACACTACTTGATTTATCAGGAAAGAACAAAGACACCTTAAATGCTCGATTGGACTTAGATGGAATGAAGATGCATAGTCAGCTACGTGCAACATCTTTAGGAGATAAAATGTGAAAAATCCCTCCGGCATCTTATAACCTAACTTTGAATGAACGGAGAAAAATAGTTACCTTTCTGTCTAAACTGGCTTTTCCAGATGCTAATGCTTCAAATATATAGCGGTGTACTTCTTTGCAAGATTGAAAAATCATGGGAATGAAAACTCATGATTACCATGTTTTCATGCAAGATTTGCTCACGCCTGCCTTTAAGGGTGTCATAGATGAGATGGTTTTGGAACCTTTAAGGGAGCTCAATTTATTTTTTAAGCAATTATGCTCGAAAACTTTGAAGATTTCCGACTTAAAGCAAATGGAATCAAACATTGCAGTCACCTTGTGCAAGTTAGAATGTATATTTGTTCATGCATTTTTTGATGTGATGATACATCTTCCAATGAACTTAGCCACAAAAGCTAGGATGGTTGGCCCTGTGCATTATCGGTGGATGTATCGCTTTGAAAGGTAAGTAACTAGTAATGGTAGTTTTTAATTATCTACATATATAAATACATACATTATAACTATACTTTTTTTTAAGGGCAATGAGGACATTTAAATCCTATGTTCGAAACAAAGCTCACCCCGAAGCTTCAATTGCTAATGGGTACATTAAAATGGAATGTCTGACATTTTACTCTAGAAATATATCTAAGATTGAGACAGAATTTAACCCTCTAGATCGAAATGACGACATAGACCATCAACAACCCCATAGCATGTCGGTTTTCTCTATAATGGGCAAGTCTTTAGGGAAGACAAATCTAAAGCAGCTGAATTTTGATGAATGAAGCGAAGCTCAATTATATGTTATAAAAATTGTGATGAAGCACAACCTTTTCTAGAGTAAGTTAATTCAAGTGATGTAAAAAAATATATATACACTATACTAATTAATACTTTAATTTCTATGGTTAGTGAGTATGAAAATGATCGAAGTCTTCCAAAGATTGACTTTTGCAAGTGGTTTAAAAATAGGGTAAGTAAGCGCATACTTCTTTTTTCCTATTGTATTTTTTCCCCTTTTCTTTATTGTTTTCTTATTACATGTGAATAACAAATTGTTAAGCTTTGGATAGATGGGGATGAACGGATATATTACAAAAGAGTTATTGTGTTTAGCACGAGGACCCGTGAAACGTTTTGTGACTTTTGATGGATATGTCATTAATGGGTTTAGATTTCACTCTAAAAAAAGGCAAAGAAATTGTAAATCTCAAAATATTGGTGTAGTTGTAAAAAGCGATGATGAAAGTGGAGAAATTCTTTTTTATGGGATTTTATAGGAGGTTATTGTGTTAGAGTATGGTGCCTTAAAAAATTGAACAAGTCCCAAAGTTTTTCTGTTTAAACGCAAGTGATTTGATGTGTTTAGTGAGAGGAGAGGGATTAAAAAAGACAATTTAGAAGTAATGCTTATCAATGTTACTCAAAAGTTAAAAACTAATGAGTCATTTGCTTTAGCTTCTTAAATTAAGAAAGTTTTCTATGTAACCGCTCATAATGAACCAAATTGGAGATATGTAATCAAGGAAAATCCAAGAAACTTCTTTGATTTCCCTAATGATAAAGATACTAATGAAAATGAATCATTGTGGGATCATGTGGCACCACTTATAACTAACTATGAAGATAGAGATGATGAAGACATTAATTTAGTTAGAAATGATGTTTAATTTGAAGTTGTAAACGCTAACATCAACCAAAGAAATAATTTTATTAATGAGGATGAAGAGGAGGAGGAGGCGAGCTCTCTGATATGGAATCTACTTTGCATGCGCTTGATGGTGATCTTGAAGACGATGAATATGAAAGTGATAACTCTATTGAATAACTTAGTTGGTGCATTAAAACTGGTATTAATTTATAAGATATATATAGTTGTAAGTAGAATTTTGCTTCTATACAATTATTATTTTAATGATTAATTAGTATCATTATGGCTGCTTTACAGTGACTGAAGAGTTGATTGCAGGTCATAAATATGAAGATTCAACAATTTCATTTATATAGTTAAAACTATTTAAACATTTTTTTTCTTGTTTTTTTTTTTAAGCAAAGCCCTAAGAGGGAATAAACTATATAAGTTGAAACTATCTAAACAACTGCTTATTGCTTTTTTTATTATTATTTATTTTGTTTTTCATTATTCACTATAAATTGATTAATAATATGCATGATTAGAGTGTTAATGCTGATATATTTGTCTTTTGTTTATTTAAATATATGTATACATATTTATATTGTTTTTAAATATATTATCAAAACTGGTAAGTATACTAATTTTTAATTACCTATATTTTCTTATTCAAATGATTTCTTCTAGAATTAATCTATTAATTTATTTACGTTGAATACATTTGACATGAATTTTTTTGTAGCAAAATGTCAATCATACCATCATCATCGGAGCAAAATCAACAAGAAAATCTGATTCAACAACCACCACAAAGGTTAACTTATCGTAAGCAGTGAAGGATTGACCAAGCTCAGCTTCGGAAAAAATTTCCTGATCATAAGAGGCGTGGTCCTACCAGGAGCTTAAAATATGCTTATAAAAGGGCAAAAAATCCCGACAAAAAAAATTACAATAACCTTCGTGGATGAGCTTCGACGTGTGGTTGGTGAAAAGGCAAATGAGTTCATATGCGATTGTAGAATTGGGTCGAAGAGTTTTGTCCTTTAGATGCATTGTATGTCTAAGCTTGCTAAAATTAATTTCACTTATCTAACAAACATGTCTTAATTAGCACATCTATGTGATTTATGATTTTTTTAAAAAAAAAATTTGGTAGAAATTGGGCTAAAATGGATTCTTCTGCAAAGCAAAGTTTGTATGACAAGATTTTGGTGAGTTTGAGTTTTATAAAACATAATTGTTGAAGTTTTATATTATTAGATCAGTTTACTAACTATATGTTTGGTGTGCTATATTTGAAATGATGATTTACTAGGGAAAATACAATTTACCTGAAATGGTTGGTGGTGCGGACGTGATTGATGCATTAAGCTTTCAATGCTCTATCCTATATAGGCATTGGAGGTTTAGACTAAAGAAAAAATACTATAGAGATAAAACTAAGGATGAGGCTAGAGACAATAGACCTCCAACTATTGATCCGACATAATGGGATTAGTTTTTTTACGAGTATTGGAGTTCCCCAAAATAAGAGGTAATGTGCCCCCTTTTTATTCAATATCGTTGCAATTATGTTACATTGACTAACTTGTTCAAATTATAGGCCATTAGCAAAGTAAACACAGCAAATAAAGTAAAGTTGACTGAAACATCGTCCAATGGAGCAAAGTCTACAGCATGAATATTCTTTGATCTAGTGTGGTTTTTTGTCTTTTCAATTACAAAACTACATCAATTAGAAATTATTCATTTGGATATTCATTTATTTTTCATATGCAGCTTAATGAGCTACCAAATGTCTCCACTCAAGATGAAGAGCCATCCGAACATGCAGAAGTACAACAACAAGATCCCATCTACGTGAGATTATATGAGAAGACCAAAAAGAATGTTTATTCAATAATTTTTTAACAGAGAGCAATAAATATTTTTTTAAGGAGGGACTCTCCACGATTTCTTTTGGACTGCATTCAACACAGTCAGAGCATCAGATTTTGTTATGCATCAAAGTGTTGCATAAAAAAAAAATGCTTCCATAATTGATGTTGCATATTGGTGGGATTGGCTAGCTAGGCCTTTAATATTTGATGCAAATTAGTATGATGGTTATATAAAATTGGGTTCTAGTACTTAGAATCATGAGACAGTAGTACAAAACTAGACATTAAGATGACTGCAAAAGAATTGTTTTAATAGCTGGTGTTCCACACTGATTTTCCCCCGCTTGGCAACAAGTCTGATATTTTTGTACAAATGATGACGTTATTTCACTATGCATTTATGTAGTGCTTGATTGCTTGTTTCTAATCTAGTTATTATTGAGAACAAGTTGATTGGAGTACTATCCAAATTTTCTACTCTAATTTTGCATATGTGCTTACATTAGGACTGAAAATAGCATAAAACAAATTGTTTTGTATATTGTTTGTGTTCCATTAGAAAAGTCCTGATAATGCTTTTATTTGAAACTATATATAAGCACTATGTCCTTTGAAAAATGATGAAATAATGTTTTTAGGCTTAATTAATTGAATAGGCATAAGAAAAAGGATAGGACTACTAGTTGGGAGCCAAATGATGAAAAGAACTATGAAGAACTCAATTATTCATGCGGTGATTTTATGCCCCAAAGCCTATCACTTGTGGCTGAGTAGTGGATGCAAGGAGGCGCTTAATTTTGCTACTGCTGGTTCATTTGGGGAAGTTCTGCTAGCATGGGCGAAAAATTTGCAAGAGGATGTTTATCAGAAGAGCTTGTTCCTTACATGGTTTATTTGGTATCGTCGCAACAAATTCGTCTTTGAGAAGGTTTGGGATGCTGACGAGGCGGTTATCCTCCGACACAGTAGGCTTGTGCTTGATTTTGAAGAGTACACCGCGAAGATTTACGGAGGCACAACTCCCCCCCCCCCCTGAGTCTGGCAGAG
Source organism: Chenopodium album (assembly GCF_948465745.1). Taxonomy (NCBI): domain Eukaryota; kingdom Viridiplantae; phylum Streptophyta; class Magnoliopsida; order Caryophyllales; family Amaranthaceae; genus Chenopodium; species Chenopodium album. Next base: position 38,190,640 of record NC_137838.1, read on the forward strand.
CAACGTGGTTGCCTCCACCCCCGGGTGTTGTAAAGCTGAATGTAGATGCTGCTATTTCCGATGAAGGATGGGTGGGGCTTGGAGCAATTGCTCGAGATAGCAGGGGCCAAGTTCTATTTGCTGCTGTTAGCAGGACGAGAGCACGGTGGGAGCCCTTGATTGCAGAAAGTAAGGCTGCCCTCTTTGGATTAAAGAAGGCGTTGGAGCTAGGCTATACAGATGTCATTTTGGAGGCTGATTCTTTGCAACTAGTATCCAAAATTAAGAAGAATTCTTTCTCTTTTGCAGCAGTTGATGGCATTTTAGAAGACATCGTTGCGGTTTGTTCAAACTTTGCTTCCATTATTTGGTCTCATGTAAAGCGTGAGGGTAATTTTGTTGCCCATCACCTAGCTAGGTTAGTGCCGAGTGGTCGTGTGCAAGTGTGGGAAAATCGTGTCCCAAATGAGATTTCCCCGTATGTACTTTTGGATAATATTTCGTTGAATTAATGCACTAACCGCTTTCTTCAAAAAAAAAAAAAAAAAAAAAAAAAAAAACTCAAAAGGCTTCATGAAACAGAAATTGAAGAACATGGTAAGGACACACTCAGTGTAAAAGATGCTTATATGAAAGTGATAAAACCTAAATCTGGATATGTGAGAGGACTTGGTCCTGGAGCTCAACCACCTGCAAAAGTTAGAGCCCAAGGAGATGATATGGAAAGGGTTCAACTCGCTACTCAATTTCACACACTTAGTGCATCAAATGAAGAGCTTTAAAGCATCGAATGAAAAACTAAAAGCATCAAATGAGGAGCTCAAAGTAGAATTTTCTCGAATGAATAAGGAAGCCATTGAACGTGAAAAGAAACTAAGAGAAGACATGCTAAAAATGTTTGAGGAAATGAGGTAATATTCTTCTTCTTTCTTTTCGGGCTTGAATCAAGTCCTACTAATACTATGCACTGATTTTATCTCTAGTATTCTGTTCACATGTAATTGAGCCAGCCCAGGTTAATCTCAGTGATAAACCTGGCGCATTAATCTCAAGACAAATTTGTCTTTCATATCATAAGTCAGGGGTGCTTTGGTAAATAGCTGGTAACTCAGAATTTTGCATGTTGACCCAATATCAAACGACGTTATGTCCCTAAAGTTAACCATAGTTAACTTGTGTCAGTTTTTCCAAGTAATATCCGTGAATTCAGGACACCTCTTCAATGCTCGATTTCTTCAGGAAACTCTCTTCATTGCACGCTTTGCTATGTTTTTTGAACTATTTTTCCACAAATTAATTAATTGACTTGCCGAATTAGGAAACTCCTTGGTCTAAGTTTGTCGTCGATTCGTAAAGTGTGATTGGGGATGGTAGCTGTGTCTTTCTGGGTATGTTCATTGTTACAGTATATAATATTATTATATGACTATGTTGGTAATTGTATGAAACTATGAATTGTTTTAAATGGTGATGATAGGGAGTGTGTTGGTGGGAAACTTGTGTAGGACAATGGAGGTGGCGGTATGATTATACATTATTCCTGCTAGTTTTCTCCATTAGTTTATTTTTAAATTTGGGGAAATTTTATTTTGATAACCAACATTGATTGGAACTTTGATCCTCTCTGCTAATGGGAATGTAGGCTACTCTAGCCATGGAGCCATGGAGGGTTGAAAGGATAGAAAAGTGGGTGACTTTCTCTAACTTTCAGACTTTTTTATTTTTAACTGTTTAGTTATTTTTTTTATTTTGAGGAATTGTTTAGTTAATTCACCTTGAGATGGCTATGGTTTTGGGGTTAACGTTGGGGAAACGGATGTTTTACCGTTATTTTGCTTTTACATGGCAGCTGACAAATGTGGGCCCCTGATCTCGTTTTTTATTGGATGTTTGCGAAAACCGATGTAATATTATTATAGAAATGTCATATGGTAAACTAACCAAGTTTATCACCGAGATCAACTTGAATTTTCTCCGTGTAATTCGATATTTTAGTAACATTTTTTTGTAAGTATTGATGCCTATTTTAGTCTTATTACCTTACAAGAACAAGGGAGCATGATGTTTTTCCTTAACAAATCGAGAACATCCTGTGCATTTTGGATATAATAGCGATATTCATGAATATTAGATAGAGTTTAACTACGTTTATAATTTTTCCATGTATTTTCCCAAAGGCTTTTTCCTTATGTTTGAGAAACAATTAATTTATAATATGATTGCTATATGAAAATTCTTAAAGTTGTCATATTAGTTATCTTTGTAATGTAATTATACAAGACCAGGGTACAAGTATTTTTATTGTGAAGTAAATTTTTTGTCACGTAAAACAGGTTGGAGAAATTTAGGTGTAAGAACGATAGGACAATAAAATAAATATCATTTTTTCCATTTAAATCATCTTATAGTAACCATAGAGTAGTACACATTACAATTAGAATTTGAAATTAGCGTAACATTGATAATACGGGCAACATAGATGTAATTTGATTGCCCAAAATTGCATTGGGTGACAACAATATTGTTGCCCCTATCTATTATATTTGGCTCAACATTGTATATTTGGGCAACATAAACGATAGTTCGTTGCCATAAATTGTTTTGGGTGACAATAATATTGTTACCCATATTATTGTAACAAACTGCAAATCAGCTTTTTTTGGCGACGATTATCACTCTTTCGTAGCCCAAAGGTAATTAAGCAACATTATAAATCGTCGTCCAAACAATACTTATGGCGACGAAGCACACAGTCGTTGCACATAAAGGTACTTATTATAGGCAACAAAATCAAAGATCGTAGTCAAAATAGTATTATGTGCAACGCATGTAATCGTCGCCATAACCTATGTATGGGCAACGCAATATATAGTCGTCGTCCAAAACCGTAACAATGTCGACCCTTGGGCGACGAGCCCACGACGACTTCCTAGTCGTTGCACAAGGCTTTGGGCGACGACAATTGAGGCTTGGACGAAGAATTCTGTTGTTGCCCAAAGGCTTTTTCCTTATTCTGTATATTCTCCTAGAGGTCAAATTAGCGTCAACTACGAGATACTCTAGCTAGGAACTTCACAAACCAACTCAATCGACAAATGCAAGCCACAAATCAATTGTCCGTATCAATGTGAACTTACAATGAAATCTAGTGCAACAATCAAAGTTAGCTACTCTTCAATCTATCACACACATGCACATAATCAATCAACCAATTTAATCACAACATCAACTCCATCAATTTCCCCCAATTAGCATCAATCCATTACTCATATATGCTTCACCATTCCCCTAGCAAGAAAATTACTCACAATCCATGGAAATCAAGATCAAAACTAAGCTAAACAACAAGTTCATCATCATCATATTAATCAAACAAAATTAATCACAAATCAATCAAACTTGAACAATCAACAAAACAATTGAAATCAAAAGATATAGATTGCATTAAAGTAAAAGAAATTCTTACAAACTTTGGTGAAATCAATAGAAATTGTGCTTAGAATCATCAATCATCAACCATGAAATTCTCTCTCTACAACCTAGAGTTTCTCTCTCTAAAACTATCTCTAATTACCTTCTCATTGAATTCTTCTTCAATTACCTCTCTAAAAATAGAAGGAAAGACTATAAATAGTAAAACTAACAAAGAGAAATTAGTTAGATCGTCCAAAATAGACCCGTACAGGCGCGACCATCTTCAAGAGGAAGCACGACCACGCAAAAATGGGTAAGGAACAAGGAGAGAAGGCGGTGCGCCTGCGCCACTAGGCCGCACGGCTGCGCCATAGTCGCGCGCGCTCAAGTCTGGGAACAGGGCATCCCCCCTTCACTCTCACTTTGATGCTCCTCGTGTGCTCCACTTGATGCTCTAAATAAACACGGGACATGGCAGACCCAAAATCACCATGATGGTGGGTTCAACACGAGAATTCGTGCCCCCAAGGCTTGAATGCACGACCTAAAGTAAAATGGAACTTGCACTTCTCCATGCTTGAGCTTCAAATAGAGAACACTAGGCATCCTAATCAATGCCAAACTTGGGAAAGGGGTCTCGGGAATTAGTGGATAACGACCTTAACCTGAAAAATGAAAGAAAACAAGCAAATAAAAGGGAAAAACACAAGAAAAACCAAGAAATGCCGGAAAATAGAAAATCAACTAAGAAAATGCAAACTAAGGAAATAAAGAGTAAAACTAAGGTAAAACTAATGAAATAATCTATAAATTAGCATGAATTTCACCTTAAAAGGATCAATGAGTCCCATAAATGACACTCATCAAATTCCCCCAAGCTAAAATTTTGCTCGTCCTCAAGTGAAACCAAGCAAACAAAAATAAGGATGAAAGACTTATTCAAAAAGGAAAAGGAAAGACATAAGACGGGAACATACACTAAGACTCACTAACGTAGGAATCACGGTTGTTTTTAGCTACAACAAGCCCTTTCAACCCCAAAGTCACCTATGAGGATGAGTGAGGTCTCGTAAAGGTTTCCTAAGAGCTTAACCTATAACTCTCCAACAACATACATGAGGCAAACCACAAAAAGTAAAAGAAAAAGAAAGAAAAGCAAAATCAAAACCTTTACAAATTGGACTTTATAAAATGACTACACTTCAAATGAATAAACAAATTTCTTAAGCGAATAGGGGTATGCACGTTCCAAGATAGCCAAGGTTGATTGAAAAATAGAATATGCTAAGCGTAGAGAACTAGTTCTCACAATCCACCTTCATCCCATTTGATCTTACCGCGTTCTCCCTATAGCCTCAATTTCCCTCTAGTGAGCATCTCAATAGCTCCTTGAAGGAGCCGGAAAATAACATATTTTAGGCTACTCGACGTCTTGACTTTGCATTCCCTCTCTTTAGGCTTTAACTCATAATGCCGTCCCTCGATATGTTACTCAACCTCTAGGTCAAAAGGTCCTTCACAATGGTTGTAACGTAAGGGCAAAAAGGGTGAGGGTAGACTTAAAATTTAGAATTTTGCGGTATTCCTAAATAGTGAAGCAAAAGGGTGATCAAACCTTCTCCTCATAACCAATTAATCGCCAAACAAAAACAAACTAACACCCCCAAACTTATTAAAAGCTATAACTACAATCATATATACAAAAAGCGCAAGCGCTTTCTCTCCCAAGCTTAAAGGAAGCATTGTCCCCAATGCTGAAAAGGGGAAAAGAATCACATCAAAATATTTTTGAAATTTTCTCAAAAAAAATTTCTTTTTAAAACATTTTTGCCAAAGCGTTTGAATTACTTTGCTTTTTTAAAAAAAAAAAAAATCATTTTTTACTTTATTCGTTGTCCTTGCCTCTTTAACTATGAACGGCTTTTACAACTTTGCATTTGAATGTCCATGCCTTTTTAAACTTTGGACGGCTTTTTTAGTTATTCACTTGTCATTATTCACAAGATATGCACAATACAAGCTTGCTTACAAATAGAACCAACTTCAAAACTCAAATACCACAAACTCCAAGAATATGATCATTTGCTTCACAAAAACCAAAAATGAAACAAAAAGAAATAAAAGGCTTAAAGATCTAAAGATGTGGCTTGAAAAGAAGGGAAAAGGCTCAAATGGTTAATAAGTAGGCAAATGTGGACCCAAAAACTAAAATAAAGAAGATTAACCTAGAAAAAGAAAAATTACAACCCCGAAAAGATGTCTTTGTCCTCCCTAGATGGTTCGGTCCCGTGTTTGAGAATTATGAGTCAAGATTCAAGATTAGGTTTGCAATAGTCAAGGATCTATGCCGCTCATGCAAGCAAGTGTAGAAGGCTAGAAAAATATGTAAAACTCACATGGATGTAGCAAAAACTCACTAAAGGTGTCAAATCGACCATAGAAAGCAACTACCAAGCATGCGACAAACAAGTAGAATCGGGTTTCATGATCCCCCTAGTTCTTAGACATGCTACCTTAGCATACACTATCCTATAATCAACCAAGCATATTCTAAAATCGTGCATACCACTACCAATTAGGAAGTTGTTCATTCAAAAGCAAAAGTCTGTTGGTATATAGTCCAATTCACAAGAAAGTCAACAAAAAGAAAAAAGAAAGCCTCAAAAACTTTATTCAAACAAAAATCACAAAGAAATAAAATTAAGGGAAAAATAAAGAAAATAAAAGAAAAATAGGAAAATAAAGATAGAGGAAAAGTAGGAAAATAAATAAAGGATTAAAGATGCAATTAGAACAAGTAATTCCCAATCTTCAAACAAGTGGTCATTCGACAACAACGTCAATGACCCCAAACACTCTAAGGTGTTACAAGCATTACATTCTTGAACCGTTCAACTTTTCCTACACTAATCCTAATATATCCATCCATGAAAAGAAAATAAAATAAAATAAAACAAATAAGAATGATCTCACTGGGCTTCCAAGCAATGCTAAAAAAAATGAGGCGAAAAGTCTAGCGCCCTCATTAAGCTCCAAGAATCAATATCATCATCAACAAATCCAATTAAGAAGAAGAATAGAAAATAGAGCTATAAACAAAGAAAACGGTTAGTAACTTCAAAACAAATTAAAAGTAAACTAAACTAAACAAAAGGAAACTACAAAGCGAAAAGTAAATGAAACTACCAAAAAGAAAGTAAGAAAAGTAGAGAAATCTAAATAAACTAAATACTAAACTAGCAACTAATCATCTAAATACAAGATTTGGATTAAAGTGATTTGGATATTAGGGCTTTGGATTTGCGGGAGAAAACAACATGCATCATCATCAAAGCTATCATAACAACATCATCATTAAGAAAGAAAGAATAGAGGTGAAAAGCTCAAAGAAACAACCAAATAACATTAAGAGGAGACTAAGGCAAGCAAATATCAATCATCAAGGCAAGAAGTAGACAAGGCAATTTCCCTCAACAAGATTGGCAACCGAGACAAACCCCTTAGAAAATCAAGTTCCCCAAAGCTAAACATGAATACATCTCAACATCCCTTCAATACAAAGCAAATTACAAATAAAATAAGGGATGGAGGAACAATGCACAATGTAGGGGAACTAGCTACCACTCGGCCCGGCATTATCATTGTCATCCTCATCATAGGAGAATTCGAATGGGGGAACATAAGGATCCAATCCCCCGATGTAACTGGGTGGCCAACTATAGTGCCCCTTGAAGTTTTCTTGTTGCCAAGGGGCAAGGGGGGCATATTGATTGGGCAAGGTGAGTGGTAGTTGATGATTTAGGTGCACATAGGGGTAGTTAGGATCACCCCTATAATCGCTCCCACCGGGAACACGGTAATCATAGTTACCGTGCTCATCGGGGAATGAGCGAGTCTCGGTATTGGACCCCGGGGGTCCTTGCCAATATGGTTATGTAGGTACCCTATCACCCCCATAATGTGGAATAGGACCAAGTTGGGTGGGAAAGTAAGCATATTTAATCGCGGGAAAGACTTCCCCACGGTTAACACTAGCGTCATACATTTGTTGTTGTTGGAGAAACATACCTTGTTGCATCTCTGAAATGCCTCTCCTTTGATTATAAATCGCCAAAAAATCTTGATCATACATACCTTCCAAATGAATTTTCATCCCCTTCATTTGCCTACTAAGAGCATCCATATCAAGGTTAGCAAACTCGTAACCTTGTTGATCTTGATGTTGTTGTTGTTGTTGATGCGGATTTTGTTGTTGTTGTTGTTGTTGTTGTTGCTCTTCTTCTTCTTCTTCACCTTCACCCATTTCATCATCATCATCATCATAGGGAAGGCAGTGACTTAAGGGAACATGCCATATATTAGGCACATCCTCACGGTAGATAGAAGTCAAGGAAGGGTTTGGGAGATAACACCAATGCTCGTTCTCCCTAAGCCACTTGAACACCTCATCATCTTCCTTCTTTGCCAAAAATTGCACTTGATTCAATTGTGCAATATCAAGGTAGAGAGTGTTCGGGCTACCCACCGAAGTATAAGAGGGCAAGTAGTGGCCAAGGTTAAGGTTGGAGGCAAGCCGCGAGACCATGCTTCCACAAGGAATCTCACCGGACTTGCTATCTTGCAAACTCTTACAATACTTCAAAAATATGAACCCCAAGTTGAAGTGACCATGGTATTCCTCCCGAGTAGCAAACCAAAGAATCTGGAGCTCTAATTGACTCATTTTTCCCAATTCTTGTTTCAGGATTACCGAGTACCCCAAAATCTGATAAAGAACTCAAATACATGGTTGGAATACCTTACTAATCGAAGCATACCAAGTGCCAAATTAACCACCCCCATAAATATCATCCCACAATGAGTTTTGGTCATAAACATCATTGAAGAAGAATTCGGAGTCCAAAATATCTGCCCTCGGATCAAGATCAAGAGCCGCATTGAACTCTTCAAGAGAAATATCAAGATGAATGTTGAAGAGTTGAAAAGAGACTCGGTAGTGATGACCTTCTACCACCCAATGCAAAACCGTGGCCAAATATTCCAATGTAGACTCAAAATAGGTACGATAGGATTGGTTTATGAATGAGCTCATTAGAAGATTAGCAAACAATTCCCTTAAATCCTCATCAATGTCCAATTTTACCATATCTTGTTGAAAATAGTGTCTACAGGGTTTGAGGGAACGGTCTAGTTTAGCTTGAGATACCGAGCTTTTTGAATTGGATTAGTGATTTTTATTTTGGGTTTAAGAGTGGGTTGTCAAGGTTGTTTAGTAGAGGGGTTAGGAGTGGGTTCCTTAATTGTTAGGTTGGTTTTACACTTCTTAAGAAGTTTCTTCTCATGTTTAGACATGATGATTCTTCAAATATACCAACTCAAAATTCATTCAAACAACACCACAAGCACCACAATAGCACCAACAAACACTTCCAATTGCCAAATTCGCACCCCTTAACCAAAATAACCAATTACACACTAAGCACTTCACTACCAAAATTAAAAAATTTCAACTTCTCAAATTCACAACAATTTCACACGATTTTGCTACAAAAATAATCAACAAAACAATGTGAGACAATAATAATCAACAAACAAAATATTCAAACAAAAAACAATATCAATTAACAAAATCATCAAAACATATACTACTACTATTCACAACCAAAAACAATCTAATTCTTGCAACAATATGATATAATAATGCAATTAGGAGTAAAGGAAGATTATTATACCAGACAAGAAGCAAGATTGAACCACAATTAGCCACCAATTCCCTCAAGAACGAAAAGCCCCAAATTGCTTCAACAATGGATGAGAGAGATTGGAGATTCAAATTGATGAAAGTAGTGTGATTTTTGTTAAAAAATGATGGATTTTGAAAAAATATTTTGATGATTTTTGAAATAATTTGGAAGATTAGATGATAAAATTTGATGAGAGTATGGTTAGGGTTTGTGCAATTTTTGCGGTTTTGAGTAGGGGTGCGTTCGAATGATGATAGGGAAGAAGGAGAAATGAGGAAAAGAAAGTAAAAAGAAGAAGAAAAAGGGTCACGGCACAGGGGTGCGCGGCCGCACAACCTGGAAATGCGCCCGCGCCAGTGTCGCATGCAGTCGCACTCCTCCCTAGCGCACCCGCGCCACTCGGCATTCCACTTCTACTGCTTCTTTGGTGCGTTCACCTGTGGGCTCTTCGTTCAATATCATCCTGGGGCTGTTGAATCCACCAAATATGGCAGTTTCAAAACATGTTTACCGTGGGTTCAACATCCCTAAATAATAATAGCACCATAATGAACCCAACAAGTTCAAACTTTCTTCAAATTTTAGCACAATTTTCCCTATCTTACCTCACTTAAATTTCTTACCCTTTTACGTCAATATTCGATAAAATCGAACATAATCACATCTAAAACCGCAAAACACCTTTCCATTTCTCATGCTCATTTAAATTAATCCAATTCCATGAATTCACCCTATAAATCTAAAAGAAAAACAAGTGAAAGAAAGGAAAATAAAAGAAAGAAAATTAAGAAAATAGAAATCAAAAGAAAAAGGGTTAGAAAATCCAAGTTGCCTCCCGGGAAGCGCTTGCTTAAGGTCCTAAGATCGACCCTTCCTAATCATGGAGGTTCAAAAGACACCACCTTATCCAAAGTGGTGGAGAGGGAAAAATCATTACAAAGCTTGTGCAAAATCACATCATGACCACGTCATCTTGAATCATAGAAACCGATTCAAACTCTTTAGACTTCATCTTCCTCTTGTATTTCATGGAAACTCTCTTTCTATCCCTTGATTTCTTCTTCCTTGGATCCTTGAGATCCTCAAGTTCACCTCTTGAAAAACTATTTTTATCTTCTTTTAGAGAAATATCAAACCAAAAGGGCATCTCAAACTTATCTTGAAGCTTTGAATGATCCTTGTCTTCTTTACTAACAACCTTGCTTTCAACACTTTTAGGAACATTATCACAAGCTACAAGCATATCGTTAGGAGAAGACACAAACATTCATTCGAAGGCAATGAGTTTATGCACATAATTCCTTGCACATAAGATACAGACTCATGCATCGACTTGAGCTTAAAACTTGCCTTACTATCACCAACACACAAGGTAATCATGACACCTTTCACATCTATTAAAGCACTTGATGTTTCTAAGAATGACCTCCCTAGGATGATAGAAATGTTTTCATCTTCTGCAATCTCAAGCACAATGAAATCAACGGGAATAGTGAATTTTCCTATTTTGAGGAGGACAACCTCAATTCTACCCTTTGGGAACTTAATAAAATGGTCAGCTAACTGACAGGTCATGTTGGTTAAAAGTAGCTCACCTAACTTGAGTTTCTTGAAAACGGAGTAAGGCAAGATGCTAACACTAGCACCAAGATCACAAAGGGCATTTTGAAACAATTTCTCATTAATATTACAAGGAATGGAGAAATTTCCGGGATCTTTCATCTTTGGGGGCAAGTCATTATGGATAAAGGCACTACAACACTCCCCCAAACTCACCGGTTCAACCACATTGTAATATCTCTTACCGCTTAAGATTTCCTTAGGAAATTTAGAATAGTTAGGCATTTCTCTCAAAACATCGGTGAAAGGAATAGAAAGATGGATTTTCCTTAGCATCTCGATAAACCTCCCAAATTGTTCATCCAACTTATACCTATTAAACTTTTGGGGATATGGAAGTTTCGGTTTGAAATCCTCATCTTGCTTCCTCTCTTTCTCAACACTCTTCTCATTAGAGCTATCACTCATCTTTTTCTCTTAAATTTCCTCCTTTCTCACACCTCTTGAAACCTCATTCTCATTTTCCTCCCTTGAGTCACTCCTCTTCTCATCTTCCTCACTCATCCTAGAAACTCTCTCTTCTAGTAATTTCCCACTCCTCGTGGTGATGAAATAAACGGGTTTCTAAGGATCAACTCCTTTAGAGGGTAATGAAGAAGGGCTAGCTCAATCTTTCAAGGTATTGGCTAGTTGAGTGATTTGGGTTTCAAGCATCTTGATGTGTGTCATTATCTCATTAAACTTTTTGTCACTCATCGACATGTAAGTGTTCAATATCTTGGTTTGGTTCTCGATGATCTCCTCTAAGGTAGTCTTGGAAGATGGGGGTTGGGCATAGGAATTATCACCATTGCCTTGAGGTCTCGAAGCAAATCCAGGTGGGGGTCCCCTTTGGTTGTTGTTTTGAAAATTGCCCTTATTTTTATTGTTCCAATTACCTCGGCCTTGATTGTTGCCAAAATTTTGGTGTTGGCCACCAAAACCATGAGATTAGCCTTGATTTCCATACCCTTGGATTTGGTTTTGATTACTATAACCTTGATTGTTATAGTTACCTCGAAAACCTTGATTTCCTTGGTTCCTATAACCACCGTTGTTGTAGTTATCAAAACTACATTGTTGGTGAGTATTCATATTCCCAAAATTCCTTGGACCATAAAATCTTTGTCCATTATTATTGTTGGAAACAAATTTCACTTGCTCACAATCATTGTTTTCAACATCATCACAACTTTCAAAAGCATTTGGACAATTAGAAGAGTCATGGTCATAAGACCCACAAACATCACAAAAGACACAACCACTTGGAATATTACTTGAAGTAGAAGGAGGAGTAGAATTAGAAGGTGTACCTCTCCCCTTAATGTTGGAGGGAAGACTTGGTGCAATCGAAGAGGCACTCTCTAGATTGGCCTTGAACAATGTCATCTCCTTCCCCGAGTTTGATATTTGGGAAGACAAGTTATTGATTGCATTGAGATGATCAACCAAATAGACCATTGAGCCACTCTTTCTTGTATGCTCTCTCTCTCCCTCTTGCCAATCCATGTAGTGACGAACTACATCCTCAATTATGACTACAACTAATATGTCTATTTTATATAGTATTTTACCCTCGTCCCTTGGTCATAATTAGTAGTGTTTTTGGCTGTTTAGAGCCACTTTTATTACTAATTGGTGTATTCTAGTGTTTTTGTAGATTTGGTTAACTTTTGTAGGGATTTGCACTTTTGGAGCATTTTCCCGAGATATTATGGAGTAACTACGAGCATTGGAGATGCACGACCATCCTTCATAGCCCAGGGCCGGTTAGAGCCATCGAAACGGTGATTAAGGGCTCGGTATATGTGATACCGGGGCATTTGGACCGAGTATTCAAGACCCGAAGAGAAAATCCAGATTGCCCCGAACAATTAGAGCCCAATCGAAGTCCAAAGAGTGGCCCAAGAGTGCCGCCTGGGCAATAGAGCTCCCGCCCGAAGGCGCGCCCGGCCGGGCGGGGGAAGCGAAGCCGGCGCCCGTTCGGGCGCAAGAGACATACCTGGGAAGAAAAAGGCGCGCCCGATCGGGCGATGCCTCGCCCGATCGGGCGCGTGTTATTATTAGGCAGTTTAATTGTCGTTTAAGTTTGTTTTAGTTTAGGATTCTTGCTTAATATAAATACTTTTCCGTTAAGCGAGTTTAGTATCTTCTTTTACTCTTTCTTAATTATTCTCTTAGATTTTCTCTCTCTACTTAGCTTTTGGATTAGTTTCTCTCTCTAATACTTTGTTCTTAACTCTACTCTTAATTCCAGATTACTTTGGTAACGATTTCTTCTACTTTAATCTCAGTTATTTATTTTAATTCTTTCATCATGTTTTATTTTATTTCTTTGATTAGTTTAGATTTAATTATGTGTGAGTAGTTTTATTTTTAGGGTTTATGGGGATCCATAAATAATATGAAGGGGTAATTTATTGTTGTTGGATATCAATGCTAGATTAATTTCCTATTGATTGATTTAATGCTCTGTGACCAGATTAGGCCTGATCTTTTATGCATGAGTTTGACAATATTGATTCGAGATGAGAATTGATTTTTAGGTCTAGTTTCAATAGGCAAGTTAATTTATAAATTGTTAAGTCGAGATTCGAGAGATGAGATTTGATACCGGTAAATCAATTGTGTGATTGTAATACGTAGCGAAAGCCCTTTATGATCTTATTAATTTATGCATTGATGATTGATTATTATGTTTTACCCTGGAATGTTATTTATTGGTGAACCTATGCCCTATGTCTTTATTCATTGATTTCCTCTATTTTTATTCTTCCCTACTTTTAATCTTTATAGTTTAGTTTCCTTTGATTATAATATATTGGTTACTTTATCATTTAGATTGCTTGAATTAATTAGGAATAGAAAGACTAGTTTCCCTTTGGATTCGTCCTTACTTCCCTATCTATTATTAGTTAGTGGTTTTAGGAATTACTTTTGATTAGGTGATACGACTTTAGTCTTTCAAAATTTTGGCGCCATTGCCGGGGAAACGATTTTATTTTTATTTCTGATTATTTTTGTAGTCTAGGTTATTTCTTTTTTGTCTCAGAGAACGTTAGTTATTTGAGGCAAGTCTCATATTTGCTTTTTGTTCCTTGTTTATGCCTAGGTGTTCCAGATCAGGTTACATCCCATTCAATCCTGAGATCGAACGATCCTTCCATAGAGAGAAGAATTTTTACAAGCAAATTCTGGCGGGTTCTGGTGATAACAATAATCACCGAGACCCTCCAACTGATTCTAGCGATTCAGAGGTATCTTCAGATCTAGAATCAGAGATGGAGGTACCTAAGAAGCTCAGTAACTTTTCAGAACCAAAGCATACAGTTTTTCCACACCTTACTCCCACTCAAACTCTTGATGGGGTACAGTTTGAGATTAAACCCCAACTTATAACGATGATAGAAAGGAAGCAATTTAGTGGAGCTAAGGGTGAAGACCCAAATCTTCATATTGCAGACTACTGTCAGTATTGTAATACCATCAAGCAAGATGGAGTCTCACAAAACCAAATCAGGGAGATTCTCTTTCCTCTCTCTTTAACTGGAAAAGCCAAATTATGGTTTAATGGATTAAATAGAACTGCACTTGGTATAACTAACTGGGAAACTCTTGTTTTGAATTTTTATAACAAATATTATCCTGCAGAGAAAACAGCTGTACTACGGAGTGCTATTCAGAACTTTGCCCAAGAGGCCGATGAAACTTTATATGAGGCTTGGGAGAGGATCAAGGATCTACAAAGAGAATGCCCCCACCATAATTTGGCACAATGGCAGTTAATCCAAGCCTTTTACAATGGGATTGGAAATTCATCTAGAATAATATTGGATTCTACAGCTAGTGGGAGGTTTATGAACCTTAATGTTGATGATGCAGGTCAAGTTATTGAAGATATGGCAATACATAATTCCCAATATGGGAATCCCAGAGGCTTTGCTAATAAAGGGAAACATAGTGTCGACTCTGTATCCTTTTTACAAGCTCAATTCACCTCTATCTGCCAGAAATTAAATAATCATAGTACTGCAAATGTAGCTAATGTTTCTGCAATTAATAATAATTCTAATGAGGCTTTCTGTTAAAATTGTGGAACTTTAGGTCATAGGGAGAAAGATTGTAGGAGTTCCGTGGAGCAAGTCAATGCCTTTCAAGCTTATAGGAAGAATAACCCATACTCCAACACCTACAATCCTGGGTACCGGAATCATCCGTACCTTTCCTACCGGAGCACCAATGTTCAAAATCCACCACCACAAGAATCACAGGCGCCACAACAAACTCGGCAGAAATATTACCACCCCAATACTGGCCAAAAGAACCAAAGACAACAACCCTCCTTATCTTCCGTCCCTGCTCTGGTAAAATTAGAGAGATGCTGGCTAATATGCAGAAGCACATGGAGAGTAGAGATGCCCAAATTGATTTGATACTAGCACATAATAAAATTGTAGATAATCAAATTGCGCAAATTTCTGCTACTCTACAAGCCCGTCAACAAGGAGCCCTGCCAGCACAGCCGACCAGGCCTACGGATCAAGCCTATGCAATTACTCTAAGGAATGGTTCAAACTATGAAGGGCCCCTATGCCTAGAGATGATGAACCTGTTTTAATAAATAATGCTAATCTTGATTCCATTAAACCTGACAATGTATCTAATAGCCCTGCAGGGCTAAAGAATAGTACTAATATATCTGATTTTACATTGCAGGGTACGACTCCAGGGAAGGTACCAGCTCCAGATAAGAGCAGTAATGCTCCAAAGCCAGTTATCAAACTTCCATTCCCAAATTGTCACTTGAAAACAAATTTGGATAAGTAGTTTGGTAAGTTTCCGGAGATGGTTAAAGATTTTCAGGTAACAGTCCCCTTCACTGAATTAATTACATAAATTCCTGCATATGCAAATTTTATGCAGGAAATACTAACAAGAAAAAGGTCTATTAGTGAGGTAGAGGCAATAGCTTTCACTGCAGAATGAAGTGCCGAACTTCAAAATAAATCTCCACCTAAACTGAAACATCCGGGTAGTTTTTCTATCACTTGTCATATTGGCAATCTAATGATTAATGATGCATTATGTGATTTGGGCGCTAGCATTAGTGTTATACCATTATCTGTGTGTTCCAAGCTAAATATGGGTAAATTAAAATCTACTAACATTACTCTACAAATGGCCGACCGTTCTTTTAAATACTCCTTAGGTGTTTTAGAGGATGTTCCTGTTAGAGTAGGTAATTTTTATATACCTGTTGATTTTGTTTTTCTTGATATGGCTGAAAATATGCAAACCCCAATTATTTTGGGTAGACCATTCCTTAACACTGCAGGAGCAATTATAGATGTGAGATGTGGCAAATTAACACTATCAGTAGGGGACGATAAAATTATTTTTAATCTTAATAATACCCCTAAAAGCCCCATGACAGAGGAGAAGTGATTTAGTGTTGATGTGGTTCAATATTATTCTAAAAAGCCCCAAGCTCTTGTAAAAGATCTCTTGGAGGCGGTATCTTGTGTTGCGTCTTCTACAGATGAGATAGACAAATAGCAGAAGGAATTTGATGCAATAGAAAGAGCCCTCTACACTGTCGCTCTTGGCTTTGAGGATTAGAAGGTGGAACTAAATAAGCAAGATATGGAAATTGAACCTACAGTAAATGTTCCGCTAGATTGAGTTGCAAGTGCTAAAAGTAGTGACAATTTGAAGCAACCATCGATCGAAAAGGGAACTTTAGTGCGTAGAATTGAAGAACCCCCAATCCAAGTCAAGGAGGATCCACCAGATAAGGTGAATTGGCGTCCCACAGGGTATATCATGAAGCCGCATTGTGGTCTAAACACCGCTCGACCAGGTGAGAAACCACCCAACCAAGCGTTAGGCCAAGGGTCCTAGTTCTTATACTTGGCAAGAAGGTCGTGCGGGACCTAGATAAACTAGCGCTTTGCGGGAGGCAACCCGTATTTTAATGCTTTATAGACTAGTTTTTCTTTCCTTTTTCTTATGAGAGGAGAGAGGAGGGAATCTAATGAGTTTTATGAGTTTTTGTACAGGTTTGAAGGAAAAGAGTTAGCAAAAATTGAAGAAAAGAAGAAAGACAAAAATCTCCCCTAAGCTAGCCTTGGGCCCGATCAGGCGAAGCTCGCCCGACCGGGCGCGAGAGCAAGGTTTCGAATATTGCAATTTTCGCCCGACTGGGCGCGAAATTTGACGTATATGGACATTTTTACCGCCCGATCGGGCGTGAGAATAGAAAATATAAATTATTGGGCAGTAGATCGCCCGACAGGGCGCGAGAGCAGCGAAAAATATAAACACAGATCGCCTGATCGGGCGATAGTCCGCCCGACCGGGCTCGACACCAGCCGCCCCCTTTTCTTCTTCTTCCTTCTTCTTTCTTTCTTCATTTCTCTTTTCCTCCATAACTTTCTCTCTCTAAAACCTTAAAACCTCTACCTTCTCTCTAAGTTTTCTTCTCCATCTCTTACCCAAATCCAATAATTTTTACATATTCTTAATCCTCTCTTCATCCTCTACAATCCTACATAAAAAATTTCAAGTTTTAATCAGATATTTTTCATATCCATTTTTCTACTATGGCTTCAAAGAGGGCTCGATCAATTATTGGGAGGAGTTCTAGTTTGAGGGAGGAGTACGATCCAGATTTGCAACTCTCCTATTGGCCAAAAATCCGAATTGCTAGCCAAGAGCAAAAGGAACGGCTAGAACACCTTGTCGGGCGAGAGGTAATTCCTTTACGGTGGTTACACCGCCCTACTCTTGAATCTTATGGTTTGTATGATTTTGTTAAACGATTTTTGAATGATATAGGAATGAGAAAATTCGTTGACATGCACTATCCTACATACCGTGAATTAACATGTGAATTTTTGTCTTCTTTGAAAGTTGTAAATAGTAGAAATGGACCGAACTTATTTTTTAGGTTGAACAATGAGAATATTAGTTTTACTTATGTTGAATTTTCCAAATATTTGAATTGAACTCTGAATTACCTTTTTAATGGCATGCTGATTATAAAATGGGTGATATATATCATGCTTTAATTGGTTTACCGACCCCCGACCCCCATTATGCTAGTACGAAACTTATCCATCACCCTATCCCGCAAATCTGGCAAAGATTTGCAGGATTGTGTTTTCTTGGTAGGATTTGCAGGATTGTGTTATTAGACACTATGTGTATGGGTTTGGTAAACTGAACATAGGTAGATACTTCATCCACCACCTGAGTAGACATGCCACGGCCAGTACCCTGTCTCGTACCCCTATTCGTATAGGAGGCCTTATCACTAGGATAGCAGTTAAAAAGGCTGGTTTTATTGAGAGTGGACCCCACCAGATGACTAACTGTGGACCGGATACCTATATGACTGCTAGGTATTTTGAGGAGTTGGGTTGGGTACGACTGGATAGTGAGCAAACCCCCCACTGGTGCATTAGGACTGGAACCGAGCAGCCATTGCCCATCTTTTCCTTACCTAATCCTGACCTGACCGCCTTTCCCCCAGGGCAAGTGTCCTACACGTACGAACTTTTAGTTTCCCATGCTAGGGGGCAAGCACCACCAGTCAACCACTAGTTCCACCACCCCAGCCTGAGCCCGAGGTAGAGCTTTCACCACCTCGCATGTCTCACTCTGTCCCCCATGTTGCCTCTGACCCAATTTGGGACTTCCAGAGTATAGGTCAGGCTTTAGGTCGTATTGAGCATTCCCACACTGACTTTAGGAGGATGGTAGGCTCCATTGACCATAGGTTAGGGTACCTTGAGAGGAACCAGGGTAGAGCTCTCTATCCTATGTATGATGATTATGCTCGTCGGGGTAACATTCCCGATGATGCCATTTACCCTGACTGGTTTCATCCTTCACCCCAGGGATACGATAGGGATCCCACTGCCCCTGGTATTTATACTGATTATTCTGTCTTCCATGGGTACGGCCAGGACATTCCTTTCGGGGGACTGGTGGGGGGAGTTTTCACGCCGATTATTTTGGTGGTAGCTCTTCTGGTGCAGGTGGCAGCAAAGGCGGAGGGTTCGGCTCCTGGATGAGGATGATGAGGACTAGCCATGTTGGGCTAGTTCTCGAGCAAATGAAGACATTGTCTGATTCTGGCTTGGGGGAGATTTTAGATTTGGTATCTTTCTTTTTCTCTTTTCTTTTGTTTTTGATGTGTTTTCTTAGTTTAGATTTATTACTTTCTAGGTTAGTTTTACTGCTTTCTTACATGAAAAATACAAAAAAAAATTGAAAAATAAAAAAAAATCCAAAAATACGTTCCAATGAATTGTAAATCATGCTTCCCTGTGCCCCATACTTGGAAAATATTATTTTGATTCTTGGTATATGATGATAAGCATTGTGGATTTGTTCATCATGATTTGAATTTTGATTGCTTAGATGTCCTAACATGTGTCAATTTTATCCAACTGCTTGTGAATATAGTGCTTGATTAGTTAATTTGGTTAGGAATGTGTGATAGTTCCTGGTATTTCAATAAATTTGAGTATTGATTTGTAACTACAAGTAATGTTTATATGACTAATTATTATGCACATTGTGGAGGACGAAGGCATTTGTTCTTTTAGGTAGCCTTCAGATGATTTTAGATACATTTGTTCCCTTCTTGCTACCCATGTTGTTGCCTTGACTTTTTGTTATTTATTAGCCACATTACAAGCCTATTTTTCCCCATTGGTTACTAGTACCAAGCTTGGCTTGGGGGATCTATTAGTGATTGAGGTGAGGGAGTTTGTAGTGTGCTTATTATTTGCACAATTTGGGTGGGTTTTGAGGAATTATTTTGTTCTTGATTGTAGTTTATTTTTTATGAGCTTGAATGTTTAATCTTCTAGAAAAAATTAAGTATGATGTTATAAAAAAAAAAGTGAGTGAACTTCAAAAGCAAAAAAAAAAACAAAAAAAATATGTTCAATGTTCAAATGTTCTAGTTGGAGGTTAATCAAAGGAAAGAAAGAAATTGAGTTTCACTGAAAAATTCAACTTTGGAAAATAAAGTTTGTTATTTCACTCTAATTTTTCATTATTATATCTTTATGAGTGAAATTTGTAAGTGTTGGGATTGTTGTTTGTGTTTGGAGTTATTTTTGGTGGACTCTTGTTGGAGTTGGTTATGTTGGAGATGTTGATCATTATTTATTTTGATCATGGGTGTTATTAAGATTTGCTCCCTTTAAGCATAGCTTTTCTCTCACTTATTCCCAAATATTTCCTACCCTTTACCCTAGCCTTACATTACAAGCTTTAAAGACCTTCCGACCTTTGTGAATAGAGTTGTATGAATCTGAAAGTGTTGTTTCTCAATGCAAGTTATGATTTGACATATTTCGAGTCGACTAGTAGGTTGAGTGTACTTCTTTTTATACACACGAGAGTGTGAGTAGGAAAGGCATTGTTCACATTAAAGGGGTTGGTTGGAGAGCGATCGAGTACATCTTTTACTCGCCACATAAATGAGAGTTGAGTGTGTGAGCACTAGTCTTGAATTCTATATGCTCTTGTGGTTTGCTCTATTTGACAATTGTTAGGGAGGAAGAGTAATTGGATGGATTTGATTGGTTGACTTTGAAGCATGTTTATTAGATTTACCTTGAATTGTTTGTGCTTGATTTTTACTTTTTGGGGTGAAGCATATTATTTACTCATTGATGAGATCTTTGCTTAGGGATAAGCAAAGGTTTGGCTTGGGGAAGTTTGATGTGACTATTTTATATAGTATTTTACCCCCGTCCCTTGGTCATAATTAGTAGTGTTTTTGGCTCTTTAGAGTCACTTTTATTACTAATTGTTGTTTTCTAGTGTTTTCTTAGATTTAGTTGACTTTTGTAGTAATTTGCACTTTTGGAGCATTTTCTCGAGATATTATGGAGTAACTACGAGCATCGAAAATGCACGACCATCCTTCATAGCCCAGGGCTGGTTAGAGCCATCGAATTGGTGATTAAGGGCTCGTTATATGTGATACCGGGGCATTTGGACCGAGTATTCAAGACCCAAAGAGGAAATCCAAATTGGCTGGAAGAATTGGAGCCCAATCGAAGTCAAAGAGTGGCCCAAGAGTGCCACCCGGCCATTAGAGCTCCCGTCCGAAGGCGCGCCCGGCCGAGCGGGGGAAGCGAAGCCGGCACCCGAACTCGCGCCCGACCGGGCGCGAGAGATATACCTGGGAAGAAAAAGGCGCGCCCGATCGGGCGCGTGTTATTATTAGGCGGTTTAATCGTCGTTTAAGTTTGTTTTAGTTTAGGATTCTTGCTTAATATAAATACTTTTCCGTTAAGCGAGTTTAGTATCTTCTTTTACTCTTTCTTAATTCTTCTCTTAGATTTTCACTCTCTACTTAGCTTTTAGATTAGTTTCTCTCTCTAATACTTTGTTCTTAACTCTACTCTTAGTTCCAGATTACTTTGATAACGATTTCTTCTACTTTAATCTCAGTTATTTATTTTAATTCTTTCATCATGTCTTATTTTATTGCTTTGATTAGTTTAGATTTAATTATGTGTGAGTAGTTTTATTTCTAGGGTTTATGTGGATCCTTAAATAATATGAAGGGGTAATTTGTTGTTGTTGATTATCAATGCTAGATTAATTTCCTATTGATTGATTTAATGCTCTGTGACTAGATTAGGCCTGGTCTTTTATGCATGAATTTGACAATATTGATTCGAGATTCGAGAGATGAGAATTCATGTTTAGGTCTAGTTTCAATAGGCAAGTTAATTTATAAATGGTTAAGTTGAGATTCGAGAGATGAGATTTAATACCGGTAAATTAATTGTGTGATTGTAATACGTAGAGAAAGCCCTTTATGATCTGATTAATTTATGCATTGATGATTGATTATTATGTTTTACCCTGGAATGTTATTTATTGGTGAACATATGCCCTAGGTCTTTTATTCATTGATTTCCTCTATTCTTATTCTTCCCTACTTTTAATCTCCGTAGTTTAGTTTCCTTTGATTATAATATATTGGTTACTTTATAATTTAGATTGCTTGAATTAATTAGGAATAGAAAGACCAGTTTCCCTGTGGATTCGACCGTACTACCCTATCTATTATTAGTTAGTGGTTTTAGGAATTACTTTTGATTAGGTGATACGACTTTAGCATGTCAACAACCTCTTCCTCGGTCTTGTTCATGATCGGGCCTCCGGCTCCGGCATCAAGACATGACTTCCCTTGGGGGCTCAATTCTCCTTAGAAAATTTGTATGATTTTGTAAGTGGGGATTCCACGGTGAGGACATTCTCGGTTATACTCCTTGTATCTTTCCCAAGCCTCATACAAAATCTTACTAGGCTTTTGCTTGAAACTTTGGATTAGAGTTCTTGCCTCGGCGGTCTTCTTTTGAGGGTGGAAACGGGAAAGCAACTCCTTAGTGACATCATCCCAAGTTCTCAAGTAATTAGGTTTCACTTCCTTGTATAACCACTCCAAAGCTCTTTCGATTAGAAAGAACGGAAATAGCTTGAGCCTTATGAATTCTTGAGAAACCCCATTGACCTTGATTGTATTACAATACTTCTCGAACTCTTTGAGATGATTTAGTGGGCTTTCATTCTTGGCACCACTAAATTGCTTTCGTTCAATCATTGTTATCATTGCCGGCCTTATCTCAAAGTCATTGGCGGGAGTTGTTGGTGGAGCTATGCTACTCTCGAATCTATAAGCACCGGGAGTTCCTAACTCCTTTAAAGCAACTCTTGGATTAGCTCCCATGTTTCCTCGATCCTTCTCTTCTCTATCTTGATGAATTTCCTCTCTTGAAAAGCTTGGACTTGAAGAACAATTAGAAACCCTTATCCTTGTTTATTGTTATCTAAATTTCTAGATAAAATGGCACTAGAGTCCTTCCTCTTATCCTACGCATATAAAAACTCAAAGAAAATATCAATAGCACGGCTACAAATGTAGCCTAAAAGAGAAATATTTTTGTATTTTTCAAAATAAAGTGAAATAGACTCAACAACAATAGCAAACAACAAAGCCACTCTCCGGCAACGGCGCCATTTTTACGAGGGGGTTGAGACTAGGTAATTGGACTAATCTTCCCTAGGTCAAACAAAATTTATATTACTCAACACACCCTTATAACTAGTATAGGAGTAAGTCAAGGGTCGAACCACTAGGAATGGGAGGTGGTTACTATTGCTAGAGTTAAGCTATTTCGAAAAGGGTGAAATAGAGGTGTGTGTACTCTAAGACAGCTAACAAACTAGATAGATTCAAATATATCAAACACTAGGGTTTAGGATCCACATATACTTGCAATGAATATAACTAATCGGGATTGAAATTGACTAAGTCGAGTATTGCGAGGGAAAATCAATAATGCAATCAAAAGAGTATGATAAGTTATTCTCCTAGAGGTCAAACTAGCTTCAACTATGAGAGACTCTAGCTA
The DNA here is from genome assembly GCF_948465745.1 of Chenopodium album. Lineage (NCBI taxonomy): Eukaryota > Viridiplantae > Streptophyta > Magnoliopsida > Caryophyllales > Amaranthaceae > Chenopodium > Chenopodium album. The sequence goes on from NC_137838.1 coordinate 38,213,831, forward strand.
GGAACTTCACAAACCAACTTAATTGAAAAAATTTAAGCCATAAATCAATTGTTCGTATCAATGTGAACTTACAATGCAATCTAGTGCAACAATCAAAGTTAGATACTCTTCAATCTATCACACACATGCACATAATCAACCAACCAATTTAATCACAACATCAACTCCATCAATTTCCCCCAATTAGTATCAATCCATTACTCATATATGCTTCACCATCCCCCTAGCAAGAAAAATACTCACAATCCATGTAAATCAAGATCAAAACTAAGCTAAACAAGTTCATCATCATCATATTAATCAAACTAAATCAATCACAAATCAATCAAACTTGAACAATCAACAAAACATTTGAAATCAAAAGCTAAATATTTCATTAAAGTAAAAGAAATCCTTACAGACTTTGGTGAAATCAATAGAAATTGTGCTTAGAATCATCAATCATCAACAATGAACTTCTCTCTCTACAACCTAGAGTTTCTCTCTCTAAAACTATCTCTAATTATTTTCTCATGGAATTCTCCTTCAATTCTCTCTCTAAAAATAGAAGGAAAGTATGTATATAGTAAAACTAACAAAGAGAAATTAGTTATATCGTCCAAAATAGACCCATACAGGCGCGGCCATCTTCAAGAGGGAGCGCGACCGCGCAAAAATGGGCATGGAACAGGGAGAGCAAGCGGCGCGCCCACGCCTGGGAACAGGGCAGCCCCCCTTCACTCTCACTTTGATGCTCCTCGTGCGCTTCACTCGATGCTCTTGATAAACACGAGACATGGCAGACCCAAAATCAGCACGATGGTGGGTTCAACACGAGAATTTCTGCCCCCACGGCTTGAATGCACGGCCTAAAGTCAAATGAAACTTTCTCTTCTCCATGCCTGAGCCTTTAATAGAGAACACTAGGCATCCTAACCAATTCCAAACTCGGGAAGGGGACTCGGGAATCATTGGATAATGACCTTAACCTGAAAATTGAAAGCAAACAAACAACTAAAAGGGAAAAAGATAAGAAAAAACAAGAAATGCATGAAAATAGAAAATCAACTAAGAAAATGCAAACTAAGGAAATAAAGAGTAAAACTAATGAAAAGAGCAATAAATTAACATGAAAATCACCCTAAAAGGATCAAATGAGTGCCATAAATGACACTCATCAATGATTGTTATTGATTTCTCTATATAAGCCTAGTGTTGGCAACCCCTAGTTAATGAGTCAATCCACAAGGGTTATAGTGTGCTATGATTATGAATGATGCAATGTTGCTTGTTTGGTTTTTACTTTTGTGAAAAAGGAAGATATTATGCGTTCAAGTCTCGCTCTCTAACTATAGATTATCAAAGTTAACTCTTGTTACAACCCATATGTAAGCTAGTGTTTGAAACCTTGGACCATAACTAAAATTTAATCTTGTAACCTCTAAGTGTCCAGTTGAGTCGCCACTATAAGGAGGGTGTTCCCATTGTAGGCGTCGCTCGAAGTGCGCCTACGTTAAAGCATGTGGTGACTATGCTTGGCACTCATAGGAAGTGGGAATTGACATAATACGATTAGGTACAAGGAAAGTAGGGAGCCGCCAATAAGTTTTTAAGGAACTTGTAAACCGTTCACGGATCATTTAAGGCAACCACGAATAAAGGGACAACGATAGGCAACAACAATTGACCCGTGAAGGTTACACCCCATTCATAATCCATGAGATTACTAACTCCATATGATTCGGAACCACGAAAGGAGGATCGGGGATGATGGTACGAAGTGATTCATGGAGTCACATTCGCCCGTATTGGCCTATACTCGATTCTTATAGTGAAAAGTAATTCCTGCGATCTCATAGGCATGCAAACAAAGATTCAATTTGCTCCAATATATTATTAAGCTAAATTGGTTGAATATTAATGCAACACATAAATCTAAAATATTAGTGATCACTTGAATTAATAACAAGATTAAAAAGGAACCTAAAACGGTTGTCCAAATTATCTTATTAGGCGTGATTTTCAATTACATATTCCATTTAAACATGCAATATGGTGATCAAATATAAAATAGAATAAACATTAATATTGGAAGCAATTTAACAATAATATCGTTAGTCAAATCAAATATAAAATAGCAATATAAAAATAAAATAAGTAATTAAATTAATTAATTACTCACATTCCGCGCGTTCCTTTAAATTGCTACATCATGAATAAATTGTTAGTAACTTCAATAAAAATATAAATCAAATTGAAATTAAATTAAATTAAAATTAGATTTGATTTGGTCCAAACCCTCAGTCAATTATACCTTTCACGCTTTGGTTTAAGTATAGAACTTTGGGTAAAGTATGGACTCCTTGGAGTGCTTAGGGGAAGTATTATGGAAGAATAGGGAGGCTAGTGTTTAGGCTAAAGAGGGAGAAGAGAATTATTTGATGATCAAGCTTGTTGATTATTGGAAAAGGGGTGATATGACCTCTATTTATAGAGAAAAAAAGAAGGGTCGAAGAATTAAGATAAGATCCGAATTAAATCGGAATAAAACTCTATAGACAGCAGTTTTTGCGATTTTTGTTTTTATCATATCTTTTGATCCAAAAAATTGGAATAAGATAAATAAGATATAGTTGAAAAGCTATTGAAGTCTACTTTCTAACCCAATTGAAATAAGATTAAAATATTTTATAGAATAAAAGATAGGAAAATTTGTCAAAAATAACACGACCTTTGGCTGGTCTTCCCTAAATAACACCACCTTTTGATTATTCCACAATAACACCACCTTTCCTATACTTCTTCCCAAAATGAAACAAAATTATGGGTGACCTGATTTTGCAGGTAAACTTGATGACGTGGCCTGTATTTTGGGGTAAAGTCAAGGATTGACTTAAATTCCCCCTCCCCTTAGCCTACGTGGAATTAAATTCCTCAACTACTCTCTGTTTCCCTCTTTAATTCATTTCCCTCTCAATTTCACTCTCTCTCCAATTCTTCTGTCTGAAAAACGAAGGCATCATAATTCAATTGAAGGTCAAAAATTAATTGCAGAAACTTTGGAGGTTGATTGAGTACGATTGTTGCAGATTGAAGATAGTAAAGTTTCGATATTTTGTGTAAATGCCTAAGAAAAGGTACGATTTTTTTTGTTTAGATACTTTGAAATTGATTGTGGTGTTTTGGATTATGAATTGGATGCATTTTAATTTCAATTTGAAGTGATTAATTATGCAATTTAGTTTGTTTACTTGGTTATTATTGTGCTGGGCAATTTGAGGAATCAGTGGTATATATATATTTTTTTAAATGCTTGTTGTGATGAATGTTTGTTGATTAGTTAGATTATTGATGTACGTAGGATTGCGGATTAGGTGTAGTATTGATGTGATGTATGCACTGTTGTTTGTAGCCTAATTGTGGTGTCTAATTATAGGTTGCAAAGAGTAAGAATTTTGACAGTTTGACTGTTAGATTCTGGCATGAGGGTGAATTTGAATTGGGTAAGAATGGTGAATTGGAGTATAAGGGTGGGGAGTGTACTAATTTTCTTATAGATCCAGATGAACTCTGTTATTGGGAGTTGCTTGAGTTTGGGAAGCAAAGTGGGATGGATTGGGCGAATCAACTGTTTTACCAAATTCCTGGGTTGAGTGTGGACAAAGGTTTGAGAGTAATCCATGGGGATGAAGAATGTAGAGTGATGAGTGAGTTAGGGGTTCAAAATAGGGGTATTGTTGTGTATGTTGTGCAGTATGATTATGACACACTTCATGCACATATTGAGCCTAGTGAAACTAAGGAAGTTGGTGTGAGTTAACCTGTTCCAAAGGAAAGTGATGTTGGCAAATCTACCCAATCCAAAATAGCAGAAAAAACAGTTGAAATCCCCCCAACTAAATCCAGCAAAAGAAAAAAAATGACTCCCAAGAAGGGACCACAGACAAAGTTGTTCACACCCCCAAACACTTGTCCTGGTCAAAAGAAAGATGCTGCCACATCATCACCAAAAGCAGCCACCACATCATCTTTTAAAAAAGATTCCTACCTTCCCCAAAACCCACCTACATCTTCATCACAACACACTAACCCAACCACCACAATTAATACAACAGATATAAATCCCAAGCACAAAGAACCTGAAGCCCCCTTACCCTCTTCTGAGATTCCTACCTTTAGCCAAATTGAGTTTCCAAACCTTTCTCAATTCCCATCTTTAGACTTTGCCTCTACTATTAGTTTGCCTACTATAGACACAAATTTTGTGGAATACTATGATTGGGAGGATAGTAGGCCAGACAACCCTTTGAACTGGAGAGATTTAGTTGGTTCTGATGGTGAGTCTAGTGATGGAGAAGATCCACCATATGACCCTGAGGATGATGGAGAAGGTGAGGGAGGGAATCAATATAAGGGTGTAGATGGTGATGGTGATGGGGGTCCTAAAGATCTAAAAGCTGAGGCAGCTGAAGATATAGAAGAAACTCAATTCATTGATGCAGAAACTGATGAGAGTGATGATGAGCTAAGGGAAGCAAGGGATAGAGTTAAGGATTGTAACTCTAGGATACTTAAATTAGCTGAGCAGTTGGAAAAGGAAGTCTGTGAGGGGAAGGTAGTTAATGATGGTGGTGTTGGCAAAGCAGTAGAATCTGAGGGAGGTTTGAGAAGTGATTGTGATGATGATGATGACATTGACACCCCAACTGGCAGTGATGATGAGGTAGATGGTGTTAAGGGGGAGGTAGTGAGGCCTGATGGTGAGTTCACCAAGTTTAAATGAAAGGCAGGTCAAAGATTTGCAAACAGTACAGACTTTAAGGATGTTGTAACTAAATATGCAGTGATGCAAGGGAGGGATTTGAAATACACTGTGAGTTGGAAAGGCAAGCAGAGGTTAGGAGTTAAATGTGTTGGAGATTGCCCCTTTTATGTGTACTGTTCAATGCATTCAAGGGATTCAACATGGATGGTGAAGACTGCAGTTGATTCACATACATGCCATAGGAACATGAGTAAGAATAGGCAACTTAAAACTACTTGGGTGGCAAAGCAGTTGCTAGAGGTTTTTCAGAGCTAGGCCACATTGGCCAGCTAAAGAGATTGTTGAAACTGTAAGAAGAGCTTACAGAATGATTGTGTCTAGAGACTTTGCATACAAAGTCAAGTATAGGGCTCACAGGTTGTTGCATGGCTCTATGAAAGAGCATTACATGAAGGTTGAGAGATACTTGAAGGCATTGCAAGGTGAAAGTCCACAGACTGTGTTGGAGTTGGTAGTTGCTCCACAACCCAATACTTCTACCCCAATGTTTCAAAGGTTATTCACATGTTTTGATGGTTAGAGAGGGGTGGAAGGCAGGATGTAGGGGAGTGATATGTGTTGATGCAGCTTTTCTAAAGACTTTCCTAGGGGGTCAGATCTTGAGTGTTGTATCAAGGGACCCTAATGAACAAATGTATCCTATTTGTTAGGCTGTGGTGGAAGGGGAAAACAGTCTATCATGGGAGTGGTTCTTCAACCATCTCAAGTCATGCTTGGACCTTGGGGATGGTGAAGGGGTTGCTGTGATTTCAGATGAGCATCAGGTGACACTTTATGCTTATTTCATTTGTTTGGTTTTCTTAATTCATTGATTATAAATGTATCTAATGCTGGTGTTTGATGCTGTTTTTTGTAGGCTATACTTAGTGTTGTTGCTGTGGTGCTCCCTAAGGCAGAGCATAGGCACTGTGCCAGGCATATTTATGCCCTCTGGCACAGGACATATAAAGGAGAGGAGATGAACCTGCAGTTCTGGAAGATAGCCAAATGCTACAATGAAGCTGATTTCAATGAAGCAATAGAAGAACTGACTGAAATGAATCCAGAGGCTGCTCTTGCATTCAAGAGGTATAACCCTAAGTTCTTTTGTAGAGCATTCATGAACCCATGTATCAAAACTGATGCTATCACAAACAATATGGCTAAAACATTCAATGCTTACATCATTAATGCTAGGACTAAGCACTTAATTTTCATGTTAGAGGATATTAGGGTTGCCTTGATGCAAAGGTTAGTAAAAAAAAGAGAAGAAATGGAGAAATGGACTTCTGTAATTTGTCCTAGGGTACAAGCTAGGTTAGAGAAAGAGAAAGAAAAAGAAAAGGCAGCAAACTGTGATGTAATGCCTTCATCTGAGAGTAAGTTTAATGTGAGATTTTACTATGACCAAGTCAATGTAGACTTAGTTGGTAGGAGTTGTAGTTGTAGAAAGTGGAATATGGTAGGCATTCCATGCTGCCATGCTATTGCTTCCATTTTTTAAAAAAATAGACAACCTGAGGCTTATGTTGATGACTGCTACAAAGTGGAAACTTATAAGAAGGTGTATAGTGGGTCCATTCCTCCTTGTGAAGGGGAGAAGTATTGGCCAAGGATTCCATGTAATTTGGACCCCCCACCTATCAAGATAGGTCCTGGCAGACCCAGAAAGAACAAGATCAAGCACCCCCTTGAGAATCTTAAGAAGCCAGGTTCTCTAAGTAGGTCAGGCATTGAGATGACATGCTCCAAATGCAACAAGAAGAGGCACAACAAGAGGGGCTGTCAAGAGAAGGATTATGAAGCAATAGCACCACCTGCAAAAAAGCCCAAGGGAAGACCAAAAGGACCTGCAGCAACACCTGTACCAACACAACAATCCCAGTTAGCTTCATCTTCAACTCCAGCAACAGGCCCAACTGCAACAGGAACCTCTGCCCATCACAACACTTCTGCACAACCCAGTCAGTTAGGAAGGGGTGGAAGGCTCATTCTCTCTGGTGAGGGGTCTAGAGGTGTGTCTCAGACCATTACTAGATCCCAATCTGCAGCTCAGAGAAGAGGGAGGGGCAGAGGAAGGGGAGTTGCAGAGAGAGGCTCTGAATCTTGTGAGGCACCAGTTCCAGGACAAGGGAGAGGAAGGGCTAGGGGTAAAGGGAGAGCAAAGTCAACAATTGGAATTGGTGTCTTGTTTGGTGATGATGGAAACCCAATGGTAAGCTGATGCAGCTTTGTGAATGTTGTGTATTTTTTTTTTTTTTTTTTTTTTGCCAATTTCATGCCTTTCTGTCAATTTCTTACCAATTATTTTATGTCTCAGGTTCCAGCAACAAGGGCAAGGCAGAGATCTATATCTGACCTATGATGCATCAGTCTTTGTGCAGCCTGAATCCTTGATGGAGCTGAAGTCTTTTCTGTGGTTTATGCCTGAAGAATCATGAAACTTTTGTGTTAAACAAACATAGGTCAGATATAGATTTATGCCTGAAGAATCATTTGTTTCTGTTAAACAAACATGCTATGTATTTTGATGTGGTTGTGCACTTTGAGCAAGTGCTATTAAACAATGCTGGGCCTCTTTTGATGTATTAGCAAACTACTGTGATCAGTTTATGTCATCTTTTATGTCAAAGGCCTAATTTTAATGTCATTTTTTATGTCATTTTCATGCCTAATTTTTATGTCATTTTTTATACCTATTTTTTATGTCATTTTTTATGCCTATTTTTTATGTCATTTTTTGCAAAATTTGCTATCATCAAGATTATACAAGTTCTGTCAAAATAGGTGTGCAAATTGTAAACAAAAACTAACCAAATTCCATACATTATTCAACATAGCTTATCCATAACACATCCATTACAGCCCCTAGTTATGAGTCAAACTATTTTTAAAAAAAAAAAAAAAAAAAACAACAAACAACATCAAAGAAACAAACATTGCCAAATACAAAGTTTTTCCAATCCTACTCAATTTCTCTAACTCAATCCTCATTTCAATGACTTCTTTCTTCATTTCTTTCAATTCTTCCTCCAACTTAGCTTTCTTCAACTGCAATTTCTTTATTTTTTTTCATCTCTGAAATTTTGTTCAACCTCTAATTCACATATGATAGTATCCTTTTCCAACAACTTGAACTGGTACTCTTCTACATCAGTGTGCTCATTTACCCATTTGAAAAAATCGCACTGAGTGTCCTACACAAATTACAAATCAATAAACAAAATAAATACACAAACAATCCATTTACCACAGTTCAACACAAAGTTAGATTTAACTTACTGGCCACATAGGAAAACCATAGAACTTCATCCCAAAATTAGGGCCTTTTCTCACTATCTTAATTAGAGCTTCTTTCCCACAATTGCAGCGAACTTGCGCATTCCCAACCTATGAGGCACGAAAATAATATCTGTCTATCTTTGAATGTCTTTCAATTCGGATAGAATTAGGACTTTCAAAAAAAGGAGTTTTATTCAATTTCAAACTCTTTAATCTTATCTTTTCAAAAAGGATAATTAGGATCTTTTAGAAACTTATAGAAGCTTCTAATTAATCCTAATTGGTTTAGGAATTGGATTAAATCATTTGGGCCCTCCACATGATCATTGGGTCGTTGGTAAGGTGGGCTTAGGTTCGGTTTGGGCTCAGTTTAATATTTTGGTCATAACTTATTCGTTATAACTCGGATTTGGGCTTATAATATATCGTTGGAAAGATATTTTCAAGCCCCATCAAATTATTAAATCATTGGACCCATATTAAGGACCAAAATAAACTGGATTAAATATTTTTATAAAAAGGACACGAAATGAATGATTTTAAAGGACACGAAATGAATTATTTTGGGTTTAAAGGCACGAAAAGAGGGAAATAAGTTATGGTTTGGGGAAACGGGCTAGAATTTGGGTTAGTTTATGAAATGGAAATATGGATTTAAGAACTCCAAGATTAAATACTCAACCCGACCAATAATGGCAATGAAAGGTTGTTCATCATCGGGTTTGGTTTTGGGGTAGACATTTTTAGGTGTCTACACCCATCGTAGGGGATATTTCTCCTTAAATTCCCATGGCCCTTTAAAATCCTAGGACTTTACAATTCTTAGGGTGTATTAGGATTTGAATTCCTGACAGCTTTGGGGACCTTGAATTAGAATTGATCCTATCATCACGCTTTTTTGTAAGAAACAAGTAGGAGTCGCCAATGAGTTTTAGGAAAAATTATTAACCTCGTTCATGCCTTTCTCCCAAGTAAAGTTCAAAGGATATATAGCACAAATTGTAAGTTTACCCATGCCAAAATTTGTCTACATGAACCAGAAATTAGTTCAGGAGCGAGGGTACCAAGATAATGTTCCCTTCAAAGGGGAATCGCTATCCTAGTCCTAGTACGGCCTCTACTAGCTCTTCCTTTTCACAATTTCATTATCAAACAATATATGCAACGTGATACCTAAAAAACAAAGTTAGTTGATTTTATTTACACGCATCAATCATGTAGGAACTACATTGCAGATCGTTATTCTTATTTAATCAATCGTGAAAAGAACAAAAATAAACAATATTCGCCTTGGCTTAAGTGATCAATCAACAATTAATTATCCAATTCTATTCTTTATTTAACACAAGATACTATGTGGAATTGATTAATTAAAAATTTTGTTTACAGTGATCAAACAACACTAATTAATTAAATAAAGTTATTTTAAACAAGAAAATAATGGTGATTAATCTAAGTGCTTGGGAATTTACAACTTCTCTTTGCTAGATCTTTGTTTAGAACACTTATGGAATCCTTCATGTTCGGGAACCTCCACTGTAGTAACAAGTATTGAGAGGGTGAGTGTTTGATAGTTCATAAGTTCACAAAGTTTCTGCCGGAGTTTTAGGTTAATTTCTGTTTATTTGAGCCTTGTATTAAGCCTCTATTTTTAGGGAATAGGTATGTTTAGGGTTTTCAGCATTCTGCCGCAGTAGGTGTCGCGCGCATCTTAATGGGTTGCGCACCACAGCCCAGCGCAAGTGATTAAGATGCGCTGCTATGGGTAGCGCAACTAATGATCTTACACGCGGTATTATGGTAAGATTCGATTTTATATTTTTATGAAATTCTAATCTTCCGCAAGCGCATCACTAGTAATCGAGCTAGGTGTTGCACGCAACTGAATTAGTTGCGCGCGCAAGATCTAGACCACCACGACTCATTGAGATGCGTGTGGATTTCTCTGTGACAGCATTGTTTTTTAACCTAGGCGCCTTGAAATCTGTCATAATTAGGTTTTAACCTCAAGCTTAAGCCTAATTATGATCGGGTTTAGTTAATTAGACATTTTTTTATTTGTTTTTGGGTTAGGCTATTCATTTTTGTGTTCTTTTTATTTAATTAATTATCCATAAGTGTTCTTCACGTTGATCCAACACAAAGATGGTTTTATTTATCGTCATAGCACTTTCTATCGGGACAGGAGGTCAAAAGTAGATGTTTACAGCGGCCGAATGGCCTTCCAATGTATCTTCCGGCCTGCGTCCCGAGTAATCATGTATCTTTACCGACCAAGGAGTCAGGTAATTCAACAATTTCTCCCGGTTTTACAGGTTAACTTTTGTTGTCGTCCATAGGGACGGCTGTTTTTAATTTAATGAAGCATCCGGTCAATCTTACCGGTTTTGATTATATTGACATCTTGATTTAAAATTTTTAGAGCTTTCAATTTTATATGCCTAGATTTTAAGCTAAGTATTTAACCTGCCAGTATACTATGCGATTATTTTCTTTACCAGATGCCTTTGCCCCTAGCCGGATGTTCGCTTGGTTTCAAAAATTGGTTGATTGAATTAGAAATTATTGATACTTTAACTAGTATGATTGGTTTCTAATTTAATCAATCAATATGAAGATTTCCCCAAACCAAGCAACAGACGACCATCTTGAGCAGACGGATAAGCACTGAGAGTATCCAGCCAAAGGCCTCGATTAGTCGTTTTGATGTTCTTTAGCCGCTAAGTATTTGGACTTAGCTTATTTTAATAAGCATAATATGTCAGTCTGTATTGCCCCAAAGCAATAACAGGCGGTTATACATAAATAGTGTAGCCATTAAATTGAAATAGTAGCCGCTTTCGGTCTATATTAGGACAGTTGGAAAACATACACTTTTTTAATTTCAAATTAGATTAAGTCAAACGGCTGCAAGCGTTATCTTAATCCTGAAAGTCAGTAGGGCCGTTTGTTTTCGAATTATAGAGCAATTTACTACCCCAATGGGAGATGCTCTCTTCGACAAATTCATTCAAATGGACGTCGATGGTTGTCTAACTCATGTTGGAGCAGACATACATACTCATATTGGAGCAGACGGCTTTATTTATAAAACATATCCGGCCTTCGGCCTCTCTAAGAAAAATAGTTATCCGCCAAGTTTTTGACACTTAGCTTATAAATGGTAAGTAGATTCAGGTCGTCTGCACATTGTGCAGGTGGTGGTTTTAAGCATAAGAATACGGACCGACTTCTTGTGGTGTAGGCGGTCCTTATTGATGCATTCTACAAAATGCTAAGTGATTTTGGGCCGTTTGCAAATTGGGCAGGCGGTTCTCACGAAAATGGTAAAATGGTTCGGTTTAGACTGTATGTACATTGTGTAGGCGGTACCCTGTAATGCAATAAAATACTGAGCTTGGTTTGTCTACACATTGTGCAGGCGGTGCTCTTGATTGTGAAAATAAATAGACATACTTTGGGAAAGAAGGCGGATTTCTCATTAATGAGTTTGAATAAAAAAATATACAAAATTTCAGAAATAGTACTTTTTCAAGTTATCTACATTCCAGGTTCTGGGTAGCTGCCTATTGTCTGGTGTCTCCAAACGGTAGGTGCCGCCTCTTACTTCTTCATATATTCGGTAGGGGCCTTCCCAATTTGGGGTTAGCTTCCCTTGCTCATTCGCCCTACCGACTGCCTCCATTTTCCATAGCACAAAGTCCCCAACTTTAAGGGACGGCTCATGCACTCTCTTGTTGTAATCTCTAGTCATTCTCATACGGTAGATCTCATGGCGCAAGGTGGCATTGCCCCTGCACTCTGGAATCAAGTCCAATACTAGTCGCATGGCCTTCCAATTTGCCTCTTTGTCATTCAACATGATTCGAAGAGTCGGCTCATAGTGTTCGATGGGCAAGACAGCCGATGCACCATACACCATTAGGAATGGGGTCTCTCCAATTGCTCCTTTTGTTGTTGTTCTGATGGCCCACAAGACGTGTGGTAGATCATCCACCCAAAGGCGGGTAGCTCTTTCAATCTTCTTTTTTATGTCGTCTGAGATTAAGTTGTTGAAAGCTTCGACCTGGCCGTTTGCTTTGAGCCGACCGACTGATGCAAAACAACTTGAGATCTCTTAATCTCCGAACCAAGTCTTGAGTTGAGGCGTCTCAAACTGAGGACCAATGTCAAAAACTATAGACATAGGCACCCCGAACCGGGTGATTATATTCTTTTAGATGAAGGAGATGACCTCCTTTGTCTTGCTATTTTTTACCGCCTTTGCCTCTACCCATTTGGTGAAATAATCTACGGCAACTGTAGGCGTCATTCGAATTGCGCCTACTTTAAAGCATGTGGTGAATATGCTTGGAAATCATAGGAAGTGGGAATTGACATATACGATTAGGGAAAAGGAAAGTAGGGAGCCGCCAATAAGTTTTTAAGAAACTTGTCAACCGTTCACGGATCATAAAAGGCAACCACGAACAAAGGGACAAAGAAAGGCAACAACGATTGACCCGTGAATGTTACACCCCATTCATAATCCATGAGATAACTAACTCCATATGGTTTGGAACCACGAAAGGAGGATCGGGGATGATGGTACGAAGTGAGTCATGGAGTCACATTTGCATGTATTGGCCTCTACTCGATTCTTATAGTGAAAAAGTGATTTCTGCGATCTCAAAGGCATGTAAACAAATATTCAATTTTCTCCAAACTATTATTATGCTAAATTGGTTTAATATTAATGCAACATATAATTCTAAAATATTAGTGATCACTTGATTTAATAACAAGATTAAAAAGGAACCTAAACCGGTCGTCCAAATTATCTTATTATGCGTGATTTTCAATTACATATTCCCTTTAAACATGCAATATGGTGATCATAATAATAATAATAGAATAAACATTAATATTAGAAGCAATTTAAAAATAATAACGTTAGTCAAATCAAATATAAAATAACCTAATCATGATACTAGCAATTAGGGCTGTACACAGTTTGGTCTAGACCGTAACCAAACCTGACCAAACCGCATTTTAGCGGTTTGGTTTGGTTTGCGGTTTGGAAAAATACGGTTTGGTTTCGATTTTTTAGGAAATACGGTTTGCGGTTTGGTTTAGTTTTTCAAAAATTATAAACCAAACCGTAAACCAGTAAACCGCATTTTAATATTTAAATAATTTTTAAATAAATTAAAATAGTTATTATATATTATTAAAAAAAAAAAAAAAAAAACAAAAAAAACATGAAAAATCATTCGAAGACTATAGGGTCAGTATACTACTATACTCTATACTCAATCTCAAATCTATAATGTAGTATGATGTAGTATGAATTATTTTTCTGGACAAATGTATTATGTTTTTTTCCACTAATAATTTGTTATGTATTATTTTTATTATGTGTTATTGTGTTAGCACTTAGCACTTGATTAGTTAATTGTTATTTTTATTAAAAATTTGTAGTAGAATTTAATCCCTTTGGCTAATTATTTGAACTTTATTAAAAATTTATTAATATTTGACAATTTTTAGGTAAAAATGTCGTCACATCATAAACCGCAAACCAAACCGCACCAAACTGCATTATTACGGTTTGGTTTGGTTTGGTTTCAATACTAATATGGTTTGGTTTGGTTTGGAAAATTGACCAAATCGTATTTTACGGTTTGGTTTAGACTCAAACCACACCAAACCAGACCATGTTCACCCCTACTAGCAATATTAAAATAAAATAAGTAATTAAATTAATTAATTGCTCACATTCCGTGCGTTCTTTTAAATTGCTACATCATGAATAAATTGTTATTAACTTCAATAAAAAAATATAAATCAAATGAAAATTAAATTAAATAAATGTAGATTTGATTTGGACCAAACCCTCAGTTATTTATACTTTTCACGCCTTGGTTTAAGGACGGAACCTCGGGTTAAGTATGGACTCCTTGGAGTGCTTAAGGGAATAATGGTGTAATTAGAAAGATAGGTTTAAGGCTTAGAATATGAGAGAGAGAGAGAGAGAGAGAGAGAGAGAGAGAGACAGAAGAGAATGATTTTTGGTATAAAAGAGAAGAAGAGAGAATGATTTGATGCCCCGAATTGTAGAAAGGGGGGGTATTTATAGGGAAAAAGAGTAGAGGGAATACACGGAACCCTAAAAAGATAAAAACTCTAAAAAAGGTTGTCGCGACACGGAAAAATATGCCGTGACACGGGAAACTCTTGTGTGACGCGGCATACTCTGGAGTGACGCGGGAAATATTTGACCTAGGGGAATAAAAACACGTGAAGGGTTTACGCGGAAAAGACGTGTGAAGGGTTTACGCGGAAAAGACACGAGAAAATTATGTGACATGGCATTGTCCACCATGTCACGGTAAAAAAGTGTCTGAGAAAACGCGAAAATTACATGATAAAAGCACCGTGACATGGTGAGAAATACCGTGTCACGGCAGCAGGTACCGTGTCACGGCAACAGGTACCATGCCACAGTGGATTTTTACGCGAAAAAAACATTGGAAAAATCACCGTGACACGTTGTAAATTACCGTGTAACGGCACTAGGCACCGTACCACGTCATCAGGCGCCGTGACAGGGTGCTTTTACACTGTGCGCGGTAATTCCAATTTTTTACACGTTATTAAAATCATCATAACTTTTGATCCGTTACTCAGAATAAAGAATATAATATATCATTGGAACGCTTATCAAGTCTAATTTTCAACCCAATTTGATTCAGGTCAAAATCATTTGTATATTATAATATTTATGCATTTAAGTAGAAGGGTGTTAGTTTTGAGTCGAGTTTAGTGTTTAGCTCATATCTTCTTCGTTTTAAATCGGAATTGGGCTTATGATATATGGTTGGAAAGCTTGTTTCAAGGCTTATCCAATCAAATAATAATTCGATCAAAATTATTAGGCCACAAAATCAGTTACTCTCGGTTTTGTGATGTGGACACGAAAAGAGGAAAACAAGCTATGGTTTAGGGAAATAAGCTAGGAAATGAATTGGTTTATGAAATGTATTAGATAGAACATGGATTTAAGCACTCCAATATTAAATACTCAATCCGACCAATAATGGCGGTGAAAAGGTTGTTCATTATTGGGTTTGGTTTTAGGGAGCCATTTTTAGGTGTCTACAGCAACAAAGATATATAACGTCGTCCGCCTGATGCAGAAGTATAGGTCCCTAAGATGTCCATGCCCCACTTAGAGAATGGATTTGTTTTGTGAATGGACATAAGGTTGGTGGCCGAATGGTGGATAAGCTTGCCGAATTTTTGACATTTGTCACACTTTTTCACTAAAGTCATGGCATCTTTCTCCAGGGTGGGCCAGAAATATTCCTGCCGCCTGGCTCTTTCTGCTAGTGACCTGCCGCCTATATGTGAGGCACAAAACCCCACATGTAGGTATTCTAGAATTTCGTGCTCCTTTTTGGGGGTGATGCATTTTAAGAGCGGCTGTAGAAAGCCCTTCTTATAAAGCTCTCCTATGCGAATTTCAAAGTTGGCCACACGTTTATTTAGTGCGGCTGCTTTTGGAGTTGAATCCGGTAGCGTGTTGTCTAGCATATATGCTCGGATGTTGTCCATCCAAGTAAAAGTTCGGTCAAGTACTCCAATGGGATCTTCTTCAATGCTTCATTTTTCCATTACTTCCCAAAAGAATGACCGAGGTGTATCACATGAGGCGGATGATGCCAGCTTATACAAAGCTTCCGCCTGGTTGTTTTAGGATTGAATTCTTCAAGTTTCTCGGCCTCAACTTTGACCGCCTGCAAGTATTTCATCATAGCCGGATGGGTGGCTTCATAACCACCATGGTATTGGCTCACTACCAACTAAGAGTCAGAGTAGGCGTCAATCTTAGTTGCTCCTACTGCCTTGCACATGTGGATGCTGGCTAGCAGGGCTTCATATTCTGCCTCATTACATTAGTACAAAATTGACCTAAGGTATCACCACATGGTATCACTTTCAAGGCTAGAAGCTTGACTAATTTATAAGTAACACTTTTGTAACACCTTTACATTGTGTAACACTTGATTATAACACTTTAATATTAAGTAACACTGTGTTGTCACACTTTTATATTAAGTAACACCGTATTGTAACACTTTAACATTAACTATGTATTAGTAGGGGAAAAAAAGCTAAAAAAAAATATTAAAAAAAAAAAACTTGATTTATACTGAATATATTCTAACCCGAAGTCCAAATTGTTCGGTTGTTCCTCACCTTTCAAACAACCAACACCACCATCACAAGTTTTCTCTCTCCTCCTCACAACCACTTCCCTTCCTCGCAACAAAGGTGAAGAATTTCTCAACCACCTCCCACAAGCAGACGCTGCACTGACACCACCCAAAAGCCGCACCAACCTCTGTGCGTTCCTGTAAAACCATGCCATCAGCACCTCCAATTGTAAGTTTTCTATTTTTTTTCAATTTAGGGTTTGTTTTGATATGTGAATTGTTGTGATTTTGGCTATTTCGTTTTTTATTTATTATTTTGATTTTACAATACAAATCAACGATGGTTCTGTGAATTTGGGGATCGATTCCGTCATTTTTTTTCTTTGCAATTACTTGCTCTTTATTAGTTGATGCTTGCTGCTATGAATTTGTTAGGAATATGGTTTGAAATTTTGGGTTAGGGTTCAAATTTTTTGCCAGGATTTAGATTATTAGGATTAGGATTGAATTTTTGGGTTAGGGATCAAATTTTGGGCTAATATTCAAGTAGGAGGATGAAGATGATAATTAAGTGTTTCACGGAGTGAGGATGGGGAATTATGATGGGTTAGTACAGAATTAGAATAATCATAATTATAGTCATAATCAAAATCATAATCATAATAATAGCTATAATCATTATAATTATAATTTGTTTAGTAGTGGTGGGAATAGAATGATAGTATGGTTCAATGGTTTCTTATCATCAACCTCCTACTGTTGGTTCATCTAATAATTAAAGATGATTTTGATTTTGGATATTCTCTTTTATATTTGGGAAATTCCCATTGGTACACCCGTGGTTTTTACTTTTCCCATTGATACACTCCAAAAAAATTTCCTTCCCATCGGTACACCCAAGGTTTAGTCTTTTTCTCAACCGTGACTAACAATGTTAAAAACTATTTCATTAAGTTAAAATAATTAAGGAAAAGACTATAATACCCCTTTTAAACATCTAATGTCTCGATTTACGTGTCAAAAATTGTTCGATTAAAGTTTTGGAAGTCATGTTAGTCTTTAAGGATCTAAACCTCAAAATTAGCAAAAAAAATAGCACAAATGTCTTATAAGCATGTTAAAAATGTCTTGGTTTGCGTGCCATTACTTTTTTGTGATAGTAATTGTTTGGTTAATGTTTTAGGGGTCATTTTGACCCTTTAAGGGTCTAAATCGAACTCGGAATTGTAAAAAAATTAACGAAAATGTCTCGTTTTGCGTGTCATGACAAAACAAAAAAGAATGAGATATTTTTGTTAATTTTTTGACAATTTCGAGTTCGATTTAGACCCGTAAAGGTCAAAAGGACTCCTAAAACCTTAACCGAACAATTATTATCACAAAAAAGTAATGACATGCAAAGCGAGACATTTTTTGACACGCATATGAGACATTTGTGTTATTTTTTTGCTAATTTCGAGGTTAATTTGGATCCTTAACGACTAGGACTCCCAAAACTTTTACCGAACAATTTTCGACATGCAAATCGAGACATTAGATGTTTAAAAGGGGTATATAGTCTTTTCCTTAATCATTTAACTTAATGAAATACTTTTTAACGGTGTTAGTCACGGTTGGGAAAAAGACCAAACCATGGGTGTACCAATGGAAAGGCAAAAATTTTGGAGTGTATCAATGGGAAAAGTCAAAACCACGGGTGTACCAATGGGAATTTCCCTTCATATTTTTATGAGAAAGGCGATCAAATTTTATGCTTTTTAGTTTTTAGTTTCGGATGATTTTGTTTTTGTGTAAAATTTTTATGTGTTAGATTATTGTGTTGAATTGTGAAATTTGATTGTTTGATCTATTCTGATTCATGGGTAGTTGGTTTATTGTGCTAGATTGTTGTGTAGAATTGAAACTAGTTTTGAAATCTTAAACTTGATCAGCTTAGTAGGATTTGTTAAATTTAGAAAATGAGATGAATGACTTATGTGCCCCTCTTTGCAATAATACTTAAGAAGATCATTCTCACAAGAAATTTGAACTAGTCTTCAGAAATTATTTATTAGATTACTAAATATCTGTAGGAATCACCCCACCTTCTTTTTTTATTATACATCATACAAATTGATGTACACTTTTCTAAATAGCCAATGTTGTTCAAGGGGGAGCTTTTTTATTCAAACAAGTTTCTATCATCAGTTGGTGATGATTTGAATGCTCTTTATGTTGCAGATGTCAATTATATAACAATTTTAGAGGTTATTGATGATTTTTATTGCCAAGTTAGCTGAAATTCATGCTTTTGATGTTGTAGGGACTTGGGTTTGACTTATGCATGCTCATGACTAATATTATTTTGATCATTTTAAAGAAGAATGTACGAGCATCAAATTTTATTTGGTTTGCTAGGATACATTATGATACTTAAAATTCGTAAGTTTTTATTATATGTATAGTTTTCTGTTTCCTTTTCCCCTTGTCACTGGTGCGTATACATTCATCTAATGTGCATTCTTCTGTGGCCTTGTTTGCAACATGCTTTTCATTTTATATGTGTGCTTGTATATATGCCTGGCTTGGTGCGATGAGCAATTGCCTGGCTGGTATAATAAATAAAATATTGCAGAAATTTATACAAAGATGATGGGGTTAGTGAAACAGTCGTTTATAAGTTGGCATGGAAATCACTTTACTAAGTGATTCAAGATAAGTATTTATTCAACTAACATAGCTAAATAAATTGGCTAGCTATGTTAATTTTTTAATAAGCTATATGTTTGTTACGGTTTTTTTGTTTTTTTTAGAACTGCTGAACAACTTATTGCCACTAATAATGCAGTGGTAGTCGTAATGGGTGAATAGAAGAGCAGTTGAGCCACTCGGGGTTAATGAAGTTTCCACCACCTTTAAAAGCAGGAATCCAAGACTTCTAAGGAGCAGCTATAGCATCCACAAGGCTCACAACCAACTTCTTGCTAGCTGCAGGGTTGACTTTGCTGTTAACAACTGCAACTCTTCTTCCCACCCGACAGGAAAGGCAAGGTAAACCTATTTACTATTACTATAACATATGTTGATGCTGCTATATTTCTCGGTTTTTTTTACCTAAGTTTGCTGTTGATTCACCCAATCACTCCTTATTCACCTAGTAACTCAGGCTGTGTAATTGGTTTTTTTTTTTAAGATCATATTTAATATCAAGAATTGCTAATTTTGTCCACGGCTATATAAAGTTCATCAAGACCTGGTCGTTCCCTTAAGAAACTAAAGTAATAAAAGGCAAGAGAGAATTTACAAGTTAGTAGTCATGGATCAATACTTTTATAGTTTATGCATAGATGTGGTGAATTTTGGCTTCCAAAGTCTACAAGCACTACAAAAAAAATTAGAATAGGCAACACTTAAGATTGCAACACTTACAGAAATGATACTCTTAGTAATCTAAAGCAACAATATTTATTTGTTACCTTGAACTAAAGTAACAGATAAAAAAGTGTTGCTCTAGACTATATAAGGCTACAGTCGCTTGAAGTGTTACCTTTTTCTAGTCTAAGACAACAAACATAATAATTGTTGCATGAAAAGATAACAATAACAAAACTATAGCTTGAAAATGTAACATTAATATCTATGTTGCTATCTACGGCAACATTTATATTAAAAAGACAACATAATTTAAGATGTTGGTTGCTTTTATGGCGAGTGTGTGTAATATATATATAAGTTTGGTGGAGTTGGTGGTGAAGTCACCTTGTGACTTTGAGGTCACAAGTTCGAGCCCTACAACCTACTAAATGCTTGGGAGTGGCAACATTTAGAAACATTTTTGAATTGTCTCCTTAGTTGGCAACATTTTTCATTTGTTGTCTTTGTAAAAGTGTTGCCTTATGTATCATTTTACCTTGATTTTCAAAACTGTTGCCTTTGAATAAAAATGTGTTGTCTTATGAATAGACAACGGGGGCATATACTACGCCTCATATTTGTTGCCTTTGCTATAAGGCAACAGTTTTTTTATATTAGGCAATGGTTTTTCACTATTACCTTTGCTTTATTTTGTTGTAGTGAAGATATTAATGCAATGCATTCTAATTATTGGACCTCTGTTGTTTAGGAGCTCATAGATTATAATAATATCTCTACTCCACAAGATTGGACTGGAGGAGTTAAGAGCTTTGAAGCAAAAGGCCATATTGGAAATGGGTTAAAGGCTACCCTCCACAAATCGGCCACGCAGTTGGCATTAGTTTTTACAAGGGGTCCTAATATAAAAGACTACAGCTTTCGAGATGAAGATCTTTTGAAGCCTAACATTTTTGTTCCTAGAGCTCTCATATGGGAGCTTGGTCTCCAAACGAAACTGGCGAACCCAACTACGCGGGTGTGACTGTCATTTTATGACAAGTTCAGTTAGGGGTTAATTTTCTCATCTGATGGAAGTTGGAAGCATCCAAGGTTCTGAATTTCTTGATTCTTAACTGAAGTATAGAACCAAATTTTATATTAAGTAAAATGCTACTGTTATTCAACCTTGTTATCCCATGCCAAATTCAATGTCTTTGTTCTTAAGATTTTGTTGTATTATTTTACATTGAGCAAAGACATTGAATCTGTCATTTTAATCAGTTATCAAGGTGTGCCTTATTTTAATTAACTCGTGTTTATGTCATCCAAGTAAGAGCTTATTATAATTACTCCTTGTTCACTTCGTAGTTTTAATTTTAGTTGGTTTATGTTTTTTCCGACATCCCGAATTTGATTATCATTGTTCTTGGTGGATCACTGACTAATGCAACTAAACCAAGGTGATTCCTCTTCCACTAACTCATTATATTCTTATTGTAATTAATCATTGAGACTAGCCAAAGTCTTGGGGTAATGAATTACAAGACCTTTAATTTATTATTTATGCTTTGGTTATTCGCATGGTGATTTAACAAATTCATTATTACTTGTCTTTATTCATTAAAAAAAAAAAAAAAGAGATATATAGGTATATACCATGCAACTGATTAAATAGAATTGTTTATCTTAGCTGCAGGCTACACCAATTGATTACCTCATGTCTTTGATTTGTTTCTAAGTTTATTTTTCCTTTTCTTTTTTTTTATTTTTTATTTTTTATTTTTTATTTTATTTCTTTTTAATCTTTCCCGCCCAAGGTTTTTTTTCTACCTTCTTTTCCAAATGATAATGCTGGAAATTATGAAGGGAATGCACTATGAATTTAATCTTACATTGAGAATTAGCTTATAAGCTTGGAAAGATTTGAACTTAAAATATAGGACTCTCACTATTGGAAGTGACCTGTGCTCTAGTTTCAATTTAAGCTTCCATTTTGTTATGCACAGTGATTAATGTACCTTGTGATTTTGTCATACTAATTTCTAGTCTAACTTGTTTTTGTTTACTAGCTAGTAAGGCAAAATATAATTTATGGTTTGAAATCATAACGGGTTATGGCAGTAGCTGACGAATATTGTGTGGGTATATATATATTTTCTAAGAATCAAAATTTCAAAATTACTTTACGTGCTACTGTAAGGTAATATTAAGGTGACTATCCTCTTAATCCAGTATACTTTTAGTTCATTTTTACACAGAAATCTAGAATTCATTATTTTACTGTTTACTTATTCATTATCTGCTCTTTATGCCCTTACTCATGGGTGTTATGATAATGTATTGAATTTGTTATATAATAGATAAGATGATATCTTGTCATTTAATCTCACTATTTTCTTGTCATTTAATCTTCGCTAGTTATCTGATAATAGGACATCTTACTCTACTTATGAATGATGGTTGTTGATGCAAAATGTATCTGTTGTCTGTTGCAGGTTGCAGGTTGCAGTTTGCTGCTATTGTCGTGTGCTGATACCGTTTTCTACTCCCACCCTCGTGTGCTGCCACTACTATTTGCTCCCACCGTCGTGTGCTTCCGCTGCCACTGTTGTCTGCTGTAAATTGCTTTATTTTCGATTCTCTGATATAATGAAGGATTGATGTAGCAAGTAATGATGTCACAAGAAACATGCTTGCATATATGTAGTTGCCGATGTTTGGGGGAGATCGATAAATAATATGCAGTACAAAATTTATGGGATTGAAAAGTTTGGAGTTGTCTGCAATTACTGCCGTTGTTGTTGCCACTGTTATTGCTTAATGCTGCTACTGTGTGCTACTACTGCTTTTGTTGATCTGCTAGCTGCTGCTATTTGTTGTTACTCTCGTTGTCTGTTTGTAATTGCGCTGATTGCTATTTTGCTCTTTCCGTTTTTTAATATGGTGGTCTAGAGACAAGTCGACTTTCGTTTAGTTTGGATTAGTAGATTGTACATGATTTTTTTTTTTTTTTTTTTTGAGAAAATATAAATTATATCAATTCAAATTATTGTCTATCGTATATGTAAATTTCACAATTCTGGTTAGTTGTTGTACATTATAATATTATTTTTATACATTTAAAACCCAATAAAACAACAACAACAACAACAACAACAACAATAATGATAATAATAATAATTAGTTTGCAAAAAATGTTACAAAATGTCTATTAAAGTGCTACTAAATATGTCAAAAGGTGATTGAAAAATGTTACCTAATAAATCAACAAAGTGTCCTATTAGTTCGAAAAGTGATACATAATGTTGGACAAAGTGATACTATATGGTTTTAAAATGTTACTTAAAATAAGTAAGTGTAACATAATAAATAAAAAGTAACACTTTCAAAATGATACTAATTATAAGAAAAGTGTTACATAAGAAGGTTTATAGTATCACTACTGAAAGTGTTACAATACGTTACCCAAAGTGCTACATAAGACCTAAGGGAACAAGAACGTAAGTATCACCCAATAAAGTGTTACCTATTGTCTATTATAACACTTTTACCACTTTATGTAACACTTTTTGGGTGTTACATGAGGTTAGTTTTGTATTAGTGTTATTTGAGGCTTGGAACTTAAACCGTAGTGCATGCTCATACTTATCCTCCTCAGGGGACTGATATATAACTCCTGCACCACAGCCTGTTCATAGTAGAGCTCCCATCCACATACACTTTCCAAACCTGATTTTATTATCCGGCGCAGCCGACCTTGTCATTTTGACAATAAAGTCAACGAATGACTGCCCTTTTATTGCCTTCCTTGATTCGTAAGTGATTTCCAAACTCTGTAATTCAATATCCCATTTGAGCATTTGGCATGATGATTCCAGGGTCGTCATTGGCCGCTTGATCGGTTGGTCAGTGTAGACCACTACCGGGTGTGCCAAGAAGTAAGGTTTCAACTTCTTGACAGCCATGTAATTTGTAAAGAGCGAGGCCAAAATTTTCAACTATAGGGTACCGAATCTCTGCATTCTTGAGAACATGGCTAATGAAATAGGCCAAGAGTTGGATGTCGTCTCTTTCAGCAAGGAGAACGCCACTGAGGGCATGTACAGCGTTTCTTTGGGCAGAGGGCTGACTAGCCTTGGCAAAGAGTGCAAATGTTGCTTCAATTTTTTAAAGGCCGCCTCAGCATCATCCCCCCATTCAAACATAGCCTTCTTCCTGATTGCCTGGAAGAAGTAGAGGCACTTGTCACCTAAGCAGCTAAGGAATCTCCCCAAGGCCGTCAGACAACCTGTTAATTTATGTACTTCTTTAACAGTGCAGGGTGACTGCATGTCAATGACCGCCTGTATTTTTTCAGGGTTGGCTTTTACCCCCCTTTGATAAATCAGGAATCCGAGAAACTTCCCATACTCAACACCAAAGACACACTTCTTGGGATTGAGCATGACCTTGTGCCGCTTGAGTGTGGCGAATGTTTCTCGGAGGTCGCAAGGTGATCCCTCTATTGATTGATTTGACTATCATGTCATTGATGTACGCCTCTACATTCCTCCCAATCTGATTAATGAATAATGTGTTGATCATTTGTTGGAAAGTAGCGGGAGCTTTCTTCAAGCCAAACGACATCACGGTGTAACAGAATAGCCCCTGATCAGTGACGAATACCGCCTTTTCTTGATCCTTTTCCACAGGGGAATCTGGTGAAAGCCTGAGTAGGTGTCCATAATACTCATCAAGGCATATCCTGCTGTAGAGTCGACCAGACTGTCGATCTTTGGAAGCGGATAACCATCCTTTAGACCTGCGCTGTTTAAGTCAATGTAATCAACGCACATGCGCCAGGTACCATTCGTCTTTTTCACAAGCAAAACATTCGCAACCCAGTCAGGGAAGTTACATGGCCGAATGAACCCCACCTCTAATAGCTTTTTTACTTCGGTGGCTGCTGCCTGACTTCTCTCCTCGTCGTGATTTCTTTTCTTTTGCCGGATGGGCTTCTTTTTTTTATCCACGGCTAGTTTATGGACAGCAAGATTTGGGCTGATGTCTGGCATCTCTTTCACTTCAAAAGGCAAAAATGTCTTTGAATTCTTTCAGTAGATGGTGCAAGTCTGCACCCATCTTTGCAAAGGAAACCGTCCCTACCTTAATAGTTCGCTCTGGACGACTATCGTCCAACGGAATATCAATGTGCTCACCAACCGACTGGGGACGGACGTCGTCTAACTGTTCCCCGGTCAATGATTGCTAATGCTTTTCTTTTTTTACCACCACCAGCTAATCAATCTTCCTTTTCTTTGACAATGGTGGGGTCGATTGTTCATCTTTGATATCATCAAGGTCTATTGGCTCCTTCCCCTGTCCGGCTTCTGCAGCTGTAGGTTTGACGTTCGAGAGATAGCACTCTCTAGCCGTCTTCTGATCTTCGTTCAGGGAGCCAATAGAGTCATCATCCCTCTCATACTTGACCAGCATGAGAGAAGGGATGATGACGGTCTTGCACTCGTTTAGAGTGGGTCGGCCGAGAATGAGATTATAGGCGGTTAGCTCTTCGATCACCAAAAACCGGATGGTCATGTGTCGTCCGTTGCCCCTTTCTCTCAGCTAGATGGGGAGATCTATTCGTCCGACTGGGTGCACTACTCCTCCCCCAAATCCAACAAGAGGATGGGAGACATCATGCATGCTATAAAGCTTATACTTGAGGTTGGAAGGCATTTGTAGATGATGATGTCGGAGGAGCTACCTGTGTCAATCAAAATGCGGCCAACTTTTTGGTTGGCCGTCGTGGGTTCGATCCCCACAGACGGCGCCAAATGTTTCGGGTGTTTTTGTGTCCCTTGTGAGAGTTACAAATCGAAAACTAGGTCCAACGAAGCCGCCTGTACCTACAAAAGAACGGAGCTCCGGATGTTCGAAGGTTCGCCTCTGAAGATGAAGTTAGTACGGATTCGGAGTAAAACATCGGAAAGTAAATATCTTCTCGGAGTCCGAGATTAGGTGTTCTCTTTTTTCAAGAGCAATAAATGTTGTAATGATTAAGATGTGCCCCAATAAATGGGGGGAATCTCCCTATTTATAGGGTCCTAGAAAGGTGTGCCCTGTCCTAGGGTTTGATGACCTAGGATTTAGGGCAGTGCCGTTTTGCGGCTCCCTTGGGATTTGGGCCTTGAATGCCGCCATTCCCAGAGGCCATATATGCGTAACACGTGTCAACATCTAGGAAGTCCATTTGGACACCTCTTTCAGTGAAACATGTCGCGCTCTCATTGGGCCACTTGGCGGGGTAGAAATACCCAAATTAGTAACTACTTCAGGAAAATCCTTATTTTAACATAATAGAATCAAATCGCTTGTACCATTGTCGAGAAGATCGCTTTAATCCATAAAGTCATTTCCTCAACCGACATACCTTATTCTCTTTACCCTCAACCTTAAATCTCTCGGGTTTATACATATATATTTCCTCATCCAAGTCACCGTGTAAGAAGGTTGTCTTCACATCGAGTTATTCCAGCTCAAGATCTCCATGAGTTACAAGACTCAACAACACCCGATCAGAAGTATGTTTTACCACTAATGAAAAAATCTCATTGTAATCAATACTTTCTTCCTGTGCAAATCCCTTGGCCACTAACCTAGCCCTATACCAAATTTCATCTAACTTGGAAGGATCCTTTTTTCTTTTATTCACCCACTTACAACTAATAACAGTCTTTCCTACAGGAAATGGGACTACCTCCTATATCTTGTTTTTATGAAGAGATTGTATCTCTTCTTCCATAGCAACCAACCAAATCTCGCTATTCTTGTCTTTGATAGCTTGTTTGAAGGTGAACGGCTCATCATCCTCCACCGAGAGTGCATATTCTACCAAGTTTACCTGTCCGTAATGCCTCAGAGGTTTGTCTGACCCAAACTTCTGAACTAATTTATAATTTCTCTTTGGCTTAGTGGATTCCAAAGAATCCTGCTGCTACTGTTGTAGTACATGTGCATTTTCCTGCTGAATCTCCTCATGATCCAGATCATCCTCTCCTCGTCTTGAGAAACACCAGGATGCTCCACCTGAACATGACTAGAATCTTGTTGGTTTCTATATCTTATCTGCACCACTTGAGTATTTGTGGTTGAAGGGAGGAAAACCTAGGTCGTTGATTTCTAAGTATCCCCCGATAAAAACCAAATTTATAACCAAACCCAACCCTAAGTATAGGGGTAAGTCCGGGTCGAATCCAAGGGAATGAGGTTAAGCTAAAGTCTCTAGTTAAACTATTCCGAAATCTTAAGTAATTGGGTTGGTCTAAACTAGCAAATCAATACAATCAAAGCTTACAATAGAATCATTATCAAAGCACTAGGGATTTAGGATCCACATGCACTCACGATAAACTTGCTAATTTGTCGGGAAATTGATCAATCAAGCAATGCGAGGGAAAACGGTATTTGGAATCAAAATCACTAAAGAGCTATTTCCTAGGGTCAAGCTAGATGTCTCTACAAATGACTTCAAAGGAAAATCGCAAAACAAGATCAATCGATAATAATAACTTCCAAATCAATTTTTCGTATCATTGAAAACTAATATGCAATCTAGCTTGATAATCAAGGTTAGATACTCATCAAATCAAACACATGCACAAATTCCATCAACCAATTTAATAACATCATCCAATCAATCAAAAACCCCCAAATTAGCTATAGCTTATCATTCATACATGCTTCACCAATTCACTAGTAAAGGAACTACTTACTACACATTATAAAATTGAAAAGGATTACTAAACTAATCATCAATTTCATCATCAACATTGTAATAAAAATATTAACAATCAAATCAAACAAACTATAGAAATTCAACAAATATATCAAGAATCAAACACTAAAAATGCATTAAAAAGGAAATAATTCTTACAAACTTCGATCAATATCAAAGTGAATAAAGATCAAAATGTAGCAATCATCAATTACCATAGGACCCAGTCTATTCTAAAATCTAAGAACAAAATTTCCCAAAATCTTGAGCTTCTCTCTCTAAAAATTCAATATATTACAAATTCTAGTCTATTCTAATTCCCTCTCCTTCATTCTAAAAATGAAGAAATTCTATATATAGTAAAACTAACAAAGGAGAAGTTAGTTAGACATCCAAAAAGAACCCCAATAGGTGCGCCCTCTCCTCTAAATGCGCGGCCGCAAAGAAGTGGGTATGGAACAAGGGGAGAGCAGCTACGCGGCCGCACCTCCCATCTCGCGGCAGTGCACATGCCTTATGCGCCTGCGCCATTGTCGTGCGCGCCCGCGCCTAGGAGTAGGGGAAAGCTTCCTCGTGCATCCGTTGATGCTCCCGTGCGCTCCACTTGATACATGTTGGGGGTGGCAGTTTCCAAAGGCCTCCACGTACGGTGGGTTCAACACCATTTTTGATGCCCACGCAGCATGAGAGTGCGGCTTAAAAGACTTGGAATTTGCACTCCTTAGCACTTGAGCTTCAATGGGAGAGACCTGCTTGCATCTTAAGCTTTATAAACCCCGAGAAAAAGCCATTGAGCTCCTTGAACATCACCAATCTCCTGAAATCAAAGAGAATGCAAAATATACTAAGAAAAGCAAGAAAATGGAAAAACAACTAAAGAAATCACAAAATAGAGAAATAACAAGTAAAACTAAAGAAAAGAGAGAAAAAAAATAAAAAAAAAAAACCTCTAGAAGCTACACCAGTAAAAACAAAGGGAAAAAATGTCACACATGTAATTTGCATGCATAGATGGGGGTATAAATGTAAAAAATGACGTATCTACATAGTCACAAGGGGTAGCACATGCTACCCCGAATTTTGAGATAAAAATTTAAAACTGCATAAAAAAACCTATATGTTACGCTTTGCTTCAGTAATAAAAGGGGAATTTGTGAAGCTTTGTGTTATGCGCCCAGTAGGTTCGAATCCCAACATTTTCTTTTTCATTGAATGTTTTCTTTTTAAGTATTTTAACCCCTTGCCCTTTGTTCCAAATCAAATTTCCCTCTACACTTTATTTTTATACTACGTACAAGGTATAAGAAAAGCATTAACATGATAAAAAGTAATTGAAATTTCTTCATTAGTCTTAAAAATAAAGGTTTTTTTTTCGAATTTATAAATTATTTACGGAGTATGGAGTATTTTATGAACCATATTGGATAATTTAGATATGAATTGGAGTACAAAATGCTAGTATTAGTTAAAATAAAATAAAATAATTTGATATTGCATACTATTGTATAGTTTATTTTATTGTAATTATTTTGATATGTATAATATATCTTAGTATTGTTTAATTTTTGAATAAGTTCTCTGTCAATTGTATGAGTTGCGTTCCCTACAACAATCGTTTGTTTAACGAATTGCATGTCAAATCAAATTGTCAAATAACAAGGAGCATAACAATGTACTTACACATTGCATTGCATCAAAAAATCACAATAAAGTTCAATTTTAATTTAGTTCTAAATATTTTTAAACAACTATGCGCTATTACGCTACCTCTGAGTGAAAATTCTGGATCTGCCACTATATGTAAATAAACATTTTAAATGATATAGTTGGCATAACACAATTTATAAGTTTGTGGTTAAACTTTTAATAGGGTAAGGAAACAAAATCATTTAGGCTTCAATATTCTAGAGCCCTAAAAACATGGAGACCCTTAGCTTAGGATTTGTTTGCAATGCATCATTTGTTCCAGTTCCTTAAACAAACAAGACCAATATTTATAATTAAAGTTGAATCGTGTAAACGCCAAAAGCCTATTATAAGTAGTATTAAAGGATGATACCACAAATTGACTAATTAATATATGGCACTTTACCTTGGTTTCATTCAAAAAAAAAAAATAATAAGATAAAATAAAATAAAAGATGATACCACAATACCAAAAGTCACACCATAAAGCTACAAGCTAGTCTCAATGAACTCACAAAGGCTACAAATCTTGGGATGGGATCTGTTAACTTTCGGATGCTATTGAGTAATGATATGGCATCGCTACTAAGTACTGATATAGCATGGCAACAAAGTGTCACCATGACAGAAAAACGTAGAACACATACTATGAAGAATACTAATATCACCTTCAGAGTTCATTTAAATTTTTTCCAAATTCTCGAAAGTTAATTGACTTAATGCTCAATGTCCACTCCAATCCCTGATGAGGAAAGATGATCAGTACCACTTCCATTTCCTGTAGACTCTTCTGCAATGATTTCGTCCTTTGAACTTCCAGATTCATTAATTTCAGCAGTACTGCCTTCATCATTAACTTCATGGCCCATATTGGTTCCAGCATCCATGGGATTGGGTGCAAATATTCCAGCATCCTTAGATGTATCCTGCAGCTGCATAATACCCACATGATCATCTTAAACAATAATGAAGTCTAGTTTCAGACAGCAATATCTGTCATGTAGAAATTGGAAAGAAATATTTAGATAGCTTTGTTCGAACAGTAAAAATTTTGGACACTACATACCCCCAAAATTTTCAAACTTGCAGTCACATCCTCCTGCTGTTGCTGCAGCGTTGTTCTAAGATCTTGAAATTCCTAAATGAATGGATATTGAGTCATCACAATGATGATGAATAATTAAAGGACAAGAAAAAAAAAAAAAAGGAACCTGAAGAAAAACTTACTGATCGAAGTTGATCTACTTCAACAATCAGAGACTTCCTGAGTTCTACCAACTCCTGAAAACACAGTTTAAAATATGCATAGAATTGTAATAACAAACTTCCAAAAAGGAATACAAAACAAATTCAGCTACAATAGCATGATTACTCGGAGAAATCTAAAAGAAAGCCCATTGGAGAAAAAAAAGTGAACAATTGTAAAATATTTGAACAGTTCTATTGCAACTCGAAAAGGAATATTTTTCATAGAAGCATAAATACTTTTGCCTTTACAAAGATAACCAGTTAAATATTGTAATGCCAATCATAGTGAATGCTGACAGATTGGAAGCATTATAATTGCAGCACAATTCTGCTACACAAATAATTTCTTCAAGAGCTGCAGGATATACAAGTTTCAATATTCAATACTTCGCATCATTAACGACACCAAGACCAAGTTTTTCACACTCCAAGAAAGAGGGACTTATTCAGCTAATCTGAAAAGTTTAATAAAACATTTAAGCGTTCACTGCATACTTAAGAGAGTATGCAAAACACAGCAGGAGGGAAACATTATTTAATGCAAAAAAATAATGGTCTCATAGATATATGATAAAAACCATTTGATCCAAATATCAAAATGATCCTCGTTCATATAAGCTCCCTGAGTGTGTATCCTCAAGTAAGCCGCCAACCACCCTTCCTACTGAGCATATCAATACATGATTGTATGGCACAAGGCTGTTGTGGTTATTTCCTTCAAGATGGCACTTGCAAAAAGTAAACCAGCGGGCTGAGCTCATGCTAAAAAGCTTCATAACCAAAATTTGAGGAGTGTCATGCCTGACTATGGAAATTATAGCGCAAACATAAACAGAAGGAACAAATTTATTGGGAAAATTGAAAAACCATGGTTTATGACGCTATAAATGTTCTCCCACACACAAAGCAATTGGACTGTAACAACCTGACCCAATGAAAAATGTAATAACAAAATAAGTAGTAAGCTATGAGAAAAAAACAGATTAAAATGAGGAAGATGTAAAGGAAGGAAAATTTAACAAAAATAATCCAACCTTTGCTTCATTCTCCCAAAAAGATCCAACCTTTCGAGTAACCCTAAAAAATCCTAAGTTTACTATTTATTTTCTCCTAGCAACCCTACTAGGTCACCATACCCCTTATAAACGGTTACCATCCACATGGCACTTCCTAATTGGCCAACTTTTTAATTTTATAATATAAAAAATTTATTTTTAATTCTGAAAATTAAAATAAATAAAAAATAAAAAATAAAAAAAATATCTCTCCATCCCCTTCCTGCCTGTTTCTCTCTCCTCTCCCTTCCTCCATTATCACCCCAACACCACACACCACACCATCCACGACCATCACCAAAACCACCTCAACACTCTTAACATGACCACAACATCCACGAACAACGCAAACAACACCCACAACCTACGACAGTGCCACAATCAACACCATAAGCAACTATCATCCGCAACACCAACTAACCACCCACGAAAAAAAAAAAAAAAAAAAAAAAAAAAAAAAAAAAAGAAAAAAACCCAACCCCTGCTTTTCCAGCCCCATATAAATGAAGACATATGCCCCAATTTGGCCCAAATTCAATGCAGAGAAAGAGAAGTAAAGGAAATTAAATGAGGTTCAATAGGGAGGTAGTAAGTGGAGCTTGACGAGGAAGTGGAGAGGGTGGCAGGAAGGTTCAGGGAGGTGAGGATGGGGTTGCGGGGTCTGGGTATGTGGGGCTGGTAGTTTCGGGATTCGGATAGGGTGGGGCTGGTGGTTTCGTCTAGGTGGGGTTGGGTGGTTTCGTCTAGGTGGGGGAAGGGTTATTTCAGGTTTGGTTGGGGTGGTGTAAGTGGTGGTAGTTGAAGTTCAGGTGGTGGTGATGATGGCTGAAGTTTAGAAACGGAGTTGGAGAGGGAAGAAAGAAGGAAGGGAAAAATTAAGGGAAAAAAAAAAAAGCAAAAAGTTATATGAAGTTCAAATAAGCTCGTTATAAGAAAATAAATTGTAAACTTAGAATTATTCAGGGTTAATTGAAATTTTGGATTATTTTGGGAGAATGGACAAAAGGTTGGACTATTCTTATTCAATTTTCCTCAAAGGCATTATAAGTCTAAATTGATTTGAAACAAACTTTAAAATGTGGGCTATTCAGGAGAAAATATAGGCAGGCTCTGGTTCTATAATTAATTTTTTTTTGTAATATACACCAACTCTCCCTTTCCACTCCCTTCCCTTATGTGTTTTCTATCTTCCCCAGGTGATTTACCCTCCCAAATTATCATAATTTTTCCACCATATTTGATTGATTCTTGCCTTTCCCTTTTTTATGCTTCCTCCGTTACCCAAATATTGCAACATTGAGATGAGAAACGGATATTAAGAAGAGAAGAGAGATAGAGAGGAATAAAGATTTAGACTCATGTGATGAAAAGAGAGAAAAGTGAGAAAACATTTGCAAATAGGGAAATGTTGCAATATTTGTGATACTTCCTAAAATGGTAATAGATGCAATATTTGTGAAACTTCACGTTTATTTGATAGTTTTGATACTTTTGAACAAACTAACTTTATTTCAGCAAGCTTTTAAATCTCACCACATCCAGACTTGTTAAAATACATTCAGTGGCATTTGCGAGATCCGCATAAAGCTAAATCTGACAAAACTCCAAATAGACATCTTCAAAACTACTCTCACTGCTACTTTAAACCAAACAAAGGAGGTTATTAACCTCAACAATCACTTAGTCATGGAGTTAAGAAGTACATAATACTCACAATGCATATAAAGGCATGCCTAGGCGTTGATGAAATGATGACTGACATAAGGGGTGTAAGTGGATCGAGTCAAGTAAGAGACCCGTCCCTCCCTGCCCCATTATGGGTCCTGATTTGCAAGGTGGTGGGAAATGAATGGGGGTAAAACTCATGCCCGCCAATGGGTGGGGGACAGATAATGAATTGTACTTGCCCAATCCTCGTCCCACCCCATACCCACATACATAAATTTAAAAATATAGGTACTTTTACACTTATTACAAAAACAAAAACAAAAACAAAAAAACAAAACCAAATTTAAGTAAAATAAAATAGCAAATATAATACTTTGTAATAGACTTGTAATACAATAAAGAAAAAACAATTATGTGATACAAACATATTAAGTGAATTTTTGTTCGTAAATTATAGTATGTAGTACAGATTGTATTTTTGAAGCGCGGATTAGGCAGGTCTTGGGCGGAGATTAGGTGGATGGTGGGGTGGAGATGGTGGAGATTAGGTAAGTAAGTTATCTTGATAAGGGGGTATGGTGGGGAGGGCTTTGGATTTGTACCTACCGCGTAGAATAGGGATAGATTTAAGACCGCCACGGGGATCAGAATGTTAGGTTGGGATAGGATGAGAAGGCCGATATCCACCCCACCCTGTCTCATTCACATCCCTACTAGGAGAAGTGATAAAGTTTGAGATAACTCTTATAAATAGTGTTGACCAATTATAACCTCTAAAATATTTGTTCATTTAATTTCCTCATTAATGGTGATTGTCTTTTTTCCTAACCTTTTACATTTTGGAATAACTTTTATGAATTGTGTTTTGACAATTATACCTTCTAAATTGTTTATTTACTAATTTTCCCTAATAAGTGTTAATTGTCTCGTTCTTTTACTTCTTCAAATTAGTATAAGTACATTTATACCCCAAACAATATTTATTTACATATTTCCTTTATTAATACTACCAACAACTATATTTGTGACAAAAGGCCAAACCAAAAGAACTTCTCTAACATAGATAGTTATGGCGCATACATTGCGCGCATTACCCATCCTAATTTCATTAAATTTCTTGGAGTGATGTTCTCTATACAAATTTGACACAAATCTTTAGCAAATCTGAAATATCCTTTATTAGAGCTAAAAAAATTTATGATTATAGTTTTCTACTTAAAATTTTTCAATGATTCTTTTTGCGTTGGATCCTAAAACATTATAGTTTCATCCTGTTGATTTTCATGAAATTTTTAAAAGACACAAACCTACAACAAGGGCAGCAACAACAAATTTTGACAAGAGTTGTAGATGGTATGATAATGTTTTTTATAAGATTCATAGAAAAATAGACTTACTAAAACTTACAAGATGATGGAATGGATTTGTGCTTATAGTAAAGAGGAATATATATATTATTTGCCCTTTGAACTTTACATGGTTTTACTTTGGCATGAGTTGAGACAATATAAGCAAAAGAATCAAATAAATTAGTTGTTCATAGCTACTTAGTAGAAGAAATATCATAATTGAATGTAAGGATTGATGAAGTAAATCTTGACTCCCTAAGGATCTTCATGAAGGAAAATTAAAACTAAATTGTTTCATTATTTGTAACACCTATTGTTGGTGGTTCTTTCACTCAATATTTGAGTTTCAAAGAGGAGAATGAGTTACTAAGTTGTGAATCTCATTTAGTTTTGGCCTAGAACATAGCTATTTGCTAAAGTTAGATTTGAGGGTGAGGCAAAAGCCTTTTCTTTGTTTTATTAATGAAATCCTCAATGTCAATAAACATGAGTAGTCAAGTGCTAAGTTAAAGGATCCCTGAATAGTTGAACTTGCAATTCCTAGCTCTAATCCTGGTTTTGTGAAGTTGAAGTTGTACCTTCTTTAACCCCATGTCGACAACAAGGTGCCAAATGACTCTGTCAAATTGGGCAATCTTAATGCGCCTTATTTGTTAATTAATGATTAAAATACAATCGAGAAGGATTTGAAGATCAATCAACTTTCATTAACCACCGAAAACAAGCTATGGAGACTCCAGCGCTTACTCTCTTAGTAAGTGAAAGCGGGTGGGTGAATGTAGTTGTTAAGCCATCTTTCAGACAAAGGCATTGTTCCCTCCTAAGGCTATTAGACATTTATTTCTCTTGATTCTATTCCCAGAAGCATTGTTTTATAATCACTAGGAGTGGGAAAAAAAAAAAAAAAAAAAAAAAGGTTAATGTAATTGACAAACCAAAATGTATTGCTCAATGAACTGATTACTAATGATTAGATACAAAGTACATCTTTAGCAAATGAGCAAAGGCTAAGACATGACAATCTTTTATAAAACATATTAGCATTTCAAGTTCTCATTAGCCTTACTTCAAAATAGCTTGCATTGAGTGTAACTAAAAATGAAAATATTGTAAAGTAAGTGCACTTTAGCTTGTTCATTATCCTCAATTAGCTTCAATTTAAAAAACCATAAGAGCCCAATATAACTTAAAGCTCAAGAAATATAGTTTTCCATATGCAAGAAAAACATTAAGTACAATACAGTTGGTTATTTATTAGCTCCAAGTTAGTATTCACAAAAAAGGAGCCTTTGGCTTTCATTGCCAGGGTGTTCAATTGATTTTGCTCTTTAAGTTATAGTATAAGCTGCTGGTGGAATCTTTGTTGTTTTGTGAATAATGGATAATTACATTTGTAATTGCAGGTTATAGTAGTTTAACTGCTTTCTGCTTCTACCTCGTTCTGAGCTTTTTGGTTTCTCCATTGGAGCAGCTTCTAATTTTCTTTCCTTCCTTGATAACAACTCTTGAGGTAACATGTTTTTATTTCTTTAAAACTAATCAATGAAATATTTCACAATTCAATCTAGGTTTTATTGTTAAATCACTTGTCAATATAAGATTTATCTATGTTTCTTCTAATGTACAATCAAGCCTCCAAAGAAAAGCACACACTTAATGCCTTGGGAAGTATACAAGTGCTTCATCACCGAGACTCAATGAGACTAATTAAAAATTAGTTGCCTAACTAGTGATGCAGAGGTAAATTTAAAACTAGTTTACATGAAGCATTTACATGAACTGGGAAAATGCAGTGGGTGTGTGAAATCCTTGACTCTTATTGCCTGATAATGATATAACATAGACATTATTGAGCTTGTTATAGTCTGAAAATTATATAACATATAGCCTGATAATTATATAGCATATACTCTTAGTACTGCCTGAAACATCATTAGGGTGATAAAAGCAGTAATCAGCAAGAGTTGTAAATGAGAAGTCTGAGAATGCCTATAGAATCAGTTATGAAGATTTCAGTTAATAACGGTTATATTGGATATTCTCATGCTAAAGAATGTTCTCAAGCTAGAGAATAGGTTCTGAAATCCTTTTGCTTATCCTAACTCACTTCTTACAAAGGTGGCAAAGTCTCAGTAATGCAATTGATTTCAATTAAATATAATTCACTTGGTCCACAGCAATTGTGGCAAAGTCTAAGTAATGCAATAGATTTCAATCGGCATCTGCAGTAATGCAAAAAATGTGTTTTATTTGGATTAAATCCTTGAGCAATGCTTTATTGGTTGTTAACCAAGAACACATCACATTCTGTGACAATTGATCATTTTCTGATTACAATTAGAAAGGACCCTCTTGCTTTGTGAGATTTAGTGTTTACCCATTCAATATTTTATTACAAATTTCATTAATTTCCTCATTTAATAGTCAATACACAAAGATTCATCCTTGGATTTCTTTCAACTTCAAATTCAAATCTACATCATGGAGTCTAAGGTCAAGGGTCAAATAAGCTTTAATCCACGCCAAGAATGACGATACCCACACCATACCCATCATAAACCATCACCCTACGATCCTTGCCACCAGCTGTCCCGTAACACCTTGTTGTACTAACCGTCTTACTTCACAATCCTCACCGAAACTGCACACACCACACCCAAAAAAAGGCAACACACCAGCCAGTGCACCACAAAACAATACCCATCTCTATTGTCTTCATTCCACACACAACAATAACCAAGCCTATTCCCTTACAACAATATCCAGCTCTATTTTGTATCCTTCCCACACTGCCACAAGAAGCAACAGCCACAACACTCACCAACTCATGCCCCAACTGTCTTTCAAACACTGCAGCACACAACACAATAGCCTAAGCTGCACATCCCACACCAGCCCAACCCAGCACGCAAACAGACCCACCAGTCTCACCTATCTTTCCCAATCAGCCACACCCTAAAATCCCATCTCCTAGCTCCCAGCACCAACCCACAAAGCACAGCACCCCTTTGCAGCCACGAGCCACCAACACTAAAACACATAGCCCCTACCTTCTCACACCAACTACTCCATTTCACCCCTACATTTCTTTAACTAGGTCTAAGTTATTACTTAATCTTTTGAGAGAAGCTCCTGATTGAGTCCTTTGGAGTGTACTAAAATTAGACAAACTAAAATCCCAAAGTTCTTTAAAAAGAAGTTCATTCACTATAATACCACGCTCAAAAGTACAGGAAGGAGTGAAGTACATGTCACTCTTACAAAGAATAACATTTAAATACAAATGGTAAAACATAAGAGTTAAATGTACAAAGTATATGACAATAAAAGTAGACATAGGAAGAAAAAAAAAAAAAAAAAAAAAAAAAAAAAAAAAAAAAAACAGCACAAAATCAATCATGGAATTTGAGAATCATAAAAGCCTAAGTTCCTCAACTTGAACCATGAATTCCTATTGATTTATAAAATAGAACATGGTGAGATCCCAATAGATTAGTTTATATTGTCATATAATTAACTTCCTATGATTTTTACTTAAACATAACATCATTTTGGAGACCACGCAAAAGCAAATTGTGCAAACAATTTGGGACGGAGAGAGTAGTTTAAAGTACTCCGTAATTTTTACCTGACCATTTTGTTAATTTTAACAGAAAAATGCAGATTGAAGCTTACATTCCGATGGCTCTGAACTTGATTATCTAATTTGGACCTCCAATTTTGCAAATCCTGCACGCAAAAAATCATAAACAGGAAAGCAAATCACAAACACATCAATCAATCCCAGAAAACATGCAAATCAAGAAAGATATTCACCTGCTTTAAGCCCTGAATCCTACTCAACAACTCTGTCCTCGATTCACTTAGTTCCTAACTCCAAAAACAACAAATTAGTGAAGGGGAAAATGGTCAGAAAACTAAGTACTACGAATTGAACATCAGAATTTGCAATTTCGATAGGAAATGAGTAAGAATTGCAAAGATTGTCATACCGCAAGTTTAGCAGACTGTGTTAGTGCCGAATTCTCTTTCTTCTGCAAAACAATAAAAGATGGAATCAAATTTTTTTACACAAATTAGGGTTTTTGACTCATTCATTCAGAAAGTAATCCAAAATACATATAGAAAACCCCAAATTTCGAAGAGAGAAAAATCACCAGGGACTCGTTGGAGGAAGTAACATCGGAATTCGCCATTGATGAACTCCAAAGTTTCTGGAGTTATTACAGAATTTTGAGAGAAGTGACAGATATCAACACTGAAACTTAGGGTTTAAGAAATCATAGAATATGGAGTGATGAAGAAGACGATATTTGGGAGAGATGAAATAATTAAGGTTATGGCCAAAGCAAATTCAAAAATTGAATCGGCCGGGAAACGACGTCGATAAAGGCGGGGTCTGTTAAACTGATTACTTTCGACTTTACGAGAGTGTGTTTGTCAGCATGTTTACCATCCAACCCGGTGCTCGATATTAGTACAGTACCGTTCTGTAGTCTAAGTAAGTACAAAATTAGACCCAGACAATCGTGTTGGGTTGGTGTAGTTTTGACATTTCTACTTGGAATCGGACTAGATGATGGCTCTCACTAGTATGGATAGCAATGGGTCCCAGATCCGATTAGACCCGACCCATATTTTAAGCTATGGGTCCTTAAAATTTAGACCTAATAGGTTTGGGTCGAGCAATTGGTCTTAGGTACAAATTCTTGTGTGAACCCTGGTCTATCTATTTTAGATGGACCATCTCCTAAAACATACCTCTATACAAATAAAACACAACACAACTCAACTCTACTCATTCTTCTTCGTGCATCTTTACGAGAAAATATAAGTCGATCAGCCAGATTGACAAAAATCACACAATCAGGGCCTCTTTTGGTCCTTTCATTGATTTAGTAGGGGTAATTTCGTAACTACAGCCAGATGTCCCTCTAACAACTTAATGACATGGAAAAATGTTGATTAACGTGGGTTTAGTCAATATTGTAACTTCCGTTTGACAAGGGTGAATCTGACAGGGTAAAGTCGTATCCCCTAATCAAAAATAATTACCTAAATCTCTAACTAAAGTAGATAGGGAAGTAGGGTCGAACTCCACAGGGAAACAGGTCTTTTTAATTCTAATTAATTATTATAATCTAAATTATCTAAGTAACCAATATTTTTATGAATAAGATCTAAACTACGGAGAATAAGGTCGAAAGAAATAAAGTAGGGAGAAAATCAAATATTAAAAGGCCTAGGGCATAGGTTCACTAATAAACAATATTCCAGGGCAAATCATAATAAGCAATCATCAAGCATTGGTTAATCAGATTATAAAGGGCTTTCGCTACGTATTATAATCACAGAGTTAATTTACCGGTATTAAATCTCATCTGTCGAATCTCGACTTAACCATTTATAAATTAATCCGCCTATTGAAACTAAGCCTAAATATCAATTCTCATATGTCGAGTCTCGAATTAATATTGCTAAACTCATACAATTAAATCTGGCCAAACCTAATTACATAGCATTTAATCAATCAATAGGAAATCAACCAAGCATTGATAATTAACAAACACAAAATTGCCCCTTCATATCATTTATTAGATCCCCATAAACCCTAGAAATTAAACTACTCACAAATCATCATGACTAAACTAATCAAGCAAATAAATAAAAGCATAATCAAGAAAACAAATAAAATAGCTGAAATTAAAAGGGAAGAAATTGTTACCAAAAATAAATCTGGCATTAAAGGAAGAATTAAGAACAAAAGTTTTGAGAGAATTTAAGAGAGAGAAAAATACTAAGTAGAGAGAGAAAGTCTAAGAAAGAAGGTAATCTAATAATTCCGTACAAAATCGTATTTAAACGTTTTCTAAAACAAGAATTAAAACTAAACTTAATCGGGTCTTCCAGAAACGCGCGCCCGATCGGGCGAAGGGCCGCCCGATCGGGCACGCCTTTTTCTTCGCGTTCCTACCTAGCAGGATCGCTCGATCGTGCTAGATGCTTGCACGATCGGGCGCGCCTCAGCATGCACAACACTATGGTTTGCCGCGCCCGATCGGGATAGAGGTTGCCCGATCGGGTCTTTGCTCCTCTTGAGGCTTGGACTTCGATTGGGCTAGATTTCTCGGCCCAATCTGAGTTTCCTCTCGGGTCTCGAATACTTGGTCCAAATGCCTCGGGATCCCAATTACCGAGCCCTTAATCACCGGCTCTCACCGATCCTGGGCTCCAAAAGTGGTCGCGTCCTTCTAGCTTCCGTAGTTGATCCATAAAGCTCGGGAAAATGCTCCCAGAGTACAATTTCCTGTAAAATACAACTAAAACTACGAAAACACTAGAACACACAAATTAGTAATAAAAGTGGCCCGAAAGAGCCAAAAACACTACTAATAACGACCAAGGGACGGGGGTAAAACACTGTATAAAATGGACATATCAGAACCACTTTCCCTTTTCAAATCCCAATTCGAACTTATGGTGCAATTGAGAATCATCTCTAGAAATTTCCCAATATTTACTGCACTAGGAATTCAATTTAGCAGAAGAATTCATAAACGTCGAACTTATATTTTGCCGGCGAGGATTCGTAAAAGTTGAACTAGGTTTTGTCAAACTCGAAATTCAATTATTCAGCCGGCGAGGATTCGTAAAAGTTGAATTAGATTTTGTCAAACTTGGAATCAATTCAATTGCACCCTTTGCTACCCACGTAATATAACTTCTATCCAACACAATTAAAAAAAATAATAAAAAAAAATAATTCAACCACATAGACAAAAATCTTAAATACAAATTATCAGTTCTACTAACATTAATTATAATAAGATCTACTAACATTAATTATTATCAAATAAGATCTACTAACATTAACAACGAAAAATAGTGTCAGTAGCACACAACCATAAAAATGGCGACAAAGTTTGATCTCGTAAAGGCGTCTACTCTTCTTTGGAATACGCTACTCTACTACTCTCGCGCAGTGTTGTGTTCAATTGAAGATTCTGATGAAAAACTAAAATAAAGCTCTTCTTCCAATTTCTATTTTTTTCAGAATAAAATTCAGATAGACAATGTTACTTAGCTCCGTGTAAAACGTCTTAGGCCGTTAGTTTATTAACATTTGTGTCCGTACTATGCATTATTAAAATATTTTTCTTGCAGTAGGTGGCCCACAAATTCGACTGATTAACAAAATTTTGTCAATCAGATTGATTGCCTAGGTCTGCCTCCATCTTTACATATTCTTCTTCTTCCTTTTTTTTTGTTAATTTATTGTTCCTTCTATACAAAATCTCTCTCTCTTTTTATTTTTTTTTTTTAAAAAAATCTGATCTCTTTTTATTTCTTTCTCGATTTTAATTCATTCCTTTTTTTTCAAATTCTTATTTTCTCTCTCCTTTATTCTTTGATTTTTTTTCCATTAATTTTCTCCATCGATTTTCTGCATTTAACGTGATGGAAATTGTCGATATTCCTGAAGAGATCAATCCGGGTTAGTTATTATGAATTCATTGTGATCAATATTAATTAATTTTTTGATTTTACAATGCATTTTTGTGGATGAAATTATTGTTTAATATCAATTGAATTTCTTGCAACTAATCTGATCGATTTCAATCATAATCCATTATGATCGATTAATTGATATTTTTTTATTGTTGTCATTAATTTGATCGATTAATTTAGTAAAAAAAAAAAAATTGGACATTGCAAATTTTGAACATTTAGTAAAAAAATATGAACAATTGCAAATTTTGAACATTTAGTAAAAAAAATCCGAATTGAACATCGAAAATTTTGATCATTTAGTAAAAATATTTGAACAATTGCAATGTACCACGTCTATACGTTTGAACATTTAGTAAAAAATACTGAACGATTGCAAATTTTTAACATTTAGTAAAAAAAAAAAAATCTGAACTGAACATCGAAAATTTTGAACATTTCGTAAAAATATCTGAATAATCGCAATGTACCACGCCTATACTTTTGAACATTTAGTAAAAAAAAATTTGAATGCAAATTTTGAACATTTAGTTAAAAAAATACGAATTGAACATTAAATTTTTTGAACATTTAGTAAAAGTATATGAACAATCGCAACGTACCACGCCTATACTTTTGAACATTTAATAAAAAAAATCTGAACAGTTGCAAATTTTGAGCATTTAGTAAAAGTATCTGAACAATCGCATTGTACCACACCTATACTTTTGTACATTTAGTAAAAAAAATCTGAACGATTGCAAATTTTGAACATTTGGTAAAAAAAAAATCCGAACTGAACATCGAAAGTTTTTAACATTTAGTAAAAATATCTAAAAAAATTGCAATGTAACACGCCTATACTTTTGAACATTTGGCAAAAAAACTGAACGATTGCAAATTTTGAACATTTAGTAAAAAACAAAATCGAACTGAACATCGAAAATTTTGAATATTTATTAAAAATATATGAACAATCGCAATATATCACGCCTTTACTTTTGAACATTTAGTAAAAAAAAATCTGATCAATTTCAAATTTTAATTTGAACTTTTAGTAAAAAAAAATCTGAATATCACAAATTTTGAACATTTAGTAAAAATATCCGAACAATCGCAATGTTCCACTGCATGCCTTGAAATCAATCGGATTAGATTCAACAATTCATCTTCATCTCTACTTGTGCTAAAAAATGTGAAAAATGTTTTTAAATTATATACTGTAAACACCTAAAACTGTCTCCCCAAAACCAAACCCGATGATGAACAACCTTTCACCGCCATTATTGGTCGGGTTGAATATTTAATCTTGGAGTGCTTAAATCCATATTTCCATTTCATAAGCCAACCCAATTCCTAGCCCATTTCCCCAAACCATAACTTATTTTCCTCTTTTCGTGCCTTTAAACCCAAAATAACTCATTTCGTGTCCTTTAAAATCATTCATTTCGTGCCCTT
Organism: Chenopodium album; assembly: GCF_948465745.1. Classification (NCBI taxonomy): domain Eukaryota; kingdom Viridiplantae; phylum Streptophyta; class Magnoliopsida; order Caryophyllales; family Amaranthaceae; genus Chenopodium; species Chenopodium album. Next base: position 38,257,135 of record NC_137838.1, read on the forward strand.
TATATAAAAATGTTTAGTCCAGTTTATTTTGGTCCTTAATCTGGGTCCAATTATTAAATAGTTGGATGGGGATTGAAAAGAGCTTTCCAATGATATATTATAAGCCCAAATCCGAGTTATAACGAATAAGTTATTGCCAAAATACTAAATTGAGCCCAAACCGAACCTAAGCCCACCTTACCTACGACCCAATAATCATGTAGAGGGTCCAAATTATTTAATCCCATTTCTAAACCAATTAGGATTAATTAGAAGCTTCTGTAAGTTTCTAAAAGATCTTAATTATCCTTAAAGAAAAGATAAGATTAAAAAGTTTGAAATTGAATAAAACTTTTCTGTTTGAAAGTCCTAATTCTATTCGAATTGAAAGACTTTGAAAGATAGACAGATATTATTTTCGTGCCGCATATTTTTTTATCCAAATCTTAGATGGTTGGATAGCCCTCGAAATTATCTTTCCAATTATATATTATAATATCCATTCCGAGCTATAACGGAAAAGATATGAATGAAATATCAAACTTTATCCAAAACTGACACCGTCCCACTATTTCCTCCATATATTTTATTCTACAAAATATTTTAATCTGATTCCAATTGGGTTAGAAATTATACTTCAAGAGCTTTCCAACTATATCTTATTTATCTTATTACGATTTCTGGTTCAAAAGATATGATAAAAACAAAAACCGCAAAAACTGCTGTATTTCGCAAGAGTATTATTCCAATTCGAATTCTTATCTTTTCTTAATTCTTCGACCTTTATTTTTGCTTATAAATAGAGGTCATATCTCCTCTTTTTCAATCATCAACAATATTGATCACAAAATAATTCTCTTCTCCCTCTTTAGCCTGAACATTAGCCTCCCTATTCTTTCATTCCTTCCTTAAGCACTCCAAGGAGTTGGCGTGAAAGGTATAATTGACTGAGGGTTAGACCAAATCAACTCTACTTTTTATATTTTTTAATTATTTCCATTTGATTTATATTTTTTATTGAAGTTACTAACAGTTTATTCATGATGTAGCAATTCAAGGAAACGCGGAAAGTGAGTAATTAATCACTTAATTACTCTTATTTTTATTTTAATATTGCTAGTATCATGATTAGGTTTATTTATATTTGATTTGACTAACACTATTATTGTTAAATTGCTTCCAATATTAATGTTATTCTATTATTACTTATTTATCACCATATTGCATGTTTAAAAGGGAATATGTAATTGAAAATCACGCCTAAAAAGATAATTTGGACGACCGGTTTAGGTTCCTTTTTAATCTTGTTGTTTAATCAAGTGATTACAAATATTTTAGAATTATATGTTGCATTAATATTCAACCACTTTAGCATAATTATAGTTTGGAGCAAATTGGATCTTTGTTTGCATGCCTTTGAGATCGCATGAATCACTTTTCACTATAAGAATCTAATAGAGGCCAGTACGGGCGAATGTGACTCCATGACTCACTTCGTACCATCATCCCTGATCCTCCTTTCGTGGTTTCGAACCATATGGAGTTACTAATCTAATGAATTATGAATGGGATGTAACCTTCACGGGTCTATCGTTGTTGTCTTTGGTTGTCCCTTATTCGTGGTTGCCTTTTATGATCCGTGAACGGTTTACAAGTTCCAAAAAACTTGTTGGCGGCTCCCTACTTTCCTTGTCCCTAATCGTATATATCAATTCCCACTTCCTATGAGTGCCAAGCATATTCACAACATGCTTAACGTAGGCGCGCTTCAAACGACGTAAAAAAAATCTGAACAATTTCAAATTTTAATTTGAACTTTTAGTAAAAAAATCAGAATATCGCAAATTTTGAACATTTAGTAAAAATATCCAAACAATCGTAATGTTCCACTACATGCCTTGAAATCAATCGGATTAGCTCCAACAATTCATCTTCATCTCTACTTGTGCTAAAAAATGTGAAAAATGTTTTTAAATTATATACAAATTGCAAAAATTTAACTAATGAAGAAATTTAATTAAAATTGCAAATTCAAATAAATTTAAAGAAATTTTAGGTTTAGATATTTTATTACCTTTAATCTGCATGTGTTTCTTCATTTTCTTCCATGGCGATTCTCGAATTTGCAGAGGAGAGAGAAGTTTTTCAGCAATTGTTAGAGTAAATGTTCATAATTGAATCTTCTATCAGTTTTGTTAGAGTGGAAAGAAAGAAAATCGAGAGTTTGGGCCACGTAAAATGAGTTTTGTATTGTATTTGGGCTGGTGGTCCACCTATTTTAGATGGACTAGGGTCTACAAAAGACTTGTTGGGTCTTGGCTACACTCTAATGCAGCTATCTTAGCTGCAAAAAGACGCGGCCTAAAACACGCGGCCCATACTTCATCCAATTAAAAGCGGCCCAGACAAATATACCTTTCTCAACCCACTTCAACAACCAATGTATTCTTTGGAATTTTTTTCTCCTCTTTATGGTTTTCTCTCACTAGAATCAAACACAATTCATTCTATCTCCTCTATGAATTTCTATTACTAAAAATCTACACCATGTATATTGGGGATGAAGTGAAAAATCAAACAAATTCTCCCAAAATAAGGTAAATTAGTGAATATTACTTACTTTTGTTTGAGTTGTTAGATATTACTTTCTTGAAAATTCATGAATGAAATCTATCCCAAAGAAGATGAAATTATACGTTAATTGTTTAGATTAGTTTTGATTTACAAGTAGTCGAATTGATTTGTTTAATTTTTGAGGTTGTATTCATAATTTGAGGTACATATTTCACTTTTATTTTTATTTTTTTGTAGAAACAAAAAAAATCTTCAACAACTACTGAAAATCAAGATGAAATGTAAGTATAAATGATTATTTTACATTGTTGATGTTATTAAATTAAAGCTTTATATTTATTTATTGTTACATTGTTGGTATACATTTATGTTATGTTCATAAGCTTAAAAATTCCTTTTGTTCGTTCTTTTAATCTTAAAATTTCATATTATTAAGTATAATAACAAGTATCAAGTCTATTCATTTTTTAATGTGTATTATTCATTTTTAAAACATCCTTAATGTTCATTTTTTAAAAATACGTAAGTTCATTTTTAAAACATCCATCCTATGTTAATTTTTTTTTCACAAGGATAGTAACAAGTATGTTCAGTTTTTAAGGCTTGTATGTTCATTTTATTAACGCATATTGTAGACACCCATTTGTGTCTCCCCAAAACCAAACCCAGTGATGAGTACCTTTCATGTCGAATCATAATCGAATGAAGTGAAAGTGTGGAAAGTTTAGTGTTGCGGATAGTTTTAATTTCTTTTCTCTTCTCTCTATTTTTGAAAAACTATTTTAAGAAAACAGCCAATCCAGTTTGGTTGGTCCATGATATGAGTCCAATAGTAGTGTAGTTGGATGGGGTTTGAAAAGACTTTTCCAACGATATATTATAAGCCCAATTCCGATGAATATTGAGGAAGTTATGGCCAAATTACTAAACTGGGCCTGATTTGAGCCTCATATGCGGCCCAATGATCTAGAGGAGGGTCTAATATAGATTTATCATTCCTAATGCAATTATGAATGGTTTTAGTCTTCTAGATTCTTCTAGAAGGTTCTTTTCATTCCTAATTCAATTAGCATTGATAAATTGACTTTTGTTGACTTTTTTAGAGTTTTAATCAGAACAAAAGAATGTTTTGAGGAAAATACGATTTTATCCTCCTGTACGACAATTTCTATCTAATTTTAGAAAATGCGTCAATAATTAAGTTAGCGCCAAACGCTAGCATTAGCGCTTAACGCTAAGCTTGGCGCCTGGCGCTAATGTTAGCGTCTGGCGCTAACCTGGTTTTACGCGTCAGAACTCTGTTTTGATTTTTTTATCTTTTTGGCTGATTTTCTCTATAAATAGTCTTCTAAAAACTCCGTTTTCATTCACCAACTCACTTCAAGATTCTCTTGATTACTCTCTCTCTCTCTTTTCTAAACTAGCCTTTTCTCAAATACAAAATTCCGCATTCGCAAAACTTAGATACACCTAGACATATTCGAAGTTGCCTTCGCCCTAGACGTGAAAGGTTTAATTTATGAGGGTTTGGTCCCAAATCTCTCTTTCAATTATTTAATTTAATTGTTTTGTTTATTATTTTCCTTGAAGTTACTAACGTGTGTATTTTGTTATTAGAAAGAGGTACGATGCATCCAAGTAAGTGCTTGAATGGTTTAATTAATATTATGATGTAGAAATCATACTTAGATTGTTATTTTAATTCCTAGTATCATGTCTAGGGTAAGTTAAATATTAAGTATGATTAAAAGTATGATGCTTCCTATTTTCTTTCCTAATATTCATGTTAGTATCATGTTAGGGTTAAAGTTTTGATTTTTAATGTTTAGTGACATGCTATTAATCTTGTTAATATCATGCCTAGGATCTTATTATTATTATGCTTTAACATGATTATTTTAATTATGATTACAATTTTATAATGATTATTATTATTATTATTATTATTATTATTATTATTATTATTATTATTATTATTATTATTATTATTATTATTATTATTATTATTATTAGGTTGCTTGATATTTATTGTTATTTCTTGATCACGCCTTTTATGCATGTTTAAAGGGAATTTGTACTTGTAATCACGCTTAATAAGATATTAATAATCTTGTTTAGGGTTAATTTGATTATAATTCAAATGATCGCCAATAATAGTTTTATTTGTTCTTTAATATTCAACCAACATAAATAAACAAGTTTAGGGTTAATCCTATTGATTGCATGTTAGTCAGAAAGCGCACATGAACACGATCAGAATAAAGTAGAGGCCTATTATTAGGGCAGGTTCAATCTCTTTTAGGTTGGATTTGTACCTTCATCCCCGAACACCAGTCATGGTTCCAGACCTATTGGAGTTGACGATCTCCTGGATCGTTAAGGGGTGTAACCTTCACCTCGTGAACGGTTTACAAGTTCCTAAAACTTGTTGGCGACTCTTTTGCTCTAGCTTCCTTCTCTTTGGACGCCACCGTACTTTAGTGTATGATCACAGTGGGGTTCAAGCTAGGGATTAACGCTTGAAATATTCCCTACAGTTTTTGGCGACTCCAAAGGGGAGGATTTCTATTTTAATTCCTAAAATTTATTTCGGCAATGATTTAGAATGAATGGATGAGACTCGAAACGTTCTAAGTATTTCATGTGCGTAATTTTGATTAACATTATTGTCATATGCATAAAAAAGATCTCATTGGAAAGACCATCCGTAATGAGTTAAAACATAGGATTTTTACACGTAGGAAATTTGAGGAATATCTTTCACAACTAGGACCGAAATAACACTGTGCGAAACTGGAAAATTTTATCGAGCACCAAAAGCTGTTGAGGCATGTAGGAATTAGCGTCATTGAACAAAAGTTAGCGCCAGTATTTTGGCTTTAGCGCCAGACGATAGCTTTGTTGCCAGGCGCTAAAGCCAAAAGTTGGTGCCAACCTCTGTTTTCTGGCGCCAAATTCTTCTAATACCGAGCCAGAAATATGCGTTCTAATTTCGACCAGTTTTTAGGATTGTTTGCTCGATCCTACTACCTGATTGAGTTTTTCTCACTTTTCTAAAACCCATATGTGTTCTACATATGGACATAACCCCCTGGGAATTCATGCTCCATCTACCTGATTGAACGCTCTGAGCAACAAAGGGTACATCCGAGAATGTTGAATTCACCAAACCATGGAAGCGAGTTTTTCTAAACTCGAGGTGTCCCATCCACTCGCGCCAACCCTTCACGGTTAGGCTTCCGCGCGGTGCATCCGGACAATTAACCATGGACCCTCTATTTACTAACCCATATCCCGAACTTTAGAGAACTAGAGCCATGGTTAGGTTGCAAACTCATTGCATCATATTGTGCCTACTTGGCTAATTGTGCATTATTTGTTGTGCATATGGTATATCGTATATGTTTTCCCTAACTGTTTGTTTGACTTGTGCTATGAATAAATAAATTAATGACTAAAAGAACTTTGCCTAATTAATTAATTAATTAATTAATTTGAGTAAATAAAGTCTAATATTTTAACCAGAATTGACCTAGTACGACTTTAGGCATACCCCTGTTGATTAATAATACCGAAAACAGTTTCAGATTGAAGCTCCAGCAATGGCGCCGAAGTTTGAACTGTAGCGCCACTCTGTGGAGTGTGGCGCCTGGCGATAGTTCTGTCGTCTGGCGCTACACTGCAAAGAGAGGCGCCAGTCCTGTCGTTTTGACGACAGTTCAGATTATTGATCGAGTCATCACTTTGTGTCTAATTAACCAGTTTGCTAAGTAATTCGGTTAAATTTTACTGTCAATAATACCTTGTTAGGTCATTAATTGAGTCTAGGCACCAAGTCCCATGGTCTTACACAAAAGTCCAAGTATGTCACCTACACTCACTAGTATTAGCACACACTTTGAGTATATATCACTATGACCATGTCTTAGGTTCATGCATGAGTCAGTTTTTTCCGTCATTTGAGTTGGGGGTACATTCTATTTCTAATTTTCCACATCTCTCCATTTACATGCTTTCTCTATATCACCACCCTCATTTTTCTACCTTCTTCTATCCATTTCATGTTTAATAAAGTTTGAGTCAAACAATTAACAATGAATATCCCCAAATTCCCTTTCCGCAGTACTTGGTCGAGGAGAGAAGGGCGATTAATCAAAGATAACCTCTTTATTCAAGTCTTACTTTTTGATAAACCGATTCGTCAAAAGAGGAAGGCTAAAAAGATAATGGCAACTCAAGAGGAAGTTAATGAACTTAAGGAGTCAATTGACTGACGTGACTGAGGTGTTAAAGGCTTTAACCCTCAAAATTGATGACCCTGTGAAACAACAACAAATGAACCTCATGCAAGAAAGCTTGAGCAAGCTATCTAGTGACTATAAATTTCAGGGCATTAGTTCACAAGGGGTCTTGGTGGATAAAGAACTTCTTCCGCATAAGTTCAATGCCAACGACATCCCGAAATTCAAGGGAACCGACAACCCTTATTTTCATTTAAGAGCTTTTGAAACAATAATGAGTGTTAAGGGTATTGATAAGAAAGTGTTTCCCTCTATATTTTCTCTATCTCTTGAAACCGTTTGCCAACAATGGTTCTTCTCCCTTGACAAAGAGAAAACCTCTACCTGGGAATCGATAGTAAACGCTTTCATTGATAGGTACAAGTGCAATATTCAAGTTGAAACCAATTATAGACAACTTGAGATGCTAAGACAAAAAGAGAATGAAGGCTTTACTTCTTTCTTTAATAAATGGAAGGAAACTTCTGCTAAGGTGATTGAGGTGCCTACTGAAAAAGAATCTGTGAGGATGTTTATCAAGAATCTCCAAGAGAAGCATTCGAAGCATTTAAAATATCAACACAATCTGAATACTTTCAAGGCTGTTTATGACATTGGAATTGAAATCGAAGATGACCTCGCAAAACAAAAAGCTACTAACAATAGTAACCACAGTGGCTGGAAAGGAAAGAAGAACGACAATCCTTCTTGTTCCGAAAATGCCCACTCTAGTAATAATGTTAGTACCTTTAACCATAATGGTGTCTTAGCCATGGACAATCAAGGATCTAAAAGGAAACCCAGGAGAGAGTTCACACCCATTGGAATGACCTACGATGCTGCTTTCAACCGTCTTTACGATCAAGGATTAATCAACCTATTGGCCCTACCGAGGATCCAACGCTAGAGAATTGATCTTCGAGATGGAATCCCAACTCTTATTGCAAGTACCATCGAGGACGCGGTCATACTACTGATGAATGCTACAGGTTTCAAAATCTCATTCAAGATCTCATAGAAGCAAATAAGATCCCATTGCCTCTAGCTAACGAGAAGACTGGGTGATGATGAAGCAAACAACACAAGACAAGAGGCGAGCTTCAACGACAAGATTTTATGACCTCTTTTTCCTTTTTCTTTTTCTTTTTTTCCCTCCCCCAATAAGTCTAGCATAGGCACCTTTCTTTTCCCTTGAATTTAATTTGTAGGTTCTTTCCTTTTCCCTTTTAATAAAATGAGCATTTATTTCCTTACATATGATCATTGCATTGCAAAAAAAAAAAAAAAAAAAAAAAAATCCATGTCAAACTAAGCACAAGGTATACTGATGATTTGAGGCACCCCTTGTAGCCACATCATATCATCTTTCACCCTTCAAATATGCAATCCTTTTTTGATAAACCACTTTGAGCCTTGTCTAACGATAGACCTGTCTTTCTTCAACCTACATCTACCTAACCTTGGGATGGGATAGTGTGCAACTTATGCAATTTTCAAAAAAGCTTGAGTGACATCAAAAGATTAAAATAGCAAAAAATAAAAAATAATAATACTAATAAAAGTGTACAAAAGGGCAAGTGTTCCAATGTCTTTGACCTGAACATGTCTTTGATATGAGCGCGTCTCAGATTGCGTCTCTTATCGAGTGCTCGGTACCGTGCCTGAGAAACATTAATGCCAAGTGAGTGATATACCACATGATTGGGATTGCCCACACTTATAAAAATAAAATAAATAAATGCTAAAGCAAAAAAGAGCTAAAAAGAGTAGAAACTCAAGCATAAAAAAATACAAAGATTCAAAAGCAAGGTTGCACACCTTGGGGGCTTATCGAGGGTCTTGAGCCTTTATCCCCTTCTTCTTCAAGCCTTTAGCCTAACCACGTTACAACCCTTAAAAAGACCTTTTTGAGGTATACACGCACTTGTGCAAGGTTCGGCTAGAGCTACGTTCGGCCTGATTCCTAACGGATACGTAGGCAACCTCACATCGAGGTGCGGCCGTAATAAAAATGCATTCATATTCACATTCACACACTTACACCGTGATCATATCAAGGGATTCCCTGTGTTCATCCCTATTCATTTAGAGATAGACTTGGGGGCTTGATCCTTATATCATTAGCTTACCTAGCCTAAGAGTCACCATCATTTGACTCTTCTTGAAATAATATTTTCCCACGCACTTAGCCCTTGCAGCCTAACTTTAGTGTCACTATCACACACATCACAGATACATGACCAAATATACTTCCCTTAGGAACCCTTTGTCATGAAATCTTAACATAACGTTGAATCATGCCTTGTCATGTCAAAACCACTCATCAATCATATTCATCACTGCATCGAAGTATAAAGTGCTTAGCCTCCGTGCCTAAGTTACCCAAATACTTCCATCATTGAGTCAACCTTTGAGATAGCCTAGGATGGATTAATCCTTGCAGCTTGAGAGATATTATCAAACAACATTTGACTAAGCTCATTCAACATGCATTCAAAAACTTTGATTCATTTTCGCGTCTTTCTTTTTCGGGAGAAAGTCGGTACCCTCCATAAAAATGATGGAAAATTTTTGCCTTTTTGCATTTTTTGAGTCGCACAATCACACTACAATGCACACACGAGTCATGTACACGTTGAGTCATGTCATGATATCACCTTGATTTGAGTCTAACACATGCGTCAAACACTTTGAGTCGAGTCAACCTCGAGTCAATTACAGCGAGTCAAGTTCATACCTTGAGTCACGAAAAGTCAATGAGTCAAGCAACACTAAGTCTTAGGTCAACCCTAAAGAAAGATAAGCAAAGTCCTATAGTCAAAGATTAAATGCAGGTTCATCCCAGCAAGCAAGAACATTCCCGGATTTTTTCGAAAAAAACCGCGAATAATACATGAGATTCTTCTAAGATGAGAGGAGTTTGAGCAAAATTACATAGATCAGTAAATTAGAGATGAAGAGCTTTAATTTACAAAAGACTTGAGCGGATTTGGTTGAAGGGAAACGACCAAGTTCAAAGTTCGGAGCGAAACCAAGCAACAGCGGCAGCAAGAGAAGAGTAGGGAAGACCCGACTCCAGCACCAGACGACAAGGCTGTCGTATGGAAACAACATCTGGTGTCTGGCAACAGAGTTTAGCGCTTGGCTCTAGATCCCATTGTCTGGCGACAGAGCCAATTCTTGACGCCAGAGATATTTCAGCAGGGACAGAGCTCAAAGCCTCTCAGAACGGTTATTTCGACTTCATACGACAATTTCGGGTTCCTTGGTACGCTAGTTAGCCCCTAATAAGCAAATTGACATGATTAATAGTCGGCTCAATTACAATCGTAGTAAGTGATTGACCTGACAAAAAATCGTCTCACTTAGCTTAAGCGCCTAAAACACTGGCTCATTACAAGCACCAACGTATCGGTTTAAAAGCAAGCACTTAAATGACAATATTTCCAAATATGGATTGTCGCGCATTCTTCTTAAACGACAATATTTCCAAATACAGATTGTCACACATTCTTCTTAAACGACAATATTTCCAAATATGGATTGTCGGGCATTCTTCTTAAATGACAATTTTTCCAAGATTGGATTGTCATCTCCAACTGACAATATTTCCAAAACATGGATTGTCGTGCATCTTCTTCAACGACAATTTTTCTTAGATTGGATTGTCATCTCTGGCAAAGTTTCCAAGCGTGGATTGTCGTGCTCCTTCTCTGTTTGGCAATTTTTTTGCCAAGTTCAGATTGTCATCGCTAGCAAGTTTTCCGAGATTGGATTGTCATACACCCAGTTCCCTATGGCAAAATTTCCCGAAGGATTGTTGTAGTACTCTATTCATCATAAATTTTGACAAAGGTTCCTCAACGTGGATTGTCATTCATTTCAGTAAGTGGCAAATTTTCCCGAAGTGGATTGTCGGTCGACTCTTTTTGCAAATGTTCCAAGACGCGGATTGTCAATTGTGGCAATATTTTCCTAAAAGGATTGTCGCATAGCGTTGGCAAATTTCCAAGGTGGATTGCTTTCAAGAGTTATATTCCAAGATGTGGATTGTCGATCGTAGCAAAGTTCTTATGATAGATTGTTACGAAGCATTGACAACTTTTCCCAAAATTGGATTTTGGCAAATTTTCCAAGATACGGATTGTCGCTTCATCGTAGCAACATTTCCAAGGATGGATTGTTACAAAGAATTGACAACTTTCCCTAAATCGGATTTTCATACATCATACAAGAGAGTTGTGTTGGCAACTATTCCCAAAGAAAAGAGGATTGTCATCACAGCAAAAGCACCGACATACTGGTTCACAAGCAGCAAAGCGCCGATGTACTGGCATAGCAGCATTTAGGATCAACAGGAAGTGATTTTTTTGAAGACTATCACAACTGAAATTGGAGGCAGTTACAGGCGTAGCAGTCTTCAGGCGGTATTCTCTAGCTTGCTGAAGATCATCACAACAAATCGGTTACTTCAGAGACGTGTGCTCGACGGTGCAAGATACACGTTTCTTAACTCTTTTATCTGTTTAATTAATGCTAGTTTGCAGGTATCGGTGTTATAAGAATGATTTAGGATCGCAGAACGTTCTGAATCTTTCTCCGTCCCTATCGATACTTTGACTTTTGTTTTCGAAACGTGCGTTTCTCCAAACTCAGTCAAAGTGGGGGCTTTTGTAGACACCCATTTGTGTCTACCCAAAACCAAACCCAGTGATGAGTACCTTTCATGTCGAATCATAATCGAATGAAGTGAAAGTGTGGAAAGTTTAGTGTTGCGGATAGTTTTAATTTCTTTTCTCTTCTCTCTATTTTTGAAAAACTATTTTAAGAAAACAGCCAATCCAGTTTGGTTGGTCCATGATATGGGTCCAATAGTAGTGTAGTTGGATGGGTCTTGAAAAGACCTTTCCAACGATATATTATAAGCCCAATTCTGATGAATATAGAGGAAGTTATGGCCAAATTACTAAACTGGGCCTGGTTTGAGCCTCATATGCGGCCCAATGATCTAGAGGAGGGCCTAATATAGATTTATCATTCCTAGTGCAATTACGAATGGTATTAGTCTTCTAGATTCTTCTAGAAAATTCTTTTCATTCCTAATTCAATTAGCATTGATAAATTGAGTTTTGTTGACTTTTTTAGAGTTTTAATCAGAACAAAAGAATGTTTTGAGGAAAATACGATTTTATCCTCCTGTACGGAAATTTCTATCTGATTTTAGAAAACGCGTCAATAATTTATTTAGCGCCAAACGCCAGCATTAGTGCCTGACGCTAAGCTTGGCGCCTGGCGCTAGCGTTAGCGCCTGTCGCTAATGTTAGCGTCTGGCGCTAACCTGGTTTTATGCGTCAGAACTCTGTTTTGATTTTTTATCTTTTTAGTTGATTTTATCTTTAAATAGTCTTCTAAAAACTCCGTTTTCATTCACCAACTCTCATCAAGATTCTCTTAATTACTCTCTCTCTCTCTTTTCTAAACTAGCCTTTTCTCAAATACAAAATTCCGCATTCGCAAGACTTAGATACACCTAGCCTTATTCGAAGTTGCCTTCGCCCTAGACGTGAAAGGTTTAATTTCTGAGGGTTTGGTCCCAAATCTCTCTTTCAATTATTTAATTTAATTGTTTGTTTATTAAATTCCTTGAAGTTACTAACGTGTGTATTTTGTTATTAGAAAGGGGTACGAGGCATCCAAGTAAGTGCTTTAATGGTTTAATTAATATTATGATGTAGAAATCATGCTTAGATTGTTATTTTAATTCCTAGTATCATGTCTAGGGTAAGTTGAATATTAAGTATGATTAAAAGTATGATGCTTCCTATGTTCTTTCCTAATATTCATGTTAGTATCATGTTAGGGTTAAAGTTTTGATTTTTAATGTTTAGTGACATGATATTAATCTTGTTAGTATCATGCCTAGGATCTTATTATTATTATGCTTTAAAATGATTATTTTAATTATGATTATAATTTTATAATGATTATTATTATTATTATTATAATTATTATTATGTTGCTTGATATTTATTGTTATTGCTTGATCACGCCTTTTATGCATGTTTAAAGGGAATTTGTACTTGTAATCACGCTTAATAAGATATTAATAATCTTGTTTAGGGTTAATTTGATTTTAATTCAAATGATCGCCAATAATAGTTTTATTTGTGCATTAATATTCAACCAACATAGATAAACAGGTTTAGGGTTAATCCTATTGATTGCATGTTAGTCAGAAAGCGCACATGAATACGATCAGAATAAAGTAGAGGCCTATTATTAGGGCAGGTTTAATCTCTTTTAGGTTGGATTTGTACCTTCATCCCCGAACACCAGTCATGGTTCCAGACCTATTGGAGTTGACGATCTCCTGGATCGTTAAGGGGTGTAACCTTCACCTCGTGAACGGTTTACAAGTTCCTAAAACTTGTCGGCGACTCTTTTGCTCTAGCTTCCTTCTCTTTGGACGCCACCGTACTTTAGTGTATGATCACAGTGGGGTTCAAGCTAGGGATTAACGCTTGAAATATTCCCTACACATATTGATTCATTTTCTGTATTCTTGATGTGCATAATCACTTAACTTGTTCATATTTAGTTAGCTTTAAGTTCATAATCTTTTAATTAATTACCTAGAGGCTATAGCTCATATAAATTGTCGTGTTTATTAAATAAAGCATATGGAAATATACACTTAAAATTCTTTGCAAGAGTGGGTTTGTGACTTAAAAGCTAATTATACGAGTTTTTTAAATTTAAAATATTCATTTATAAACATGTGTTCATTTTTGAAACTCATATGTTCAAATAATTTATTCATTTGTTCATTTTTTGTTTTCAGGCCGATTAAATTTGGAAGCTAAGGGTGAATTTTCTGCTAAATTATGCTAAGTAACACATACAAAGAAGGACGTAGAATAGACATGGCTACAGGAAACTATATTTGTGTTGGGGTGTTTTTGTCCCTTGGGAGAGTTACGGCTCGAAGACTAGTCTGACTGCGCTTGTACTTGCAAAACAACGGAGACTCCGCCTACGACGATCAAGTTAGAACGCGTTGGAGAATGTGAAAAAGGTGCGGAAAGTAAAGTGGGATCTTCTCAGATTCCGAGATAAGGTGTTTTCTCTATTGTAAGATAATGTAGAGTAGGTGTAATAAATGATTGAATGTGTCCCAAAAACGGGGGATATCTCCCTATTTATAGGGTCATTGGGAATTGTGCCCTCTCTTAGGTCATTTTGACCTAGATTTGGTGGGTTGCGTCGTTTTGCGGCATTCTAGGGAATTGGGCCTTGAAGGCTACAATTTTAGTAAATATCTGAGGCTGACACGTGTCAGCTGGTAAGTGGCTCAGGTGGACCAATCCAAGCTTGACACGTGTCCCTCTCTGATTTGTCCACGTGTCTAGGGTATTTTTAACCTAAACATTTGCCCCTCATTGGGATCACGTGGCAGGCCATGTGATGCTTATGACACGCGACTTTCTGGGAGTGGTGAACAGTAAAAAGACTGTTCACCTTCTGGGGTGTGATGGGGATGCCCCCCGTTTTACCCCTCTACAAATAGAGGTTTACCCCTCCCTCCCCTTTCTCACTTTACTTGAATTATTTTACTTCTTAAAGAGAGAAAGAAAGATTTCTAGAGAGAGAGAGACTCTGCCCCGCCTGTAGCGAGTATTCGAAGCTTTCGTCTGCGTTTTTTGAAGAACACATCCGGTCACCGTCTGAAGCTGTTTTTAGATTTTTAGAGGTAAGATAAAGGTAACCGCCTCTTCTCTCTTCCAGATTTTTATACATTTTCCATTTGTGTACATAGACTTCAAACATAGAAATGGACTCTTCAACGACACACACGACACTGTTGGGGTTTGGTGAGTCCCACTCACAGCGGAAAAAACCCGAGCCAAGGATCACACTCGCAATAAATAATATCATTAATGCATAAAATAAACACAAAAGGGCAAAATAGGAAATATACCTTTGTCGCGTGCTTCGCCCCACAAATTGGGCTCTTACTTGAAAGCTTAGCCCCGAAAATACGAGAGCCTCCGACGGAGATCCACCCGCAAAAACAACTATCGACTTTTAGGTCCGTTACCTCGAGGTAGCGAGGTCCAACCAAAACCCAAGTATTGTATGAGTTTAAGAGTTTTTGCAAATGCAATGCTCTATTGAACTCCTACTCAAGCAATGAATTCTCAAGCCATGCTTTGGCTATTTATAAGGAAGGATAGCTTGTGAATTCCACTCATCTTTCAATGTGGGACTTTTTCAAAAAAAGTTCCCACATGGAAATATTGATGAATTCAACCCTTAGTTAAATAAACCAAGGAACAAGTAACAAGTGTCACATGGTTAGGTGAGGACCACTTTCTCACTTGGTCCCAAGGCAACTCACATGCATTGTGAGCTAACCATGTGTCACCCAACCTTGAGCCCCAAGTTGGGTTTAGTTAGTCTACTTTCTTTTTGCCCGTGTCCATGACCCATCACCCGGGTCCATGGCCCTTGCCACATGCGCTGCCAACGTGGCGCGCTGTAACTTGGTGGCTGCCAACGTGGCGGTTGCCACTTGGCGGCTGCCAACGTGGCTGCCACGTGCGCTCCTACGCGTGCTGCCACATGGCGTTTTGCCATGTGTGCTGCGACGTGGCGCGCTCATATTTGGCGCGTTTCCTAGCCTTTCGCGTGGCTAGGATTTTACTTGTTACTTGAAGCATTTTCCCGTCTCGCCAAATCCTAAATTTTGGCTCGACATTTAAGATTCTCCGACGCTCGGTTTCGACGCTCCAAGCTCGAATTTTCGACGTCTAAATATTTAATACTCGGGCAACTCATTAATTTCTTCTGAATTAGTTCGTCAAGTCGGTTTGTTAATTGCTTGGGTGTGACCCGAAGGGTTCAATCAAGATTAAGCTGGAATATTAATTATGCATTAATATTACTGATCGGAAGCGACCTTAACCTAGACATTCTGATCACTTGACCTTACTGAATATATTAGCTTTCTAATAATTCTAAACCCACTATCAGAATAATAAACTTGTTCGAAGGACACCATTCTTTCCAGGCACCGCCTAGGTCATTCAGTCGGTCACCTGGTACGGCTGAGCCTAGAACCGGGGGTGCCCTGTCTAGACATTTGGACCTGCTTTGCTCATCCCCGAATCTCTCTGTCTGTGTGTCCATGCAAGACACCATGGCTAGACTCAAGAAGACGGCTACCAAGCCTTAGAGGCGGCGGATCGCTCGGGAAGTGCCCGCCAATGAAGTTACTCCGGATGAGGAGTATGAGGGATCGGAGGAGCAAGCAGAATCTTCTCTGGGTGGCACCCCTTTGGCTGACCTAGTGTCATTTTTTTATAGACGAATAATTGATGGAATTCCGAATGGTTTTGGTGTTACAAGCTTTTTTGTAGGCGAGAGTATCAAATATGTAGGGGGCGGGCGAATCTCATCTTATCTTTTTTGGTATTTTTTTATGTATCAATCAAGAAAAATATGGTAGACTAGCTGATACTAGTGACTTAATCTTGGGGGAGTCAGGCGGCGAGGAGTCTGCCTCTTCTCAAGGCTCAGATGAAGAGGAGTCAGGAAGAAAAGAGGCCGCTGAACGGTCCGGATCAGAAGCGTCGAGCTCTGATCAAGGGGATATTGCGGCTGACTACCAACAGCCGCTTAGGGGACCAGTCTTGCCAGATCCCTTAAAAACTAGGATGCTCCCCAGAGACCTTGCTACCATTAGGGGTAGCTTTCGAGCATTTGCAGATTCTTATCCTATAGGGGAAGGCCGACGAATAGAGGTTCCGCCTGCGAGGCAGCAGTTGCCTGGAAGGACGACATTGATAACGCTGACAGCTGCTTCAGCTATTATGAAGCCGTGATTAGAGTCGGCCTTTGTTTCCCTCTCCACAAGGGAATAAAAAGATTTTGAAGGGGTATGAGTTAGGCGTTTGACAAATCACCCCAAATTCATGGATAAATATATAAGTTACATCGCCGCCTGCGAGTTTCAGAATATAGAGCCAAGTTTTGCGGCCTTTGGTCACATGCACTATATGAGTCAGATGCTAGGCGGGTATGGGCCATTGTACACATTGACCACCCATCCGCAATATCTAATGTCCTTGGACAAACCGTCCAAGTGGACAGGCTAGAAGGACAAGTTTTACTTGATCACCTTACCCAAATTAGGACACAACCAGTTCTTTCATCGGTACAACAAGGATCCGGCTTTGCTTGGGAAGAAATGTGCCCTCCCCCGCATTCTGTCTAGCGCTTACGAACAAATAATGGAGCACGGTTTCTTTGAGACTACGATTGAGCCCCTGGATGATGGTACCCATATAATTGTTCTTAAGAACTAGATACCCCATCCGGATTTTTTGAAGGATGAGGCCCTCCTTTCCGCCTGTGGTCTTAGCACCATGTCTTAGATTCACTATACATTCGGCAATCTGCCGTATTTATTAATGCAATAACTGTTTTATTGATCTATTTGACCAACTGTCTTCTTCCTTTTTTGCAGACAAAGCGTTGAACATGGTGGACCCAAGCAAGAGGCTTGCAAAATTGGCTGCGCAGTTGAGGAAAGAGCAGTTGTTGGAGAAGAAGGCCACCTTAGACTCCAAGGATTCTAAGAAGAGCGGGGTAAGACTATCGGCCATGCTTCCTAGCTTTTTGCTTTAACTTAATAATTTACCGGCTATAACCCTTTTGTTTCATTTGGAGAGTGGGAACAGATGCATTCCCCGTTCCATTACCAAAATGTTCAAGCGAAACTGGGATGAGCTGACAAAAACCCCGGCCAAGACAGTGAAGAAGAATCCTTCAAAATCAACCCCTTCAGCTGACCCAGATCATCCTACAACTGGGGGTAAAATCCCAGTTATGCTGAAAGCTCTGAGCGAAAGCTCAAAGCGCACTGTTAGGAAACAACCGGATGCCTCTACGCCATTGAAGAGTGGTGAGCCACTCAATGTTGTAGTCGGCGCTGCAACGAATGAAGGGGGAGAGTCCTCTCAGCCGAGAACCCAAAGTAAGACCCGTATCGAAATCCCTTGGCCGCTTGACTTCATACGAGTCAAGACTCGAGTCAGCTCCTCTGGAGGTTCGATGAGCAGCCGACATAAATTGGATACTGCCTGTGCTGCTTTCTCACCAAGTACCTATTTTAGTGCAGATGCTCCCTTAAGACCGCCTGATGTCCAGGCGTTTGCCAAGAGGATGGTGAGGTCTTTGACTTGATTAGAGAAAAGCTCAGTGCCTGATCTGCAGGTAGTTGACTTTGACCGGATCCAAGGCTTGCTGGCGAGGTAACTCAAAATTCATTTTATACTTTACTCTTTTCCTTTTATTATTCGAATGCTTAACTGCCGTCTACATCCCTCTAGGCAATGCTAAGGGTAGACGGGCTAAGGGCCCCCTTCAGGCAGAAGCAAGACGAGGTAAACGATGCTAAACAAAGGGCCACTAAAGCTCTCAACTCTGCTGAATACAGTAAAATAATGTGCGATGTAGAAATTAAAGAAGTGGAGTTGAAACAGGAGGAGCTGGTGAAGAGCCTGACGACTGCAGCTGACGCCACCAACGCTAAGGCCTCCAACCTTGAGTTGGAGCTAAAAAATGCTAAGTCTGACATTGCGGCGTTGGGGGAAGCGGATAAAGAGAACGCCCAGCATTTATGCCACTCTTATCCTTTTTTCTCTAAGGATTCTCCCCTCATATGCACTTGTTTGACCCTTTTCTAAGCATTTTTACTTGGTTTTGTTTTCTCCTTTCCCTTCTCTTTTATCTTCCTTTTCCCTAGATTTTTGCCTACTCTTTACTTAGGTTTCCATGCTTGTGTTTTGTAGGAACCGGGGTCTTCAAAGAGGATAAGGCTTAAGTCGAATTGGAGCTGAAGAAAGCATGTTCTTGAGGAGGTGTGGTCAAACTCAAGAAAGATTCGGTCGAACCTTAGGTGTGACCGAACCTACATAAGGTTCGACCGAACTTTGGAAGTAGGAACTTGTCAGATTTCAACATTTTGCATAAGCGGTCGAACCCCAGAAGTTCAACCGAACCAGGAGCAGGGAGTTTCGACTGAACCTACCCATGGTTTGGCCGAACCTACCCTAATGTTCGACCGAACCTACCCACGGTTCGGTCGAACCTTTTGCCGACTTGAGCCAGCTGTGTACGTACTATATAAGTCCCGTTTTAGAACGTTTTAATGTAAGGAGTTTTACTTAGTTCTAATTTAAGAATATTAGCTTAATCTAGGGAGAGAAAGTGGGTTATTACTCAAGTTTCCTTATTGTATTCAACTTTGGTCAAGTTTAATCTTCAATCAAGCAACACTTCAAGCTTTCATATTTCATTAATCCTTTCTTTAGTAATCTCTAATCCTTTCTTTTAGCTTTATTTATTTGCTTTATTGTTGCTTATTTTTGTTAATCTTATTAGTTCATCTAGTTATTATTGATTTCATTGTTCTTAATCATGTTTTGTTTTGAGTTTCTTGAGTTTGTTTCTAGTTTTGATATTATGTTTAATCTCCCTTCTCTAGGCTAATTTCTTAGCTAGGGGAAGGGGGTGGAAAATATGTGTTGATATTGGATGAATGATGATGGTTGGATTAAACTCATGTCATTAATTGATGAAAGACATGATTTTTGATAGCTTGAGTTTATTGTTGCACTTTATTTGATGTTTTCTAGTTTAAATGCATGAAAGTGATTTAAACTAGATTAAGATCATCTCTATTTTAATGATTGCATGAGAATGAGTTATTAAAGTGGAGTTTTATAGATTATGTATCTTTATTCTCTTGATTTGATTTTAACTAATAGGATGCATGAGAATGATCCTTATTAGTATAGACCTCTTTCATTGATTTGCCTAGACTATTGCATGAGAATGAATTGTTTAGGTAGAATCTTGTGTTCTTTGGCATGCTTTTCATGATAATCATCATTATTCCTCTCTTTCTAATCATATTCGACACCCCCGTATCCCTAGCATCTTGTTCCATTGATTTTAATCTTCATTTTCTTGCTTATTTGTAGTTTTAGTGCTCTTTACTCAACAAAACCAACAAAAACAATCCCTTTTTTAATCTTGCATTAGTGAATATTGATGTTGAATTAGTGTGTTTCCCTAGTGGTTCGACCCTTTACTTGCTACTAACTAGTTTGGTGTAAGTCTAGGTTTTATAAATGATTAATTTTATTAGGGTAGTAGTTTAACGACCTATTTAACCCATTATCAAATTTTGGCGCCGTTCCCGGGGAAGTGGCTTGTTTAGTGTCTACTTTTGCTATTGTTAGAGTCATTTTACTTGCTTTTCTTTTTGTTTTGTTTATTTTATCATCCTTGTCATTGCTAATTGTTTTCTTAGATTCGGTAAATGCTAAGGAGGTCTCAAGGAGCACCCTCACATCAAATTAACCAGAAGATCAACCGAACCTTGAGACAAGTCCGTAGGCTTTATCAAGACGAGGGAAGAGGTTTTGGTGCTTTAGTTGATAGTGAGAGTGATTCTTACTCTTCAAGTTCACAAAGCGGATCTATGGCGGGACAAGAAGATGATGTTTTATTTTGTGAGTTCGGAAATCCGGAGGATTATGAGCTCATGGGAGGGATTTTGCTACCCCGTCACGGAAACCAACTTCTCAATCCATCCTCAATATACTAGAATGGTCCAATCAGAGCAATTTTCCTGAAGTGCAAGTGAGGACCTTATTGAACATTTGGACCGATTCCTTTGAGTTGTGCGCGATGATGCAAACCAATGAAGTGAGCCAAGACTACATTCGTATGCACCTTTTCCGGCAATCTCTCACCGGACGAGCAAAGAAATGGCTAAAGCGAGTAAAGCCTAACTCTCTCACAACATGGAGGGAGGTGGTAAAAGCGTTCTTGAAGCGATTTATCTCCGAGGAGAAGACCGCCGAAATGAGAAGGAAAATCGCATCATTTGAGCAAGAAGCCGATGAAAGTCTTGGTGAAGCTTGGGAGAGATTCAAAAAGTTTAGTGCAAGCGTGTCCCCACCATGAGTACAATCAAGGGTTGCTTATGCGGTTTTTTTACGACGGATTGGAGTCCATGTCAAGAGCCAATTTGGATGCGGGGGCGGGTGGTCAATTAATCAAAATCCCTCAAAATCAAGTTGAAGCCACAATATAAGAGGTAGCAAAGAATTACTCTTGGGGGGGGGGGGGGGGCGAAGAAGAAATGCTCAAAAGAAAGGTGGTATTTACGAATTGGAGAAAGTTGATCAATTGCAACATCAAATTGATCAACTAACAAAAGGGCTTTCCAAGTTGAACACGAGTGTTGATGAGTGACATTTATGTCACTCTTAGGGAGTAGTTTTAGAGTTATTTTCGTGTTTATTTCCCCTTATTTTCCCTTTTATTCTCTTATTTTCTTTTTAAAAAAGTTTCTAGTTTATTTCTTAGTTTTAGTATGTTTTAATTTAATTTCTTTATTTAATTGGTTTCTAGTTTATTTTCGTATTTTATTTGCTTTCGATTTATTTTATTTCGTTCCTTTTCTTTGTTACTTTCATAGTTTTTATTAGTTTTATATTTATTTTTTTATTTATTTGATTTTATTTACTTGTATAGTTTTATTTAATTTTTATTAGTTTAGTGTTATTTCTTTTATTTTCTATTTAATTTATTTTATTTTATTCTTTGTCCCAATCCCTTTCCTCGGTTTTGTGTGTAGGTGTTCGGGTTTTAAATCAAGTGAGTTTGGTCTCTGAATTCATGTCAAAAGTCAAACTTCAGCCACAACGAAACACCAACGCGAGCTGCAACCACCACCACCATCACCCACCAATTTCACCCACCTAACAACTCCCCTGGCAGCAACCTACCACCAAAATCACCACAGTGCCACCACCATTTCACACCAACCCATTAGCCCCCGAAAACACCACTCACCAGCCACCAACTCCCCTGCTGCCACCAACCAAACCAGCCTCAACAGCCACCACAACCGCACCTTCCTTCACTCACGCATCAACCAACACCACCAATCACCCCCGTAACAACCACCAGCTCCACCTACAACCTTCACCACACCACCAAACAATCCGCAACCAATTCTCCTGCTCCATCTCCACCTCAATCAACCATAGCAGCCGCAACAACAACCCAGCCACACCGTTGCTCCCTCACGCACCCAATCCACGCACCAGACCACCAACGACCACCACAACAATCAATCACAATCCCCTCCGCACCACCATTCTCAATCACCAACAGTCACAACCACCTGAACCACCATCACCCACAAATTTCACTCACCCTCACAACACAACCCAACCCGCAATTAATCGCACCCCCACAACAACAACCCTGCACCACCGTCCACCTGCAATAATCAGTCATGAAACCACCAATTCGCATAAGCAACGACAAAAATCAGAGCAAATGGCGAATTATCATGGTTCGGGCAAACCAGTGAGGAGTTCGGTCGAAGTGCCAAAACAGTCAGAAACTTTTGAAGTTGTCTAAATTGAATAGGTGAGGTCGAACATACCCATGGTTCGACCGAACCAACCCGTAGTTTGGTCGAACCTACCCGAGGTTTGATCGAAACATTTCACGAGCATCGCACGGGATTTTAATGAAGATCGAACGGTGGTGTTTGCTTGATGCTGATTTTTGATGATAATGAGCGGCATCGATTGAAGCTTGATGAATGCTTATTTTGTTGATGGGTGTGAAGTAGGGGATTATTCCACCATTTTTAAGCAGCCAACTTCGAAGAAGAAGAAAAGGGTCTGACGGTTTGGGGGGATTTTGGGGTTTTAATTTCTTTTTCTTTTATTTTATATTTCTTTCTTTTCTTTTCCCTTTTCTTATTTCTTTCTTTTATTTTTATAATTAGTTTTCTTATTTTATTTTTCCTTTTTACTTTCTTTTCTTTTCTTTTACTTACTTAGTATTCTTAGCTTAGTATAAATACCCAATTTTGGGGTAATTAGAAGGGGGAGGAAAACAATTACCATCTATTCTACTTTCTAATTAGTTTTTAGGGGAGCTTCTCTCCTTAGGTTTAGGTTAGGATTAGGATAGTTTAGAGAGAGAAAGTTAGGGTTTCACCATTGTTGAGCTTGGATATTGAAGAGGAAGATTGATCATCTTGCTTGTAGATTTTCACATTCAATCAATGAGAATCTCTAACTCTCTCTCCTCTATTTTTATTTGCTTTATTTTGATTATTATTTTAGTTGTTGGTATTTCTTGTTAATCATGTTTATTCTTGATTATTTGTTAATTAATCTTGTTATTAGCATGATTAGTGAGTAATTTCCCCATTAAGGGGATGGTTGTGGTGTAGTTGGATCTTGAGCATGTTCTAGGGTTTATAATTGATTTATTTGTAATTAAAGTCTTTATTTGCTTGATATTATTTAATCTTCTTGCAAGTGCACATTGTTTATTGATTAAAGGTGAATCTTTGCTAGTAAGAAATGGAAGTTGACTTAGTTAAGGTTCATTACTATCGATTGTTATCTAATAATACCTCCTAGTATATGGGTCTAATGTGGAAACATAGAGGCTATGTTAGGAGAAGCCAATTGACCCCGGAAGGCGGCTAGATTGGACCCTTTACTTCGATATTCGAGCATGTTTAGTTCATAATTAATTCAATTTATATGCCTTTGTTTATGTTCATGTGAATGCTATACCTAAACCATTTCCCTTAATGTTTTATTTCTTGTTTTAGCATCTTTAGACTTTAGTTTATTTATCTCTTATTCCGGACTAGCTTAATTGTCGATAACATTTGGTGGTGTTTATCCGTTCTCTGTGGTTCGACCCCTATGCTTGCCTTATACTCATATTAGGTTTGTTTAGGTTGTATAAATTGTATATGATCTAGGGATAGACAATTGACGACGCGTTTATTCCCTTGTCAAGTGTGAGTGCAAGTGCAAGTGCAAGCGGTGGAGCAAGCTCCTCTCAAGTTAACTCTTTCTCTTGTCAAAATTGTTGAGGAACGAACCATGATACATCTTATTGTGGAGGTTTGAGCCTCGAGCATTTAGCACCATACAACACAAGGCAAGAGGGATTTAGAGGAAGCGGCGGCGGAGTAGCTTGGAGACAACCACCACCCAGGTTTGCATCTCAACCTCAACAATGGAACCAACAAGCTCAACCTTCCTACAACTCCAACCCTCAATATAAAAATCCACCTCCATCTCAACCCCAAAACCCAAGAGGAAGCTATCCAAGGAACAACCAATACAACAATCAAACCCAAGCACCTTAAAGAAATCAAGAACAAGCACCTCAAGCGGAGCTAACACAAACTCAACTCCTTCAAGCCATGCATGCACAAATGCAAACTTTTAGGCAACAAATGCAAGAAATAAGAGCTCACAACAAGAAGGTTGATTCACAACTAGCTCAATTGGTCGAGAGAACTCCTTTCAATTCACCATCTACTCTACCCGGACAACCACAACCTAACCCTTCTCACAACTCAAAGCCCGATACATGCAAGGCAATCACATTGAGGTCGGGAACTTCCTATGAAGGACTAAATTAGGGGGATAGTGAGGAAAAGAAGGGAGAAGAGGAGAGTGTGAATAAAAAAAAGGGAGGTGAGAAAGAAAAAGTTGATGAGATTGAAGGAGGTTCGGAGAAGAAGAAATTTGACAATGAGAAGACAACTTCAATTCCTAGTTAGGCTAGGAATCTTGATGGACCGGTTCCTTTTCCCGGTCGGCTTGCGGAGAGGAATTTGAATGAAAAGTTTGCAAAATTCCTTAGTGTGATGAAGAATTTGCACATCAACCTCCCTTTCCTTGAAGTTGTGACACAAATGCCATCTTAATCCAAGTTCCTCAAAGATATTCTCACTAACAAGAGGAAGCTCAATGATGAGCTTAACACCCTTCCACATAAAGTGAATGCTCTTGTCCAACATAAGATGCCCAAGAAGGAAAAAGACCCGAGAAGCTTCACGTTACCGGTGAAAATTGGGAACATGGAATCTAGGGGCGCCTTAGCCGATCTTGGAGCAAGTGTTAGTTTAACCCCTCTATCCATTGCTCAAAAACACAATATAGAGATGATCCCTACAAGCAAGGCAATTCAATTGGCCGATCGATTGGTTAAATTACCTTGTGGAGAGCTTGAAGATGTTCCAATTCAAGTGGGACACATCTACGTGCCTTGTGACTTTGTAGTGATGGATATGGAGGAAGATGTTAACACTCTTTTGATTTTGGGACGTGAAGCTCTTAAAACTTTGGGGGCGGTCATCAATTGCAAGAACAATACCATCACATGTGAGGTGGCCGATGAGAAGATTGTCTTTGAGTTTTCTAAGCTGCTCAAGACCCCCATGGTTGAAAATGCTATAGAGTTGATGTTGTGAATGAGGAGCTAGATCATTTCGGGAGGGTCGTGATGAGGCCTCAAGATCCAATGATAGAAGCTCTAACATGAAAAGAAGAATTCCACTCTCAAGAGGCAAAAGAGTTTGTCATGGCAATGGAGGAATCCTCAAAGGAGGAGGTTGAACAACATGATGAGATCGAGCTTGAGTCCAAGGAGGAGAAATTGGAGGAGAGTTCTAAGCCTCTTCCTAAGGTAGAACTCAAGCCCCTTCCCCCTTCTTTGAAATATGCTTATCTTGATAAAAAGGGAAAATACCCTATTATTGTCAATGCTACCCTAGATGGTCTTAATTTGGAAAAACTAATTGATGTTTTGAGAAAATATAAGGATGTGATAGGGTATAGCATTGATGATATCAAAGGTATTAGCCCTTCTTTATGCATGCAACATATTCATCTTGAAGATGATCATTCCACCACCATTGAACCTCAAAGGAGGTTGAACCCCAACCTCCAAGAGGTTGTGAAGAAAGAAATTTTGAAACTACGTGAGGCGGGCATCATATATTCTATCTCCGATAGCAAGTGGGTTAGCCCAGTTCATGTGGTTCCAAAAAAAGGTGGGATGACCATAATCAAGGGTGAAGGAGGAGAGGAAATCTCCACCCGGGCGGTGACCGGGTGGAGAATGTGTACTGATTATAGGAGGTTGAACAAAAACACCAAGAAAGATCATTTCCCTCTCCCATTCTTGGACCAAATGCTTGAGAGGCTCTCTCACCATGCTTTCTTTTGTTTCTTGGATAGGTATTCCGGATTCTTCCAAATCCCTATCCATCCAAGCGATCAAGAGAAAACTACTTTCACATGTCCATATGGGACATTTGCATACCGAAGAATGCTATTCGGTTTATGCAATGCTCCTTCTACCTTTCAAAGATGCATGACCTCCATTTTCTCCGAAATGCTTGAAAAAGAAATTGAAGTTTTCATGGATGATTTTAGTGTTGGTGGCTCGTCTTTTGACACTTGTCTTTTTAACCTTGAAAAAGTTTTAAAAGGTGTCAAGAGACGAGTTTGGTTTTGAATTGGGAAAAATGCCATTTCATGGTCGAGGAGGGCATTGTCCTCGGCCATAAAGTTTCAAAAAATGGCATTGAGGTTGATCCGACCAAAGTTTCGGTGATTGAGAAATTGCCCCCTCCTACTTCTATCACAACAGTACGAGCTTTTCTTAGGCATGCCGGTTTCTACCGGAGATTTATCAAAGATTTTTTGTCAATCGCCAAACCTTTGACCGAATTACTCAAAAAGGACGTTGCTTTTAACTTCAATGAGGCTTGCGTTGAGGCATTTTATAAGCTTAAGGAATCTCTCATCTCCTCTCCCGTTGTGCAAGCTTCGGATTGGAGCTTGCCTTTTGAGCTAATGTGCGATGCGAGTGATTTTGCAGTGGGTGCCGTGCTTGGACAAAAGAAAGAAGAAAAATCATGTGTCATCTACTATGCAAGTAGGACTCTTGATGAAGCTCAAAAGAAATATACAACAACGGAGAAGGAAATGCTAGCGGTTGTTTTTGCCTTTGATAAGTTTAGGTCCTATCTTATTTGCTCTAAGGTGATTGTGTACACGGATCATATTGCACTGCGATATCTCATGACTAAGAAGGAAGCAAAGCCTCGCCTTATCCGTTGGGTTCTCTCTCTTCAAGATTTTCACATGGAAATGAGGGACAAAAAGGGAGCGGAGAACTACGTTGCGGATCATTTGTCTATGCTACCTTTTGAGAACAAAAGTGATGTACCAATCAATGATGAGATAGGATTTGAAACTCTCATGGCTATGACTTCAACATGTAGCCCTTGGTATGCAGACGTCGCCAATCATCTTGCTTGTGGAGTCATTCCCCCGGAGTTTTCTTCTCAACAAAAGAAGAGGTTTTTCAAGGAAGTGAGGAGGTACTTTTGGAATGACCCATACTTGTTCAAACAATGTGGAGATGGCCTTTTTCGAAAATGTGTTCCGGATCATGAAATCGAAGGAGTTCTTGAGCATTGCCATTCACTACCATGTGGAGGACAGGGGGTGTTGATAAGACGGTGGTAAAAATTTCTCAATCTCTATTGTGGTGGCTAACGATGCATAAGGATGCCCACAAGTTCTTTTCACAATGTGATAGGTGTCAAAGGAGTGGTGGCATAACCAAAAGAGATGAAATGCCTCAACAAAATGTCTTGGAAGTTGAGCCCTTTGATGTTTGGGGGGTGGACTTTATGGGGCCTTTCGTTTCTTCTTGTGGAAATCTATATATCTTGGTAGCGGTTGATTATGTGACAAAAAGGATTGAAGTTATACCCTCTCCTACAAATGATCACAAGGTTGTGCTTAAGCTTCTTAAGAAGATCATTTTTTCCTAGGTTTGGGGTTTCAAGGGTGCTAATTAGTGATGGAGGCTCCCATTTCGCCAAAAAGCAATTTGAAGCTCTTCACAAGAGATATGGCGTTCATCACAAGGTTGGATTACCTTACCACCCTCAAACTCAAGGACAAGTGGAGGTCTCAAATCGTGAAATCAAGAATCTACTTGAAAGGATGGTGAACAAATCAAGGAAAGATTGGTCTCTCAAGCTTGATGACACACTATAGGCTCTTAGGACGGTGTACAAGACTTGATCGACGCGACCCCCTATAGGTTGGTCTACGGAAAGGCTTGTCACTTGCTGGTTGAGTTAGAATACAAGGCTTAGTGGGCCATCAAGGAACTCAATATGGATTTATAGTTGGCCGGTGAGAAGAGATTGCTAAAGCTCAATGAACTTGAAGAGCTTAGAGATGATGCTTATGAGAGCTCAAGATTGTATAAGGAGAAGACCAAAAAGTGGCATGACCAACATATACAAAACAAGAGCTTTAAGGTTGGAGATAAGGTTTTGCTTTTCAACTTAAGGCTTTGTTTGTTTCCGGGTAAACTCAAGTCCAAGTGTTCAGGTCCTTTTGTGATATCGAAGACTACTCCGTATGGTTCTTTTAAGTTAGATGCGGATGGTAACAAGTTTATGGTCAATGGTCATCGTTTGAAGCACTACTTTTGCAAGGAAGAAGTTGGTCTCATTGAATGTATAATGCTTGATCCTTTGGATCCTAAGCCTCCCCCATGATGAATTTTTCTCATGGTCAAGTGACAAAGGAATAATTGCATCGTTAGACAACTACACCTAAATCAAATACAATTTATAACACCCGAATTATCCTAATACAAGTATATGGCAAGAAGAGGGATCGAACCACAGGGAGAAGCACATAAACACCGCATTCATCACTAGAGTTTAAGCTATCTCAGGACAAAGAACAAGAATGACTAAGAGATTAAAATAAAGGTAAAACGAGATAAAATCAATATAACTAAACACTAAGGGAAATGGGTAGATGTAGATGCCACTTGAACATGTAATAACATAAAAGAAAATCAATAGTGAACTAAACATGCTGAAATATCTAAATAAGGTCCAATCTAACCGCCTTCCGGGGTCAATCGGCTTCTCCTAAAATAGCCTCTATGTTTCCACACTAGAACCATATATTGGGAGGTGCAATCAAAGAACAATCGATAGTAATGAACCTTTACTAAGTCAACTTCCGTTCCTTGTTAGAAAAGATTCACCTTTAATCAACCAACAATGTGCACTTGCAAGAAGATCAAAGAATATCAAGCATGCAAAGATTTTAATCACAATTAACTTAATCCCAATATTATAAGCATGAACAATTAGCAACTACACCATGCCCACACGCTTGGCTAAATGACTACTCACAAATCATGTTGAAAGCAATATCAATCACCAGATCAATAAGCATTAACATGATTAATAAGCAAAGAAGGAAAATCAAAGTAAACAAACAAAATTTAATGCAAAGGTAAAGAGAAAGAGTAAGAGATTGCTCATTAATTGAAGTTGAAGATCTACAAAAGATTAAACAAGCTTCTTCTTCAAAATCTAAGTTCATCAATGAAGAAATCCACACTTTCTCTCTCTACCAAATGAAGACTAGTGGTGTTTCTCTCTCTAGATTAAGCTAAAAATGCTGAAAATTAAAACTAAGTTAATCTAATTACATCAAAACATTCTAAAATGGGACTTATATAGTCCATACACAGCTAGCTGAAGTAGGGGAGTGGTCCGACCGAATATTAGGAAGGTTTGACCGGACTACAGGGTAGGTTCGGCCGAACCATGGGTAGGTTCGGTCGAACTCCCCTGATCCTGGTCTGGTCGAACTTCTGAGGTTCGACCACTCCTGCAAAATCGCCAAAATGCAACTTGACTGCGTTTGGCCGGACAATGGAGCAGGTTTGGCCACACCTTGGTTTGACCGCACCTTCTGAGGGTTCAACCGAACCTCTCCTTAACCTTGCTTTCTTCAGCTTTCCTTGAACTTTAGCTTCCTCCTCTTGAAGACCCCGGTTCCTACAAAGCATAAGCATGGAAATCAAAGTAAAGAATAGGAAAAAGGGCAAAATCTAGGAAAGAAGATGCATAAAGGGAAAGGGAACTAAGTGCAAAGAAAAGGATGCAAACAAGTCGCAAATGTTGGAAAATGACCATAAAAATGAACCTTAATTGTGGCATAAATGCCACTCATCAACTTCCCCCACACTTGCCTCTTTCTAGTCCTCGAGCAAGGGATACCAAAACAATGAGAAAGCCACAACAAACATAACATGACAAGGGTTAAGAAAAACCACTTAAGCACTTAGGTAGAAAATGCTCCATTTGAACTTAAACGAAAAGACATGCACCAAAGAATACTCACCTTTCTCAATTTAATGAGGGAAAACACGTTATAAGATGCTCGTGGTTGAAAGAGACAAACCTAAGCTAAGCATAGAAAACTAATGATTTCACTTTCCACCCTAGCCCCAACCAAGACGGTCCACGTTCTCTCCACTAGTTTCAAATCATCCCCTAGTTAGCTCCTCATGATTCCTCAAGGGAACCGGAAAAAGATATTTTTATATGGAATCATAAGGTCATCCCGACATCTCAACTATGCATACTCTCTCCATAGGGTTGAAATCTATCTTGCTCCACCGGTCTTTGGTCGCGCTCCTCCAAGTCCAAGGGTCTTAATTAGGGTTGTAATGTCATGGCTAGGGGTTAAGGTTGGGAATCAACTTGAAAATTTTGGTGGCAAATCCTAAGTGAAGCAAAAGAGTGGCCATCTCTCAAGAACAACCTAAGAATTGAACATAATCTCAAATTACAACCTTCAATACAAATCTCACAACATTACTTCATCCCTCTTCATTTTTTCCATTTTTTTAAGTTTTTTTTCAATTTTTTTTTTCATTTCATTTTTTTCATCATTTCCCCCCCCCTTTTTTTTTTCTTTTTCAAATTCACTAGGTTTTCATGTGTTGCAACCTTCTTCACAAAATTTTTGCATATTCTTTTCATAACTAACTTCCAAAACCTTACTTGAACCGATTTACACAACTTTCTTGATTAGAACCAACACTCTCAAACTCGAACCTCACAAGCCAATGCTTCACTAACTACAAGGGTCGGTAGAACATAGACCAATAGGTTTGTAATATGGCTAATTCAAGAAAGGGAAATAAGGATTAAATTGGTTAGCAAGTAGGTGGATGCAAAAAAAATGAAAACCAAATTTGTAACAAAACACAAAGAAAACAAAGAAAAATGAGAAGTAATGCCCTCTTCCTCCTCTAGAGTTGTTTGGTCATGATCTCGGGAGCTAGATACCAACACAAAGATTAAGACATGCATAGTAAAGGATCCAAAATGCCGCTCACAAGAATGATGAAGGCTAGAATAAATGACGCTCACATGGGATAAGAAATCGTTGGGGTTTGGTGAGTCCGACTCACCGCGGAAACAACCCCGACCCAAGGAACCACTCGTAATTAATAAAACCATAAAGCATAAATAAATAAACACAAGAAAAGGAAGAACGAATCATACCCTTGAAGCGAGCTTCGCCCTCTCAAAACGGGCTCTTACTTGAAAGCCTTGAGCACCGCAAATGTCGTGCCTCCAACGGTATCCACCCGCAAAGGACGAACACGACTTTTTAGGTCCGCTACCTTGGAGTTAGCAAGGTCCGACCAAAACCCAAGTGTTAATGGAGTTTAAGAGTTTTTCCAAAATATGGAATGCTCTTTCTAACTCCCACTCAAGCACTTTACTCTAAATCCCAAGGTTGGTATTTATAGAGGAAAGTATGAGTGGGAATTTCTATCCCATCAATGTGGGATCATGAAATTCCACAAATTAATTTAAAGCTAAATTAAATTAAAATTGCAAACTAATAATAAATCTACAAGTGGCATTACCATGTGAAATGGGTTGATGAGGACCACATGGAGAGTAGGGGACCATACTTGCTCCCCACTCAATACTCTCCTTGTGCCACATGTCCTTACCCACTTGCTCCCATATTCCTCAAGCTTCCCCATAGTGACCGGCCCTATGGCCCAGCCACAAGCCCAGCCCGAGCCCATCCCCGCACCAAGATGCGGGCTGCTGCTGTGCGCGCAAGCCACGCACTTGGTGCGGGCTTGCTGCTGTGCGTGGCTGCTAGTGCGTGCACTGCTAGCACGCCTAGCTTGCGGCATCTAGCTGATGCACTCACCACGTCCACGCGGCTGCTAGCTGCTGCTGTGCGTGGCTGCTAGTACGGTGCGCTAGCACGCACCTAGCCAGCCATGCTAGGCTCGGCTTGGTGCGCTTGCTAGCCACCTATGCTTGGACATTTTTGCCCCTAGCATTCGGATGCTCGGGGCACTCCGATGCTAGGGGTATTTTGGGAATAAGGTCGATTTATTATTATTTTGTGCGTCCCGTCTTTTTATTATTTTTGACTCGACTTCCGACGATCGGTTTCGACGCTCCAAGCTCGAATTACCGACGTCTAAATATTTAACACTCGGGCAACGAATTAATTTCTTCCGAATTAATTCGTCGAGTTGGTTCGTATATTTTTCTTGGGTGTGACCCGAAGGGTTCAGTCAAGATTAAGCTGTAATATTAATTATATTAATATTACTAATTGGAAGCGGCCTCCACCCAGGCATTCCGATCACTTGACCTTACTGAATATATTAGCTTTCTTATAATTCTGAACCCGCTATCAGAATAATACACTTGTTCGAAGGACACCATTCCTTTCAGAAATAACCAAATACCAACTAGAGGGAATTCTATCCACTATAGAGAGCAACTCCATCTTACTACTTTCCCGTGAACTAGGGGTTCAAATGTCCTCCAAATTTCTAAACCAAGCAACCTTAGCTAACAATGTGTCTAACTCAACCCTAAGCATTCTCAAACCATGTAAACCCTCATCAACTAGGAAGATAAGCATTCAAAGAGCACGTCACCATGAAAGGCACACAAATCCAAATGAATGAGCAAATTCCAAATCAAAAATCATTTCAATTTGTCATAGTCATGTTTGTCACAAAAAAGGGAAAACAAGACAAAACAAAAAGAGGAAGAAATTTAAAAGGTTCACAAACGAGGCATATAATCAAAGTAAAACCCAATCGTCATACAAGTGATCGTTGATAACAACATCAACGATCCCAGGTTCCTTAGAACCGAAATCAAGCAACCTCGAACCATTCAACTTCTTCCTAAGCTAATCCTAGACTAAGCACTCAAAGAAAGAGAAAATAGAAGAGAGGAAAGGTCTCACCAAACGCCGCTTGAAATGGAAGACAAGATAATTCATACAATCTCATCAAGGGAGCTATTGTTGCTCCTTAACTTCCTTCGTCTCCGCTTTCAAACTTTAAGAAAAGTGAGCCAAAACAAAAGAAACTATGACAAAACAAGAAAAAGTTATAAATCAAAGAAAAAGACTACAGTTATAAATAAAAAGAAGAAAAATAAATAAAAAGTTATCTACAAAGTTTGGATTAAGGAAATTAGGATTGTCGGGAATTTTGGATTTTTCCTTGGGAGCATCTTCGCCTACACAAAACTCAAGAATCATCAAAAATCATCAAAAATCAATAAAAATCATAATAAAAAATCATCATAACATCATCATCATAACATCACCATCATCATCATCACATCATCATCATCATCATCATCATCATCACATCACCATCATCATCACAACAACATCATCATCATCATCATCATATCATCATCACATCATCAACTACAACCAGGCCACTATCCTCAATAGTCCTCCTCATGTACAAGCTACTACCCTACCACACTACCCTCCTATGTACACTTCAACCAACCAAAAGGAACATCCTCCCCCACACTAGTCTTTTGCACGTCTCGAGCAAAAGTTAAAAGTTAGAAGTTCCGGGGGGGGGGGGGGGAGGAAGGGAACCCTCATCATGGGTTCCTATATCCTTTCCCTCTAGGCACTACAAGAAAAATGCCTTTTGTAGCGATTATTTCGTAGCGATTGTCCATTCGCTACAATATGCAAGTATGTTTGTTAAATAATTAAGGAATTCGTATCATTTTACAATCGCCATGGTTTTCCCATATAAAATCGATACGGAAAACATAATAATACATATCCACACTATTTTTACACATTTAAATAATTTTGAGAAATTGTATCATTTACAATCGCCACTAAATCCTAATAATCGATACGAAAAGCCTTTTCAACACTAGATATATAAATATTGTTTGACAAAGAATTCATAAAATATGTCATAGCTTATTGGTGAAATATTTAATATAAGAGTTTGAGGTTGCATGTTCGAATTTTGTAAAGATCATACGCATGTTTTTTTAATAAGAAAATGAGTTAAACATTTATAGCGATTGTAATCACTACAATAATCACCACGATTGGATGTAGTTTTTCGTATCGATTATTGAGGCCAACCCCAGCGATATTGAAAACCACTACTAAAGGCTAAGGCAACGGGGGATATTGTATCGAATGATAATTCGTTGGGAAAGTTTTTTGTTGCAATTACAATCGATACTAAAGGTTAAAATAATCGCTACGAAAAGGTTATTTTCTAGTAGTGAGGTTGAGGGGGGTTATCAAAATCAAACCTGGGAGTATCCATGAATGGGTGGAAGGGTTGGTTGAAATGCTCATAGGGCCACCCTTGGTCACCCCAACCACCATCGAAAGGATTTGGGGTTGATGTGGATGCCGGATCATAAGCCGGATCACACCCACCCGAGCGATATGGGTTGTATGGTGGGGTGCCAATACGTTGGGAAGGGTTGATGTTACCTTCCCAATAGGGGTAGTCATTGGGGGTGGGGTTGTTGGGGTCATAGGGCCCCCAATGGTTAACCAGGTCCTCTTGAGGAGGGTGGTAGGGATAGTTAACATAGGGCGTTTGAATGCCCGCTTGCATAAGATTATCATAATTCATCCTTTCGTAGTACCCCCATTGTTCAATGAAAGCTTGGTTATCACGGCGGATATCCTCGAGGGTACTACGGAGGGCATTCAAATCAAAAGGAGGAAAGGAAGAAGAAGAAGATGCCTCACCTCCCCCGCTAATGGGGGAACAGTTTGCTCTGGGCGGTGGATCGGTGGAGGATGAGGAATTGCACCCTGGGCTCGGGTTCTTCTCAATTCATCGGGGATGTGCTGCCGGGGGATCTTCCATTTTAAAGGAGTAGAGTGGTCCACCATAGTGAGAGAGGGGTCCGGAAGGACACACCATTCTACCTCTTTATCCACTAAGAGGATAAACTTGCGCTTGCTTGTAGTGTAGTCGATGAAGCGGTTGTGACGGAGAGCACTAATGGAGAGAGAATAAGGAGGAAACTCGTTGGTGACTTCCTCTCTGGTTTGGTGCACAAAGGGGAGCATTTCTATTTGTTCCTTGTAGGCTCTATTCTTCAAGGAAATGGCAATAATAGTGATCATGCCCCCCATAAAAATATCGTCACCAAGACGGTTGTCCTGAGTATCCAAAAGCCTTTGGATGAAGGTGGAGGAGCATTGGAACTTAAGGCGTTGAGGGTTGTCGGCCAAAAAAAGGCAAGCCACCTCATCATCCACCATAGAGCCGAGGTTTTCCTTGAAGAACACGGCATATTGGAGAAGCCGAGCAAAGTATCTCATGGCTATATGGATGATGTTGTTGACCTTAAAGGCGTTAGTTCGGAAACTATTCCTGGTGGATATGCTCCTCCACCACTCTTGCTCGTTGTAAAGGATGCGGTGAGTGCAAGTCATCTCACAGGGATGATCTAGCCTGGTCGCATGCCAATGGAAGATCTCTTTTAGATCACTCTCACTTAGGGAGTGATCCTCATTGAACATGCGAAAGTGTATCACAAGTTGAGGTTCCTCATCGTTATATTTTGGCTCTAAGAATTCCTTGCGGAGAGAGGCAAGGAATTCCAATGTCACTCACTCATAGGTGTGAGCGTGGAGGTTTATGAAGTCACCCCATCCAAAATTTTGTACTAACCGGACTACCTCATCCAAGATACCGATCTTTTGCAAAGTTGTAGGACAAAAGAACCTTGTTGATCGGATGGGACGAGTGATGAGGGTTTTGTAGACGTCCCAAAAGTGCTCGTTTGGAGCACTTATGCTATGATCATTAATGCTGGGAGGAGGCGGGAAATGCGGTGACGAAGATTCACCTGCTCTCTTCCTCTTTGACTTGCTCTTACCAAGCACCATGATTCTACAAAATTACCAAGAGCTATCATTAGGACAATTTGATAAGAGATGACATAAGAAGCTAGCCACGGTAAAAGTGTATGCATGAAATTAGTTGCCCTGAGTTGTGAAATTGATGTAGAGGATAACAACAATACAATTCAAGGCATTAATGGACACATTTAAACCAAGGCATGAGCAAGAAATCCTATGAAATTCATATGTAAGTCCTAACAAAGTCTAGGTGAAATTTGGCATGATGTCCCCTAATTACGTGATAATAATTCACCAAACCATCAAAATCAAACAAAAACAATGAGAAGCAATCTCCAACAACATCCAACTCATGAATTTCTCAATCATCAAATAGTAGCAAGAACACCCTAGTATGAAATCAACATATTTAAGCAAAGACATTGAGATAAAATAAAACCAAGGTATGCATGCATAATCATCATAACAACATGTTCTACTATCAATTACCAATCAATTGCAACAAGTAAATCCAAAG
Organism: Chenopodium album; assembly: GCF_948465745.1. Lineage (NCBI taxonomy): Eukaryota > Viridiplantae > Streptophyta > Magnoliopsida > Caryophyllales > Amaranthaceae > Chenopodium > Chenopodium album. The sequence continues at coordinate 38,293,479 of NC_137838.1, forward strand.
AACCACATGAATCAAACAAGCTATTACCAACAATTTCAAGAATACCACAATTCAAATTTAAACATGCAAAACATGGTAAAACTATGAGAAATTGATGAAATGAACTTGCAAAAGCTAGGAAAACCATAGCACAATTGATTGTAAGTAAGTAGAAACCCAAAAACACCAAAGCACTCAAACCCTAGAAATTGGGGAAAAATTGAAAGATGGGATTTTTGTGTGGAATTTTTGGGTGGAGATTGTAGAAATTGAGTAGAGGATGGAAAATAAGTGAGAAAAAGAGAAGAATCGAGTGATTTTAATGGAGATGGGAGGGTGTATGAGGGGTTGCAATGGAGTTTAGAGTGAGAAGGAGGAGAATAGAGAGAGGGAGGTGCCGAATTGAAGTGAGAAAGCTCTCGACAAACAGCAGGTATTTTTTTTAAAACTCTCAAGGGTTCAACCGAACCTTGGGTAAGTTCGGTCAAACCATTGAAATAGTTCAGTCGAACTTCCCTAAGGTTTGGTCGAACCTGCTGCTAAATTCATTTTCAGCAATTTTGGCAGAATGTTGCCCAACTTTCAGCGCAGAACAGCAGCGGCCGAACTGCATGGAGGTTCGGCCGGACCTCTTTCAAGGTTCGACCGAACCTTCTTGGAGTTCGGTCGAACTTCCCTACAATTCTCAAAACCTGCAGTTTGCAGCTCAAATTCTGTTCTAGCACAAGAGTGGTCGAACCTTTGCATGGTTCGGTCGAACTCCCCTCAAAAATCCAAAATGTAGAAAAAATAAAATTGTCCCCAACACATATTAAAACAGCATACTATCATGCAAAGGCAAAGCATACAAAAAATTCCAACACAATCAAAACTCAAAAATCCAATAATCCAAAATTGTAGATAGAAAAATAACAAAGCACCAAGAAAAGAACGGAGTAGAAAAGGGTTAGAGACTCGGGTTGCCTCCCGAAAGCACTTTTGGTTTACGTCATTAGCTCGACGATCCTTGAACTAATCAAGGAGGGTCAAATTGACGATGAACATCAAGAAGAGTCACATAAATTGGTTCATCACTTGGGAATCCTTCGTAGAAGGGCTTGAGCCGGTTACCGTTCACTTTGAATGGAGAATGCCCGTCTTGGGAAATCTCATAAGCGCCATATGGGAACACTTCCGTAATAATGTACGGCCCACTCCATCTTGACCTAAGCTAGCCCGGGAAAAGCTTCAAGCAGAAGTTGAATAGGAGGACTTTTTGGCCTTTGACAAATTCCTTCTTGACAATTTGAGCATCGTGCCAAGCCTTAGTCCGCGCCTTGTACATGCTTGCACTATCGTAGGCATTCATCCTCAACTACTCTAACTCATGTAGCTTAAGAAGCCTTTGTTCACCCGCACTATGGAGGCCAAAGTTGATTTGCTTGATCTTCCAATGAGTTCGATGCTCCATCTCTACGGGCAAGTGACAATTTATCCCATAAACAAGCTTATAGGGAGTGGTCCCTATTGGAGTCTTGAAGGCGGTCCTATACGCCCATAGAGAGTCAATGAGTTTAGAAGACCAATCCTTCCTTGTTCTAGCAACCATCTTCTCCAAGATCACTTTGAGCTACCTATTGGTGATCTCCACTTGACCACTCGTTTGCGGGTGGTAAGCGATCCCTCGCTTATGAGACACTCCATATCTATCAAGAAGTTGAGCGAAGTTATGGTGCTTGAAATGTGACCCCCATCACTGATTATGGCTCTTGGAACACCAAACCTTGGGAAAATCACCGTCTTGAAAAGATTAACCACAACCTTAGAATCATTCGTAGGGGAAGCTACGGCCTCTGCCCACTTAGAAACATAATCAACGGCAACCAAAATATACTTGTTCCCATGTGAAGAAATAAAAGGGCCCATGAAATCTATAACCCACACATCAAATGCTTCAAGATCAAGGATGGGGTTTTGTAGCATCTCATCCCTCCTTGAAATATTCCCCATCCGTTAACATCTATCACAAGTCTTGACAAATATCCAAGCATCCTTGAATAGAGAAGGCAAAAAGAGCATAGATTGTAGAACCTTTGAGGCTGTCTTTTGAGCACTCATATTCCCACCACAAGGAGAAGAGTGGCACATATGGAGAACACTTTAAACCTCATCGTTGGGGATGCATCTCCTCAACAAACCATCGACCCCTCTCTTCAACAAAATAGGATCATCCCAAATGTAACTCTTGGCCTCATGCTTGAGTCTTCAACGTTGTTGTGAAGTGAAAACCGGAGGTACGACACTACAAGCCAAATAATTCACAATATTCGCATACCATGGCTCCGACTTCACCTCAAGGACATATAGCACATCATCCCTTAGAGCATCCTCTATTGGCAAACCATCATCTTAAAACCTTGCACCGCCCAACCTTGAAAGGTGATCCGCCACCATATTCTTGGCTCCCTTCTTGTCTCTTATCTCATAGTCGAAGTCTTAGAGAAATAAAACCCATCTCAACAATCTCGATTTAGCTTCCTTCTTTCCTATCAAATATTTGAGAGCTGAGTGGTCGGTATACACAATTGTCTTAGAACCAATGTGATACGTTCTAAACTTCTCAAATGAATGAATAACCGCTAAGAAATCCTTCTTGGTAGTTGTGTAGTTTCTTTGAGCATCATTGAGAGTTTTAAACAAATAGTGTATGACATGAAGTTTCCCATCCTTTCGTTGCCCAGGAGCCGATCCAATAGCCTCGTCGCTTGCATCGCACATGAGTTCAAATGTAAGAGACCAATCCGGACCTTGGACAATAGGAGCGGTGCAAAGCGCCTCTTTCAACCTACAAAAAGACTCTTGACAAGCATCATCAAACACAAACTCTTTATCTTGATGCAATAGGGGCGTGAGAGGCTTAGCAATCAATGAAAAATCTTTTATAAAACGCCGACAGAACCTGGCATGGCCGAGAAAGGATCTCACTTCCCTCACATTGGTGGGGGGAGGAAGTTTCTCAATGACCTCTACCTTGGATCCATCTACCTCAATGCCGGCATGGGAGATTTTGTGCCCAAGAACAATTCCACTTTCAACCATAAAGTGGCACTTTTCCAAATTAAACACGAGGTTGACCCTCTCACATCTTTCTAAGCAACGAGATAGATTGGATAGACAATCTTCATAGGTGGCTCCTCCAACGGAGAAGTCATCCATGAAGACTTCTATCTCATCCTCGATCATATCACTAAAAATAGACATCAGGCAACGTTGGAATGTTGCGGGGGCATTACAAAGCCCAAAAGGCATCCTACAATATGCATAAGTACCGTAGGGGCATGTGAAAGTCGTCTTCTCTTGATCCTTGGGGTCAATCGGGATTTGGAAAAATCCGAGTAACCATCAAGGAAACAATAGAAGGAATGCTTTGTAAGCCTTTCCAACATTTGATCAATGAACGGTAGTGGAAAATGATCTTTGCATGTACTTGTGTTAAGTTGGTGATAGTCAATACACATGCGCCAACTGGTAACAAGCCTAGTAGGTACTAGTTGATCATGATCATTTTTCACTACCTTCATGCCCCCTTTCTTAGGAACAACTTATACGATAGATACCCAATCACTATGAGCAATTGGGTAGATAATTCTCGCATCAAGAAGCTTAGCCACTTCCTTCCGCACAAACTCTTGCATGAAAGGGTTAAGCTTTCTTTGCCTTTGTCTAACGGGTTTGGCATCTCCCTCTAGATCAATTTTGTGCATGCATAAAGATTGACTTATACCTTTGATATCATCAATGGTATAACCCAAAGCTTTCTTGTGTTATCTCAAAACATTGATCAAGAGGGAGGTTTGCTCCTCCGTTAGGTTAGAACTGATAATCACGGGGAAAGACTCATCGGAACCAAGAAATGCATACCTCAAGCCCAAAGGTAGAGGTTTCAAGTCTACCTTTGGTGCTCCCTTACCATTGAGGCTCTCTTCTCTTTATTCAACTTGAAATAGGTCATGAATGTAAAGAGCCTCTTCTTCCATGCTCGCATCCTTGCACTCCCTCTTGCTTTCCTCAAGCAAATCCTTATAGAATTGTATGTCTTCTTTGTGAGTACCTATCTTGGATTCATTCAACAACACACTTTCAAGAGGATCATTAGTAGCATGCAAGTGGGAGCGAGAAAATACATTAATCATGGTATCAAGAACATCTATTCTAAAGCATTCACCACTTGAGGAGGGTTGTTGCATGACACTATTCAAATCAAATCCAATGGAATCATTGTCAATTTTCAAGGATATCTTTTCCTCCTTCACATCGATGATAGCTCTAGAAGTAGCTAGAAATGGTCTACCCAAAATTATAGGAATCCTCTCGTCCTCATCCATCTCTAGCACATAGAAATCCATGGGGAATGTGAACTTTCCTACCCTAAGGGGAATGTCCTCAACCTTGCCCATGGGGAACTTAATGGAACGGTCCGCTATTTGGAGAGTAATGTTAGTGGGGGAGAGGGTTCCTACACTAAGCTTTTGGTAGACGGAATAGGGCATGAGACTCACACTTGCTCCTAAATCACAAAAGGCTTTATCAAACTCAATGCCATTAATAGAACAAGGGATGGAGAAGTTACCCTGATCTTTCAATTTGGTAGGAAGTTTGTTGGAAAGAATTGCACTACAATTGACGGTCAAGCTCACCGTTTCACACTCCCTTCTCCCACTCAAAAGGTCTTTCAATAATTTGGAATAGTAGGGCATTTGCTTCATAGCATCAACAAAAGGAACGGAAACATAAAAATTCTTAATGAATTCCTAAAACTTCCTAAATTGGGCATCAAGTTTAGATATCACAAATCGTCGTGGAAAGGGTAGCTTCTCCTCTCTAGGTCGGCGATTTAGGGGCAAAGGGGTGGCTTCGTTCTCCTTTAGCACCTCAACATCTTTTTCCTTCGCAACACTCAATGACTCATTGGTTCTCTCACCCTCATTCTCTAACTCCACCTCCTCTTGGGGTTCCTCCTCAACTAAAGGGTCACTCCCTACTTCCTTCCCACTCCTAGTTGTCACGACATACAAAGGTTTTGGGTTGATTCCTTGACTTGGAATGTGAGAAGAAGAAGAAGAAGAAGAAGGGGATGAATTAGATGCAAGTTGAGAAATTTGGGTATCAAGCATTTTCATGTGAGCATTGGTGCGTTTTTGGGCTTCTTCATGTTTCTTTTGATCCTCCTCATGCATTTTCAATAGAGCATCTAATTTAGCCATCACGGGATCATTTGGAGGGGCTTCAAGTTGAAGAGGTTGTTGAGGTGGAGGAAGATGGGGTTAATCTCGCACAATTAAGCATGTTAATTATCCTACTAAACTAATTCACTCTCGTGCAACTAGCCTAACAAATATATGGAAGAATTTAGGGCTCTCAACCAACTCACTCTCGCACAATTGATTGAAAACACAATTAAGAGCATAGAATCGATTAGCTAGAAAGATTCTAGTCCATAAAAGCATCACCCATACACAATAATCAAGAAAAAATTTCATACTAATCACAATCAATCATTCAATTCATTAATATAACCTTCATCCAATTCCCTAGAACAAGACCTAAGCTAACATAATGAAGAAAGACATTGAAAACAAGGTAAAATAAGAATAAAAACAAGATTAAACAAACAAACTAATTAATCTACTCAAATCAACAAATAAAAAGCAAAAACTAAGAATTAAGCAAAGAAATAAAGATGAGAGAAAGTTGGAAAATGCTCATTGAATAGATGAGAAGAAGTTCCACAAAGTTGCTTCTTCAACCTCTCAAAAACTCCATGGATATCCAAGATTTTTCTCTCTTCATCTACTCCTAAAACTAGAGAGAGAAAATCCTAATCTAACCCTAAGAGAGAAAATAAAAAGAGACTAAACTAATCTAATTAATCCTAGGTAAAAAATGTTGATTGAAAGTTTTTTAGAAAATAACCCCAAAGGGGGTATTTATAATACAAGTTAAATAAAATAAAATAAAAATAAATAAAATTAATTAAAACTAAATTATAAAAAAACAAACTAAAATAAAAATAAAATAAAAGAAAATGAAATGGAAAAAGAAACCCCAAAACCCCCAAAATCCCCCCAAACCCACGAATCATCAGACCCATTTCATGGCTGCTTTCATTTCCTTCATCACCATCACCACGCATCACCACCCTCCATCAACCATCAAAAAAATTCATCAAGCATCATCCTTCACCTTCAATATCAACCGTTCGATCTCATTAATTATCATGTGCAAGGCTCGTGAAGTGGTTCGGTCAAACCATGGGTTGGTGCGGCTGAACTATGGGGTTGGTTCGGTCGAACCATGGGTGTGTTTGACCACACCTCTTCAATTTTCAGAACTTTGAAAGTCTCTGACTCGTACTTCGACCGAACTCACAACAGTTTGCTCGAACCCAATTGGAATTGCATTTTGCTCGTGCGAATTGGTGATTGGATTAATATTTGCAGGTTGTTGACGGTGGTGCAGGGGTTGATGTTGGTTTAGTTGCGTGGCTGAAAGTGGTTGGTAATTGGGTTGGAGTTTGGTGGTTGATTGTGGGTGAAGGGCCGGTGGTTGTTACGGGGGTGATTGGTGGTTCAGGTGGCTGCGTGGTGGTTGATTAGAGTTGCGGGTCAGTGAGAAGAGGAGAGGGAAATAAGGGGAGTGTGGTGGTGATTGCTGGTGGTTTTGCGTGGCTAATTGGAGGTGGTGCAAGTAGGGTGAGGTGGCAGGTGAGGTCGGATTGAGGGGTGGTTGATGGTGGTTTTCTGTGGCTGGTTGTTGTTGGTGGTTCAGGACGGTGTGGCTGGGTTGTTGTTGCGGCGCGGTGCTGCTCTGGTTGTAGGTGGTGCTGGTTTGGTTGTGATTTTGGTGGCTGGTGAGAGTGGTGATGTAAGGGATGTTGCGGGGTGTTGGTGTATTGGAGGTGAGTGGTGGCTGCTGTTTTGTGTGGTGAAGGGGGCAGCAGTGGTGGAGCTGGTGGTTGATGTTTTGTGCGGTGAAGGGGGTAGCAGTGGTGGAGCTGGTGGTTGCTGTTTTGTGTGTGGAAGTGGTGGAGAAGGGGAGAATTGATGTGAAGAAGTGGAGTTGTGGGCTAGTGAGGAGGAGATGGTGGTAGAGGTTGGTGTTGCTGGTTGCTTAGTTCAATTTTGAGCCTCGAACCTCGGACCTTGAACTCGAATATGACTTTGAAACTTGGCCAAGAATCCGAAAACACTGCAACCAATAACAAACACGAGGGTAGGATCGAGAACAAAATAAAAATAAAATAAAGATGAAATAAAGTAAAGTAAAATACTAAAACTAAAAGAAATTAAATAAAATCAAAAGAAAATAAATAAAATAATATAAAGAAAACAAACTATAAAATAAAAGAAAAATAAGAGGAAAACGAGAAGAAAAATATTAACAAGAATTTAGACTAAGAACATAAGAGAATAAGAAACATAAATAAATTACAAAATTAAACTAAAAACAACAAAATACTGAAATAAAAAGATAAAGGATGAGAATAAGCAAATAATAGAATTAAAGGATAAAATGAGCTTAATTATTGAAATAAGCCGGAAAAGTATTCAATAAACACCCCTAAAAGTGACATAAAAGTCACTTATCAAACTCCCCCAAGCTAACCTTTTGCTCGTCCTCGAGCAAATTAACATGAAACACGGGAGAAGGAGAGTGATTTATTCAAGCAAATCTAAGACACTAAAGGAGACAAGAATGTACACTAACTCACTTTTGTAGGAATCACGATCCATTTTAGCAACTAAAGACAAGCCCTTTAAACCCCTAGATCGCCCTAGAGGACGAGTGTGCTCTCGTGAGGGTGTCCTAAGAGTTTAACCCACAACTCTAAACAAAAACCAAGGCAAGGCAATAAAAAGAAAAGAAAAAGAAACATAAAAAGAGAAAGAAATCACAAAGTTCATATTTGGACAAGAGATAGGAACAAGCACCAATAAATGCAAACCTTTCTATATAGACAAATGTATGCACGTTCCAAGATGTCAATGGTTGATTGAAACATAACATATGCTAAGCATAGAGAACTAATGGGGAAACAATCCACCCTAGCCCCAACCGATCGGGCCGCGTTCTCTCCACTAGGTTCAAATCAACCCTTAAGCTAGCTTCTCATGATTCCACAAAAGAACCAGAAAAAGATAAAGAAATGAAAAACTTTGAGAAGGTAATCCCGACATCTCAACTATGCATACTCTCTCCATAGGTTTGAAGTCTATCTCCCTCCACCGTTCTTTGACCTAACCCCACTAAAGTCTAAGGGTCTTTTATTGGGTTACAACTTAAGGCTAAGGGTTAAGGCGGGGTAAAAATTTGAAAATTTTGGTGATATTTCCTAAGTGAAGCAAAAGAGTGGCCTACTCTTAAAAACAAACTCAAGAAGTCACAAAATATCAAACAAAAATACCGAAAATGCCATCTCCCCCAAGCTTATTCAACACTAACATAATATATACCAAAATCGAAGTAACGCTCCCCCCCAAGCTTGAACGAAGCATTGTCCTCAATGCTTAAACTAGGGAAGAAAACGAAACCAAACTAATATATTTTTGTGTTTTTTTTTTATTTTTATTTTTATTTTTTTTAGATAGCTCTTATTTGATGTCCTTGCCTTTTTTTTTTTTAACTATGGACGACTTTTTCTTGAAACTTCATTTGATTTTCTTGAATTGCATCTTTCTTCTCAAACTTTTTTGCATTTTCTTTTCAAGCTCAACTTTCAATACCGTACTTAAACCAATTCACAAAATGTCTTGTTCAATTTCAACACTCTCAAAACTCAAACCTCACATGCCAATGCTTCACTAACTAAAAGGGTTGGTAAACATAGGCCATTAGGTTTGTAACGCGGTTTAAAAAAGAGCGGGAAACATTAGGCTCAAATTGGTTAATAAGTAGGTCGATGCAAAATAGAAAACCAAATTTGTAACAAAATAAAAAGAAGATAAAGAAAAATGAGAAAAGGTGCCCTTTTCCTCCCCTAGAGTGGCTTGGTCACGATCTTGGGAGCTAGAGGTCAAAACAAGGATTAAGACATGCATAGTCAAGGATCCTAAATAGCCGCTCAACAAGGTGATGAAGGCTAGAACAAATGAAGCTCACAAGGGATTATAACCAAACAAATACCAACCAAGGGTTTCAAATCCACTATAGAGAGCAACTCCATCTTACCACATTCCCGTGAACTAAGGCTTCATGGACCCCTAAAAGTTCTCAACCCGACTACCTTAGCATATAGTATCCTAGAGTCTACCAATAACACTCTCAAACTGTGCATACATTTACCACTTAGGAAGAAAAACATCCAAGGATTCAAGTCCCAAAACAAAATGTACAAAATAAGAACAAACAAAACACATTTTGCCAAAATTACCTTGAAAGTAAACACAAATCTTTTTGGATTTTTCAAAATAAAAGAAAAGACATGGAAATGCATATACTCAAGTGCATGGCATAAATGAATCAACATCCCACCAAACATGATAGAATACCCCCCCCAAGCTTGAGTGAGACAATATACTCAAATATAAACAAAATAATCCATGCGAGGGGAAAAGAAAGAAATCAATCCAAAAAACCAACACAAGTCCAACGAGTCACCAACCATTAGAGTAAGAGCTAGGAAAGATATTACCGGATATTGGTGGGTGTAATTACCCGCAAATGATCCAATTTTACCTTTCAAAGCCGATTTCCTCTTGAATTGAATATCGATTTCCATATGCTAGCAAAAATAGGCATCAAACTTCCTTGATTCTTGATCCAAACTAATGCATAAGTGTATATCAAATTATGTACCTAGCAAGGGGAACACAAACACTTCCATGAGAGAAAATCTAATCTAAAAAGAAAAGAAAATGAAAGCAATAAAAACCTCAGGTTACTTCCCAAGAAAGGCTTGTTTAACGTCCAAGCGAGACCGCTCTAGTAAATAATATTGCAATGAACGCAAGAGCTTATCAAATGCACTACTACACATTTCATAGGATGACAAGTAGGAAAAAGAAGGAAGGAGGACGTGCAACAAGATTATTGCACGTAAGTGAGGAGGAAGATGCCAAAAGAAAGAAGAAAAATCAAAAGAAAAATCAAGAAAATAAGAAGAGAAAGAAGAAGAAAAATAAGGCAAACTCTCCTCAAAATATTTTTGGGTGGCACAATCACCCATTTCCTTAATAATAGGAGGATGAAAAGGAAAAGTCTCATCAAACAAGAGAAGGTCCTCAATAGGCTCTTTGACAAAAGAAGGGAGACATGGGATAGTAGGAGATGTGGTCAAATTTCCTTGAGAAAGGGACATGAGGAAGGGGAGGAGAAACAATGGTCTCACAAAGCCTCACATCACCAATGAGGGCATGAAAATCAATCATAGAATCCTCAAAAGAACACTCATGAATCACATCTCCCTCAAACAAAAACTCTCCAATAGAAACAACCTCATCCTCCTCTCTATCACAACGATGAACAACAACTCCCTCAAGATCCTCAAAGCCTAGAGTCTCTAAACCATGCATGAAAGGATAAAGGTTTCTCTCAAACTCATCCCTTTCCCATGAAGCATTGCCAATGAACTCTCTCAAAAGGCTATAATGATTTGTTACACCTTCAATGAACATACTAGCCATAACCTCAAATGAGTCTAAAGACTCATGGATAGAAGGGTCACCAACAAGCAAGGTGGACTCATTAAGATGGGGAAGGGGGTTGGAATCCTCAAAATCGACATTTTCTTCATTCACAACTCCTCCACCACCACTCAAGGGACTCTCAATCTCTCTTGATTGCTCAAACTCATCATCATCATCCTCATGAAATCCCTCATTCAAACATGAAGATGGCTCACTCACATCCTCACCAAGGGAAGCTCTCAAAGGGGGTGGATAAGGGGAAGAATGGCAATCAAGCTCAAATGGGGAATGAAAAGGATCAAAATCCTCAAAAATCCTCTCATCACAAGAAAATCTCCCTTCACCTTCACACCCTTGCCCTACATCATCCTCAACAACACTCTCACATTCCAAGTGAGGTGCCTCACGTCCATCTAAATCAAACATAGCACTCATCACTTGGGCAAGCCTCACTTCTCTCAATTTTTGTTCCTGTTGAAGCTCTTGGAGTTGTTGGGTGAGATATTGCATTTGAGAGAGAATTTGGGCATCAATGTTATTGGGTTGAGGTTCATGATCAAAGTCAAATTGCACATCATCAAAATTAGCACAAACCTCTTCAAAATGAGCATAAGGGGGAAAGGTGTTAATTTGCATACTTGGATCATCACAAGGCACATAAGAAGTATCAAGAGAATTCATGCAAAAATTAAAAGAATCTTGGCATTGAGAATCAAAACAAGAAACATGAGATTCTCTATCTAAAGAATCCCTAGCAAGCAATGTGAAGAAATCCCAAGCATCATGCATAGACAAATGACAAAATCTACCATTATTCATGTCCTCAACCATTCCCCTAGTATACTCATTCATGCCCCAATAAGCTATACCACAAGCATCACTAAGAGAACACCCATGGTAACTAAGGAAACCATATAGTCTTTCAAAGTAAGCATAGAAGGGTTCATCAAATTGAGGAAAAGATAAGCATGCCATTTTTATACAAAGAACAAAGAAAAGCAAACAAAAATCAAATAATACACAAGAACCTAGCTAATATAATCAACACAAACTAATGAACGCCTTAGTCCTCGGCAACGGCGCCAAAATTTGATCGCGGGTAAAAGTAGGTCGTTGGGACTACTAACCCTAACCAAATTAGAAATTTATAATACCTAAACTTACACTAAACTAGTTAGTGGCAAGGTAAAGGGTCGAACCACGAAAACTAAGTGTATCAATTTGTGCAAATTAGACTAGTAGGAAAGGTTGTGAAATAGAGGGAGGTTAAACTAAACACGACTAAGAACAAACAACTAAAACTAGGGAAAGTGGAATCTAATCACATCAATGTATTAAACAATATCATACAAATAGATGCAAATGACCTCGATTAGGAATATCAACACATTTAAGTCACTCTCACACAATTAAGCATGTTAATTATCCTACTATACTAATTCACTCTCGTACAACTAGCCTAGCAAAGGTATGGAAGAATTTAGGGCTCTGAACCAACTCACTCTTGCACAATTGATTGAAAGCACAATTAAGAGCATAGAATTGATTAGCTAGAAAGATTCTAGTCCATAAAAGCATCACCCATACGCAATAATCAAGAAACAATTTCATACTAATCACAATCAATCATTCAATTCATTAATATAACCTTCATCCAATTCCCTAGAACAAGACCTAAGCTAACATAATGAAGAAAGACATGGAAAACAAGGTAAAATAAGAATTAAAAACAAGATTAAACAAACAAACTAATTAATCTACTCAAATCAACAAACAAAAAGCAAAAACTAAGAATTAAGCAAAGAAATAAAGATGAGAGAAAGTTAGAAAATGCTTATTGAATAGATGAGAAGAAGTTCCACAAAGTTGCTCCTTCAACCTCTCAAAAACTCTATGGAAATCCAAGCTTTCTCTCTCTACAACTACTCCTAAAACTAGAGAGAGAAAATCCTAATCTAACCCTAAGAGAGAAAATAAAATAGACTAAACTAATCTAATCCTAGGTAAAAATGTTGATTGAAAGTTTTTTAGAAAATAACCCCAAAGGGGGTATTTATAATACAAGTTAAATAAAATAAAATAAAAATTAATAAAACTAATTAACACTAAATTAAAAAAAAAACCAAAACTAAAATAAAAATAAAATAAAAGAAAATGAAATGGAAAAAGAAACCCCAAAACCCCCAAAATCCCCCCCAAACCCACGAATCATCAGATCCATTTCATGGCTGCTTTCATTTCCTTCATCACCATCACCACGCATCATCACCCTCTATCAACCATCAACAACAATCATCAATGGTAATCATCAAGCATCATCCTTCACCTTTAATATCAACCGTTCGATCTCATTAATTATCATGTGCAAGGCTCGTGAAGTGGTTCGGTCGAACCATGGGTTGGTGCGGCCAAACTACGAGGTTGGTCTGGTCAAACCATGGGTGTGTTCGACCACACCTCTTCAATTTACAGAACCTTGAAAGTCTTTGACTCGTACTTCAACCGAACTCACAACGGTTTGCTCGAACCCAATTGGAATTGCATTTTGCTCGTGCGAATTGGTGATTGGATTAATATTTGCAGGCTGTCGCTGGTTGTTGACGGTGGTGCAGGGGTTGATTTTGGTTCAGTTGCGTGGCAGAAAGTGGTTGGTAATTGGGTTGGAGTTTGGTGGTTGATTGTGGGTGAAGGGCTGGTGATTGTTACGGGGGATATTGGTGGTTCAGGTGGTTTGGGTGGCTGCGTGGTGGTTGATTGGAGTTGCGGGTCAGTGAGAAGAGGAGAGGGAAATCAGGGGAGTGTGGTGGTGATTGCTGGCGGTTTTGCGTGGCTAATTCGAGGTGGTGCGAGTAGGGTGACGTTGCTGGTGAGGTCGGATTGATGGGTGGTTAATGGTGGTTTGCTGCGGCTGGTTGTTGTTGGTGGTTCAGGGCAGTGTAGCTGGGTTGTTGTTGCGGCGCGGTGCTGCTATGGTTGTAGGTGGTGTTGGTTTGGTTGTGATTTTGGTGGCTGGTGAGAGTGGTGATGTGAGGGATGTTGCAGGGTGTTGGTGTATTGGAGGTGAGTGGTGGCTACTGTTTTGTGTGGTGAAGGGGGCAGCAAGGGTGGAGCTGGTGGTTGCTGTTTTTGTGCGATGAAGGGGGCAACAGTGGTGGAGCTGGTGGTTGTTGTTTTGTGTGTGGAAGTGGTGGAGCAGGGGAGAATTGATGTGAAGAGGTGGAGTTGTGGGCTAGTGAGGAGGAGATGGTGGCAGAGGTTGGTGTTGATAGTTTCTTAGTGTAGACACCCATTTGTGTCTTCCTAAAACCAAACCCAGTGATGAGTACCTTTCGCGTCGAATCATAATCAAATGAAGTGAAAGTGTGGAAGGTTTAGTGTTGCGGATACTTTTAATTTCTTTTCTCTTCTCTCTGTTTTTGAATTCTTATTTTAAGAAAACAGCCGATCCAGTTTGGTTGGTCTATGATATGGGTCCAATAGTAGTGTAGTTTTATGGGGCTTGACAAAAGCTTTCCAACGATATATTATAAGCCCAATTCCGATGAATATTGAGGAAGTTATGGCCAATTATTGAACTGGGCCCGTTTTGAGCCTTATATGCGGCCCAATGATCTAGGGGACGGCCTAATATGATTTATCATTCCTAATGCAATTAGGAATGGTTTTAGTCTTCTAGATTATTCTAGAAGGTTCTTTTCATTGCTAATTCAATTAGCATTGATAAATTGACTTTTGTTGACTTTTCAGAGTTTTAATTAAAATCAAAGAACATTTTTGAGGAAAAGATACGATTTTATCCTTTTGTACGGCAAAATTTATCTGATTTTAGAAAACGCGTCAAAAACAGGATTGGCGCCTGGCGCCAGCATTGGCGCTTGGCGCTAACGTTGGCGCCAATCGCCAATTCCTGGCGCCAATCTCGTTTTGCTTGCGCCAGACTCTGTTTTGTTAATTTTATCTTTTTGGCTTATTTTCTCTATAAATTACGTATTAAAAACTCCGTTTTCATTCACCAATTCTCATCAACATTCATCTATGTTCACCAACAACCAGTTTTCATTCATCAATTCTCTCATTCTCTTTAATCATCCATCTCTCCATCTCTCTTTCTTTCTCTTTTCTAAACTAGCTTTTAAAATACAAAATTCCGCATTCATTAGATTAGAAACACCTAGTCATATTCAAAGTTGCCTTCGCCCTAGACGTGAAAGGTTTAATTTCTGAGGGTTTGGTCCCAAATCTCTCTTTCCATTATTTAATTTAATTGTTTTGTTTATTATTTTCCTTGAAGTTACTAACGTGTGTATTTTGTTATTAGAAAGAGGTACGAGGCATCAAAGTAAGTGCTTTAATGGTTTTAATTGATATTATGATGTAGAAATCATGTTTAAATTGTTATTATGATATTCCTAGTATCATGTTTAGGGAAAAGGTTATAATATCAAATATGCTTATTATGATTCCTGCGATGCTTCCTATGTTCTTCCTAATATTTATGATTGTCAGTATCATGTTAGGGTTAAAGATTTGATTTTTATTGCTTAGTGACATGCTAGGGTTTGTTATTAATCTTGTTAGTATCATGCCTAGGATCTTGCTATTATTATTATTATTATTATTATTATTATTATGCTTTAATATGATTAAATTAATTATGATTAATTTTATTATGATTATAATGATTATTTTAATTATGATGATTATTTTTATTATTATGATGGTTGTTATTATGATTATACTTTATGATTTCATGATTATCATTGTTATAATTATTATTATTATTGATTATTATTATTATCATGATTATTATTATGTTGCTTGATATATTTATTGTTATTGCTTGATCACACCTTTTATGCATGTTTAAAGGGAATTAGTACTTGTAATCACGCTTAATAAGATAATTAATAATCTTGTTTAGGGTTAATGTGATTATAACTTCAAGTGATCACCAATAATAGTTTATTTGTGCATTAATATTCAACAATCATAGATAAACAGGTTTAGGGTAATCCTATTGATTGCATGTTAGTCAGAAAGCGCACATGAATACGATCAGAATAAAGTAGATGCCTATTATTAGGGCAGGTTCAATCTCTTTTAGGTTGGATTTGTACCTTTATCCCCGAACCCTTATTTGGTTCAAGACCTTATGGAGTTGACGATCTCTTGGATCGTTAAGGGGTGTAACCTTCACCTCGTGAATAGTTTACAAGTTCCTAAAACTTGTTGGCGACTCTTTTGCTCTATCTTCTTCCCTTTTGGACGCCACCGTACTTTAGTGTATGATCACAGTGGGGTTTAAGCTAGGGGATTAACGCTTGAAATTTATTCCCTACACTTAGTTCAATTTTGTGCCTCGAACCTCGGACCTTGAACTCGAATATGACTTTGAAACTTGGCCAAGAATCCGAAAACACCTGCAACCAAAAACAAACACGAGGGTAGGATCGAGAACAAAATAAAAATAAAATAAAGATAAAATAAAGTAAAGTAAAATACTAAAACTAAAAGAAATTAAATAAAATCAAAAGAAAATAAATAAAATAAAATAAAGAAAACAAACTTGAAAATAAAAGAAAAATAAGAGGAAAACGAGAAGAAAAATATTAACATGAATTTAGACTAAGAACATAAGAGAATAAGAAACATAAATAAATTACAAAATTAAACTAAAAACTACAAAATACTCAAATAAAAAGATAAAAGACGAGAATAAGCAAATAATAGAATTAAAGGATAAAATGAGCTTAATTATTGAGATAAGCCGGAAAAGTATTCAATAAACACCCCTAAAAGTGACATAAAAGTCACTTATCAATCTTGTCTTCCATTTCAAGCGGCGTTTGGTGAGACCTTTCCTCTCTTCTATTTTATTTTTCTTTGGGGGTTTAGTTTAGGTTTATCTTAGGAAGAAGTTGAATGGTTCGAGGATGTTTGTTTTTGGTTCTATGGAGCCTGGGATTGTTGATGTTGTTATCGAACAATCACTTGTACGAGGATTGGGATTTATTTGGATCATATGCCTCGTTTGTGAACCTTTTTGATTTCTTCCTCCTTCTTTTGTTTTGTTTTCCCCTTTTTGTGTTACAAACATGACTGTGACAAGTTGAAATGATTTTTGATTTGGAATTTGCTCATTCATTTGGATTGGTTTGCCTTTCATGATGATGTGTCTTTGAATGCTTATCTTCCTAGTTGATGAGGGTTTACACGGTTTGAGAATGCTTAGGGTTGAGTTAGACATAATTTAAGCTGAGGTAGCACGCTTAAGAACTTTTGAGGTCGTTTGAACCCATAGCTAACGGGAAAGTGGTAAGATGGTGTTGCTCTCTATAGTGGATAGGATTACCTTTAGTTGGTATTTGCTTACTTCCCACCCCTTGCGAGGTCTAATATTGTTCAAGCCCTCATAATTCTTGTTGAGCGGCATTTAGGATCCTTGAATATGCGTATCTTGATCCTTGTGTTGGCCTCTAGCTCCCGAGATCGTGACCAAGCAACTCTAGAGGAGGAAAAGGGCGTTTTTCATTTTTCTTTGTTTTCCTTGTGTTTTGTTACAAATTTGGTTTTTATTTTTGCAACAACTTACTTGCTAGCCAATTTGAGCCTTATTTCCCTTTCTTGACTTTACCATATTACTAACCTATCGGCATATGTCTTACCGACCCTTGTAGTTAGTGAAACATTGGTTTGTGAGGTTTGAGTTTTGAGATTGTTGGATATGAGCAAGAAAAATGTGTAAATTGGTTCAAGTATAGTTTTGAAAGTTGAACATGAAAATAATATGCAAAAAGGCTTGAGAAGAAAGATGCAATTCAAGAAGACCAAGTTAAAAAAAATGATGAAAAATGAATGAATGATGAAAAGGGATGAAGTCATGTTGTGAGGTTTGTATTGAAGGTTGTAGTTTGAGTTTAGGTTCATTTCTTAGGTTGTTCATGAGAGATGGCCACTCTTTTGCTTCACTTAGGATTTGCCACCAAAATTTTCAAATTGATTCCCAACCTTAACCCTTAGCCATACATTACAACCCTACTTAAGACCCTTGGACTTTAGAAGATCGAGGTCAAAGACCGGTGAAGGGAGATAGATTTCAACCCTATGGAAAGAGTATGCATAGTTGAGATGTCGAGATGACCTTATGATTTCACATAAAATTTCTTTTTCCGGTTCCCTCGAGGAATCATGAGGAGCTAAATAAGGGATGAATGGAAGCTAGTGGAGAGAACACGGACCGTCTTGGTTGGGGCTAGGGCGAAGAATGAAATCATTAGTTCTCTATGCTTAGCTTAGGTTTGTCTCTTTCAACCTTAAGCATCTTAGAACGTGTTTTCCTTCTTAGAATTGAGAAAGGTAAGTATTCTTTGGTGCATCTATTTTCGTGAGAGTCTAAATGGAGCATTTCTACCTTGAGGCTTGATTGGTTTTTCTAAAACCTTGTCATGTTATGTTTGTTGTGTTTGTCTCTTTGTTCTAGTTTTCCTTGCTTGAGGACAAGTAAGAGGCAAGTGTGGGGGATTTTGACGAGTGGCATTTATGCCACTCTTTTATCATTTTTTCTCTAAGGATTCTCTCCTCATTTGCACTTTTTTAGCCCTTTTCTAAGCATTTTTACTTAGTTTTGTTTTCTCATTTCCCTTCTCTTTTATCTTCCTTTTTCCTAGATTTTTGCCCACTCTTTACTTTGATTTCCATGCTTGTGTTTTGTAGGAACCGGGATCTTCAAAGAGGAGAAGGCTTAAGTCGAATTGGAGCTGAAGAAAGCATGTCCTAGAGGAGGTGTGGTCGAACTCAAGAAAGGTTCGGTCGAACCTTAGGTGTGACCGAACCTGCACAAGGTTCGATCGAACTTTGGAAGTAGGAACTTTTTAGATTTAAGCATTTTGCAGAAGCGATCGAACCCCAGAAGTTTGACTAAGCCAAGAGTAGGGAGGTTCGACCGAACCTACCCATGGTTCGGCCGAACCTACCCTGATGTTCGACCAAACCTACCCATGGTTCAGTCGAACCTTTTGCTGACTTCAGCCAGCTGTGTACGGACTATATAAGTCCCGTTTTAGAACGTTTTAATGTAAGGAATTTTACTTAGTTCTAATTTGAGAATATTAGCTTAATCTAGGGAGAGAAAGTGGATTATTACTCAAGTTTCCTTATTGTATTTAACTTTGGTCAAGTTTAATCTTCAATCAAGCAACACTTCAAGTTTTCATCTTTCATTAATCCTTTCTTTAGTAATCTCTAATCCTTTCTTTTAGCTTTATTTATTTGCTTTATTGTTGCTTATTTTTGTTAATCTTATTAGTTCATCTAGTTATAATTGATTTCATTGTTTTAATCATGTTTTGTTTTGAGTTTCTTAAGTTTGTTTCTAGCTAGTTTTGATATTATGTTTAATCTCCCTTTTCTAGGCTAATTTCTTAGCTAGGGGAAGGGGATGGAAAAAATGTGTTGATATTGGATGAATGATGATGGTTGGATTGAACTCATACCATAAATTGATGAGAGACATGATTTTTGATAGTTTGAGATTATTGTTGCACTTTATTTGATGTTTTCTAGTTTAAATGCCTGAAAGTGATTTGAACTACATTAAGATCATATCTATTTTAATGATTGCATGAAAATGAGTTATTAAAATAGATTTTTGTAGATTATGTATCTTGATTCTCTTGATTTGATTGTAACTAATTGGATGCATGAGAATGATCCTTATTAGTATAGACCTCTTTCATTGATTTGCCTAGACTATTGCATGAGAATGAATTGTTTAGGTAGAATCTTGTGTTCTTAGGCATGTTTTTCATGATAATCATCATTATTCCTCTTTTTCTAATCATATTCGACACCCTCGTATCCCTAGCGTCTTGTTCCATTGATTTTAATCTTCATTTTTCTTGCTTATTTGTAGTTTTAGTGCTCTTTACTCAACAAAACCAACAAAAACAATCCCCTTTTTATTCTTGCATTAGTGAATATTGATGTTGAATTAGTGCGTTTCCCTAGTGGTTCGACCCTTTACTTGCTACTAACTAGTTTAGTGTAAGTCTAGGTTTTATAAATGATTAATTTGATTAGGGTCGTAGTAGCTTAACAACCTATTTAACCCGTGATCAGGAGGATGTCAACCGGCTTAGGCTGGAGATTGTTCAGATGAGAAACAATCACCAAAAAGAGCTCTCGAAAGAGCAGAGTCGGCTGGTAACCAAAAACGAGCGGAACACTGAGGCCCGTCTGAAGCTTGCTTTGAATCTTCTCCATCCGACTATGGACTTTAAGTACTTCAAACTGAGGAACGATTACGCCACAGTGGTGCACGACGCCAAGTTCTTGAGCAGGCCCTGCCTCCCTTCAAAGAGTGTGTTGGGGTTTGGTGAGTCCGACTCACCGCGGAAACAAACCAAAAAACAAGACAGCACTCGCAATAAATAAAACAATAAACATAATTAAATTAAACACAAGATTAAGATAAAACGATTACCTTTTGGAGCATGCTTCGCCCGACCGAATGGGCTTTTACTTGAAAGCTTAGCCCTGAAAACACGAGAGCCTCCAATGGAAATCCACCCGCAAGAATGACTATCGACTTTAAGGTCCGTTGCCTCGAGGTTAGCAAGGCTCGACCAAAACCCGAGTATTAAATGAGTTTAAGGGTTTTTGCAAATGCAATGCCCTATTGAACTCCTACTCAAGCAAAGAATTCTCAAGCCATGCTTTGGCTATTTATAAGGAAGGATAGCTTATGAATTCCACTCATATTTCAATGCGGGACTTTTTCACACAAAGATCCCACATGGAAATATTGATGAATTCAACCCTTAGTTAAATAAACAAATGAACAAGTAACAAGTGTCATATGGTTAGGTGAGGACCAATTTCTCAATTGGTCCCCAAGGCATTTCACATGCATTGTGAACTAACCATGTGTCCTGGAGCCCCAAGTTGGGTTTGGTTAGGCCATTTTCTTTTGGCCCGTCTCCATGACCCATCACCCGGATCCACGGCCCTTGCCACATGCGCTGCCTCTGTGGCGCGCTGCCAACGTGGCACACTGCCACTTGGTGGTTGCCACGTGTGCAGCCACGTGGCACGCTCCTGTTGGGTGCGCTTTCCTAGCCTTTCGCGTGGCTAGGATTTTACTTGTTATTTGAAGTATTTTCCCATCTCACCAAATCCTAAATTTTAGCTCGACATTTGAGATTCTCCGATGCTCGGTTTTGACGCTCCAAGCTCGAATTTTCGACGTCTAAATATTTATTACTCGGGCGACTCATTAATTCTTTCGAATTAATTTGTCGTGATGGTTCGTTCATTGCTTGGGTGTGACCCGAAGGGTTCAGTTAAGATTAAGCTGTAATATTAATTATGCATTAATAATATTGATTGGAAGCGACCTCCACCTAGGCATTCCGATCACTTGACCTTACTGAATATATTAGCTTTCTAATAATTCTGAGCCCACTATCAGAATAATACACTTGTTCGAAGGACACCATTCCTTTCAATCTGTCACTTGTCCTTCCGGACAAGTGTGCTTTTAGTTTATAGCCCTTTTCCTATGTCGCTTAATGCCTCTTCATGAACTATAAGGTTAGATTATTTTGTCATCCTTATTACGTCCAGAAGTGTTTCTCGATTCCGAGTCTGACTGTAAATAAACAGATGATTTCTAAAATCCATCCGAGCATGGCCATGCATTTTACAGTCTCGCTCTACGAGAGGCCTTGTAAACAACAAAAACATCTTCCCTAATTTTAATAGGGGCATTTCCAGTCTTGTAATGTAGCTTCTCTTACTAAGAGGACCTAGCCGCCCGAGTGATGCCGTTATAATCCCCTGTTACGGAAAATGTTTGACAATCATCAAAGCGGGCTAGTACTCAAACAAGAAAGCTCACAATACTCATGGTCAAGGAAAAAGTTTCCTATAACAATAATGAGAAGTATACTTATGACGATTTTTTATCTCTTAAAGTATTCTCATAGGTCGGTCCGGTTATGGCTCTAAACTAATACCTATGCAAATGATTCATGATGATCATGTCCTTGTAGCACAAGAAACAGTGCTATAAATCAAACTACACACTAATCTCAATTAGGGATAATTTTCGATTATAATACTTTGACTGAGTTTAGAGAAACGCAAGTTTCAAAACAAAAGTCAAAGTAGAAATAGGGATGGAGAATGATTCAGAACGTTCTGCAATCCTAAATCATTCTTGTAACTCTGATACCTGCAAACTAGCATTAGTTAAAACAGATAAGAGAGTTAAATAAACACTTATCTTGCACCGTCGAGTACACGTCTCTGAAGGTAACCGATTTGTGTTGCATTGCCGTTGTGACAACCTTCCACAAGCTAGGGAATGCCATCTTGCTGTTTTGATATTCACTCGTCTGTGAACAATAGAGTTTTGATGATCTTCCTCAAGCTAGGGGATACCACCTTGTAGACACCTAAAAATCTGTCCCCAAAACCAAACCCGATGATGAACAACCTTTCACTGCCGTTATTAGTCGGGTTGAGTATTTAATCTTGGAGTGCTTAGATCCATATTTCCATTTCATAAACCAACCCAACTTCTAGACCATTTCCCCAAACCATAACTTATTTTCCTCTTTTCGTGCCTTTAAACCCAAAATAATTCATGTCGTGTCCTTTAAAATCATTCATTTTGCGTCATTTTTATAAAAACATTTAATATAATTTATTTTGGTCCATAATCTGGGACCAATGATTTGATAAATGGATGGGGTTTGAAAAGAGCTTTCCAACGATATATTATAAGCCCAAATCTGAGTTATAACGAATAAGTTATGGCCAAAATATTAAGCCAAGCCCAAACTGAACCTAAGCCCACCTTACCTACGACCCAATGATCATGTGGAGGGTCCAAATTATTTAATCCCATTCATAAACCAATTAGGATTAATTATAAACTTATATAAGTTTCTAAAAGATCTTAATTATTCTATTTGAAAAGATAAGATTAAAGAGTTTGAAATTGAATAAAACTTTTCTTTTTAAAAAACCTATTTCTATCCGAATTGAAAGACGTTCGATAGTCAGATATGATTTTTGTGCCTCATAGTTTTTATCCAAATATTATATGATTGGATATCCCTTGAAA
Organism: Chenopodium album; assembly: GCF_948465745.1. Taxonomy (NCBI): domain Eukaryota; kingdom Viridiplantae; phylum Streptophyta; class Magnoliopsida; order Caryophyllales; family Amaranthaceae; genus Chenopodium; species Chenopodium album. Next base: position 38,316,252 of record NC_137838.1, read on the forward strand.
TTATTTTTCCAATGATATATTATAATATCAATTCCGAGCTATAACGAAAAAGATATGAATAAAATATCAAACTTTATCCAAAACTGACACCGTCTCACTATTTTGGCCATATCTTTTATTTTACAAAATATTTTAATCTGATTCTAATTGGGTTAGAAAGTAGAAATATATTTCCAACAATATCTTATTTATCTTATTCCGATTTTTGGATCAAAAGATATGATAAAAACAAAAACCACAAAAACTGCTGTCAATCAACTCTACTTTTTAATTTAATTGTTTCAAAAGTTAAGGTAATATTGACTGAGGGTTTGGACCAAATCAAATGTACTTTTTAATTTAATTGTTTCAATTTGATTTATATTATAATTGAAGTTACTAACAGTTTATTCATGATGTAGCAATTCAAGGAAACGCAGAAAGTGAGTAATTAATCACTTAATTACTCTTATTTTTATTCTTATTGCTAGTATCATGATTAGGTTTATAATTTATATTTGATTTGACTAACAATTTATTGTTAATTTGCTTCCAATATTAATTTTTGTTCTATTATTATTTATTGATCACCATATTGCATGTTTAAAGGGAATATGTAATTGAAAATCACGCCTAATAATATAATTTGGACAACCGGTTTAGGTTCCTTTTTAATCTTGTTGTTTAATCAAGTGATCACCATACTTTAGAATTATATGTTGCACGAATATTAAACCAATTTAGAATAACAATAGTTTGGAGCAAATTGAATCTTTGTTTGCATGCCTTTGAGATTGCAGGAATCACTTTTCACTATAAGAATCGAGTAGAGGCCAATACGGGCGAATGTGACTCCATGACTCACTTCGTACCATCATCCCCGATCATCCTTTCGTGATTCTAAACCTTATGGAGTTAGTAATTTCATGGATTCTGAATGAGGTGTAACCTTCACGGGTCAATCGCTGTTGCCTTCGTTGTCCCATAATCGTGGTTGCCTTTTATGATATGTGAACGGTTTACAAGTTACTTAAAAACTTGTTGGCGGCTCCCTACTTTCCTTGTCCCGAATCGTATACGTCAATTCCCACTTCCTAAGAGTGCCAAGCATATTCACATATGCTTTACCGTCGGCGCACTTCGAACGACGCCTACACACCTGAAGATTGCTACGCCTGTAACTGCCTCCAATTTCCGCTGTGATAGTCTTCGAAAGACCACTGCTTGTTTAACCTTAATGTTGCTTGAATTTTGCTGTTGATGATTTTGGTGATGAAAATACTCTTTTCTTTGGGAATAGTTGCCAACACGACTCTTGTATGATGTATGACAATCCGATTTAGGGAAAGTTGTCAATGCTTCGTAACAATCTATCCGTCGAAATGTTGCCACGATGAAGCGACAATCCGTATCTCGGAAAATTTTCCAAAATCCAATTTTGGGAAAATTTGCCAATGCTTCGTAAAAATCTGTCATAAGAACTTTGCTATGATTGACAATCCATTTCTTGGAATATAACTCTTGAAACCAATCCACCTTGGAAACTTGCCAATGCTATGCGACAATCTTTTTAGGAAAATATTGCCACAATTGACAATCCGCATCATGGAGCATTTGCGAAAAAAAGAGTTGATCGACAATCCACTTTGGGAAAATTTTCCACTTACTGAAATGAATGACAATCCATGTTGAGAAACCTTTGCCAAAATTTATGATGAGTAGAGACCTACGACAATCCTTTAGGAAATTTTGCCATAGGGAACTGGGTGTATGAAAATCCAATCTGGGAAAACTTGCCAGCGAATCGATGAATGTATGACAATCCGAATTGGAAAAATTTGCCAAACAGAGAAGGAGCACGACAACCCACACTTGGAAACTTTTCCAGAGATGACAATCCGATCTTGGAAAAATTGTTGTTAAAGAAGATGCGCGACAATCCATATATGGAAATATTGTCGGTTGGGGATGACAATCCAATCTTGGAAAAATTGTCGTATAAGTGCTGCGCTTGCTTTTGAACCGATGCGTTGGTGCTTGTAATGAGCCAGTGCTTAGGCACTTAAGCTAAGTGAGACGATCGTCGTCAGGTTAATCACTTACTGCGATTGTAATCGAGCCGACTACTAATCATGTCAATTTGCTTGTAGGGGCTATTGGCGTACCAAGGAACCCGAAATTGCTGTATGAGGTCCGCATAATCTAATATGGGGCCATGTATCTCATTGCCGCACTGGCGCCTGCTGGAAGACTCTGGTGCCGTGATTTTCTTCTATCGCCAGGCGACAGCCTTGTCATCTAGCGCTAGAGTCGCTAAAAAATGTAGGTAATATTTTAAGCATTACCCCAAACTTGAATTAATGCACAAATAAATCTATTATTGGCGATCACTTAAATTATAATCAAATTAACCCTAAACAAGATTGTTAATCATCTTATTAAGCGTGATTACAAGTACAAATTCCCTTTAACCATGCATAAAAGGCGTGATCAAGCAATAACAATAAATATATCAAGCAACATAAGATCATAATCATAACAATAATCACTATAATAACAATTATGAAAATAATCATGTTAAAGCATAATAATAGCAAGGTTCTGGGCATGATACTAACAAGATTAATAACAAACCCTAACATGTCAATAAACATCAAAGATCAAATATATAGCCCTCACATGATACTAACATGAATATTAGGAAAGACAATAAAAGGCATCATAGAAATCATAATAAACATATTTGATATTATAACCTTTTTCCTAAACATGATACTAGGAATCATTGTTGTCATTCAAAACATCAAATTAAGGAGTCATGTAAAACAATATTAGCTTGTATAAGGGTAATGCTTGAGCAAGCACCAAATCCCTATTGGAGTCGCCAAAAAATGTTGGGAATATTTCAAGCATTACCCAAACTTGAACCCTCCTGTGATCATACACTTAAGTATGGTGACGTCCAAAGGGAAAGAAGTTAGGGCAAAAGAGTCGCCAACAAATTTTAAGAACTTGTAAACCGTCCACAGGGTGAAGGTTACACCCCTTAATGATCCATGAGATCGTTAACTCCAATAGGTCTGGAACCATGACTTGAAGTTCGGGGATGAAGGTTCAAATCCAATCTAAAAGAGACTGAACCTGCCCTAATAATAGGCCTCTACTTTATTATGCTCGTATTCATGTGCGCTTTCCGACTAACATGCAATCAATAGGTGTACCCTAAACCTGTTTATCTATGTTGGTTGAATATTAATGCACAAATAAAACTTTTATTGGCGATCACTTGAATTATAATCAAATTAACCCTAAACAAGATTATTAATTATCTTATTAGCGTGATTACAAATACAAATTCCCTTAAACATGCATAAAAGGTGTGACCAAGCAATAACAATAAATATATCAAGAAAAATAATAATAAATCATCAAAATAATAATTATAACAATTATAATCATAAATCATAAAAATAATTATAATCAATAATCATGTTAAAGCATGATAATAGCAAGATCCTAGGCATGATACTAACAAGATTAATAACAAACCCTAGCATGTCACTGAGCATCAAAGATCAAATATATAACCCTAACATGATACTATTAGGAAAGACAATAAAAGGCATCATAGAAATCATAATTGACATTATATTCTTTACCCTAATCATGATACTAGGAATCATTGTTGTCATTCAAAACATCAAACATCCTAGATACTAGGAATCAAAATAGGAACCTAGACATGATTTCTGTATCATAATATCAATAAAACAATTAAAGCACTTACTTGGATGCCTCGTATCTCTTTCGAATAACAAAATACACACGTTAGTAACTTCAAGGAAAATATAAAACAAACAATTAAATTAAATAATTGAAAGAGGGATTTGGGACTAAACCCTAAGAAATTAAACTTTTCACGTCTAGGGAAAAGGCGACTTTGAACTTTGCTAGGTGTGTCTAGATCTTGTGAATGCGGAATTTTGTTTGAGAAAGGGCTAGTTTAGAAAAGAGAGAGAGAGAGAGAGAGTAATCAAGAATTTCTTGATGAGAGTCTGTGATAGTTGATGAGAAGAATTGATGATTTAAAACGAAGGTTTTAGGACGCTATTTATAAAGAAAATCAGCCGGATATGATAAAAAATGAATTAGAGTTTCGAAAAGAATAAAACACGACGCTGTCGCCAAACACGCGCCTGTCGCCAGACGCCAAATGTGTCGCCAGGCGACAGACGTGTCGTACGGCGCTGCAATCAGCTTTCCACGCGTTTTCATATTTTGATAAAGTTTAAGCGTACGAAAGGGTAAAACTGTAATTTTCTTAAAAACACTTCTTTTATTCTAAATAAAACTCTTAAAAGTCAATTTATCAATGCTAATAAAATTAGGATTTAAAATAACCTTCTACAAGATTCTAGAAGACTATAATCAATCCTAATCGCATTAGGAATGATAAATCAATAATAGGCCCTCCTCTAGATCATTGGGCCGCATATAAGAATCAAACCAGGCCCAGTTTAGTAATTTTGCCATAAATTCCTCATTATTCATCGGAATTGAGCTTATAATATATCGTTGGAAAGCTCTTTTCGAACCCGACCCAACTACACCATTGTTGGACCCTTGCCATGGACTAAACCAAACTGGATTGGCTATTTTATTAAAATAGGGTTACAAAAATAGAGAGAAATAAATGAATTAAAAAAACTAATCCGCAACACTAGACTTTCCACACTTTCACTTCATTCGATCATGATTCGACGTGAAAGGTACTCATCACTAGGTTTGGTTTTGGGGAGACACAAATGGGTGTCTACAATAATATTCAACGTTCACTTAATAGGTGTTTCCTTACCAAGATTGTTCTTGATACCCTTTTTTGAATATTCCAAGAAACGAATAGACTCATTATTTAGTTCTAAACCACAAGTAAGTAGCAAACAAAGTGATAAAATTGCATGAAATTTTAAATTATTCCAAAACCTGAATGGTCCATCTTATGATAAATGGTTTTTCCGAATGTTTTAAGAGTATCACTCTTTATAAAACATTTATAGAAATCACACCCATATCTAATATGCTTGATTTCTTTCATGCAATTGTGAATGTTGTCGTTCACTTATTGCATAGGTTTAGCTATAACTACTTTGCTGATCTTAGCATCTTCATTACTGATCACTTTCATAATAAGATGATAAAATTTGAGAGTGTCATGGATTATATGTGATTTAGGATTTATTGTCCAAGTGATGGATCCCACCCATTTTCATGATTGAGACCTTCAACTTGACAACCTACAATTATTAACGTTCAGCAACGAACTTTCCATAGAACATCTTCTTTATTATCGCCATTAAGGCAACAATATTCTCAACATATTTTTTAGTAGACTTCCTGATGATGCTTTGCTTGGGTTTCACTCCAAACGGCTCACAATGATTTAGGATACCCTAATCACTTGTGATCATGGAAATTTTCCTTAAATTCCTGCACATTACACATGGATGCATGTCCATGTTACCATTCTCAAGCCACGACTTATTGTTAGCTCGCGCTTATAAACAGCTTCCTTGTTAAGGATCTAATCCTTGTTAAGGTTTGTGCTTGCAACATCAATTTTCTAATTGTATTTGTTTCCACAAGTCAAGAACTCATCCTGTTACTTATCCAAATACATTGGATGTTCTTGGCCACAATCTAACGATCTATTACATAGATTCAGGTTGATTGGTACTACATTCATACTTCACAAGCTCTAAGCAAGTAAGTTGTGCAACGATTCCATATCATAGCGTACATGATGGATTAAATAGCAGAGTAATTCTCAATCTTTTTCCATTCATGTGACATTTTAGCTCATTCAGTTTCACTGAGTCTTGCTAAACTGTTTGCTGTGTAATATGGTTGAAAGTCTCTATTAGAGTCTTTCATGTTTGACTTAGTATTTAGCCTAGATTATACTTAGTTCAAACATTTACTTAGTTTTTATACATACGGGTCGAAAGTCTTTCAAAGTCCTTCAATTCATGTTTAACACGGTAAAATCCTTTACACGTTCAAACATTTTATTAAGTCTATACAATAGATCTTATTTTATTAAGCATTTAGCATTTGATGGTTATTTCACAATAGAGTTCATAAACTTTTCGTTGGACCTTTATATAATTTACTTTTGCTCCCACTAAACTTCTTATTCATAAGAATTCCTATGTTTCTCCATAAGTCAATCCTCTTATTAACTTCATGAGAAAACATGTTCCAATTCTTATATGCAATGCTTCCACTAATCTCATGACGGATTCCTTGAGCTTGCTGATGAGTGGCATTTATGCCACTCTTTTATCCTTTTTCTCTAAGGATTCTCCCCTCGTTTGCACTTGTTTGGCCCTCTTTCTAAGCATTTTTACTTAGTTTTGCTTTCTCTTTTCTTTCTCCTTTATCCTCCCTTTTATTAGTCTTCCCGCTTTGTTCTTACTATGCTTTTCATGCTTATGCTTTGTAGGAACCATCGAGATTTTCAAGAGGAGGAAGCTAAGCTCAAAGGAGGCTAGAGGAAGCATGATTCAGAAGAGGTTCGGCCGAACCTCCTGATGGTGTGGCCGAACCAAGGTGTGGCCGAACCTGCTCAGTGGTTCGGCCGAACTTCGAGGCAGGGGCAAGATGAAAATCGGCAGTTTTGCAGGAGTGGCCGAACCGCAGGAGTTCGACCAGACCAGGATCAGGGAGGTTCGACCGAACCTACCCATGGTTCGGCCGAACCTACCCTGTAGTCCGGCCGAACCTTCCCATTTGTTCGGTCGGACCTCTCCTTTTGTCAGCTGACTCTGTACGGACTATATAAGTCTCTTTTTTAGAACGTTTTGGGGGATTAACTTAGTTTTAATTTTCTACATTTTTAGCTTAATCTAGAGAGAGAAACTTCATTAGTAGAGAGGGAAAGTGTGGATTTCTATTGATGAACTTGGATATTGAAGAAGGAGCTTGATTGAATCTTTGTAAATCTTCATCTTCAATTAATGAGCAATCTCTTACTCTCTTTCTTTACTTTTGTATCTAGTTTTGTTTGCTTATTTTGATTTTCCTTCTTTGCTTATTGATCATGTTGATGCTTATTGATTTGATGATTGATATTGTCTTCAATATGATTTGTGAGTAGTCACCTAGCCAAGGGTGTGGGGATGGTGTAGTTGTTAATTGATTCATGCTTATGATGTTGGGGTTATGTTAATGGTGATTAAAGTCTTTGTATGCTTGATATTCTTTGGTCTTTCTTGTAAGTGCACATTGCTAGTTGATCAAAGATGAGTCTTTACTAACAAGTAACGGAAGTTGACTTAGTTGAGATTCATTAATATCGATAATTCTTTGTTTGCACCTTCTAATATATGGTTCTAATGTGGAAGCATAGAGGCTATGTTAGGAGGAATCGATTAACCCCGGAAGGCGGTTAGATCGAGCTTTATTTCGATATTCTTGCATGCTTAGTTTACCATTGCTTTGCTTCTGTGTTATTGCATGATCAAGTGACATCTACATCCACCCACTTCCCTTGGTGTTTAGTTATATTGATCTTTAATCATTCTTAATCCTTAGTTTAATCTCTTAGTTATTCATACTTCTTGTCCCGAGATAGCTTAAAGTCTTAAGTAGTGAATGCGGTGTTTATGCATGTCTCCCTGTGGTTCGACCCCTCTATTTACCCTATACACGTATTAGGTTGGTAGAGCGTTATAAATTAATTTGACTTAGGTGTAGTCGCTCAACGACACGATTATTTCCTTGTCAAATTGGCGCCGTTGCCGGGGACACGGTTTCCATTGCTATTTCATTGCTTGTTTAAGACTATCTCACCTTTATTTGTTAGTGTTTGCTACTTTTGTTACTTGTCAGTGCTTACGTTCTTCTTAGCTTTGTTGTATGACCAGAGGACGAACCCGCTCAAGATCTTTAATTCCCATCGATCCAGAGCTAGAGAGGTCTTTGTCCCTACTTCGAAGAGAAGCAAGAGCAAGGAGTAGAAATTCCCGCACTCCAAGGAGAGGAGTAAGAGAATTAGAAGATACTCCACCCTCTTCGCCCTCAAGTGAAGAATTAGATAGCCCTAAATCATCTTCGAATTCAGAAATCAACCCTTTCTCAACCTATAAGTTTGGAAGTAAAGAAGGTTCTAAAATGGGAGAGAATACGCCTTTGAGTCGTCTTGGGGCCCCCGAAGCTTTTAGAGCGCAAAGTGGGATCCTAACTCCTACTACTCAAGCCAACAATTTCGAGATCAAGCCTAATTTGATTGCCTTGATTGAGAGGAAACAATTCTCGGGTGGAAAGTTTGAGAGTCCTCATGAGCACCTAAAAGAGTTTGAGAAATATTGTGACACAATAAAGGCCAATGGAGTGACTCAAGAATATATTCGCCTCAAAATGTTTCCATTTTCGCTAATTGGGAGAGGTCTAGAATGGCTAGAGAAGGAGGTGCCCCCTAATTCTCTCACGACATGGGACCAAGTGACTACGGCTTTCTTGAGGAGGTTTTATAACCATAGGAAGACCGCCGAGGCTCGGTCTTTGATTCAAGGTTTTCGCCAAAAGAGTGGTGAGTCTCTAAGTGCGGCATGGGAACGATACAAAGAGCTTCAACGTCAATGCCCACACCATGGGATACCCAAATATCAACTCATTCACACTTTCTATGGAGGTCTCACACCTCAAGGAAGAACAAGCCTAGACGCCGCGGCCGGTGGTCCAATTATGAACAAAGGAGAGCATGAAGTGGAGTGTATTATAGAGGAAGCCGCAAAGCACTATGATGATTGGTACGAAGGAGAAAGGGATGCTACTTCTAGCAAGGGCGTTTATGCATTGGAGCAAGCCAACGCAATCAACAACCTTTCTACCCAAATCTCCAAAATGACCAAGCAAATGGATGAATTGATGAAAGAAAGGTCCAACCCTCATGGTAATATCTCCCCTTCAACCAAGGGAGGCAATGGTATGGATACTTCATCTCCCTCTTCTTACAATACAATGCCCCAAGGGTGCATGTTTTGTTCTAATTGTGAAACCTATGATCATGATACCTCTCATTGTGTCTATGCTTGTGAAGTTCAACCCCCTTCCCATGAACATGATAGTAATATTGAAAATGACAATGCTATGAATTTTGCTCCTAGAATGGGAAATGTAGGAAACTTGAGGCCAAACTCCAATCAAATGGGGAATTGGAATCAAGGTGGAAACCGTGGTTGGAACCAAAATGGTGGTGATTATGATAACCAATACCATGGTGGGGGAGGCCCTTCCAATTTCAATGGAAGAGGCTACTCTAACCAAAGAGGGTATGGTAATCAAAACCAACAACCTAATCCCCGATACCAAGACCATCAAAATCAAAATTTTGGTGACCAAGGTAACATGGGAAACAATCAACAAATCAATGTTCCTAACCAAGGCACCGGAGGCAATAGGGGCCAATTTGTTTCTAACTATGCCCAAACTAATAGGCCTCCGGGTTTCCATCAACCCCAACTTCCTCCACCTCAACAACCTCTTCAAATTGAAGCCCCTCCAATAGATCCCGTAATGGCTAAATTAGATGCTCTTTTAAAAATGCGTGAGGAGGATCAAAAGAAACATGAAGAGGCTCAAAAACGAATCAATGCTCATATGAAAATGCTTGAGACTCAAATTGCTCAACTTGCATCTAATTCGTCCCCTTCTTCTTCTTCTCCTTCTTCTTCTCACATCCCAAGTCAAGGAGTCAACCCAAAACCTTTATATGCCGTGACAACAAGGAGTGGGAAGGTAGTAGGGAGTGACCCTTTAATTGAGGAAGAACCCCAAGAAGAGGCGGAGTTAGAGAATGAGGGTGAAAAACCCAATGAGCCATTGAGTGTTGAAAAAGAAAAACAGGTTGAGGTGCTCAAGGAAAAAGAAGCCACCCCCTTGCCCCTAAATCGCCAACTTAGAGAGGAGAAGCTACCCTTTCCACAACGATTTGTGAGAGCTAAACTTGATGCCCAATTTGGGAAGTTTTTGGAAGTCATTAAGAATTTGCATATCTCCGTCCCTTTTGTTGATGCTATGAAGCAAATGCCCCACTATTCCAAATTTTTGAAAGATCTTTTGAGTGGAAGAAGGGAGTGTGAGACGGTGAGTTTAACCGCCAACTGTAGTGCAATTCTTTCCAACAAACTACCTACCAAATTGAAAGATCCGGGTAACTTTTCCATCCCTTGCTCTATCAATGGCATTGAATTTGATAAAGCCTTGTGTGATTTAGGAGCAAGTGTGAGTCTCATGCCCTATTCTGTCTACCAAAAGCTTAGTGTAGGAACCCTCTCTCCCACTAACATTACTCTCCAACTAGCGGACCGTTCCGTTAAGTTCCCCATGGGCAAAGTTGAGGACATTCCCCTTAGGGTAGGAAAGTTCACATTCCCCGTGGATTTCTATGTGCTAGAAATGGATGAGGATGAGAGGATTCCTATAATTTTTGGTAGGCCATTTCTAGCCACTTCTAGAGCTATCATCGATGTGAAGGAGGGGAAGATATCCTTGAAAATTGACAATGATTCTATTGAGTTTGATTTGAACAATGTCATGCAACAACCCTCCTCAAGTGGTGAATGCTTTAGGGTAGATATTCTTGATACGGTTCTTGATGAATTTTCTCGCTCCCACTTGCATGCCACTAATGATCCCCTTGAAAGTGTGTTGTTGAATGAATCAAAGATAGGTACTCACAAAGAAGACATACAATTCTATGAGGATTTGCTTGAGGAAAGCAAGGAGTGCAAAGGCGCGAGCATGGAAGAAGAGGCTCCTTACATTCACGACCTCTTTCAAGTTGAAGAAAGAGAAGAGAGTCCCAATGGTAAGGGAGCACCAAAGGTAGACTTGAAACCTCTACCTTTGGGCTTGAGGTATGCATTTCTTGGTCCCAACGAGTCTTTCCCCGTGATTGTAAATTCTAATCTAACGGAGGAGCAAACCTCCCTCTTGATCAATGTTTTGAGAAATCACAAAAAAGCTTTGGGTTATACTATTGATGATATCAAGGGTATAAGTCCATCTTTATGTATGCACAAAATTGATCTAGAGGGAGATGCCAAACCCGTCAGGCAAAGGCAAAGAAAGCTTAACCCTTCCATGCAAGAGGTTGTACGGATAGAAGTGGCTAAGCTTCTTGATGCGGGAATTATTTACCCAATTGCTCATAGTGATTGGGTATCTCCCGTGCAAGTTGTGCCTAAGAAAGGGGGCATGACGGTAGTGAAAAATGATCATGATCAACTAGTACCCACTAGACTTGTTACCGGTTGGTGCATGTGTATTGACTATCGCCAACTTAACACAAGTACATGCAAAGATCATTTTCCACTACCGTTCATTGATCAAATGTTGAAAAGGCTTACAAAGCATTCCTTCTATTGTTTCCTTGATGGTTACTCGGGATTTTTCCAAATCCCAATTGACCCTAAGGATCAAGAGAAGACAACTTTCACATGCCCCTACGGTACTTATGCGTATCGTAGGATGCCTTTCGGGCTTTGTAATGCCCTCGCAACATTCCAACGTTGCATGATGTCCATTTTTAGTGATATGATTGAGGATGAGATAGAAGTCTTCATGGATGACTTCTCCGTTGGAGGAGCCACCTATGAAGATTGTCTATCTAATTTATCTCGTTGCTTAGAAAGGTGTGAGAGGGCTAACCTCGTGTTGAATTTGGAAAAGTGCCACTTTATGGTCGAAAGTGGGATTGTTCTTGGGCACAAAATTTCCCATGCCGGCATTGAGGTTGATAGAGCCAAGGTTGAGGTAATCGAAAAACTTCCTCCCCCCACCAACGTGAGGGAAGTGAGGTCTTTTCTTGGCCATGCCGGGTTCTATCGGCGCTTTATTAAAGATTTTTCAATGATCGCTAAGCCTCTCACATCCTTGTTGCAACAAGATAAGGAGTTTGTGTTTGATGATGCTTGTCAAAAGTCATTTTGTAGGTTGAAAGAAGCCCTTTGCACCGCTCCTATTGTCCAAGGCCCGGATTGGTCTCTTTCATTCGAGCTCATGTGCGATGCAAGCGACGAGGCCATTGGATCGGTTCTTGGACAACGAAAGAATGGGAAACTTCATGTCATACATTATTTGTCTAAAACTCTCAATGATGCCCAACGAAACTATACAACTACCGAGAAGGAGTTCCTAGCGGTTATCCATTCATTCGAGAAGTTTAGAACCTACCTCATTGGTTCTAAGACAATTGTGTATACCGACCACTCGGCTCTCAAATATTTGATAGGGAAGAAGGAAGCTAAACCAAGGTTGTTGAGATGGGTTTTAGTCCTCCAAGACTTCGATTATGAGATGAGAGACAAGAAGGGAGCCGAGAATGTGGTGGCGGATCACCTCTCAAGGTTGGGCGGTGCAAGGTTTGAAGATGACGGCTTGCCAATAGAGGACGCTCTAAGAGATGATGTGCTTTATGTCCTTGAAGTGAAATCGGAGCCTTGGTATGCGGATATTGTGAATTACTTAGCTTGTAGTGCCATACCACCAGATTTCACTTCACAACAACGTCGAAAACTCAAGCACGAGGCCAAGAGATACATTTGGGATGATCCCATTTTATTGAAAAGAGGGGTCGATGGTTTGTTGAGGAGATGTGTCCCCAACGACGAGGTTCAAAGTGTTCTCCATATGTGCCACTCTTCTCCTTGTGGTGGGCATATGAGTGCTCAAAAGACCGCCTCAAAGGTCCTTCAATCTATGCTCTTTTGGCCTTCTCTATTTAAGGATGCGTGGATATTTGTCAAAACTTGTGATAGATGTCAACGGATGGGGAATATTTCTAGAAGGGATGAAATGCCGCAAAATCCCATCCTTGAGCTTGAAGTTTTTGATGTGTGGGCTATAGACTTCATGGGCCCTTTCATTTCTTCACATGGGAACAAGTATATTTTGGTCGCCGTTGACTATGTGTCTAAGTGGGCGGAGGCCGTGGCTTCTCCAACGAATGACTCTAAGGTGGTGGTCAACCTTTTCAAAAAGGTGATCTTCCCGAGATTTGGTGTTCCAAGAGCAATAATTAGTGATGGGGGATCGCATTTCAAGCACCACACCTTCGTTCGACTACTTGATAAATATGGGGTTTCTCACAAGCGAGGGCTTGCATACCACCCTCAAACGAGTGGCCAAGCGGAGGTCACCAATAGAGAGCTCAAGGTGATTTTGGAGAAGACGGTTGCTAGGACAAGGAAGGATTGGTCCTCCAAACTTATTGATTCACTATGGGCTTATAGGACCGCCTTCAAAACTCCAATAGGGACCACTCCCTACAAGCTTGTCTATGGGAAAAATTGTCATTTTCCCGTGGAGATGGAGCATCGAACGCATTGGGCAATCAAGCAAATCAACTTTGATCTCCATAGTGCGGGTGAGCAAAGGCTTCTAGAGCTACATGAGTAAGAGGAGTTGAGGATGAATGCCTACGATAGCGCAAGCATGTATAAGGCGCGGACTAAGGCTTGGCACGATGCTCAAATTGTCAAGAAGGAATTCGTCAAAGGCCAAAAAGTCCTCCTATTCAACTCCCGCTTGAAGCTTTTCCCGGGCAAACTTAGGTCAAGATGGAGTGGGCCGTACATTGTCACGGAAGTGTTTCCTTATGGAGCCTACGAAATTTCCCAAGACGGCCACTCCCCTTTCAAAGTCAACGGTCACCGTCTCAAGCCCTATCATGAAGGATTCCCAAGTGATGAACCAGTTTCTGTGACACTTCTTGATGTGCATCGTCAATTCGACCCTCCTTGATCAACTCAAGGAACGTCGAGCTAACGACGTTAACCAAATGCGCTTCCGGGAGGCAACCCGAGTTTCTAACCCTTTTATACTTTTTCTTTTAATGTTGCTTCTATTTTTCCATCTACGACTTTGGATTTTTGGGTTTTGATTGTGCTTGGGCTTTAGATATACTTTGCATCTAGCATGATTGTAATGTGTTTAGATGTGTGTTAAAGGACTATTTTTACTTGCGTGATTCTTTTTGGAAGTTTGGCCGAACCACTTCATGTTCGGCCACTGTAGCAATTTCAAGGATTTATGGCAACATTCTGCCAAAAACAAAAATATTGACTTCTGGCAGAAGGTTCGACCGAACCCATGGGAGGTTCGACCGAACTTATACTGTAGTGCGGCCGAACTTCCCTGGTTCGGTCACTCCTTAATTTTTAGAAATTTCCAGCAACTTTCTGCCAGAATTTGGAAATTTGCAGTTCCAGCATAGGTTCGACCGAACCCAAGTATGGTTCGACCGAACTTAATTCGTAGTGCGGCCGAACTTCTCTAGGTTCGGTCACTCCTCTCTTTTTGCGATTTTGCTGGAACTTTCTGCCCGGATTTTAAAATGTAGAGTTTTGGCAATGGTTCGACCGAACCAAAGGGGAGTTCGGCCGAACTGTTACTGTGGTTCGACCGAACATACCCTCGGTTCGGCCGAACCTATCTTCAGAATCGAAAAAAAATGCTGCCATGTTTTCTATTTTGCTGCATTTTCGTGAATATCACTTCCATATTTGTCACCTACCCCATTCTTCTCCTTCTCACTCTAAACCTCCATTGCACCTCCCCTTACAACCTCAAATCTCCATCAAAATCACTCCAATCTTCATCCTTTCTCACTTATTTTCCATCCTTCACTCAACTTTTGCAATCTCTACTAAAAATTCCTACCAAACAAACCCATCTTTCCATTTTCCCCAATTTCAAGGGTTTAAGTGCTTCGGTGTTTTTGGTTTTTTACTTCCTTCCAATCAATTGTGGTATGTTTGTCCTAGCTTTTGCAAGTTTATTTCTTTAATTTCTTATAGTTTTACCATGTTTTACATATTTAAGTGTGAATTATGGTATTCTTGAAATTATTAGTAATGACTTGTTTATTTCATGTGGTTCTTTGGATTGACTTGTTGCAATTGATTGGTTGTTCAAAGTAGAACATGTTCTTATGATGATTATGCATGTTTATCTTGGTTTTATTTTGATCTCAATGTAATTGAGTGTTGATTTCATAGTAGGGTATTCATGTTACCATTTTATGATTGAGAAATGCATGAGTTGGATGTTATTGGAGATTGTTATTCATGGTTTTGGCTTGATTTTGATGGTTTGATGATTGGATATCATGGAAATAAGGGGACATCATGCCAAATTTCCCTTAGACCTTGTTAGGACTAATTTAGGAATGACATAGGAATCCTTATTCAAACCTTGGTCAAAATGTATTCATGCGTGCCTTGAATTGTATACTCTCAAGCATACACTTTTACCTTGGTTAAGTACTTGGCTTCTTATGTCATTTCCTATCAATTTGTTCTAATGATATGCTCTTGGTGAATTTGTAGAACCACGATGTTCGGCAAGGGAAAAGGAAAGTCAAAGAGGAAGAGGGTGGGAGAATCCTCAGCAACGCAATTCCCACCTCCTCCCGGCATCAACGATCATGGCATTATTGCTCCGGACGAGCAATTTTGGCCTATATATGCATCACTCATCAAGCGTCCGATTAGGTCCACAAGGTTCTTTTGCCCTCAAACTTTGAGGAAGCTGGGAATATTGGATGAGGTGACTAGGTTGGCTCAAAACTTTGGTTGGGGCGACTTCATCCACCTCCACGCTCACACTTACGAGCGTGTGACCTTGGAATTCCTTGCCTCCCTCCGCAAGGAAGTTTTTGAGCCGGAAGATGTCGATGAGGATCCTCAACTCATTATACACTTCAGGATGTTCAACGAGGATCACTCTCTAACGGAGAGTGATCTAAATGAGATCTTCTTTTGGCACGCCACTGGCCTTGATCACCCGTCTGAAATGACCTCCTCCCATCGCATTCTTTACAACGAGCAAGAGTGGTGGAGGAGCATCACAAACAAGGATAGGTTCCAAACTAATACCTCAAAGGTCAACAACATCATCCATTTAGCCTTGAGGTATTTTGTACGGCTTCTACAATACGCCGTGTTCTTCAAAGCCAACCTCGGCTCCATGGTAAAAGACGAGGTTGCTTGCCTATTCTTGGCCGACAATCCTCAACGGCTAAAATTTCAATGTTCCTCCACCTTAATCCATAAGCGCCCTCCGTCACAGCCGCTTCCTCAATTTCACTACTAGCAAGCGCCGTTTTATCCTCCTGGTCGATAGGGAGATCGAATGGTGTATCCTCCCGGACCCCGACCTCACTACGGTGGACCACTCCGCTCCTCTCAAATGGAAGATCCCTCAGCAAATCATCCCCAATGAGCTAAGGCGAACTAGAGCCCGGGGTGGAGCTCCTCAACCTCCACCGGTCCTCCATCAAGAGCAAATCAATCCCCCCCTTAGCGGGGGAGGTGAGGCATCTTCTTCTTCTTCCTTTCCTCCTTTTGATTTCAATGCCCTTCGTAGTACCCTCGATGATATTCGTCGAGACAATCAAGCTTCCATTGAGCAATGGGGGTACTACGCGAGGACGAATTATGACAATCTTGTGCAAGCGGGCATTCAAGCGCCCTATGTGAACTACCCTTACCACCCTCCTCAAGAGGGTCCGGTCAATCATTGGGGACCCTATGATCCTCAACACCCCACCCCCCCTTGCTACGCCTATTGGGAAGGTCCCATCGACCCTACCCAACGCGTTGGCACCCCCCCATACGACCCCTATCGTCCGGGTGGGTGTGATCCGGCTTATGACCCGGCTTCCGCATCCACCCCCGCTCCTTTTGATGGTGGTTGGGGTGCCCAAGGGTGGCCCTATGAGCACTTTAACCAACCCTTCCACCCTTTCATGGACACTCCCGGGTTTGATCCTAACAACCCCCCTCAACCTAGGGGGCGAGGAGATGATAACCAGTGATGCTGTGGGAACTCTTCCCTTTCCCCCCGATCTTCTCACTTGTCACTTTTGCTCGGGACGAGCAAAGGAATAGCGTGGGGGAGGATGTCCTTTTGGTTGGTTGAAGTGTACATAAGAAGGTAGAGTGGTAGGGTAGTTGCTTGCACATGAGGAGGATAGTGAGGATAGTGGCTTTGTGGTATTGTTGTGGCGGTGGTGATGATGTTGGTGATGTTGTGATGGTGATGTGATGAGATGGTGATGTTTTATGATTATTGATGTGATGATGATGATGATGTTTTATGGTTATTTTTGCTGATTTCTGATGATTTTCTTTGATGATCCCCGAGTCTTTGTAGGTGGAGATGCTCCCGAAAAGAAAAAAAAAATCCAAATTTCCCGAAACTCCAAATCCCCTTAATCCAAACTTTGTAGACAGCTTTTTATTAATTTTTCTTCTTTTTGTTTGATTCTTTAGTCTTTTTCTTTGTTTTCTAACCTTTTCTTGTTTTGTTGTAGTTTCTTTTGTTTGGCTCACCTTTATTGAAGCTTGAAGCGGAGATGTAGGACGTTAAGGAGCAACACTAGCTCCCTTGGTGAGATTGGATATATTACCTTGTCTTATATTTCAAGCGGCATTCGGTGAGACCTTTCCTCTCTTTCTTTTCCTTTTTCTTTGAGCGCTTAGTTTAGGTCTAGTTTAGGAAGAGTTGAATGGTTCGAGGTTGATTGATTTTGGTTCCAAGGAACCTGGGATCGTTGATGTTGATATCAACGATCACTTGTATGTCCATTGGGATTTATTTGATTTACATGCCTTGATTATGAACCTTTTTAATTTCTTCCTCCCTTTTGTGTGTTTTTCTTGTTCTCTCTTGTGTAACGAGCATGACTAAGACAAGTTGAGACACTTTTGATGTGGATTTGCTCATTCATTTGGATTCAAGAATTTATGTGCCTTTTTGATGACATGGCTTTGAATGCTTACCTTCCTAGTTGATGAGGGTTTACACGGTTTAAGAATGCTTAAGGTTGAATTAGACACATTGTAAGCTAAGGTAGCCCGGTTTAGAACTCTTGATGACGTTTGAACCCCTTAGTTCACGGGAAAGTGGTAAGATGGTGTTGCTCTCCGTAGTGAATAGGATTCCCTTGGTTGGTATTTGCTTATTTTTATCCCGTGTGAGCGTCATTTGTTCTAGCCTTCATCACTCTTGTGAGCGGCGTTTTGGATCCTTAACTATGCATGTCTTAATCTTTGTGTTGGTAGTTAGCTCCCGAGATCGTGACCAAACAACTTTAAAGGAGGAAGAGGGCATTTCTTCTCATTTTTCTTTGTTTTCTTTGTGTTTTGTTACAAATTGGTTTTCATTTTTACATCCACCCACTTGCTAACCAACTTGGGCCTCATTCCCCTTTCTTGATCTAGCCATATTACAAACCTATCGGCCTATGTTCTACCAACCCTTGTAGTTAGTGAAGCATTGGTTTTTGAGGTACGAATTCGAGAGTGTTGGTTTTAGGGCAAGAAAGTTGTGAATATTGGTTCAAGTGAGATTTTGAAAGTTATTCATGAAAGGAAATATTTGCAAAAAGTTTGTGAGGAAGGATGCAACGTATGAAGTTCAAAAAAAAAAAAAAAAAAAAAAAAAAAAAAAAAGGGGAAGGAAGAGGAAGAGGAAATGATGAGAGAAATGAAGTAATGTTATGAAATTTTGTATTGAAAGTTGTAATTTGAATTTAGGTTCAATTCTTAGGTGGTTCTTGAGAGATGGCCACTCTTTTGCTTCACTTAGGATTTGCCACCAAAAATTTTCAAATTAATTCCCAACCTTAACCCTTAGCCATGACATTACAACCCAAGTTAAGACCTTTGGACTTGGAGAAGTGCGGTCAGAGAACGGTGGAGGGAGATAAATTTCAACCCTATGGAAAGAGTGTGCATAGTTGAGATGTCGGGATAACCTCATGACTCCACAATGAATTTTTTTTCCCGGTTCCCTCGAGGAACCATGAGGAGCTAACTTGGGGATGATTTGAAGCTAGTGGAGAGAACGCGGACCGTCTAGGTTGGAGCTAGGGCAGAGGATGAAATCATTAGTTCTCTACGCTTAGCTTAGGTTTGTCTCCCTCAACCATGAGCATCTTAGAACGTGTTCCCCCTCTTTGAGTTGAGAAAAGTAAGCATTATTTGATTCATGTCCCTATGTTAGAGTCCATTTGGAGCATTTCCCATCGTGAAACTTGATTGATTTTCTTAACCCTTGTCATATTATGCTTGTTGTGTGTGTTGTCTTTTTGTTTTAGTATTCCTTGCTTGAGGACAAGCAAAAGGCAAGTGTGGGGGATTTTGATGAGTGGCATTTATGCCACTCTTTTATCCTTTTTCTCTAAGGATTCTCCCCTCGTTTGCACTTGTTTGGCCCTCTTTCTAAGCATTTTTACTTAGTTTTGCTTTCTCTTTTCTTTCTCCTTTATCCTCCCTTTTCTTAGTCTTCCCGCTTTGTTCTTACTGTGCTTTTCATGCTTATGCTTTGTAGGAACCATCGAGATTTTCAAGAGGAGGAAGCTAAGCTCAAAGGAGGCTAGAGGAAGCATGATTCAGAAGAGGTTCGGCCGAACCTCCTGATGGTGTGGCCGAACCAAGGTGTGGCCGAACCTGCTCAGTGGTTCGGCCGAACTTCAAGGCAGGGGCAAGATGAAAATCGGCAGTTTTGCAGGAGTGGCCGAACCGCAGGAGTTCGACCAGACCAGGATCAGGGAGGTTCGACCGAACCTACCCATGGTTCGGCCGAACCTACCCTGTAGTCCGGCCGAACCTTCCCATTTGTTCGGTCGGACCTCTCCTTTTGTCAGCTGACTCTGTACGGACTATATAAGTCCCTTTTTTAGAACGTTTTGGGGGATTAACTTAGTTTTAATTTTCTACATTCTTAGCTTAATCTAGAGAGAGAAACTTCATTAGTAGAGAGGGAAAGTGTGGATTTCTATTGATGAACTTGGATATTGAAGAAGGAGCTTGATTGAATCTTTGTAAATCTTCATCTTCAATTAATGAGCAATCTCTTACTCTCTTTCTTTACTTTTGTATCTAGTTTTGTTTGCTTATTTTGATTTTCCTTCTTTGCTTATTGATCATGTTGATGCTTATTGATTTGATGATTGATATTGTCTTCAATATGATTTGTGAGTAGTCACCTAGCCAAGGGTGTGGGGATGGTGTAGTTGTTAATTGATTCATGCTTATGATGTTGGGGTTATGTTAATGGTGATTAAAGTCTTTGTATGCTTGATATTCTTTGGTCTTTCTTGTAAGTGCACATTGCTAGTTGATCAAAGATGAGTCTTTACTAACAAGTAACGGAAGTTGACTTAGTTGAGATTCATTAATATCGATAATTCTTTGTTTGCATGGTTCTAATGTGGAAGCATAGAGGCTATGTTAGGAGGAATCGATTAACCCCGGAAGGCGGTTAGATCGAGCTTTATTTCGATATTCTTGCATGCTTAGTTTACCATTGCTTTGCTTCTGTGTTATTGCATGATAAAGTGACATCTACATCCACCCACTTCCCTTGGTGTTTAGTTATATTGATCTTTAATCATTCTTAATCCTTAGTTTAATCTCTTAGTTATTCATACTTCTTGTCCCGAGATAGCTTAAAGTCTTAAGTAGTGAATGCGGTGTTTATGCATGTCTCCCTATGGTTCGACCCCTCTATTTACCCTATACACGTATTAGGTTGGTAGAGCGTTATAAATTAATTTGACTTAGGTGTAGTCGCTCAACGACACGATTATTTCCTTGTCACTTGCTTTTAATTCTAGCATTTATTTAGATTTTCAAAACCCTTAGACTATTTTCATAGTCACTTCCAAAATCCTTGTTTAGGAAGGCGGTTTTGGTATCTATTTTTCCATATTTCATATGAGCAATTTTGCTAAAACAATCACGAAAAGACTTTAGCATTCCGATTGGTGAATAGGTTTTATTAAAATTAACTCCATGAATTTAATTGTATCCTTTTCAACCAATCTAGCTATGTATGCATATACATCTCCACATTTGTTAATTTTCTCCTTGAAAACTTATTTGCAATCGATAGGTCTTTCACCCTTCATGCAAATTAATCAAGTTTCAAACATGATTTTCAAACATGGGGTCTGTTTTGGATTTCATGGCCTCTAACCATTATTCGGAATTTTAGATTTGTCGTAGCTATCTTATAAGGCATTATTCCTTTACTATCTAATAGTTAATAGAATGCTTGTAAGTCTTAGGTTTATTTCTAACTTAATAGAAAATTTATAGGATTCAACCCAAGCCTTTGGTGAATTCTATACCTATACGGGGTTATTGCATCAAACACTGAGTTTCAAGGCGCTTTTAAAGCCCTTTGATTTTCTTGTTCTTACTCCAACTTTTCAAAAGTTTGTGAGAAATGAATTCTATTTTAAGGCACTTGTAAGGTCCTTTTGAGTATTCTTAATCAAGTATTCTCACAAAGCCCTTTAAGGTCTTCCAAGATTCTCGGTTCCAGTTTGTTGCTAGGCCTCGATTGTCATCGAGTTCATTTTCCTCCCACTTGTCATTTTGAAAATGTGTTTCTTTCCAGAAAGACACCACTTAGAGCAACAAACATTATGTTCTCAATTAGGTTGTGGAGGTAATGCCCGTGGTGTCACTTGAATTCTTACAAAGAGACATGTATATTGTCTTTGGGTAAAAGTTCGTTGTAAAACAAACAATTAGCTCCCACTTGAGCTATGTTAGCCTTTAATGAGCCATTAAGCTCCCACTCAACCACCTAGCTCCTGCTAAGACGGTGAGCTCCCACTGAGTCACTTAGCTCCCACTGAGCCAGTGAACTCCCACCGTGGCTAAGAGTTTTAGACATATACTTGAAAAGACATTTAGAAGTTAATTCTATCCATAACTGAATATGGCGTCCTTTCTTAGCTTCGACATTTTGTTTAGTGTAACATTAGTTCTTTGTGCAAATCTTAAGAACTTTATAGGAAGGGATGTGATCCATCATTGTTCGAGTCATTTTTAAATGGCATCGAGATCTCCATGAAGACACACTATGTTCTTTGTGGAGTTATTTATGAAAATTTCAATTTCATAAATTTGTGATGGTCACGCTTGGCTCAAGCAAACATTGCTCGATCTAATCTAGACATTTTGATATCTTGCCAAGCCGATTCTGTACTTCACTGAACTCTTGAACTATTCAAGGTCTAGTTTGTTCACATTTGATGAATATAGCCATATTATTTCAAATTCTTATTCTTCGTGAAACGTTGAAGTAAATGAATCCTATTTAGCTTTCGGAGTCAATTGTCTATACCAAGAATAATAGCTCTTTTCTTTGTCGATTTCAACAAGTAATACTTGCTTGTCTTAGAACGATTTCGAATTAATCAACTATCAACAGCCTATCTAATAGAGCCTTGACTACGTTCTTATCGATGTGACATTGCTAAAGATGTTCAGAACGCAAATCATGCCCATGACTTTGAGATTTTTCCAGTTTATCATGTTAAGAAAATGTTTGTCTATAATCAAGCATTCTTGACTCATGGTTTTGACAACCATGCCATTCAAATAAATTTGCAATTATTGCTCATTGCTTTGAATGTGAGTCTTTCCGTGTGTAAACAAATCAATTGCTGATTATGGAATACAATAACCATTTATTTGTTCCAGCCTTAGCTTAAAGGTCTATAAACAAAGCATACGACCTTACAACTGATGTAGCACCACATGCTTTATTCTAAGCTTGTAAGTCGATAACTTAGCTTATCATCAATAGTTTGAGGTCACTTTCAAAGTGGAACACTCAAGAAGTATCCGATACTTTGTGAAGATAATGAGTTGCTAAGTTAACTTCAATAACATGAATTCTTTAGTAAAATGGAATCTCATTCCTTTTCTTTGTTCCTCGTTTCTTATATTTCTTATCATACTTTATATCATAATCTTTAAGAACCATATCTTTAAGAGTCTTTGACTTTTATACTTTGTTAGGCATAATTAAGCATCTAATGCGCCGTAAAAAAAAAGTTTCATCTTTTCCTTTAATTCATGCTCGAATTACTACATCAATGAGTCCTACTCATCTATGTATTAAGCGAAAAGATATGTTGGTTGTCAATATTGACAATTTGAGTTTGCAACTCAACACTACATGTTTTATCAAAACTACCTAGTATTTTGAATACATGATGTCCAACCGTCCTTAAAAGTCATTTATGAGAATTGTATTTTAGAAATGCTTTACTTTTATTAAAGAACCATTCTCAAAGATTTCCTTTACTAATCATGGAAAACAATACAGTTTGATTTGGAATTCTACAAATATAAGTGCAAAGTATAACCATTTATCAAGTAAATAACATAATAAGTTTGAAAATTAAAAGGTATTCATGCAAATTTTCAATCTTATTAAACGTCTTATCCACGCATTTAATTTGTCCCCATTTGGTGAGAATAAGTCAATTCCAAGATCCAAGGAAACTACGAGTGGCTAAGCATGCTTTGGCTTGTCTTAGCACTCAATCCCCCAAGGTAAGAAACAATTTGCTAATGGCTCCAAGCGACTCTTGGTTGAATAAATCGTCGCATCTAATGCTCTCTCAACAATTTATTCACTTTGCCACGACATGTAATGACTCCATCACTCATATCGTTGAGTACAACAAAAACCGACTTGCATGCCCGGTATGCCTTATGAGTCTAGGGAGTAGTAGTGATGCCTCGCTTTGGCGTAGCCCATCACTACTCTCAATAGGTCGATAAGTGTTGTTTTGGAATGACAAGTATTACTCAATATTATTAGGGACCTAGGGTTTTTATGTTGGTTGATTTAAGTGAACTTAATTTATCATCTCAACATTTGAAATCCTAAACATGCATCTAACATATAATTCATATATAAATAATCATGAATATTAAAGAAAAAGAATTTTGATGCATATTGGCAACTAGCATGACCCCTTGAATTCTTCAAGTCTTCAAAAGGTCTTCTTTTGCAACTTTATGGCTTTGTCTTCCAAGAACCTCCATCTTCAAGATTTGACAATAATTATGCAACGATAGTATCTACGACTAGGATTAATCTAAGTATTAAGGTACAAAAATACTCAACGGTATGCAGACCCTATTTAGATTTACAAAAATACATCATGGATCGCATTCCGTATTTTCTATCCTAATCGGGCTCCACTAGTTGCCATTTTTATAAAGCGTGTGAGAGAATGTACATTCCATTCATCCATTCACTATTTGTGAATGGCCCATGCATATTACAACAATAAATAAGTAACAATGCATAAACACGTGATAACTAGTAGCTAATCTAGGTGGTTAATCCAATTAACACGCATAATTAAAACTAGTCAAAGTTATTTTAACCGATTATGTAAATAAGCGCAATTCATATTTGAAGCTCCCACTAAATTTCGCATCTATCTTAATTAATCCAATTAATTAAGCCGGTAAAACCCAATTATTTGCCAAAATAAAATTTGCAAATGCCGCTCTTGAAAAACCGAGGCCTAGCCTTCAAAATTTATTAAAATAATTAAAACCAAATTAGATTAATAAAATTTTTAAAACGGAAAAATAAGCAAACACGAAGCCAACTGTACTTAAGTGATTCACGCACTACATACGTGCCATATGAAAGTCAAGGTTGTCTAACAACCCCGCAATATACGGCTTGGCTCATGTGCTTTCACCACACCACGTAACATTAGCTAGGTACACCCTAGTAGCGTTTGCTACGGGTTACAAGGTGCTAGACACAAGGCCACGACTGCTTGCCCCTTACACCAAAACACCAAGCACATACACGCACTAAACGCTCGCACACCCCACGCACATGGCCGCACACATCGAGCATGCCCTTGGCAGTCACATGCGGGCTGCTATGCAGGCCGGCTAGCTAAGGGAGGCTTTACCTCGATTTGCGTGCCAAAGACTCGGGATTTTAATCCCTAATTTTGCGTGATAATTTTTTAATTCTAAATTAATTTTAGAACTAATTTTCATGAGCAAAATTGAAAATTTAAACAAGTCTAACTTAAATAAAAAATCATCCAAGTGCATGTAACCTAAATTATTTCCAAGAACCACTCTTTAATAAAATTGGTTTAACTTGGTGCAACAAAATAAGAGGGCAATTACTCACTATCAATTTAATTAATTTAAATTAATTTTGAGTTTTTCACAAAATAAAAGAGAGTTAGAAAAATGAACATAAGTCTAATAAAGATTCTAACTTATTTCACACTTAATGCAATTAATTTGCAATTATGTGAAAAATAAAACCAAGCTTTCAAACACAAATTACCCACAAAGTAATCATGCCTAAAGAGGTTTAAAATTGCATATAAAATATGTATTGAACCAATTACATAACCACCATAAATATGCAATTAATTTTCAAGATTAGAAAAACTTATATTTTTGTCGTAAAAAGGAAAAACCCCTCGAAAAATGCATTTATGGTCGTTTTTTGGCTAAAAAAGAGTCTGAAAGGGTAAAACCATTTCCAGAACGCCTTTTCCACCCAAAATTCATTATTTTTGGGTCAAAATCTGGGTTCGGGAGCTGAAGTCAGCTCTAATACAAGGTTAAAATGGATAAAACGAGCTACTAATCTAATTAGCAACTTATAACCAGAAAAATTAAGCCATAAAAATACCTTGAAAAATATTATGATTTTAAAATAAATGAGCGAGGCTCTTATACCGCTGTTAGGGTTTGGTGAGTCCGACTCACCGCGGAAACAAACCCAAAAACAAGACCGCACTCGTAATAAATAAAACCATAAACATAATTAAGTTAAACACAAGATTAAGATAAAACGATTACCTTTTGGAGCGTGCTTCGCCCGACCGAACGGGCTCTTACTTGAAAGCTTAGCCTCCAACGGAAATCCACCCGCAAGAACTACTACTGACGTTTAGGCCCGTTGCTTCTAGTTTAGCGAGGCCCGACCAAAACCCGAATATTATATGAGTTTAAGGGTTTTTGCAAATGCAATGCCCAATTGAACTCCTACTCAAGCAAAAAATTCTCAAGCCATGCTTTGACGACTATTTATGAGGAAGGATAGCTTATGAATTCCACTCATCTTTCAATGTGGGACTTTTTCACAAAAAGATCCCACATGGAAAGATTGATGAATCCAACCCTTTGATAAATAAACCAAGGAAAAAGTAACAAGTGTCACATGGTTAGTTGAGGACCACTTTTTCACTTGGTCCCCAAGGCATTTCACATGCATTGTGAACTGACCATGTTTCACCCAACCTTGAGCCCCAAGTTGGTTTCGGTTGGGCCACTTTCTTTTGGCCCGTGTCCATGACCCATCACCTGAGTCCACGGCCCTTGCCACATGCGCTGCCTCTGTGGTTCGCTACCACGTGGCACGCAGCCACTTAGTGGCTGCTAACGTGGCTGCCACGTACGTTGCCACGCTTGCTGGCACATGACGTTTTGCCATGTGTGCTGCCACGTGTCACGCTCCTATTGGGCGCGCTTTCCCAGCCTTTCCCGTGGCTAGGATTTTACCTGTTACTTGAAGTATTTTCCCGTCTCACCAAATCTTAAATTTTGGTTCGACATTTGAGATTCTCTTATGCTCGGTTTCGACGCTCCAAGCTCGAATTTCCGACGTCTAAATATTTATTACTCGGGTGACTCATTAATTCTTCCGAATTAATTCGTCGTGTCAGTTCGTTTATTTCTTGAGATTCTCTTATGCATTAATATTACTGATCGAAAGCGGCCTCCACCTAGGCATTCCGATAACTTAACCTTACTGAATATATTAGCTTTCTAATAACTCTGAACCCACTATCAGAATAATATACTTGTTCGAAGGACACCATTCCTTTCCGAGTGGGCTTTGGATCTAGGCTTCGAGGTCTCAGATGGTAAAGAAGAGAAGGAGGAGAACCAAACTGAAGAAATCCCGGCTGAGGTCCTCCCTGAGCAAAAAGAAGCAAGCCTTCCTGCTGCCAAGAGCAGCGGAGCAAGCTCATCAGCCATGATCTAGCCACCCCTGAAGCATTTCTGCAGCGGTATGCCATTTCTTATTTTCTCCGATCTATGAGCCGTGTACTTTTGCATTTACCGACTGAGGAGTCTGGTTACCAATTTTTATCTTTTTTCTTCTTGATGTCTTTCCGGCTAACAATATCATCCGGCCTTTGGCCGTTTTAAATTTAATTAAATTTTCCGACTGAGTCGGCTTGTTCAATTTGTTTCAATTTTTGCACTTGCAATTTTGCCTAACTCTTTTATAGCATGAGACATTCAGTACACATACTACCCTTGCCCCTGGCGGCTATGTGGTTGGTTTCTATACTTCTCTGATTGATTGACTTGGGAACTTTTGATACTTTAAAGTGTATGAGATGTTCCTAAGTCAATCAATTATTGTAGTGATTGCCCCAAACCAAGTACACAACCGTCCACACATTCAAACAAGTAGGCGTTTACCCAAACCGAGAAGTAGCTATACTACAACCCTTCTCCTTTGTCTAGGGTATTCCCAATCCAGCTATACTATCTTTTGATAAGGCAGGAGGCAAATGACTGCCTGACAAATGACCCTTAGACAGCATAGGAACCATTAGGGGCACCTACAATCCATGGCACTTTGTCCATTTACCCCATTGTGTGGACTTGTGCAATTTTGTCGAATAATCTAAGTTATAACTTTAATCGGCAGCCGGCTGATGTCACTAGACATCCAACTTTTGAGCTTAAACATTCTTTACATTATTTTGGTCAGACGGCTATGAGTTGATTACGTAGGGAAAATGTAGGTCGTTTTCTAATCTCCCCATAGAGCCAAACAAATTTATAAAAACTTAACAAACCTAATACGAGTATAAGGTAATTCAAGTGTCAAACCCAAAGGAATGAGTAGAAGAAAGTTGTAGCCTAGGTCAAGCTACATCGAAGATTGTAAGAAGAATTGGATTGTAACTAAGGTATCAAAAAGCTAAACAAATCAAAGAAATTTAATATCCTAAACAATAAGGATATAGGTTCCACATGCAAGTTCAATTATTATGCAAATCGATGGATGACTCAATTGATTCAAACATTGCAAAGGACAAACAATAGTTGCAATTAATGGAATCCAAAAGCTATCTCCTATAAGCCAAGCTAGGGTTCACTATGAAGGCCTAACAAGGAAAATCGCAATCAAATTTAATTAATTAAAGCAATTCTTAAATCAAGGGTTCATGTCATTGGAATTTGCTATGCAATCTAGATTAATCTTATTGGTTGATCACTCCAAGTCTAATTAATCACATGCACAACTATGTCAACCACTTTAATTGCAACAATTCAATTAACCAAGAATCGTCAACTAACAATAATCATCAATCAAGCATGCCTCCCCTTCTCCCTAGCTACTAATCTACTCACTAATCATGGTAGAATTGAAAAACAAAGCAAATTGAATCACAAACATCATCCTTTCAAGCTTAATCAAAGAGAAAATTAAACATTTAACAAACTCTCAACCAAAGATCAAAATATAAATAAAACATTCAAGGATTAAAAGAAATACCAAGCAAAAGTAAATTCAAATGACAGAAAAATCTAACAAATTTTCATTGATTGAAAATGTATTCCAAGCTCAAAATTGAAATCAAAGATGAAATTGAAGTACAAAACAAGTAATCTCAAGTTTCTCACTCTGCTATTTAAGGAAATAAGTCTCAAGTACATTAAAATCATCTAATTTCCCCAGCAACGGTGCCATTCTAACGTACGGAAAATGTAAGTCGTTTTCTAATCTCCCATAGAGCCAAACAAATTTATAATCACTTAACAAACCTAATACGAGTATAAAGTAAGTCAAGGGTCGAACCTTAAGGAATATGTAGGAGAAAGATATAGCCTAGGTCAAGCTACTTCAAAGATTGTAAGAAGAGTTGGATTGTAACTAAGGTATCAAAAAGCTAAACAAATCAAAGAAATTCAATATGCTAAACACTAAAGAAATAGGTTCCACATGCAAGCTCAATTATTATGCAAATCGATGGATGACTCAATTGATTCAAAAATTGCAAAGGACAAACAATAGTTGCATCTATTGGAATCCGAAAGCTATCTCCTATAAGTCAAGCTAGGGTTCACTATGAATGGCTAACAAGGAAAATCATAATCAAATTCAATCAATTAAAGCAATTCTCAAATCAAGGGTTCATGTCATTGAAATTTTCTATGCAATCTAGATTAATCTTATAGGTTGATCACTCCAAGTCTAATTAATCACATGCACAACTATGTCGTCAACCAATTAAATTGCAACAATTGAATCAACCAAGAATCATAAACTAGCAATAATTATTAATCAAGCATGCTTTCCCTTCTCCCTAGCTACTAATCTACTCATTAATCATGGTGGAATTGAAAAACAATACAAATTGAATCACAAACATCATCATTTCAAGCTTAATCAAAGAGAAAATCAAATATTCAACAAATTCTCAACCAATGATCAAAATTCAAATCAAACATTCAAGAATTAAAGGAAATAGCAAGCAAAATTAAATTCAAAGAAAAGAAATCTCACAAACTTTCATTGATTGAAGATTAAATCCAAGCTCAAAATTGAAATAAAAGTACAAAATAATCAATCTTAAGTTTTTCTCTCTACTTTCTTTCTCTTCTATTTATAGAAATAAGTCTCAAGTACATATAAAATCGTCTACCCCTAAAAAGGAAAAGTCAAGACTATTAATAACAAATCGAGTGAAGGGAGGCGGAGCACCCCCGTACACATGCACCAGGACGCCGTGCGTGCACACAGCAGGGTCTGCGCGCACGCATAGAGGGGTCTGCGCGTGCGCACCTCTGCTGTGGTGCTCATTGTTTGGCTTCCCTTTCTCGCTTGTTGATCCTTGCGCTCTTGTGCATCCTCATCATTGGCGCTCTCAAGGTGATTCCCGCGAGGGGGGTAGCCTTTTAATCTTCAAATATTTGCACACTCCGGACCTAAAATCAATGAGAAAACATCCGTAAGGGAGCGACAAACAATATTTCTAAACATCAATTGCAAGAAATCAAGTAAAAGTGAGAGAGAAAGCAAAAGGAATAGAAATTAAACTAATATAGCTAATTAGGAATAAAAATCATGGAAAACTCATAAAAGTGAACGAAAAACCATAATGAGCTATAAAGACGGAAAATAAGAGAAAACTAGAAAGATCATAAGAAAATCAAACGAGAAAATATAGAAAAAGGAATCGAAAACTACTCTATTGAGCGCTATAAATGACGTTCATCAAATTCCCCCAAGCTAGAATTTTTTCTTGTCCTCGAGCAAAACAAAATGAAACCTAAGGAAAGATGATGACATTATTTAAGCAAAGCAAGAAACAAGAAAACAAGAGAATATGAGAATGTACACTAACTCCCTTTCGTAGGAATCACGGTCTTTTTAGCAACAAATGACAAGCCATTTAAACCTCTAGATCGTTGTAGAGGACGAGTAATGCTCTTATAAGGGTTTCCTAAGAGAATAACCCATAACTCTTAAGTAAAATGAGGCAAAGCACAAAATTAGAGAAAAGAGAAAGTTAAAACCAAAAGAGAGAAAAGTGCTCTTACAATGGACTTTTGCAAATAGAAAAAACACAAGTAGATACCAAGCTTCCTAACAAACAATAGTAAGCACATTCTGAGATATCTAGGGTTGATTGAAACATAAGACATGCTAAGTATAGAGAACTATAAAGACTCAATACACTTTCATCTCAAAACATTTTCATCATATTCTCCCAATTATCTTAAAATCTACTTTTAGCAAGCATCTCTATGATTCGTCGAAGGAACCGAAAAACATCTTCATCATTGGTGCACTCGAGGTGATACCTGCGAGGAGGGCAACCTTTTAATATTCAAATATTTGCACACTCCGGACCAAAAATCAATGAGAAAACATCGGTAAGGGAGCGGCAAACAAGATTTCAAAACTTCTCTTGCAAGAAATGAAGTGAAAGTAAGAGAGAAAGCAAAAAGAATAGAAATTGAACTAAAATAGCTAATTAAGAACAAAAATCATGAAAAACTCATAAAAGTTGAAATTCAAGATCAAAGTTGAAATCAAAGATGAAATTTAAGTACAAAACAAGTAATCTCAAGTTTCTCGCGCTACTTTCTCTCTTCTATTTTCGGAAATAAATCTCAAGTACATATAAAATCGTCTACTTCCCCCGGCAACACCGCCATTTTGACGTAGGGAAATGTAGGTTGTTTTCTAATCTCCCCTAGTTCCAAACAAATTTATAATCACTTAACAAACCTAATAGGAGTATAAGGTAAGTCAAGGGTCGAACCCAAAGGAATGAGTAGGAGAAAGCTATATCCTAGGTCAAGCTACTTCGAGGATTGTAAGAAGAATTGGATTGTAAATAAGGTATCAAAAATCTAATCAAATCAAAGAAATTCAATATTCTTAACACTAAGGATATAGGTTCCACATGCAAACTCAATGATTATGCTAATCGATAGATGACTTGATTGATTTAACCATTACAAAGGACAAACAATAGTTGCAACTAATGGAATCCAAAAGCTATCTCCTATAAGCCAAGCTAGGGTTCACTATGAATGGTTAACAAGGAAAATCACAATCAAATTCAATCAACTAAAGCAATTCTTAAATCAAGGGTTGATATCATTGAAATTTGCTATGCAATCTAGAGTAATATTATCGATTGATCACTCCAAGTCTAAATAATCACATGCACAATTATGTCAACCAATTTAATTGCAACAATTCAATCAACCAAAAAATCATCAACTAGCAATAATCATTAATCAAGCATGCTTTCTCTTCTCTCTAGCTACTAATCAACTCACTAATCATGGTGGAATTGAAAAACAGTACAATTTGAATCACAAACATTATCATTTCAAGCTTAATCAAAGAGAAAATCAAACATTCAACAAATTCTCAACCAAAGATCAAAATTCAATTCAAACATTCAAGAATTACTGGAAATAGCAAGCAAAAGTAAATTCAAAGGAAAGAAATCTCACAAACTAACATTGATTTAAGATTAAATCCAAGCTCAAAGTTGAAATCAAAGATGAAATTGAAATACAAAACAAGTAATCTCAAGTTCCTCTTTCTACTTTCTCTCTCTTATATCTCTGGAAATAAGTCTCTAATACATATAAAATCTTCTACCCCTAGAAAAGCAAAAGTCAAGGCTATTCATAAAAAATCGAGCGAAGGGAGGCGGAGTACCCCCGTGCACACGCACGAGGCCAGCGTGCGCATGCACAGCAGGGTCTGCGCGCACGCACAGAGGTGCGCGCGCTCTGCTGAGGTGCTCGTTGCTTGGCTTCCCTTTCTCGCTCGTTAATCGTTACGCTCTCGTGCATCCTCATCATTGGTGTTATTGAGGTGATGCCCGCGAGGAGGGAATCCTTTTAATCTTCAAATAATTACACTCTCCGGACCTTAAATGAATGAGAAAACATCCGTTAGGGAGCAACAAACAATATTTCAAAACTTCACTTGCAAGAAATCAAGTAAAAGTAAGAGAGAAAGCAAAAATAATAGAAATTAAACTAAAATAGATAATGAAGAACAAAGATCATGGAAAACTCATAAAAGTGAACGGAAAACCACAATGAGCTATAAAGACGAAAAATAAGAGAAAACTAGAAAGATCATAAGAAAATCAAACGAGAAAATATAGAAAAGGGAATCGAAAACTACATACGCTATTGAGCGCCATAAATAATGCTCTTCTGTTGACCAATTAGGTCATTCAATCTTTACCGTCTGCATGATTAATTAGAGCACTTGGTTACTCGGATGGGACATACTCTCTACGACAATTCCACCAGGATGGGCGTTGCTGGACGCCTTACTCATATTGGAGCAGACGAATTTATAATGTGGAATATCATCCGGCCGTTGGCCTATTAGTTTGAACTTTTATTTAGCCACGAAGTTTTTAACTTAGTTTTATTCATCTTGTTGACCGTCTGTGCATTGCACATGCGTTATTTTAACACTATGCATGTATATATATATATGAGTTAAATAACAGAATTGGTTTTCATTTACAAAAAATTTACAAATCTCAGAAGTAGTTTTTTTTTTTAAAGTTGTCTACATTCCAAGTTCTGGGCAGCCGCCTGCCGTTTGGAGTTTCCAGGCGGTAGGTGTCATTTATTACTTCTTCATAGATTTGGTTGCCTCCATCTTTCGTGCTCATTAGCCCTACCGGTTTCCTTCATCTTGTGTAACACAAAGTCCCCAACTTTTAAGGGTCGTGTTTTCACTCTTTTGTTGTAGGCACGGGTCATTGTCAGACGGTAAATCTCATGAATCAAGGCGGCATTGCCCATGTGTTCCGAGAGCGAGTCTAATGCTAGTCGCATGACCTCCTAGTTTTTCTCTTCATCGTATATCATGACTCATAGAGTCAGCTCATAATGCTTGATGGGCAAGACGGCTTCGACACCGTAAACCATGAGAAATGGGGTTTCACTGGTTGCCCCTTTTTCAGTTGTCCGGATGGCCCATAGGACATGAATTAACTCTTCATCCCATAAACCACCGGCTCTTTCAATTTTCTTTTTGATGACGTATAAGATGAGATTGTTAAAGGATTCAACTTGGCTGTTTGCTTGGGGTCGACCGATTGATGCAAAACAATGTGAGATACCTTGATCTCCTAACAAAGTCTTGAGCATAGGCGTCTCAAACTGAGGGCCATTATGAAACACCATAGACATAGGTACCCCATACCGGGTGATGATATTCTTCCAAATGAAAGAGATTACATCCTTTGTCTTGATGCTCTTGACCGCCTCTACTTCCACCCACTTGTTGAAATAATCTACAGCCACTAGAATATAGCGCTTTCCACCTGGTGCAGGCGTATAAGGACCTAGAATGTCCATGCGACATTTAGCAAACGGGACTGGGCTATGGATTGATGTAAGGTTGGTGGTCGGCTAATGGATGAGCTTTCCAAATTTCTGGCACTTGTCACATTTTTTAACCATCTCCATGGCGTCGCCTCAAGTGTAGGCCAGAAGTAGCCTTGTCGCCTAGTCTTGACAGCAAGGGATCTGCCGCCTATGTGGGAGGCGCAATATCCCGAGTGCAAATCTTTGAGAACTTATTTCCCCTTTTCTAGGGTAACACACTTCAACAATGGTTTTAGAAAACCTTCCTTGAAAATCTCTCCATTTCTCATCTCGAATTTTACAGCACGTTTCTTTTGTACGACAGCAACCTAGGGTGAATTAGGGAGCGTACCGTCTGTCAGATATACCCGGATGCCATCCATCCAGGTAAAGCTTTGGCCGAGTACTCCAATGGGCTCTTCATCAGATATACTCCGTTTTTCCATAACTTCCCAAAAGACTTATCGAGGCGTATCACAAGAGGCAAAAGATGCCAATTTTGACAGAGCATCCGCCTGATTGTTTTTAGACCTGGGCACTTGACTGAGATGAAATTCTTCAAGTGTTCCCGCTTTAGCTTTAACCGCCTTCAAGTATTTGATCATTCCCGGATGGGTGGCTTTGTATTCACCATGGTATTGGCTAACGACTAGCTGAGAATCTTAGCAAGCGTTAATTTTTGTTGCCCCTGCCGCCTTGCACATGTGGATGCCGGCTAGCAAGTCTTCATATTCTGCCTCATTGTTTGAGGCCTAGAACTTGAACCGTAGTGCATATTCATATTTATCTGCTTTAGGAGATTGGCAGATTATACCTGCACCACAACCGTTCATAGTTGAGCTCCCATCTACGTACAATTTCCAAACCTAATCAAGGTTATCCAGAGCAACTAACCTTGTTATTTCGACAATGAAGTCAGCAAACGCCTAAACCTTCATTGCCTTTCTTGGTTCGTAAGTTATTTCAAGACTTTGCATTTCAATAGCCCATTTGAGCATTCTGCCGGATGACTCCAAGGTTATCATTGGCCTCTTGAGGGGTTCATATGTGTAGATCACCGCCGGATGTGCCAAGAAGTAAGGCTTTAACTTTTTAACAGCCATGTAGAGAGCAAGGCCAAAATTTTAAACCATGGTGTACCGGAGTTCAACATTTCTGAGAACATGGCTAATGAAATAGACCGGGAGCTTAATACCGTCTCTCTCAGCAAGGAGAACGACACTAAGAGCATGATCTGAGACTGCTAGATACATGTAAAGCGTCTCCTTTGGTAGAGGATTAACAAGCCTTGGCAAGGAGTGTAAATGTTATTTCAATTTTTGAAAGGCTGCCTCAGCATCTTCCCCCCATTCAAATCAAGCCTTCTTCCTTATTGCTTGGAAGAAGTAAAGGCATTTGTCACCTGACCGACTAAGAAATCTCCCAATCGCAGCCAGGAAACCGGTGAGCTTCTAAACTTCCTTGATAGTGCGGGGTGACTTCATGTCAATCACCGCCTTTATCTTCTCGGGGTTAGCCCCTATACCCCTTTGATAAATCAGGAATCCGAGAAACTTCCCCGACTCAACACCAAAGGCACATTTTTTAGGATTTAACATGTCCTTATGCCGCCTGAGTGTGTTGAAAGTTTCTCGGAGATAAGCAAGGTGATCCAATTGTAGCTTGAATTTGACTATCATGTCATCAATATACGCCTCTACATTCCTCCTAATCTGATTGATGAAGTGATCGCGGGTGAAAGTAGGTCGTTCGGACTACTAACCCTAACCAAATTAATCATTTATAATACCTAAACTTACACTAAACTAGTTAGTGGCAAGTAAAGGGTCGAACCCAAAAGGACTAAGTGCATTAATTTGTGCCAACTAGACTACTACGAAAGGTTGTGAGATATAGAGAGATTAAACCAAATACTACTAAGAGCAAATAACTAAAACTAGGGAAAGTGGAATCCAATTACATCAATATATTAAACAACATCATACAAATAGATGAAAATGCCCTTGATTAGGAACATCAACACATTTAACTCACTCTCTCACAATTAAGCATGTTAATTATCCTACTAAACTAATTCACTCTCGTGCAACTAGCCTAGCAAAGGTATGGAAGAATTTAGGGCTCTCAACTAACTCACTCTCGCACAATTGATTGAAAGCACAATTAAGAGCATAGAATCGATTAGCTAGAAAGATTCTAATCCATAAAAACATCACCCATACACAATAATTAAGAAATAATTTCATACTAATCATAATCAATCATTCAATTCATTAATATCACCTTCATCCAATTCCCTAGAACAAAACCTAAGCTAACATAATGAAGAAATCAATGGAAAACAAGGTAAAATAAGAATAAAAACAAGATTAAACAAACAAACTAATTAATCTACTCAAATCAACAAACAAAAATAAAAAATAATAAGAACTAAGCAAAGAAATAAAGATGAGGGAAAGTTAGAAAATGCTCATTGAATAGATGAGAAGAAGTTCCACAAAGTTGCTTTTCAACCTCTCAAAAACTCCATGGAAATCCAAGCTTTCTCTCTCTACACTACTCCTAAACTAACCCTAAGAGAGAGAAAATATAGGCTAAACTAATCTAATCTATCTAAAAAAAATGTTGATTGAAAGTTTTTAGAAAATAACCCCAAAAGGGGTATTTATAATACAAGGCTTAAAATAAAACAAAAGAAAATAAAATAAAAATAAAACTAAATAAAATAATTAAAATAAAAAAACTAAAATAAATAAAAAGGTAATAAAAAAATGAAAACAAAACACAAAAAAAACCCCCCAAATCCCATCAGACCCACGAAATCCATATACCCCCTTCAATCGCTTTTCTCTTCGTGGCTGCTCTGAACTTTCATCACCAATTCACGCATCATCATCACCGTTCATACTCCATCATCATCAGCAATTATCACTCAATTACCATCGTTCATCAACCACAATCATCTAGCATCACCAGATTCTCGGCCTTTGGATTAATTTAAGAAATCGTGGTCGTCCAATTTTCATAAAAATCACGTGAAAAGTTCGTGATTGACCCACAATTGCGCGCCCACACAGAAGTCGTGAATTGGTCGCGCATAACTTACTGCCTACAATCTGTTTTGGAGTCCAATTTGCGCGCTTTCTGACAGGGCTGCGTGGCCGCGAATTGTCTTGGCTGTGAGTTTGGGTGTTGGGCGAATTGCGTGGCTGATAGGTGAGTGGTTTGGGTTGGAGTTTGGTGGTCGATTGTGGGTGGTTGTTGTGCGCTAAGTTGAGGTGGTG
Organism: Chenopodium album; assembly: GCF_948465745.1. Classification (NCBI taxonomy): domain Eukaryota; kingdom Viridiplantae; phylum Streptophyta; class Magnoliopsida; order Caryophyllales; family Amaranthaceae; genus Chenopodium; species Chenopodium album. Next base: position 38,353,354 of record NC_137838.1, read on the forward strand.
CGAGTAGGGTGAGGTGGCTGGTGGAGTCGAATTGATGGGTGGTTTTTTGGTGAATTGAGGGAGCAGCTAAGCTACTCTGGTGGTTGTTTGGTGTGTGGAAGAGGTGGAGCAGGGGAGCTTAGTTGTGGCTGTGATAGGTGGGTGCTGGTGGCTGCTTTTGGTGAGTAATTGGGTTGCTGGTGGTTGTTTGGTGATGTAGGTTGCGGTTTAGGGGAGCAGGGAATTGGTTGGTGATGGTGGTTCAGGTGCGGCTAGGTTGGTAGTTCAGGTGGTTTTTGTTGGTAATTGGTGGTGATGTGCGTGGTTGTGGATTGGTGGTGGGTTGATGAGGCTGGTTTGGTTGGTTAATGTGGTTTGGGTGGCTGCTGTGGCAGTTGGTGTTGGTGTTGTTGGGGGAAAGCAGTGCTGGAGCTTGGTTCAATTTTGTGCCTCGAACCTCGGACCTTGAACCCGATCGACCAAGGACCCGAAAACACCTACAACCAAAACCAACACAAGGGGATTTTTAAAAGATAAAATAAAATAAAATAAGATAAATAAAGTAAAATAAAATAAGATAAATAAATTAAAATAAAATGCTAAAACTAAATAAATAATAAAATTAAATGAAATAACATAAAATAAAGAAAACAAACTAGAAACTAAAAGAAAAATAAATAAAAAGAGAGAAACTAGGAATTAATAAAACTAAGTTAATCTAAATTAAACTAAAAACTACAAAATACTCAAATAAAAAGATAAAAGACGAGAATAAGCAAAATAATAGAAATAAAGGATAAAATGAGCTTAATTATTGAAATAAGCCGGAAAAGCGACTAAATAAACACCCTAAAAGTAACATAAAAGTCACTTATCAAACTCCCCCAAGCTAACCTTTTGCTCGTCCTCGGGCAAATTAACATGAAACACAGGAGAAGGGGAGTGATTTATTTAAGCAAATCTAAGACACTAAAGGAGACAAGAATGTACACTAACTCACTTTCGTAGGAATCACGGTCAATTTTAGCAACTAAAGACAAGCCCTTTAAACCCCTAGATCGCCCTAGAGGACGAGTGTGCTCTCGTGAGTGTGTCCTAAGAGTTTAACCCACAACTCTAAACAAAAACCAAGGCAAGGAAATAAAAAGAAAAGAAAAAGAAACATAAAAAAAAAACACAAAGTTCATATTTGGACGAGAGATAGGAACAAGCACCAATGAATGCAAACCTTTCTAAATAGACAAATGTATGCACGTTCCAAGATGTAAATGGTTGATTGAAACATAACATATGCTAAGTATAGGGAATATTTCAAGCGTTAATGAAACTCCACTGTGATCATAAACTAAAGTACAGTGGCATCCAAAGGGAAAGAAGATAGAGCAAAAGAGTCGCCAACAAGTTTTTAAGGAACTTGTAAACCGTTCACGAGGTGAAGGTTACACCCCTTAATGATCCAAGAGATCGTCAACTCCATAAGGTCTTGAACCAAATAGGGTTCGGGGATGAAGCTACAAATCCAACCTAAAAGAGATTGAACCTGCCCTAATAATAGACCTCTACTTTATTCAGATCGTATTCATGTGCGTTTTTTTACTAACATACAATCAATAGGATTAACCCTAAACCTGTTTATCTATGTTGGTTGAATATTAATGCACAAATAAAACTATTATTGGCGATCACTTGAATTATAATCATGTTAACCCTAAACAAGATTATTAAATATCTTATATAAGCGTGATTACAAGTACAAATTCCATTTAAACATGCATAAAAAGCGTGATCAAGCAATAACAATAAATATCAAGCAACATAATAATAATCATCATAATAACAATAATAATCATAATAATAATAATAAAAATATATGATCATAAATTATTACAATTATAATCATAATTAACATAATTATGTTAAATCATAATAATAATAGCAAGATCCTAGGCATGATACTAACAAGATTAATAACAAACCCTAGCATGTCACTAAGTAATAAAAATCAAATCTTTAATCCTAACATGATACTAACAACCATAAATATTAGGAAGAACATAAAAGGCATCATACTTTTAATCATACTTAATATTAAAGTTACCCTAGACATGATACTAGGAATTTATTGTTGTCACCCTAAACATCAAATTAAGGAGAACATCCTAACATGATACTAGGAATCAAAATAACAATCTAAACATGATTTCTACATCATAATATCAATAAATCAATTAAAAACACTTACTTGGATGCCTCGTACCTCTTTCTAATAACAAAATACAGACGTTATTAACTTCAAGAAAAATAATAAACAAAACAACAATTAAATTAAATAAGGAAAAGAGAGATTTGGGACCAAACCCTCATAAATTAAACCTTTCACGTCTAGGGCGAAGGCAACTTCGAATATGGCTAGGTGTATCTAAATCTAATGAATGCGGAATTTTGTATTTGAGAAAAGCTAGTTTAGAAAAAGAGAGAGAGAGAGAGAGAGTAATCAAGAAAATCTTGATGAGAGTCGACAGATTGTTGTTGAATGAAAATTGATTATCATAAACGGATTTTTACGACGTTATTTATAAAGAAAATCAGCCAAAAAGATAAAATATCAAAACAGAGTTCTGGCGCAGATAAAATCTGATTAGTGCCAACGCTGGCTATTGGCGCCAGACACCAACATTAGCGCCAGGCGCTATAGCTGGCGTTTGGCGCTGATTTAGAAATTCACGCGTTTTCTTAAAATCAGATAAAAATTTCCGTACAGGAGGATAAAATCGTATCTTCCTCTAAAAACGTTCTTTGATTTTAATTGAAACTCTGAAAAGTCAACAAAAAATCAATTTATCAATGCTAATTGAATTAGGAATGAAAGGAACCTTCTAGAAGAATCTAGAAGACTAAAACCATTCCTAATTGCATTAGGAATGATAAATCTATATTAAGCCCTCCCCAAGATCATTGAGCCGCATATAAGGCTCAAACCAGGCCCAGTTTAGTAAATTGGCCATAACTTCCTCAATATTCATCGGAATTGGGTTTATAATATATCGTTGGAAAGCTCTTGTCAAGCCCCATTTAACTACACTACTATTGGACCCATATCATGGACCAACCTAACTGGATTGGCTGTTTTCTTAAAATAAGTTTTCAAAAAAAGAAAGAAGAGAAAAGAAATTAAAACTATCCGCAACACTAAACTTTCCACACTTTCACTTCATTCGATTATGATTCGACGTGAAAGGTACTCATCACTGGTTTTGATTTTGGGGAAACACAAATGGGTGTCTACAGAAGCCCCCACTATGACTGAGTTTGGAGAAACACAAGTTTCGAAAACAAAAGTCAAAGTATCGATAGGGACGAAGAATGATTTAGAACGTTCTGCGATCCTAAACCACTCTTTTAACGCCGATACCTGCAAACTAGCGTTAGGTATAATGAGTTAAGAAACGTGTATCTTGCACCGTTGAGCACACGTCTCTGAAAGTTACCGATTCTTTGCCGCATTGTCGTTGTTTTGATGACCTCCTGCCAAGAGAATGTCATCCCACTTGAAAACTGCTACGCTTGTAACTGCTTCCAATATTGAAGATTGCTTCACCTGAAACGATCATCTTCCACTTTGATAATACTCCACATCAAATGGAATACTATCGAAGATTGCTCTGCTTGAAACAATCCCCTTCCGCTTTGTGACCATCTTCCACATCTAAGGGAACATGATCAAAGACAACTTCGCTTGAAATCACCTTCGTTTGTGACAACTCTCCACAATCTAGGGAACGCCATCTTACTGTTTCGATGTTCACTCGTCTCTGAACAAAGAGCTTCTTCTTTTTTTTGATATGTCCACGCGCCTCTAAACAAAGAGCTTCTTTTTTTAATATGTCCACGCGTCTCTGAACAACAGAGCTTGAAATACATGTCCACGCGTCTCTGAACAAAGAGCTTATTTTTTAATATGAACTTCTTAATGATGTGTCCATACGTCTCTAAACAAAGAGCTTGAGAATAGGATGCCCATGCGTTTCTGAAGCAAAAGAGCTTGATGATATGTCCACGCGTCTCTGAACAAAAGAGCTTAAAAGAAATGTCCACGCGTCTCTGGACAAAAGAGCTTGATGGAAATGTTCACGCGTCTCTAAACAAAAGAGCTTGATAATATGTCCACGCGTCTCTGAACAAAAGAGCTTTGAATGATATGTCCACGCGTCTCTAAACAAAAGAGCTTGAATGATATGTCCACGCGTCTCTGAACAAAAGAGCTTGAATGATATGTCCACGCGTCTCTGAACAAAAGAGCTTTTGATGATAGTATTCCGAAAAAAAAAATTTCGAAGACAAACGCTTGTCGATCTCTAAAGCTCGCTTGAACTTTGCTTCCGCTAAAACCAGTATGTCGGTGTCTTCGTTATGAGCCAATTCTTAGGCGCTTTAAGCTAAGTGAGACGATCTTTCATTAGGTCGATCACTTATCATGATTGTAATCAAACAGACTACTTAATCATGTAAAATTGCTCATAGGGGCTAACTGACGCACCAAGGAACCCGAAATTGCTGTATGAGGTCGCAATCACCCTTCTGAGAGGCTTCGAGCTCTGTCGCTGCTGAAATATCTCTGGCGCCAAGAATTGACTCTGTCGCCTGACGATGAGATCTAGCACCAAGCGCTGAAATCTATTTCCATACACTAGATGTTGTCGTCTGGCGCTGGAGTAGGGTCTTCCCTATTCTGCTGCACCTGTATTTATTTTTTACTATAGAACTTTGCTATTCTCTTTAATTATCTTAGGGTTGACCTAAGGCTTAACGTCGCTTGACTCATCGACTTGACACGACTCAAGGTATAAACTTAACTCTATGTGATTGACTCGAGGTTGACTCGACTCGAAGTGTTTGACACATGTGACTTGTGACCCGTGGGTGCATTGTATTATGATTGTGCGACTCGAAAATGCTAAAAAGCAAAAAATTTCCGTCATTTTTGTGGAGGGTACCGACTTTCTCCCGAAAAAGAAAGATGTGAAAAAAGAATCAAAGTTTTTGAAGGTACAAGTTGAATGAGCTTAGTCAAATGTTGTTTCTCACAGTACAAGGATTGTAACATCTTAAACTATCCTAGTTGACTCGATAATGAAAGTATTTAGGTAACTTAGGCGCGGAGGCTAAGCACTTCATACTTCGTGATGCAATGACAATTTATGACTGATGAGCGATTTTGCTATGACAAGGCATGCTTCAACGTTATGTTAAGATTTCATGACAAAGGGTTCCTAAGGGAAAGTATATTTGGTCATGTATCTGTGTGGTGTGTGAAAGGGAGACTAAAGTTAGGCCGCAAGAGCTAAGTGTGTGGAAAAATATATTGAAAAGAGTCAAATGGTTGTGACTCTTAGGCTAGGTAAGCTAATGATGTAGGGATCAACCCCCAAGTCTAGCTCTAAGTAAATAGGGATGAGCATTGGAGATCCCTTGATATGATCATGGTGTGTGAATGTGAATATGAATGCATGTTTATTACGGCCGCACCTCGATGTGAGGTTGCCTACGTATTCGTTAGGAATAAGGCCAAACGTAGCTCTAGCCGAACCTCGCACAAGTGTGTGTATACCTCAAAAAGGTCTTTTTAAGGGTTGTAACGTGGTTAGGCTAAAGGTTGAAGAAGAAGGGGATAAAGGCTCAAGACCCTCGATAAGCTCCCAAGGTGTGCAACCTTGCTTTTGAATCTTTATTTTTATGCTTGAGTTTCTATTCTTGTTTGAGCTTTTTGTTTTGCTTTAGCATTTATCTTATGTTTATAAGTGTGGGCAATCCTGATCATGCGGTCTATCACTCACTTGGCATTCATGTTTCTCAGGCACGGTACCGAGCACTCGATAAGAGACGCAATCTGAGACGTGTTCTTATCAAAGGTATTTTCATATCAAAGACATTGGAACACTTTCCCTTTTGTACACTTTTATTTATTTATTTTTTTTACTTATTTTTATTGCTTTTTATTTTTTTTGAAATCACTCAAGCTTTTGAGATTGCGTAAGTTACACACCATCCCATCCCAAGGTTAGGTAGATGTGGGTTGAAAAAAGAAAGGTCTATCGTTAGATGAGGCTCAAAGTGGTTTATGAAGAAAGGATTGTAAATTAGAAGGGTGAAAGGTAATATGATGTGGCTACAGGGGGTGCCTTAAATCATTGGTATACCTTGTGCTTAATTCGACATGGATTTTTTTTTTTTATTATTATTATTTTTTAATGCAATATAATGAAATGAGCATATGTAAGAGAATAAATGCTCATTTTATTAAAAAGGGGAAAAGAAAGAATCTACAAAATTAATCTAAGGGAAAAGAGAGGTGCCTATGCTAGACTTATTGGGGAAAGGGTAAATAAAGAAAAAGAAAAAATGATGTCATGAAATCTCGTCGTTGAAGCTCGCCTCTTGTCTTGCGTTGTTTGCTTTATCATCACTCGCTCTTCTTGTTAACTGGAGGTATGGGAAGCTTATTATTATCAATCAAATTTTGGATAGCCTCCTTTAGCTTCTAACAGCTCTGAGTGGCATGACCCCTACCTTGATGGTACTTGCAGCGCACATTTGGATTCCAACTAGGCAATCTCTTCTAAAGTGGAGGATCTTGAAGATGTCCAATAGGAGTAATGAGTCCATTGGCATGGAGTCGATCGAAAGCATCATCGTAGCTAATTCCAATAGGGGTAAAATCCTTTTTCGATTGCTTTCTAAATCCTAAGATCTCATTAAGGTCGAAAGTACCAACACTGTTGCTAGAGTAGGTGTTTTCAGAAGGAGAAGGATAGTCGTTCTTCTTTCCTTTACAGCCACTGTTGTTATTGTTACTAATCTTAGCCTTCTTGTCACGCGGAGGAACATTAAGGAGATTTGAATTAATGAAGTCTTGAATACGATCCTTGAAGGCGAGACATTTTTAAGTAGTGTGACTGCGACCTTTATGGTATCGACAATAGGAATTTGGATCCGAATTAGGTAAACATTTTTCAGATGGAGGGTCTTGACTGGGACCAATGGAGTGAATATGACTTTGATCATGAAGACAATTAAAAGCTTCATTGTAAGTCGTTCCTATTGGTGTGTATTCTTCAATGATCCATTTTTCCCGTGGCTTAGGAGCATTGAATTCTTCACTAAACCCTTGGCGAGGATTTTGTTCGATGGCCATCACCCGATTTGCTAATCCTTCTACCACGTTCAAGAGCATAGCAACGACATCTTGCAGTTTTCGAACATCCTCTTTTAGACTTGACGAGTCTTCCCTGGTATTATCTAAGAAAAGACTTTCATCCTCCTCAATCATGGCCACTTCATCGAGAGAGGTTATATAAGCTGTCTCGATCATGGGCTCTCCTACAGGTGTGATAAGAAGTGATAGATCGAAGGATGTTTGATCATCTTCGATGGCTAGAATCTCAGAAGTTCCATTGTTATCGATCAGATCTTGAATAGCTTCTTTGAGTTTCCAATACTCCTTAGTGTCGTGACCCTTTCCTTTGTGATATTTGCAGTGCTTATTGGGGCCCCACTTGGTTGGCCTGGCTTCTAGAACTGGATCTTTGATAGGCCCTATGGGCATGACTAATCCTTTGTGGTGTAGCTTTTCGAAAGCCGTTTCATAACTCATACCAAGTGGAGTGAACACCCTTTTTGACCTTTGGATTCACGATTTAGAGGCGTTCGTGGCACGTACCTCATTAATAGGAAAGGAAGAAGAAGGATGGTCGTTCCTCTTTCCTCTCGCACTATTATCTTTCAGAAGGTCATCTTCAATGTCAATGCCTATATTATAGACAGCCTTGAAAGTATTCAAATTAGGTTGGTACTTTAAGTGCCTTGAATACTTCCCTTGGAGATTCTTGATAAACATCCTCACAAATTCTTTTTCGGTAGGAGCCTTGACCATATTAGCGGAAGTTTCCCTCCATTTATTGAAGAAATACGTGAACCCTTTGTTTTCTTTTCGTTTTAACATCTCAAGTTGTCTATGGTCTGTTTCGTCTTGGATGTTGCACTTATATCTATCTATGAAAGAGTTTGCTATGGACTCCCAAGAAGAGGTTTTTTCTTTCTCGAGAGAAAAGAACCACTGCTGGCAAACGGTCTCGAGAGATAGTGGGAACAGAGAGGGGAAAACCTTCTTATTGGTACTCTTAGTACTCATTATGGTTTCAAAAGCTCTAAGATGAAAGTAAGGGTTATCTGATGCCTTGAATTTTGGGATGTCAGTGGCGTTGAACTTATGCGGAAGAAGTTCCTTGTCCAACGAGACCCCTTGTGAACTAATCCCTTGAAACTTGTAGTCGCTAGATAGCTTGCTCAAGCTTTCTTGCATAAGGTTCATTTGTTATTGCTTCACAGGGTCTTCAATTTTAAGGGTTAAAGCCTTTTACACCTCAGTCACGCCATTCAATTGATTCCTAAGTTCATTGACCTCTTCTTGATTTGCCATTATCTTTTTAGCCTTCCTCTTTTGACGAATTGGTTTATCAAAAAGTGAGACTTGAATAAAGAGGTTGTCCTTGATTAGTCGCCCTTCTCTCCTCGACCAAGTACTATGGAAAAGAAATTTGGGGATATTCATTGTTAATTATTTGAATCAAACTTTATTCGACATGCAATGGATGGAGGAAGTGAAGAAAGATTGGAATAGAATGTGAAGGAAAATGATGTAGATGGAGGGATATGAAGAATTAGGAATAGAATGCACCCCCAACTTAAATGACGGAAAAAACCGACTCACGCATGAACCTAAGACATGGTCATGGTGACATATACTCAAAGTGTGTGCTAAGACTAGTGAGTGTAGGTGATATTTTTGAAGACTCGTGTCATGACCACGGCTAGACTATGTGACTAGACACAATTAATGACTTAACAAAGTGTTATTGACAGCGAAATTTAACCGAATTAATTAGAAAACTGATTAATTAGACACTAGGTGATGAATCGACCAATAATCCGAACTGTCAGCAAAACGACAGGACTGGCGTCGCACTGTGCAGTGTAGTGCCAAACGATAGAGTTGTCGCCAGGCGCCACACTCCACAGAGTGGCGCTACAGTCCAGACTTTTGCGCCATTACTGGAGCTTCAATCTGAGACTGGTTTCGGTGTTATCAATCAATAGGAGTATGCCTAAAATCGTACTAAGTCAATTCTGATTAAAATACTAGACTTTATTTACTCAAATTGATTAATCAATTATTTAATTAGGCAAAGTTCTTTAAGTCATTAATTTATTAAATCTCAACACAAGTCAAACAAACCGTTAAGAAATCATAGTATATGCACAACAAATAATGCACAATTAGTCAAGTAGGCACAATATGATGCAATGAGTTTGCAACCTAACCATGGCTCTAGTTCTCTAAAGTTCGGGATATGGTTTAGTCAATAAAGGGTCCATGGTTAATTGTCCGGATGCACCGCACGGAAGCCTAACCGTGAAGGGTTGGCGCGAGTGCACGGGACACCGCGAGTTTTAGAAAAATTCGCTTCCATGGTTTGGTGAATTCAACATTCTCGTATGTACCCTTTGTTGCTCAGAGCGTTCAATCAGATAGATGGAGCATGAATTCCCAGAGGGTTATGTCCATATGTAGAGCACATATGGGTTTCAGAAAAGTGAGAAAAGCTCAATCAAGAAGTAGGATCGAGCAAACAATACGAAAAACTGGTCGAAATTAGAACGCATATTTCTGGCTCGGTATTGGAAGAATTTGGTGCCAGCAAACAGAGGTTGGCGCCAGGCTATACCTATAGTGCCTGACGACAGAGCTGTCGTCTGGAGCTACGGTTAAATGTCTGGCGCCAGCTTCTGTTCGCTGACGCTAATTCCTACATGCCTCGGCAGCTTTCTGTGCTCGATAAAATTTTCCAGTTTCGCGCAGTGTTTTTTCGGTCCTAGTTGTGAAAGATATTTCTCAAATTTCCTACGTGTAAAATCCTATGTTTTTAACTCATTGCGGATGGTCTTTCCAATGAGATCTTTTTTATGCATATGACAATAATGTTAATCAAAATTACGCACACGAAATACTTAGAACGTTTCGAGTCTCATCCACTCATTCTAAATCATTGCCGAAACAAATTCAGGAATTAAAATAGAAATCCTCCCCAATGGAGTCGCCAAAAAACTGTAGGGAATATTTCAAGCGTTAATCCCCTAGCTTGAACTCCACTGTGATCATACACTAAAGTACGGTGGCGTCTAAAGGGAAAGAAGATAGAGCAAAAGAGTCGCCAATAAGTTTTTAAGGAACTTGTAAACCATTCACGAGGTGAAGGTTACACCCCTTAACGATCCAAGAGATCGTCAACTCCATAAGGTCTTGAACCAAATAGGGTTCGGGGATGAAGGTACAAATCCAACCTAAAAGAGATTGAACCTGCCCTAATAATAGGCCTCTACTTTATTCAGATCGTATTCATGTGCGTTTTTTTACTAACATACAATCAATAGGATTAACCCTAAACATGTTTATCTATGTTGGTTGAATATTAATGCACAAATAAAACTATTATTGGCGATCACTTGAATTATAATCATGTTAACCCTAAACAAGATTATTAAATATCTTATATAAGCGTGATTACAAGTACAAATTCCCTTTAAACGTGCATAAAAAGCGTGATCAAGCAATAACAATAAATATCAAGCAACATAATAATAATCATCATAATAACAATAATAATCATAATAATAATAATTAAAATAATCATGATCATAAATTATAACAATTATAATCATAATTAACATAATCATGTTAAAGGATAATAATAATAATAGCAAGATCCTAGGCATGATACTAACAAGATTAATTACAAACCCTAGCATGTCACTAAGCAATAAAAATCAAATCTTTAACCCTAACATGATACTAACAATCATAAATATTAGGAAAAACATAAAAGGCATCATACTTTTAATCATACTAATATTAAAGTTACCCTAGACATGACACTAGGAATTTATTGTTGTCACCCTAAACATCAAATTAAGGAAAACATCCTAACATGATACTAGGAATCAAAATAACAATCTAAACATGATATCTACATCATAATATCAATAAATCAATTAAAAGCACTTACTTGGATGCCTCGTACCTCTTTCTAATAACAAAATACACACGTTAGTAACTTCAAGGAAAATAATAAACAAAACAATAATTAAATTAAATAAGGAAAAGAGAGATTTGGGACCAAACCCTCAGAAATTAAACCTTTCACGTCTAGGGCGAAGGCAACTTCGAATATGGCTAGGTGTATCTAAATCTAATGAATGCGGAATTTTGTATTTGAGAAAAGCTTGTTTAGAAAAACAGAGAGAGAGAGAGTTATCAAGAAAATCTTGATGAGAGTTGATAGATTGTAGATGAATGAAAATTGATTATCGTAAACGGAGTTTTACGACGTTATTTATAAAGAAAATCGGCCAAAAAGATAAAATATCAAAACAGAGTTCTGGCGCAGATAAAATCTGATTAGCGCCAACGCTGGCTATTGGCGCCAGACGCCAACATTAGCGTCAGGCGCCAATGCTAGCGCCAGGCGCTACAGTTGGCGTTTTGCGCTTATTTAGAAATTCACGCGTTTTCTTAAAAACAGATAAAAATTGCCGTACAGGAGGATAAAATCGTATCTTCCTCAAAAAAAAGTTCTTTGATTTTAATTAAAACTCTGAAAAGTCAACAAAAAGTCAATTTATCAATGCTAATTTAATTAGGAATGTAAAGAACCTTCTAGAAGACTAAAATCATTCCTAATTGCATTAGGAATGATAAATCTATATTAATCCCTCCCTTAGATCATTGGGCCGCATATAAGGCTCAAACCGGGCCCAGTTTAGTAAATTGGCCATAACTTCCTCAATATTCATCGGAATTGGGCTTATAATATATCGTTGGAAAGCTCTTGTCAAGCCCCATCCAATACACTACTATTGGTCCCATATCATGGACCAACCAAACTGGATTGGCTGTTTTCTTAAAATAAGTTTTCAAAAACAGAGAGAAGAGAAAAGAAATTAAAACTATCCGCAACACTAAACTTTCCACACTTTCAATTCATTCGATTATGATTCGACGTGAAAGGTACTCATCACTGGGTTTGGTTTTGGGGAGACACAAATGGGTGTCTACACTAAGCATAGAGAACTAATGGGGACACAATCCACCCTAGCCCCAACCAATCGGGCCGCGTTCTCTCCACTAGTTTCAAATCAACTCTCAAGCTAGTTTCTCATGATTCCATGAAGAAACCGGAAAAAAGGTAAATAAATGAAAAACTTTGAGAAGGGAATCCCGACATATCAACTATGCATACTCTCTCCATAGGTTTGAAGTCTATCTCCCTCCACCGTTCTTTGACCCAACCCCACTAAAGTCTAAGGGTCTTTTATTGGGTTGTAACGTAAGGCTAAGGGTTAAGGCGGGGTAAAAATTTGAAAATTTTGGTGATATTTCCTAAGTGAAGCAAACGAGTGGCCTACTCTCAAAAACAAACTCAAGAAGTCACAAAATATCAAACAAAAATACCAATAATGCCATCTCCCCCAAGCTTATTCAACACTAACACAATATATACAAAAAACGAAGTAATGCTCCCCCCCAAGCTTGAACGAAGCATTGTCCTCAATGCTTAAACTTGGGAAGAAAACAACCAAACTAAAATATTTTTGTGTTTTTTGTTTCTTTTTCATTTATTTTTTTTAGCTCTTATTTGATGTCCTTGCCTTTTTTTTTACTATGGACGACTTTTTCTTGAAACTTCATTTGATTTTCTTAAATTGCATCTTTCTTCTCAAACTCTTTTTTTTTTCAAGCTCAACTTTCAATACCGTACTTAAACCAATTCACAAAATGTCTTGTTAAATGTCAACACTCTCAAAAATCAAACCTCACATGCCAATGCTTCACTAACTAAAAGGGTTGGTAAACATAGGCCATTGGGTTTGTAATGCGGTTTAAACAAGAGCGGGAAACATTAGGCTCAAATTGATTAATAAGGAGGTCGATGCAAAATAGAAAACCAAATTTGTAACAAAATAAAAAGAAGATAAAGAAAAATGAGAAAAGGTGCCCTTTTCCTCCCCTAGAGTGGCTCGGTCACGATCTTGGGAGCTAGAGGTCAAAACAAGGATTAAGACAAGCATAGTCAAGATTCCTAAATAGCCGCTCAACAAGGTGATGAAGGCTAGAACAAATGAAGCTCACAAGGGATTATAACCAAACAAATACCAACCAAGGGTTTCAAATCCACTATAGAGAGCAACTCCATCTTACCACATTCCCGTGAACTAAGGCTTCATGGACCCCTAAAAAGTTCTTAACCCGACTACCTTAGCATATAGTATCCTAGAGTCAACCAATAACACTCTCAAACTGTGCATACATTTACAACTTAGGAAGAAAAACATTCAAGGATTCAAGTCCCAAAACAAAATGTCCAAAATAAGAACAAACAAAACACATTTTGCCAAATTACCTTGAAAGCAAACAAAAATCTTTTTGGATTTTTCAAAATAAAAGAAAAGACATGGAAATGCATATACTCAAGTGCATGGCGTAAATGAATCAACATCCCACCAAGCATGATAGAATACCCTCCCCCCAAGCTTCAGTGAGACAATCTATTCAAATATAAAAAAAATAATCCGTGGGAGGGGAAAAGAAAGAAATCAATCCAACAAACCAACACAAGTCCAACGAGTCACCAACCATTGGAGAAAGAGCTAGGAAAGATATTACCGGATATTGGTGGGTGTAATTACCCGCAAATGAACCAATTTAACCTTTCAAAGACAATTTCCTCTTGAATTGAATCTCGATTTCCATATGCTAGCAAAAAAAGGAATCAAACTTCCTTAATTCTTGATCCAAACCAATGCATAAGTGTATATCAAGTTATATACCTAGCAAGGGGCACACAAACATTTCCATGAGAGAAAATCTAATCTAAAAAGAAAAGAAAATGAAAGCAATAAAAACCTCGGGTTACTTCCCGAGAAAGGCTTGTTTAACGTCTAAGCGAGACCTCTCTAGTAAATAATATTGCAACAAACGCAAGAGCTTATCAAATGCACTACTACACAATTTCATATGATAACAAGTAGGTAAATGAAGGGAGGAGGACGTGCAACAAGATTATTGCACGTAAGTGAGGAGGAAGATGCCAAAAGAAAGAAGAAAAATCAAAAGAAAAATCAAGAAAATAAGAAGAGAAAGAAGAAGAAAAATAAGGAAAAGAATAAAATGGCAAAACCTCCTCAAAATCTTTTTTTGGTGGCACAATCACCCATTTCCTCAATAATAGGAGGATGAAATGGAAAAGTCTCATCAAACAAGAGAAGGTCCTCAATAGGCTCTTTGACAAAAGAAGGGAGGAACATGGGATAGTAGGAGATGTGGTCAAATTTCCTTTAGAAAGGGACATGAGGAAGGGGAGGAGAAACAATGGCCTCACAAAGCCTCACATCATCAACGAGGGCATGAAAATCAATCATAGAATCCTGAAAAGAACACTCATGACTCAAATCTCCCTTAAACAAAAACTTTCCAATAGAAATAACCTCATCTTCCTCTCTATCACAACGATGAACAACAACTCCTTCAAGATCCTCAAAGCCTAGAGTCTCTAAACCATGAATGAAAGGATAAAGGTTTCTCTCAAACTCATCCCTTTCCCATGAAGCATTGCCAATGAACTTTCTCAAAAGGCTAAAATGTTTTGTTACACCTTCAATGAACATACTAGCCATAACCTCAAATGAGTCCAAAGACTCATGGATAGAAGGGTCACAAACATGCAAAGTAGACTCATCAAGATGGGGAAGGGGGTCGGAATCCTCAAAATCGACATTTTCTTCATTCACAACTCTTCCACCATCACTCAAGGGACTCTCAATCTCTCTTGATTCCTCAAACTCACCATCATCATCCTCATGAACTCCCTCATTCAAATATGAAGATGGCTCACTCACATCCTCACCAAGGAAGCTCTCAAAGGGGGTGAATAAGGGGAAGGATGGAAATCAAGCTCAAATGGGGAATGAAAAGGATCAAAATCCTCAAAAATCCTCTCATCACAAGAAAATCTCCCCCCACCTTCACACCCTTGCCCTACATCATCCTTAACAACACTCTCACACTCCAAGTGAGGTGCCTCAAGTCCATCTAAATCAAACATAGCACTCATCACTTGGGCAAGCCTCACTTCTCTCAATTTTTGCTTCTCTTGAAGCTCTTGGAGTTGTTGGGTGAGATATTGCATTTGAGAGAGAATTTTGGCATCAATGTTATTGGGTTGAGGTTCATGATCAAAGTCAAATTGCACATCATCAAAATTAGCACAAACCTCATCAAAATGAGCATAAGGGGGAAAGGTGTCAATTTGCATACTTGGATCATCACAAGGCACATAAGAAGTATCAAGAGAATTCATGCACAAATTAAAAGAATCTTGGCATTGAGAATCAAAATAAGAAACGTGAGATTCTTTGTCAAAAGAATCCTTAGCAGGCCATTTGAAGAAATCCCAAGCTTCATGCATAGACAAATGATAAAATCTACCATTATTCATGTCCTCAACCATTCCCCTAGTATACTCATTCATGCCCCAATAAGCTATACCACAAGCATCAATAAGAGAACACCCATGGTAACTAAGAAAACCATCTAGTATTTTAAAGTTAGCATAGAAGGGTTCACCATCAAATTGAGGGAAAGATAAGCATGCTATTTTTATACAAAGAACAAAGAAAAGCAAACAAAATCAAATAATATACAAGAACCTAGCTAATCTAATCAACACAAACTAATGAACGCCTTAGTCCCCGGCAACGGCGCCAAAATTTGATCGCGGGTGAAAGTAGGTCGTTGGGACTACTAACCCTAACCAAATTAATCATTTATAATACCTAAACTTACACTAAACTAGTTAGTGGCAAGTAAAGGATCGAACCCAAAAGGACTATGTGCATTAATTTGTGCCAACTAGACTACTTCGAAAGGTTGTGAGATATAGAGAGATTAAACCAAATACTACTAAGAGCAAATAACTAAAACTAGGGAAAGTGGAATCCAATTACATCAATATATTAAACAACATCATACAAATAGATGAAAATGCCCTCGATTAGGAACATCAACACATTTAACTCACTCTCGCACAATTAAGCATGTTAATTATCCTACCAAACTAATTCACTCTCGTACAACTAACCTAGCAAAGGTATGGAAGAATTTAGGGCTCTCAACCAACTCACTCTCGCACAATTGATTGAAAGCACAATTAAGATCATAGAATCGATTAGCTAGAAAGATTCTAATCCATAAAAACATCACCCATACACAATAATCAAGAAACAATTTCATACTAATCACAATCAATCATTCAATTCATTAATATAAGCTTCATCCAATTCCCTAGAACAAAACCTAAGCTAACATAATGAAGAAAGACATGGAAAATAAGGAAAAATAAGAATAAAAACAAGATTAAACAAACAAACTAATTAATCTACTCAAATCAACAAACAAAAAGCAAAAAAACTAAGAATTAAGCAAAGAAATAAAGATGAGAGAAAGTTAGAAAATGCTCATTGAATAGATGAGAAGAAATTCCACAAAGTTGCATCTTCAACCTCTCAAAAACTTCATGAAAATCCAAGCTTTCTCTCTCTACACTACTCCTAAACTAACCCTAAGAGAGAGAAAATATAGGCTAAACTAATCTAATCTATCTAAAAAATAAAATGTTGATTGAAAGTTTTTAGAAAATAACCCCAAAAGGGGTATTTATAATACAAGGCTTAAAATAAAACAAAAGAAAATAAAATGAAAATAAAACTAAATTAATTAATTAAAATAACAAAACTAAAATAAATAAAAAGGAAATAAAAAAATGAAAACAAAACACAAAAAAAAACCCCCAAATCCCATCAGACCCACGAAATCCATATACCCCCTTCAATCGCTTTTCTCTTCATGGCTGCTCTGAACTTTCATCACCCATTCACGCATCATCATCACCGTTCATACTCCATCATCATCAGCAATTATCACTCAATCACCACCGTTCATCAACCACAATCATCTAGCATCACCAGATTCTCGGCCTTTGGATTAATTGAAGAAATCGTGGCCGTCCAATTTTCATAAAAATCACGTGAAAAGCTCATGATTGACCCACAATTGCTCGCCCGCACAGAAGTCGCGCATTAGTCGCGCATAACTTATTGCCTACAATCTGTTTTGGAGTCCAATTTGCGCGCTTTCTGACAGGGCTGCGCGGCCGCGAATTGGCTTGGCTGTGAGTTTGGGTGTTGGGCGAATTGCGTGGCTGATAGGTGAGTGGTTTGGGTTGGAGTTTGGTGGTCGATTGTGGGTGGTTGTTGTGCGCTGAGTTGAGGTACTTTGAGTAGGGTAAGGTGGCTGGTGGAGTCGAATTGATGGGTGGTTTTTTGTTGAATTGAGGGAGCAGCTAAGCTACTCTAGTGGTTGTTTGGTGTGTGGAAGAGGTGGAGCAGGGGAGCTTAGTTGTGGCTGTGATAGGTGGGTGCTGGTGGCTACTTTTGGTGAGTAATTGGGTTGCTGGTGGTTGTTTGGTGATGTTGGTTGTGGTTTATAGGAGTAGGGGATTGGTTGGTGATGGTGGTTCAGGTGCGGCTGGGTTGGTAGTTCAGGTGGTTTGTGTTGGTAATTGGTGGTGATGTGCGTGGTTGTGGATTAGTGGTGGGTTGCTGAAGCTGGTTTGGTTGGTTGATGTGGTTTGGGTGGCTGCTGTGGCAGTTGGTGTTGGTGTTGTTGGGGGAAAGCAGTGCTGGAGCTTGGTTCAATTTTGTGCCTTGAACCTCGGACCTTGAACCCGATCGACCAAGGACCCGAAAACACCTACAACCAAAAACAACACGAGGGGATTTTTAAAAGATAAAATAAAATAAAATAAGATAAATAAAGTAAAATAAAATAAGATAAATAAAGTAAAATAAAATGCTAAAACTAAATAAATAATAAAATTAAATGAAATAACATAAAATAAAGAAAACAAACTAGAAACTAAAAGAAAAATAAATAAAAAGAGAGAAACTAGGAATTAATAAAACTAAGTTGATTTAAATTAAACTAAAAACTATAAAATACTCAAATAAAAAGATAAAAGACGAGAATAAGCAAAATAATATAAATAAAGGATAAAATGAGCTTATTTATTGAAATAAGCCAGAAAAGCGACTCAATAAACACCCTAAAAGTGACATAAAAGTCACTTATCATGAAGATTGTATTAATCATCCGTTAGAAAGTAGTCGGCGCATTCTTCAAGCCAAAAAGCATCACCCTATAACAGAATAACCCCTGATCACTAACAAAGCCCGTCTTCTCTTGATCTTTTTTCCACAGGGGAATCTGATGGAAGCCAGAGTAGGCATCCATGAAACCCATCAAGGCATGCTCGGCTGTAGAGTCGACCAGACTGTTGATCTTTGGAAGTGGGTAACTGTCCTTTAGACATGCCTTGTTTAAGTCAGTGCAATCTACACACATGCGCCAGGTACCATTCGGCTTCTTTACTAGTACCATATTCGCAACCCAATCAGGGAAGTTACATGGCCGAATGAACCCGGCATCTAACATCTTTTTTACCTTGGCAGCTGTCGCCTGACTTCTCTCCTCGCTGTGATTTCTTTTCTTTTTCTGGATGGGCTTCATTTTTTTATCTATAGCGAGTTTGTGGACAGCAAGATCCGGGCTGATGCCTGGCATCTCTTCCACTTAAAAGGCAAAAATATCTTTGATTTCCTTTAGCAAGAGGTGCAAGTCTACACCTAACCTTTCAAAGGCATCCGTCCCCACCTTAACAGTTCGCTCTGGACGGCTGTCATCAAGACAAATATCAATGTGATCACCAGCCGACTGGGGATGGAGATTATCTGACCATTCCCCGGTCAGTGATTGCTATTTCTTCTCTTTTTTTTTACCTCCACCAGCTGATCAACTTTCCTTTTCTTTGCGACTACTGGTGGGGGTGAATCAAAGTCCTTGACATCATTAAGGTCTATTGGCTCCTTCGGCTGACTGGCTACAGCAGCTGTTGGTTTGATGTATGAGAGGTAACACTCCCTTGCCGTCTTTTGATCCTCGTTGAAGAAGCCAACAGAGCCATCATCCTTTTCATACTTGAGCAGCATAAGAGCTGGGATGATGACGGCCTTAGCTTGCACTCGTTTAGAGTGGCTCGACCAATAATGATGTTATAGGTGGTCAGATCTTTAACCACCAAAAACCGGACGATCTTATGTTGCCCTTTTCCCTTTGGCCCCAGCCGGATGCATAGATCAATTTGTCCAATTGGGTGCACGACCCTCCCCCAAAGCCAACTAGAGGATGGGAGACGTTGCGCAGGTTGTCCAGCTTATAGCTAAACTTAGACAGACATTTGTAGCTGATGAGGTCAGAGGAGCTACCAGTGTCAATAAGTATCCAACCAACCAGCTAGTTGGCAACCTTACATTCAATGACGACTAGGTCTTCATGTGGTCAGATGACTTTGCCTCAATCCTTCTTAGTGATGAGGACGTTTGGGAATGTTCCACTAGAGGACCTCTGTCTATCATCAACTTAATGGATCATCTTCTTCAGATGATCCTAGGTGCCCCGGATGGTCGGGCCACCACATATGAATTTGCCTGCTATGGTGTAGACCGGATTCATCTTGGCAATCGCTTTGGACTTCAAGACATAGGACTTCAGCAAGCCCTTATTAGCCAAACGGTCCAACACCCGCTGGAGACTATAGCAGTCATTGGTGTCGTGGCCGACTTCCTCATTGAACTGACAGAATTTATTCTTGTTCCGTGACTAAACAGAACACTTCATTGGATTCGGCTTCTTAATGGTCAAACGGTCCTTTATCTCCATGAAGATGGAGTGGCAGTCTTTATTGAACTTGTATCGTGATACGTACGACTTAAATTCTTTCTTTTTCTTTTTGGACGGCTAATCAGGCTCATCAACCGCCCAAACTTTTTTCCTCTTTTTGCTCTCTTCATCTTTCTAAGCCAGCTGAGCAGACCAACTCTTTTTTTGCTTGTAAGACTTCTTGGAGGCAGACTGATGGCTGGACGAGTAGAGGTCAGTAGCTTGGATAAAACTCTCCGCCTCTATCAATGCCTCATGAAGGGAGAAAACCCTCTTCCGAACAAGGTCAAACTTAAAGGTCGACCCATCCTTCAGACCCTTGAAGAAGTTTGTATAGGCTACTTCGTCAAACAACCCCTGAATCTAGATTCTCATTAGATTGAATTGTCTGACATAGGAGCGAAGCCCTTCTCTCTTTCCCTACCTTATGGTGCTCAAGTCGAGACGTGTTATCTTGGTAGGGATTTTCATTGAGAAGTTAAAGGCCAATAGGAAGGCAAGCATCCTGAAGATGTCAATGCACCCGGCTGGCAGGTTGCCGGACCATTGTTGGGCCATGCCCTTCAAGGTAACCAGGAAGCAGCGGCACCACATAGCATCCTCAAACCCATGCATGTGAATAAGGTTAGAGTAGGCCATGTGGTGGTCCTCTAGGTAAGAGGTACCATCATAGGCACCCAGAAACACATTTTAAACCTTGGCCGGCTGTGCTGCCTCAGTTATCTCCTTAGTGAACAGAGAAGTTTGTTCACTAAGTTTGAGCAGACGGTGCTGGTAGTCCAAAGGTTGGACATTGTATGCTGCCTGTAGGGAATATTTCAAGCATTACCCTAAACTTGAACCCCACTGTGATCATACACTTAAGCATGGTGGCGTCCAAAGGGAAGGAAGCTAGAGCAAAAGAGTCGCCAACAAGTTTTAGGAACTTGTAAACCGTTCACAGGGTGAAGTTTACACCCCTTAACGATCCAAGAGATCGTTAACTCCAATAGGCCAGGTCTAGAACCAAGACTAGAAGTTCGGGGATGAAGGTATAAATCCAACCTAAAAGAGACTGAACCTGCCCTAATAATAGGCCTCTACTTTATTCTACTCATATTCATGTGCGCTTTCTGACTAACATGCAATCAATGGGTTAACCCTAAACCTATATTGGTTGAATATTAATGCACAAATCAAACTATTATTGACGATTACTTGAATTATAATCATATTAATCCTAAACAAGATTATTAATTATCTTATTAAGCGTGATAACAAGTACCAATTCCCTTTAAGCATGCATAAAAGGCGTGATCAAGAAATAACAATAAATATAATCAAGCAACATAATAATCATAATAATCATCATCACAAACATAAACATGTTAAAGCATAATAATAGCAAGATCTTAGGCATGATACTAACAAGATTAATAACAAACCCTAGCATGTCACTAAACATAAAATAAAAATAAAAATAAAAAATCAAAGCTTTAACCCTAACATGATACTAACATGCTATTAGGAAAGAAAATAGGAAGCATCCTTTTACTCATACTTGATATTAGGAATCAAAATAACAATCTAAACGTGATTTCTACATCATAATACCAATAAAACAATTAAAGCACTTACTTAGATGCCTCGTACCTCTTTCTTTCACGTCTAGGGGGAAGGCAACTTTGAATTATGCTAGATGTGTCTAGATATTGTGAGTGCGGAATTTTGTTTGTGAAAAGGGTTGGTATAGAAAGAGAGAGAGAGTATCAAGAATTTCTTGATGAGAATTGGTGATAATTAGATGGAGAATTGATGAATAAAAAAATGGAGGTCGAAGGACGCTATTTATAATGAAAATGGTCCGGATTAGATAAAAAAAAGAATCGGAGTTCAAAGATGAATAAAATACACCGCTATCGCCACAACAGCCCCTGTCGCCGCACGACAGAGTCTGTCGCAAGGCGACAGCCTGACGTTCGGCGCTACAGGCGATTTTTCCACACGTTTTCTATTTTCTGATAAAATTAAGTCGTAAAAATCCTTTTGAGGTGTAAAATCGTAACTTTATTTAAAACACTTCTTTTATTCCAATTAAAACTCATAAAACTTAATTATCAACCCTAGTCACATTAGGATTCAAAAGAACCTTCTAGAACATTCTAGAAGGCTATAATCAATCCTAATTGTATAAGGAATGATAATTCATAATAAGCCCTCCTCTAGATCATTCGGCCACATATAAAGATCAAATTGGGCCAAGTTTAGTAATTTGGCCATAACTTCCTAATTATTCATCGGAATTGGGCTTATAATATATCGTTGGAAAGCTCTTTTCGAGCCTTATCTAATATGGACCAAACTAAGATGGTTTAAATTTTATCATAAAATAAAATAGGTTTTGAAAACAGAAAGAGAGAATTTTATAAAAACTAACCACAACACTAGAATTTCCACACTTTCACTTCATTCGATTATGATTCGACGTGAAAGGTATTCATCACTGGGTTTGGTTTTGGGGAGACACAAATGGGTGTCTACAGAAGCCCCCACTTTGACTTAGTTTGGAGAAATGCAAGTTTTGAAAACAAAAGTCAAAGTAGCGATAGGGACGGAGAATGATTCAGAACGTTATGCGATCCCAAATCATTCTTGTAACGCCAATACCTGCAAACTAGTGTTAGTTAAAACAAATAATAGAGTTAAGAAACACGTATCTTGCACCATCGAGCACACGTCTCTGTAGGTAACCGATTTGTTGCTGCATTCGTTGTTATGACAACCTTCCACAAGCTAAGGAACACCATTTTGCTATTTTGATGTTGTGGTCGTGCTTTGCTGCCGTTAATGTTACTCGTCTTTGAACAAAAGAGCTTCTTTTTTAGGATTGTTCACTCGTTTCTGAACAAAAGAGCTTTAATAGGATACCCACGCATATCTAAGAAAAAGAGCTTAAAAGACTTGTCTACGCGTCTCTGAACAAAGAGCTTTGAATGACATGTCCACACGTCTCTGAACAAAAGAGCTTGAATAATATGTCCACGCGTCTCTGAATAAAAGAGCTTTGATGATATGCCCACGCGTCTCTGAACAAAAGAGCCTTTTGATACTTGAATGTTTGTTGCGATCGTTCGGTTGGTTGCGAACATTTGCTGAATAGTTGTATCCTGTAAAAATCAAAAGATTGCCGAAAGAAATTCCTAGTATTTTTTCTAGGATTGACCTAAGGCTTGATGTTTTTATTAGGGTTGACCTAAGGTGATCGACTGACTTAAGATTGACTCAATGTGACTAACTGACTTGAGGTTGACCCAAGGTGAATTGACACGTGTGACTCATGATTTGTGTGTGCATTGTATTGTGATGTTGTAGACACCCATTTGTGTCTCCCCAAAACCAAACCCAGTGATGAGTACCTTTCATGTCGAATCATAATCGAATGAAGTGAAAGTGTGGAAAGTTTAGTGTTGCGGATAGTTTCAATTACTTTTCTCTTCTCTCTATTTTCGAAAACTTTTTTTAAGAAAACATCCAATCCAGTTTGGTTGGTCCATGATGTATTATATGCCCAATTCCGATGAATATTGAGGAAGTATGTCCAATTTAATAAACTGGGCCTGGTTTGAGCCTTATATGCGGCCCAATGATCTAGGGGAGGGCCTAATATAGATTTATCATTCCTAATGCAATTAGGAATGATTTTAGTTTTCTAGATTCTTCTAGAAGGTTCTTTTCATTCCTAATTCAATTAGCATTGATAAATTGACTTTTGTTGACTTTTCAGAGTTTTAATTAGAATCAAAGAGCATTTTTGAGACCAAAGATGACTTGGTTGGAAGGAGTGAGGAAGGATATGAAGTGCATGGATTTACGTGAGGATGAAGTTTTGGATCGTAAGGGATGGAGGAGAAAGATTTATGTTGATGACTACACGGAATAATCAAATTTGGTTCATGTTAGCCGACCCCACTTTTGGGATTAAGGCTTTGATTGATTGATTGATTGAAAGAGCATTTTTGAGAGGAATACGATTTTATCCTCCTGTACGGCAATTTTTATCTGATTTTAAGAACACGCGTGATTTTCCAGATCAGCGCCAATAGCCAGCATTGGCGCTAATTTAGTTTTATGTGCGCCAGAATCTGTTTTGATATTTTATCTTTTTGGCTGATTTTCTTTATAAATAACGTCATAAAAACTCCGTTTTCGTTAACCAGTTTTAATCAATTCCCTTTTATTCTCTCTATAATTCACCAACTCTCATCAAGATTCTCTTGATTACTCTCTCTCTCTCTCTTTTTTCTAAACTAGCTTCTCTCAAATATAAAAATTCCGCAGACATTAGATCTAGATACACCTAGCCATATTCGAAGTTGCCTTGCCCCTAGATGTGAAAGGTTTAATTTCTGAGGGTTTGGTCCCAAATCTTTCTTTCAATTATTTAATTTAATTGTTTTGATTATTATTTTCCTTGAAGTTACTAACGTGTGTATTTTGTTATTAGAAAGAGGTACGAGGCATCAAAGTAAGTACTTTAATGATTTTTATTGATGTTATGATATAGAAATCATGTTCAGGTTGTTATTATGATATTCCTAGTATCATGTCTAGAGTGACATTAATATCAAGTATGGTTGTTACGATGTCTTTTATGTTCTTCCTAATATTTATGATTGTTAGTATCATGTTAGGATTAAAGATTTGATTTTGTTTCTTAGTGACATGCTAGGGTTTGTTATTAATCTTGTTAGTATCATGCCTAGGATCTTGCTATTATTATGCTTTAACATTATTATGATTATTTTTTATGCTTTATGATTATTATGATTATGATTATTATTATTATTATTATTATTATTATTATTATTATTATTATTATTATTATTATTATTATTATTATTATTATTATTATGATTATTGTTATGATTATTATTATGATTTTGATTATTATGATTATCATTATGTTGCTTGATATTATATTTATTGTTATTGCTTGATCACACCTTTTATGCATGTTTAAAGGAAAATGGTACTTGTAATCACGCTTAATAAGATAATTATGAATCTTTTTTAGGGTTAATTTGATTATAATTCAAGTGATCGCCAATAATAGATTTATTTGTGCATTAATATTCAACCAACATAGGTAAACAGGTTTAGGTTAATCCTATTGATTGCATGTTAGTCAGAAAGCGCACATGAATATGATCAGAATAAAGTAGAGGCCTATTATTAGGGCAGGTTCAATCTCTTTTAGGTTGGATTTGTACCTTTATCCCCGAACCCTTATTTGGTTCAAGACCTTATGGAGTTGACGATCTCTTGGATCGTTAAGGGTGTAACCTTCACCTCGTGAACGGTTTACAAGTTCCTGAAAAACTTGTTGGCAATTCTTTTGCTCTTTCTTCTTTCCCTTTTGGACGCCACCATACTTTAGTGTATGATCACAGTGGGGTTCAAGCTAGGAGTTAACGCTTGAAATTATTCCCTACAGTTTTTTGGCGACTCCACTAGGGAGGATTTCTATTTTAATTCCTGAATTTGTTTCGGCAATGATTTAGAATGAGTGGATGAGACTCGAAACGTTCTAAGTATTTCATGTGCGTAGTTTTGATTAACATTATTGTCATATGCATAAAAAAATATCTCATTGGAAAGACCTTCCATAATGAGTTAAAAACATAGGATTTTACACGTAGGAAATTTGAGAAATATCTTTCACAACTAGGACCGAAATAACACTGCGCGAAACTGGAAAATTTTATCGAGCACAGAAAGCTGCTGAGGCATGTAGGAATTAGCGTCAGCGACTAGAGCATTGGCGCCAGACACCAGCATTGGCGCCAGGCGCTGCAGCTAAAACTTGGCGCCAATCTCCGATTGGTGGGGCCAAATTCTTCCAATACCGAGCCAGAAATATGCGTTCTAATTTCGACTAGTTTCTCGTATTGTTTGCTCGATCCTACTTCCTGATTGAGTTTTTCTCAGTTTTCTGAAACCTATATGTGTTCTACATATGGACATAACCCTCTGGGAATTCATGCTCCATCTACCTGATTGAACGCTCTGAGCAACAAAGGGTACATCCGAGAATGTTAAATTCACCAAACCATGGAAGCGAGTTTTTCTAAAACTCGCGGTGTCCCATCCACTCGCGCCAACCCTTCATGGTTAGGCTTCTGCGCGGTGCATCTGGACAATTAACCATGGACCCTCTATTGACTAAACCATATCCCGAACTTTAGAGAACTAGAGCCATGGTTAGGTTGCAAACTCATTGCATCATATTGTGCCTACTTGACTAATTGTGCAAGATTTGTTGTGCATATGATATATGTTTTCCTTAACCGTTTGTTTGACCTGTGTTGAGATTTAATAAATTAATGACTTAAAGAACTTTTCCTAATTAATTAATTTGAGTCAATAAAGTCTAATTTTTTTAATCAGAATTGACCTAGTACGACTTTAGGCTTGCCCTGTTGATTAATAACACCGAAAACAGTCTCAGATTGAAGCTCCAACATTGGCGCCAAAGTCTGAACTGTAGCGCCACTCTGTGGAGTGTGGCGCCTGGCGACAGCTCTGCCGTTTGGCGCTACACTACACAGTGCGGCGCCAGTTCTGTCGTTTTGCAGACAGTTCGGATTATTGATCAAGTCATCACCTAGTGTCTAATTAACCAGTTTGCTAATTAATTCGGTTAATTTTTGCTGTCAATAATACTTTGTCAAGTCATTAATTGAGTCTAGTCACATAGTCTAGCCACATGGTCAAGACACGAGTCTTAACATGTCACCTACACTCACTAGTCTTAGCACACACTTTGAGTACATATCACCATGACCATATCTTAGGTTCATGCATGAGTCGGTCTTTTCCGTCATTTGAAGTTGGGGGTACATTCTATTTTTAATTCTTCATATCCCTCCATCTACATCATTTTTCTTCACATTCTATTCCATCTTTCTTCACTTCCTCCATCCATTGCATGTTGAATAAAGTTTTAGGTAAATAATTAACAATGAATATCCCCAAATTCCTTTTCCACAGTACTTGGTCGAGGAGAGAATGGCGATTAATCAAGGAAAACCTCTTTATTCAAGTTTCACTTTTTGATAAACCAATTCGTCAAAAGAGGAAGGCTAAAAAGATAATGGCAACTCAAGAGGAAGTTAATGAACTTAGAAGTCAATTGTATGACGTGACTGAGGTGTTAAAGGCTTTAACCCTCAAAATTGATGACCCTGTGAAGCAACAACAAATGAATCTTATGCAAGAAAGCTTGAGCAAGCTATCTAGTGACTATAAATTTCAGGGCATGAGTTCACAAGGGGTCTCGCTGGACAAGGAACTTCTTCCACATAAGTTTAACGCCACTGACATCCCTAAATTTAAGGCGACAAATAACGCTTACTTCCATCTAAGAGCTTTTGAAACCATAATGAGTATTAAGGGTATCGATAAGAAGGTTTTCCCCTCTCTGTTCTCACTATCTCTTTAGACCGTTTGCCAGCAATGGTACTTCTCCCTTGACAAAGAGAAAACCTCTTCTTGGGAGTCGATAACGAACGCTTTCATAGATAGATATAAGTGCAACATCCAAGACGAAACAGACCATAGACAACTCGAGATGTTAAAACAAAAAGAAAACGAAGGTTTCACGTCTTTCTTCAATAAATGGAGGAAAACTTCTGCTAATATGGTCAAGGCTCCTAGCAAAAAAGAATCTATGAGGATGTTTATCAAGAATCTCCAAGAGAAGTATTCAAGGCACTTAAAGTACCAACACAACTTGAATACTTTCAAGGTTGTGTATAATATAGGCATTGACATTGAAGATGACCTTCTAAAAGATAATAGTGCGAGAGAAAAGAAGAACGACCATCCTTCTTCTTCCTCTCCCATTAATGAGGTACATGCCACGAACGCCTCTAAATCACGAATCCAAAGATCAAAAAGGGTGTTCACTCCACTTGGTATGAGTTATGAAACAGCTTTCGAGAAGCTACACCACAAAGAATAGTCATGCCCATAGGGCCTATCAAAGATCCAGTTCCAGAAGCCAGGCCACCCAAGTGGGACCCCAATAAGCACTGCAAGTATCACCAAGGAAAGGGTCACGACACTGAGGAGTGTTGGAAACTCAAAGAAGATATTCAAGATCTGATCGATAACAAAGAAACTTCCGAAGTTCTAGCCATTGAAGATGATCAAACATCCTTCGACCCATCACTTCTTATCACACCTGTAGGAGAGCCCATGATCGAGACAACTTATATGACCTCTCTCGATGAAGTGGCCATGATTGAGGAGGATGAAAGTCTTTTATTAGATAATACCAGGGAAGACTCGTCAAGTCTAAAAGAGGACGTCCGAAAACTGCAAGATGTCGTTGCTATGCTGTTAAATGTGGTGGAAGGATCAGCAAATCAGGTTATGGTCATCGAACAAAATTCTCGCCAAGGGTTTAATGAAGAACTCAATGCTCCTAAGTCACGGCAAAACGGACCATTGAAGAATACACACCAATAGGAATGACTCACAGCGAGCTTTTGACTGTCTTCATGATCAAGGTCATATTCACTCCATTGGTCCCAGTCAAGACCTTCCACATGAAAAACGTTTTCCCGATTGGGATCCAAATTCTTATTGTCGATACTATAAAGATCGCGGTCATGCTACTGAAAAGTGTCTCGCCCTCAAGGATCGTGTTCAAGACTTCATTGATTCAAATCTCCTTCATGTTCCTCCGCGCGACAAGAAGGCCAAGATTAGTAACAGTGGCTGTAAAGGGAAGAAGAACGACTACCCTTCTTCTTCCGAAAACACCTACTCTAGCAACAGTGTTGGTACTTTCGACCTTAATGAGATCTTAGGATTTAGAAAGCAACAAAAAAGGGATTTTACCCCTATTGGAATTATCTACGATGATGCTTTCGATCAACTCCATGCCAAGGGAATCATTACTCCTATTGGACCTCTTCAAGATCCCCCGCTTAAGAAGAGAGTGCCTAGTTAGAATCCAAATGTGCATTGCAAGAACCATCAAGGTAGGGGTCATGCTACTGAGAGCTGTTGGAAGCTAAAGGAGGCTATCCAACATTTGATTGATAATAACAAGCTTCCCATACCTCCAGCTAACAAGAAGAGCGAGTGATGATAAAGCAAACAATACAAGTCAAGAGGCGAGCTTCAACGACGAGATTTCATGACATCTTTTTTCTTTTTTTTCTTTATTTACCCTTTCCCCAATAAGTCTAGCATAGGCACCTTTCTTTTTCTTTTCCTTAGATTAATTTTGTAGATTCTTTCTTTTCCCTTTTTTAATAAAATGAGCATGTATTTCCTTATATATGATCATTTCATTATATTGCATTAAAAAAAAAATCCATGTCGAACTAAACACAAGGTATGCCAATGATTTGAGGCACCCCTTGTAGCCACATTATATTGCCTTTCACCTTTCTAATTTACAATCCTTTCTTCATAAACCACTTTGAGCCTTGTCTAACGATAGACCTTTGCCGGCTTGTATGCCGAGTAATGTTGTATTTTTACCAACTGTAGAGTTGGTTAACAATCATTTTCTTTTGCTTCTTCTCCGGATGTTATTCCGACTAACAATTATTCTTGCCTTTGTGCCATTTTTTATATGAAGTATTCCGACTCACTCGGTTATTTATATATATTTGTGTTTGAATTTTTCACTTTAAATTTTACGTATATACTACAGTTCTTTAATATTTTGCCTAACTTAAAAAGCATGTAGCAATTTCCAATTCGGGTGCTCTTGCCCCTGGACGGCTGTGTGGTTGGTTTCATTTCAAATTGATTGATTAGCTTAAAAACACTTGATACTTGGAGAAGTATGAGGTGTTTTTAGGCCAATCAATCACAATGGTGATTGCCCCAAACCAAGTGCACAGCCGGCCGTTAGAACGGGTGCTTCGAGTCTCTTACCCAGACGGTAATATTCCGTCTAGGATTACTACATAGCCATTACATAAAATCTTTTGCCCCAATTGGGAGAGATAGTGCAACTTTGGAATAAATAACCTAACTGGAAACTTCAGCCGGCAACCGACTGATGCCTCGTGCATCCGGTATTCGGTAACTTAATCGTTTCTCGTAGATTATTCTGTTCAGACAGCTATAAGTTGACCAATTTGGTCGTTCAGTCTTTGTCGTCTGCATAGGTACGCCAGAGGGGTGTCGCCGGACGCCATTGTCCATGTTGAGACAGGCGATTTTATAAAATAAGCAACCATCCGGCCATTTGGCCTTTGGTCTTGTTTGAGACCGGTTGTATAGCCACTAAGCATTTTGGTACTTAGATTTTTCAAGCTAACCATTGGCCACGCGATATCATATTTACACTAAATGTCAATTTTAGTTGGTTAAGCAATTAGTCCGTCTGGGTATTACCCAGGCGGAATGGTAATTATAACATTAAATTACACTAAGTATCAAACTTAGTTGGTTAAACAAGTAGTCCGTCTGAGTATTACCCAGGCGGATAAGTAATTATATCATTAAATCTACACTAAGTGTCAAACTTAGATATTTAAGCAAAAGTTCCGTCTGAGAATAACCTAGGCGGATAAGAAATTATAAAGATAGCAAAACAATTTTGCAAACAAAGCCTGATTTCTCATTGATGGACTCACTGTTTACAAAAAATTTACATTTCTCAAAAGTAGTACTTTTTTAAGTTATCTACATTCCAAGTTCGAGGTAGACGCCGGCCGTCTGGAGTTTCCAGACGGTAAGTGCCATCCCTGACTTCTTCATAAATCCGGTAAGGGCCTTCCCAATTAGGAGTTAGCTTTCCAGCCTCATTGCCCCTACCGGTTGCCTCCATTTTTCGTAACACAAAGTCGTCAACTTTGAAAGGACGCTTGCGTACTTTCTTGTTGTAGGCTCTGGTCATTCTCAGACGGTATATCTCATGGCGCAAGGCAGCATTGCCCCTGCGTTCCGGGAGGGAGTCCAATGCTAGCCACATGGCCTCCCAATTTTCCTCTTCATCATAAAGCATGACTCTGAGAGTCGGCTCGTAATGTTTAATGGGAAAGACGGCTTCAGCACCGTATACCATAAGAAATGAGGTTTCACTGGTCGCCCCTTTGGCAGTTGTCCGGATGGTCCTTAAGACATGAATTAGCTCTTCTACCCATAAGCCACCGGCTCTTTCAATTTTCTTTTTTATGCCGTCTGAGATGAGCTTGTTGAAGGCTTCAACTTGGCCGTTTGCTTGGGGTCGGCCGACTGATGCAAAACAATGTGAGATACCCTAATCTCCCAACCAAGTCTTAAGGTGAGGCGTTTCAAACTGAGGGCCATTATCAAACACCATAGACATAGGTACCCCGAACTGGGTGATGATATTCTTCCAAATGAAAGAGATGACATCCTTTGTCTTGATGTTCTTGACCGTCTCAACTTCCACCCATTTGGTAAAATAATCCACAGCCACCAAAATGTAGCGCTTTCCGCCTGGATCAGGCGTGTAAGGACCCAGGATATCCATGCCCCATTTAGCAAACGGAACTGGGCTGTGGATTGCCGTCAGATCAGTAGTCGGGCGGTGAATAAGCTTGCCAAACCTCTGGCATTTGTCACATATCTTCACCAACTCTTTAGCGTATGCTTCAAGAGTAGGCCAAAAGTAATGTCGCCTGGCTCTGACGGCTAGGGACATGCCGCCTATATGAGAGGCACAGTATCCAGCATGCAATTCTTCAAGAACTTCTTTCCCCTTTTCTGGGGTAAAACACTTTAATAGAGGTTTAAGGAAACCCGCCTTGAAGAGCTCTCCGTTTCTCAACTCGAAGTTTGTTGCTCGCTTCTTCATGACGGCTGCTTCCTGTGGTTAATCAGGAAGTATGCCATCTGCTAAATATGCCCGGATGCCATCCATCCAGGTAGAGCTTCGGTCCAGGATTCTAATGGGCTCTTCATATATACTTCTCTTTTCAAGAACTTCCCAAAAGACTAACCGAGGCGTATCACAGTAGGCGGATGAAGCCAATTTGGACAACGCATCCGCCTGGTTGTTATCTGACCTGGGCACTTGACTCAAATGGAATTCCTCAAGTGCCCCAACCTCCTCTTTGACTGCCTGAAGGTACTTGATCATAGCCGGATGAGTTGTCTCATATCATCCCTCATACTGGCTTACGACCAACTGTGAATAAGAGTAGGCGTCAATTTTAGCTGCCCCTGCTGCCTTACACATGCGAATTTTGGCTACTAAGGCTTCATATTCCGCCTCGTTATTTGAGGCTTGAAACTTAAACCGCAGTGCATATTCAAATTTGTCCCCCTCAGGGGACTCATATATAAATCCTGCACCTCAGCCGTTCTTCGTCGAGCTCCCGTCTACATACACCTTCCAAACCTGATCAATGTTATCCGGTTGAACCGGTCGTGTCATCTCAACAATGAAGTCGACAAACGTCTGACCTTTCACTGCCTTTCTAGGTTCAAAAGTGATTTCAAGACTTTGCATTTCAATAGCCTATTTCAGCATTCTGCCGGATGATTCCAAAGTAGACATTGGCCGCTTGAGGGGCTGATCGGTGTAAATTACCACCGGATGGGAAAAAAAATACGGCTTCAATTTCTTGAAGGCCATATATCGGGCAAGGCCAAATTTTTCAACCATGGGATACCGGAGCTCAGCATTTTTTAGAACATGGCTAATGAAATAGACCGGGAGCTGAATGTCGTCTCTCTCAGCAAGGAAAACAGCACTGAGAGCATGATCTGAGACAGCTAGGTACATATATAACGACTCTTTGGCCTGGGCAGAGAGCTAACAAGCCTTGGCAAAGAGTGCAAGTGCTCTTTCATCTTTTGAAAGGCCGCCTCAGCATCATCCCCCCATTCAAATCTGGTCTTCTTCCTGATTGCTTGGAAGAAGTAAAGGCATTTGTCACCTGACCGGCGGAGGAACCTCCCCAAAGCCGCCAGGCAACCGATTAGTCTTTGTGCTTCCTTGACAGTGCGGGGTGACTTCGTGTCAATTACCGCCTGTATCTTCTCGGGGTTAGCCTCTATCCCCCTTTGATCAATCAAGAATCCGAGAAACTTCCCAGACTCAACACCAAAGACGCATTTCTTAGGGTTTAACATAACCTTATGCCGCCTGAGTGTGGTGAAGGTTTCTCGGAGATCGATAAGGTGATCCTCCTGCTGCTTGGATTTGACTATCATGTCATCAATGTACGCCTCCACATTCCTCCCAATTTTATTAATAAAGACCATATTAATCATCCGTTGAAATATAACCGGCCCATTTTTCAAGCCAAACGGCATCACAATGTAACAGAATAACCCCTGATCAGTGACGAAGGTCGTCTTCTCATGATCTTTCTTCCACATGGGTATCTGATGGAAGCCGGAGTAGGCATCCATGAAACACATCAAGGCATGCTCGGCTGTCGAATCGACCAGACTATCGATCTTTGGAAGTGGGTAACTGTCCTTAGGACATGCCTTGTTGAGGTCTGTGTAATCAACACACATACGCCAGGTACCATTCGGCTTCTTTACAAGCACAACATTCGCCACCCAGTCGGGAAAATTACATGGCCGAATGAACCCAGCGTCCAACAGCTTTTTTGCTTCGGCAATTGCCGCCTGACTTCTCTCCTCGCCGTGATTTCTTTTCTTTTGCCGGATGGGCTTATTTTAAGGATCCACGACGAGTTTGTGGACAACAAGATCTGGGCTAATGCCTGGCATCTCCTCCACTTCAAAGGCAAAAATGTCTTTGAATTCTTCAAGCAGGAGGTGCAGATCTGCACCCAATTTAGCATGAGCAGCCTTCCCAACCTTAACAGTACGCTCTGGACGACTGTCGTCTAGAGGTATATCAATATGGTCTCCAGCCGGCTGGGGACGGAGCTCAGCTGACCGCTCTCCGGTCAGTGATTGCTATTTTTTCTCTTTCTTCACCTCCACCAGCAGCGGGGCCTTTCTTTTCTTTCCGACTGCTGGTGGGTCTGGGGCTGGGTCGGCATCCTTGATAGTGTAAAGGTCTATTGGTTCTGGGCCTTGTTTGCCTAGGGTCACAGTATCTTTGACGGCTGAGAGGTAGCACTCCCGGGCCGTCTTTTGATCCCCATTCAAGGAACCAACAGAACCGTCATCCCTCTCATACTTGATGAGCATGAGGGAAGGGATGATTACAGCCTTGGCTTCGTTGAGGGTTGGCCGACCTAAAATATTGTTGTAGGAAGTTAGTTCCTCAACAACCAATAACTTGACGACCAGAAGTCGTCCTTTTCCTTTTTCACCCAGCCGGATTGGTAAATCAACCCTTCCGACTGGGTAAACCATTCCACCCCCAAAACCAACCAGGGGGTGTGTAACCGGATGCATGCTGCTGACGTTGAATTTCAGCTTTTGCAGGCACCGGAGACTGATGATGTTCGATGAGCTGCTGGTGTCAATAAGGATTCGTCCAACCAGCTGGCTGGCTGGCAACCTTACATACAATGACGACCGGGTCATCATGCCGACGTCGAACGGTGCCCCGGTCCTTCTCAGTGATCAGAACGTCCGGGAAGGAGGAGCTAGCAGACGCTTGATCATCATCATCCTTGTCCATCTTTCGAAGATGGCTCTTGGTGCCCCGGATGGTAGGGCCACCACATGAGAACCCGCCTGCTATGGTGTAGACCGGCTCCTTATCAGTGTTCGAACTACTAGCAGGATGGGGTGTCTTAGACAGCTGCCCGGGGTTCTTTTTATTAGTCCCTTTGGACTTGGAGATATAGGACTTTAACATCCCCTTGTCAGCCAGACGATCCAACGCCCGTTGAAGGCTAAAGCAGTCGTTGGTGTTATGGCAAACTTCCTCATGGTATTGGCAGAATTTATTTTAGTTCCTTGATTGAATGAAACTTTTCATTGGATTCGGCTTCTCTAGAGACAGCCGGTCCTTGATCTCCATGAGGATGGAGTTGCAGTCCTTGTTAAACTCGTACTTAGGAACGTACGGTTTAAATTCTTTCTTCTTCTTCTGAGATGGCTGGTCAGAATCACTAACCGCCCAGACTTCTTTTCTTTTCTTGTTCTCTTCTTTTTTCTTGGCTGGCTGAGCAGGTCGGCTGTCTTTCTGCTTGTCAAACTTCTTAGAGTCCGACTGGTTACCAGGAGAGCAAAGGTCGGTTGCTTGAATATAGCTTTCCGCCTCCCTCAGGGCCGCCTGTAAAGTGAAAGCCCCTTTTCTAACTAGGTCAAACTTAAAAGTCGACCCGTCTCTCAGACCCTTGAAAAAGTCTGTAAAAGCTACCTCGTCAAAAAGTCCTTGAATCTGAATTCTGATCAGATTGAACCGCCTGACATAGAAGCGCAATCCTTCTATCTCTCCCTGCTTAATGGTGCTCAAGTCAAGACTTGTTTTCTTTCCAGGGATGTTCATCGAGAAGTTGGAAGCAAACAGGAAGGCAAGCTTCCTGAAACTATCAATGGACCCAGCTGGCAAGTTGTCAAACCATTGTTGGGCAATGACCTTCAATGTAGCTGGGAAGCATTGACACCAAGTGGCTTCATCCAACCCTTGTAAGTACATGAGGTTGGTGTAAGCCATAAGGTGATCTTCCGGGTTGGAGGTACCGTCATAGGTGCCTACCAACACATTTTTAACCTTGGCCGGCTGTGCCGCCTTGGTTATCTCCCGGGTGAACGCAGAAGGTTGTTCACCCAGGCGGAGCAGACGAAGCTACCAGTCTAGTGGCTGGACGTTGTGGTATGCCGCCTGACCTCCAAAGAGGGTCGGCTGCATGAAATAGGGAGAATACTGACCATAGACCTGATAAGGTACATACGGTGCAGTCCTAATCATCTGAGGACCAGAATGGACGGTATTACCGTCGGTTTGGCTCTCATACAAGGAAGGTACATTCCCTGCAGAGGTGTTGTTGAAGCTGTCTGGAAAGTTCGACGTAGAAGTCGACTCAGACAACTGCTTATTTCTCTTGTGGGTGATGATCTCCTAGGCGTCAAGAGTTGATTTTTTGCTTCCCACCGGCTGTTGAGTCCGGCGGGGATTGTTGACATTCCTCTTGGGCAGAAGAATCTTGGACCAATCAATGGTCCCGGCTGCCTTCTCCTTTGGTTGAGGAGTTGGCTGCCGATCTTTGACTGACTTCCCCTTCTAAAGAGGAGTCTTTTTTGCCGACTGACCCCTGCTTGGGCCAGCCTGGCTCTTCGTGATCAAATCTTTAATTTCACCCTTGAAACTTGTCATGAACTTCATGAGTTCATCTCGTGTGACGGGAGCTGATCCACTGGCCGTATGGGTTTCCCCTTCCGGCTGCCCAGGGGGTCGTTGTGTACCCGCCTGGCTGGCACCCCGCTCCAGAGTGTCTCTGGGCCGAATGCGCTTGGTTATCAGGGAACCATCATCGGCTATATAAGTTTCAACCTGAGGATCTTCATCCTCTTGGTCAGTGAAAACTTCCGGGTCGTCGCCCGGACGCTTAGGAGGTGGTACAGACTCTTGAACCATCCTTGAGGTACTCTCCCCACAGACGGCGCCAAATGTTTTGGGTGTTTTTGTCCCTCGGGAGAGTTACGTCACAAAGATTGGTCCGGCTGAGTTGTACCTACAAAACAACGGAGACTCAGGGTGGTTGGAGCTCCGCCTCCGAAGATCAAGTTAGTAACTTGGAGAATAAAGAGTTCGGAAATTTAGGTGGGGATCTGCTTGGATTCTAAGCTTAGGTGATTCTCTGATGAGAGAGAAAGTAGGTGTAATAAATGATTGGATATGTCCCCAAAATGGGGAAATATCTACCTATTTATAGGGTCATTGGAGAATGTGCCCCTATCTAGGTCACTTGACCTAGATTTTAGTGAGCTGCGCCGATTTACGGCGCTTCTAGGGATTTGGACCCTTGAGGGCCGCCATTTCAGAAGCCTATCTGAGGGGGCCACGTGTCAAGAGGATATTGGGCCATTTGAGCCATCTTGAGCTCACCACGTGGCCTCCTCTCATTGGTCCACCTGTCTAGGGTATTTTTACCCTAAACAATTATATAATGTGAAAAAAACAGTTTTCAATGTCTTGTGATTGTACATTGCTCACTTCTGGAGAATGAATGTTCATAGCATAGAAATGGAACGTTCATATTGAATATATATATGTTCAAAATGTAAATGATAAACGTATACAATGTTAAATGTTCATAAAACAAAATCAATTAAAAAAATAAAAAATTATAAAAACAAAAAATACATAATAAATCAAGCAATTCAAGATTTCATAACTTATTCAAGAAATCAATTGCAATTGTAAATTGAAATAGTCCAATTCTTAAAATTCAGCAAAAATGTAGATTGAACTTGAACAAACTCATGAAATCTATTGAAAAATTCACTAATTATAAAATCACAAAATGAATCACAAAAATGCAGAACAACATTCATCAAATTATAAAGCCAGAAAAGAAAAATGAATCAGAAATTCATCGAATTCATCAAAATCAATGTCGTCAAAATCAATTATTCAATAGTAAATTGGAATTCATCAAATTTATAAATTTATAAAATCATAAACAATTACAAATTCAACGAAAATATAACCTTATTATAAACAACACAAAAACTAACCTGCATTGATGATTTCATCAGGAACAACAACCACCTCCATAATTAAGTGAAGAAAAGATGACAGGCTAAAGTCGTATCACCTAATCAAAAGTATTACCTAAGTCCTGTAACTAATGTAGATAGGGAAGTGGGGTCGAATCCAAAGAGAAACAAGTCTTTCTATTCCTAATTAATTAATATAATCTAGATTATCAAGTAACCAAAATTGTTGTTGTTAAAAAGGAACTAAACTAAGGAGATTAAGAGTAGAGAGAAATCAATAATAAAAGGCGTAGGATCACAGGTTCACCAATAAATAATATTCCGGGATAAAACATAACAACTAATAATTAACATTGCACAAATAGCATGATTAACGGGCTCTCACAATTTATTAATCAATATTGATCTAACAGGCTCTCGCAATTTACTAGATCTAAGTTCCTATTGAAAATGGTCTTTAATATCTAATTAACATCTGCTCGATTCATCAATTCAATATTGCTATAATTTTACAAGCTAATCACATCTGCTCGATTCATAATTCGGTTGTAAAGCGTTAAAACACTTTAATAAGAAATTATCATGCAATAATATCAATAATCAATAATAACAAATTATCCCTTCATATTAATTATGGATTCCCCAAAACCCTAGAATTAAACTACTCACACATAATTAAATCTAAACTAAACAAAACAATTAAAGGAGACATGATTAAGATCACAACAAAGAAAATAAGTAATAAAGGAGAGAAGAGATAATATCAAAAGAAAGAAATATAAAATTGTATAAACCAAGAGTTTAGAGAGAAAAATAAGAGAGAGATAATTTTAAGAGTTTAATTAAGAGGAGAGGGAGAAAAGTTAGAGAGAGAAAGAGAAAAGAAAACTAAAACTAAGCTAATTAATAAACTAAACTAGAAAACTAGTAATTAAAAGCTACCCCTGTAAAACTACTCCTCCTCCTTAAATAGGAAAAAACCAAAGTCACCAAACCCACTCAAACTAAAAGTACTATAAAATAATCAAAAGCTAAAGACAAAATATCCTAAAAACAAAACTCAATCCTTCACCAAATAAATATTGGAACCGACATTGGCGAAGTAACTGGAGTGAGGCCTAAGGATTGAGCCCACTTGTTGAATCATGCAACATACTCATCCGACCGGGCATTTGGTAGCCTGATCGGGCCCGCTTCCTTTACGCCCAACAACTTTCTTGCAAGCTTGGATTTGTACGCTTGAGTTAGTTAATTCTTTGGCCCAATTTCTTTCCTTGATTGTTCTATAATAATAATAACTTGTGAAATCTTGGACCTTCTCATGTATCGAGCCCTTAAACACCGAACTAAATTTCTCTAACTCGGCTTTGGGCTTAAAATATACAGTCATAAAATACGATACGACTCTAATGTCTTTGTAGTGGCTTAATAAACTCGGGAATTATCATGATTCTGCAAATTCCTACAAAATAATACCAACCCTACAAAAACACTAGAAAACTTATATTAGTAATAAAAATAGTTCTGTAGAGCTCAAATAAGAACAAATATGACCGTGGGATGGGGAATAAAAATATATAAAAAAATAGACTTATCAAGAGATCAGAGAAAAAATCTTGATTAAAAGAGAAGAAGAGGAGAGAGAAAATATCGAATGGAAAAAAGAGAGAGGAGAGAGAAAATTGCAATCAAATGTGTAATTTGAATGCAAAAAGAAATTGAATCATATAAACGAAATAAGGAAAGGGGCGAAATAATAAGGAAAGTTCTAGCAGGAAGAAGGAAAGTTGAAGGAGAATGCGTTTCATTGATTGAAGCCTGCGTTTTGGCTTGTTGCAGCCATCTTGGATGCATTACAATGTAGCTAAGAATTTGCGTGGGTCGAGTCTGGGTCTAAGTTTAATGGGTTGGGTCTGGGTTTGGGTCTACACTTTTTTACCCATATTTGACCCATGGACTCATTTTTAATTTTTTTATAAATAATATATGTATATTAGACATATTATTATTAAAATAAACCACTTAATAAGATATATTAAATTGATAATATACTAAGTAATTAGAGATTAAGAAGATAGATTTTTGAGAAAGTCAGCAAAATAGCAAGCAGCCAAGAATCTTTGTTTTTAAGACTTTTTTTTAATTTTTTTTTTTTTATGCATTGTTTTTACTTTTTAATGAACAAATTAGTTGTGTACAAAAAATATGAACAATATTTTATAATGCATATTTTATTATATCAAGTAGTAGCATAGTTATAAATTTATAATGTATATGAAAATTTTAAAAAAATAATAAAAATTTGGACTCATTTTGGACCCGAGACCCAATGGATCTGGCTCTGATTTTCTTAGACTCGGTGGGTATAGGCCGGATGTGGGTCCACCTTTAAAATTTCTTGTCTGGATCTGGGTCTCAATGGACCCAACCCAGACCCGGCCCATTGCCATCCCTACTCACTAGGGATGGCAATGGGTCTAGGACCCTGCCCAAACCCTGGTGGACCCTACCCTAAAATACGGGTTTGGGTCTAATTTTTTTAGACCCCATAGGTTCGGGTAGGGTATGGGTCTAAGTGGTATCGGGTAGGGTAAGGGTCCGGGTACAATGTATACATACCCAGACCCTGTCCAAACCCTACTCGTAGACCCGTTAAACCCAGAACCGTACTTAGACCGTCCAGTTTATTAAATATAAAAGAACAAAATAAAAATAATACTTGTAAAGTAAAACCGTAAGTAAGGAGCAGTATAGCTGGCTTGTGACATATCACTATTTCACTTTCACCAATCCAAAATAAAAACCTCCCTCTTCATCTTCAATGCTCCATCGTCGGTTTTTAAAAACCATCAACATTACCAATTTTAAACTATTTAGAGCTCCGTATTAGTTTTTATATCATAGTTGTTGTACGATTTGTCAAATTAATAACGTTCTCATATAATATCATTATTTTTTTAGTGCTATATGCAAATATGCAATCGTACACTAAACAAAGACGATTAAAAATTATGGGGAAAAAATATAAAGAACTTTGTTCGGACCCTGCACAGACACTACTAGACCCAAAAAATATAACGGACTTTGTTCGGACCCTGCACAGACACTACTAGACCCAAAAAATATAACGGACTTTGTTCGGACCCTGCTCAGACACTAATAGACACATAGGGTCTGCGTAAGGGCCTAAAGGTTTTAGGCCCTAAGTGTTTCGGGGTTTTTTGAATGTCATGCGTGAAAGTTACGTCACAAAACTGGGTCCTCGCAGGTTGTACCCGCAAACCGACGGAAGCTCCAGTGGGTTTGAGTTCCGCCTCCGACGATCAAATTAGTATGTGTTCGGAGTAAAAAGCGAAAAATGAAAATATCTTCTTGGATCTCGAGATCAGGTGTTTTCTCTGTTGTAAGAGAACTGATTGTGATGTACTCCCTCCGTTTTTAAATACTTGTTCTATTTATCCGTACGCGGAGTTTTAGGGGAAATTGGAAAATTTATTAAAATAAGGAGGTAGTGGGGTTGGTGGAAGGTAAATTGGAGGAGATAGAATAAAAAGGTAATAAAATACAATTAAATTGGGTCTCACTAGTTGAGAGAAATGAGATAAATAATTTAATAAATTTCCAAATAAGGAAATGGAGAAAGTATTTAAAAATGCCCGGAAACGAAAAGTTGATCAAGTATTTAAAAACGAAGGGAGTAACAATTGAACATGTCCCCAAATTGGGGTAAATCTCCCTATTTATAGGGTTATTGGAAATTGTGCTCTTACCTAGGTCACTCTGACCTAGGTTTGGTGCGCTACACCATTTTGTTACTTTCTTGGGAAATAGGCTTTGAAGGTCGCTATTTCCTTGGGGTTTCTGTTTGCCACGTGTCATGTCCTGGTAGGTCCAATTTTGACTCTCCTTAGGGTGTCACATGTCATTCTTTAACTAGACCACGTGGGTAGGGTAAAAAACTCAAATCATTTTCCCCTCATAGGGGTGACGTTGCGCGCCACGTGCAGGCGTGTCGCTGACCCAAGGCCCACGAATAGAAAGGGCCTCATTTCCACCTTTAAGTCTAAGAGTACAATTATATTTAGTTTAGAGATGCTTTTGTCAACATCAGTATCTTAGTATCTTGGTGGTAAGGATAAGTTTGTGAGTACTTATTGTACTAATAAGTCAGCAGTTCGAATACTCTTAGAGCTCCAATTCTCTTTTTTTTTTTCCTTTTTGTTTTTTAAATAAATTTGCAATATGTGTAGTATTTATATAAACCACTATAGCCTAAATTCTTGTTATTAATCTTATTATGATAAAATATGTGTTGTTATGTTTCTAAAAACAATTATATATGGATTTAGATTAAGTATTTTTCTTCCAAAATTGATAGAATAATTGAACAAGCAACGAGTGAGCTAACACGCTATAGTTTTCTAGGTTAAGCTTTTTTTGTACACTGTCCATCCTGTGATGCAGCATATATTTCTTTTGTTAGTGAAGAATGATAAATTTTATTCGTAAGAGAGAATCAATTATAATGTTTCATATTTTTTTACAAATCATACAGTTGTAGAAGTATATAGAAGTATTTTTTTTTTTTTACATTGAGTTTAATTTATTGTAAGTGTTTTTTTATTTTTTATTTTTAAGAATGATAATCAGTTCATATTAAAGTACATATATAGAATAAAAATACCTCTTCTATATTAACCAAAAAAATTCTAAATATAGTAGGGCCCCAGCTTATTCTTTTGCCCATGGGCCCCCGAAATCTCAGAAACGGCCCTGGCCACGTGGCACCTCTGACAAGTGTCATGTATGCAACGGGGACATTTTTTACTATTCACCTTCTAGAGTAAATTTTGGGGGTTTGCTCCCAAATCTTTACCCATCTATAAATAGTCATCTACCCCCCCTCATTTTCGAACGTTTACAAAAAAGTTTGAGAGAGAATTTGACTTTGTAGAGAGAAAAATACCTGCCGCCTATAACCAATCCGCCTACATCACAATTGACCCAAATTTCCAAGCAACTCATCCGTACCTTTTCTTAAAAGGTAACCACCTATTTTTCTCTCTGTTTCTCTTTATTTTCAACTTGTGCTTATTATTTTTACTTTTCAAAAATGGTTTCACAAACACACGCAGCACGACCTAGGATAGCAAAAAGTCGGTCACAGGAGACAACTGAGTCTAGAATTAGGAGTGTCGGGTGCCCCTTCTTGGACTCCCCCTTGTGAACTTCCCTAAATCCGACTATCACCGAGGACAGCTGAGTTCAGAACGAGAATAACGACTAGACAGCAAAATCCAGACGGCTCCTTTAGGGCGCATGTAAGTGAGGCCTCCAACCAGCCCCCGGTTCCCCCAATGCCCTTAGACACTTAATTTTAAGCTAGAGAGTCTAACGAGGAGTCCGGTTCGATAATTTGACGACAGATTGAGATCGTCCCGTTTTGCTTGGGAATGTGTAACACCCTAGAAAATTACTTCCCTTTAAAATACTTGTTTTACTCTTTTTGAAATACAAATTAAGAAAATCTAAGACATTACCGCCACTGTGAAAACGGCTAAGAAAAATATCAAAGACACACAGCAGAAGACTACGTTTAAAACCATTTAAAACTAGTCAACTTCCAAGTCAAAATCCAACAAAAGTAAAGTAAAATCAAAGTCAAACGAAATCAAACATAGTCAAACAAAGTAAACCTACAACTTGGAACCATTGTAGGCCCTTATTAAAACCGAGTAATTACCAAAACCTTTGCGTTAGTTGCAACCATAATAATAATAATAATAATAATAATAATAATAATAATAATAATAA
This sequence comes from Chenopodium album, assembly GCF_948465745.1. NCBI lineage: Eukaryota > Viridiplantae > Streptophyta > Magnoliopsida > Caryophyllales > Amaranthaceae > Chenopodium > Chenopodium album. The sequence continues at coordinate 38,396,678 of NC_137838.1, forward strand.
TAATAATAATAATAATAATAATAATAACAATAATAATAATAATAATAATAATAATTATTATTATTATTATTATTATTATTATTATTATTATTATTATTATTATAAACACATCACATTCTTATGAGAACCAAACATGATTTGGTCTTCACTCATGCCCATCATGAATATGCTTCATCACCTAAAAACAGCTTCTCTCTGCTTGTCCCCACTACTCGCCATTAGAAATAGGCCGTCATTGTTGGGTTTCCAAAAATCTGACTTTTTGCGGTACAAAAATAAACCCCAAGACCCGCTCACAATTAATATAACTAAAAGACATAAATAACAACATATAGTAATTAAAGGACCATCTTATCCTTAACGCGTGCTTCGCTCGTTTGAAGAGATCTTACTTCAAAAGCCGAGTCGCGCAAGCGTATAGACCTTCAACGATAGTCCACCCACAACCACGACCCAAACGATCTCTAAATTGGAATTTAACCGAGTTCGGACCAAAAACAACTACTCGAGTTTTATGTGAACTTAAAGGTTTTCTCACAATTATGGAGATGCCTTTTTGAGTTCCAACTCAAGTGAAATTCTCCAATTCCTAAGGTGGTATTTATAAAGAATTTCAGATGAGGATTCCACTCTCCCATCAATGTGGGAAAGTTGGTAAAAATCAATTTTCTATTTTATTTTTAAATCAAAATAAAAGAAAATCTCAAAGCAATAATTAATCAACAAGTGTCACATGGAGGGAGAAGGTAGGTGAGGACCACAAAGGGAGGGGGGGGGACCAAAACTTGATCCTAAGCATCCCTCAAGCCTCTACTCACTTCTCTCGGCTCCAATGAGCTCCCGCCACATGGCAGGCCTTGCATTGGGCGCTAAGGGTGCCTTTCTGGCGCTTGGTGCCATCGGCTAGGTCTGTTGCTGGGCGCCAGCTCGCGCACTACTGTTGCTGCCTTGGCCCAGCACGCCGTGCATGCTTGCGAGCTGCTGGCCAAGTCCCCTGTATGCCCATTGCTAGTAGTGCTAGCACACTGCTTGCTTGCTAGTCATGCTATCCTGTTGCTGGCACACTATACGCATACGAGCATTGCTTACTACCTATGTGCTAGCAGCGATGCTAGCACTGGTGAACTAGCACGTTGTGCCACGCACCATCCAGCGCTGCTAGCAGCCTAGGCTCGGTGCGGTGCGCATGCTAGCAACAATGTTATCCCAAGTGCCCATAGCACTGGGTTTGCTTGGGGCATTCCGATTCTAGGGGTATTTTGGTAATTTATTGATAATCGATTTTGAGCATCTCGTCTTTTATTAATTCGACTCGACTTGCGACGCTCGATCTCGACGATCCTAGCTCGAATTCTAACGTCTAAGTTCATAATACTCGAGCGACTCATTAATTCCTTCCGGATTAATTCGTCGTGTCTGATCATTAGTTGCTTGGTTGTGACCCGAAAGGTTCAGTCAAGATTAAGCTATAATATTAATTATATATTAATATTACTTCGCAGATGCGGCCTCCAACTAGGCATTTTGATCACTTGACCTCACTGATTAATTAGCTTTATAATATTTCCAAACCCTCTATCGGAATAATACACTTGTTCGAAGGACACCATTCCTATAAGTCGTAGGGCCAAGGTAAAGACTAGACCAAATAAACATACAAACACACAATCAGCAAAGTTGAGTACATACATAAGCGTAATGAAACACAATAACATGCTTTTATCCTATTAATCACACTACTTACCTGATTTCACCTATAACAAGCATTCAAGACACTCAACATTTAACTAGATAAATAACAATGTCCATTTAAGTTTGATTACGCATTGAACGGGTTTCCAACTAAATCTCTGCCCCAAATAAACCGAGGTAAACTACACCGGGAGCTAACCGGGTTGGCAAATGTAACATGAAGTGACAGACGTCCTGCGCATAATAATAATAATAATAATAATAATAATAATAATAATAATAATAATAATAATAATAATAATAATAATAATAATAATAATAATAATAATAATAATAATAATAATAATAAAAGGAAAATATAGCATCCTGTACTCTCAGTTTAAGTTATGGTTAAATATAAAACCCTAGAACTCCCCCCATATGTTCATACTCAAGGTATATATGTTCTAGGATTTTTGATGCGTAACCTCTTTCACTTTACGTTGTTTTACATATTATTTAACTTGGCGATGACTCTCAAACCATAACGTAACCAAATATTATAATTATACAAGCAATCAATCATACCAAATTAATTCTTGAATAATTAGTGACCACATAACTTTTAATGATTAACCCTTTTTAATATACCTCGGTATCAAAGACACCTTTAATGCATAATGCATCGTAAATCATATCCCTCAGTGTTAGAAACAACTTAAGTGCACATGGGCATCGCAATATAATTTATTCTTGTGTACTAAGACACTTAGTAGCTCAATTCCCATGCTTAAATCATCAATAAAAATTATATGAACCATAATAAAATTCCCTTTCTATATTCCAAACCAAATGAAACATTTAATTTAATTAAACATACTTCCAATCATGCTAATAATAAAAGTGTGGTTCATACTCAACATGCCAATATAATTATTTCTAATCACTAATCCATCACAAATAATCCATACTTCATAATTCAATCACCAACATTAATCAAATAACAAATTCCAATAAAAACCTTTCATGATACTACTTGCAATTAATTATTTAAAGCCTAGCATGTTCCTACATCATCAAATAAATACCAAGTACGAGAACATACCTTGAATACGATCTCAAAATCGCTACAACTACACAAAATCACTCACTTGGAAATCTCCTACAATCAAAAATTACAAAGAGGCATTAATATCCACTCCACACAACTTTCCAGCAATATATACACCCTTAATTCACTCATAAATTATTTAAAACAAGCTGAAATTTAATTTTAAACCCCTTACTTTAATCCAATTAATGGGTAGTCAAAAATCCCTTCAAGAAACTTAATTATGGCTTACTAAAACCTATTTCAATAATGTAAACCACCCATAATCAAATTCCATCAATATGCAATAATTTTGAAACTTAAGGTTTTCAATTTAGGGCTTTATAATTCAAAACCAAATTTGAAAATTTATTTACATTATACTTATAATCAAACATCATAAAAATCATCACAAAACCCAAAATTAATAATTAGATTAAGGATTAAAACAAAAGAATAATTTTTTTTTGCACGAAAAGGGAGAAGAAGGGGGAGGTGGTCGGCGCCTGATGAGTATCATTTATGGCACTCATTTGGTAGCAATTTTAGGATGTTTTCATATTCTTTTATATCTTTTCTCTTTGAATAATCCTTTAGTTTCTTTCTTTTATGCTTTAGTTTCTTTGTTCACCTTATTTTGTGATTTCTTGCATTTTAAGGGTATTTTCGTCTTTTGTATTTTACTTGCTCTACTTTCTTTCATCACAGGACTTGCTCGGGCCTTGGGATTCATTTTGGAAGGTTCTCCAAGTCTTTTGGATGCTTGGGACGAGATTTCACATTGTTCGGTTGGCAAGTATGCAAGATAAGAAGCAAACTCCCACTCTTGGCTTTAGCGCTCTCGTGCATCACCATCAACATTTGGGACGAGATTTCACATTGTGCTTGTACATTTGGAAAAGTCCTTTCATGAACATTTGTTTGCTTTTCTTGTATTTTGGTTTCTTTTTCATGATTTGCCTTGTTTGTATTATTACGAGAGTTAGAGGTTAATCTCTTAGGAAACCTTTACGAGAGCATCACTCGTCCTCTAGGGCGATCTAGGGGTTTAAATGGCTTGACTTTAGTTGCTAAAATTGACCGTGATTCCTACGAAAGTTAGTTAGTGTATATTCTCATCTCGTCTCTTCTTTTTGTTTGTTTGAATAAGCTCATCATTTCTCCCTTGGTTTTGTTTTGCTCGAGGACGAGACAAAGGTAAGCTTGGGGGTATTTGATGGGTGTTATAAATGGCACCCATTTAATGAGCATTTAGGTTATTTTTACCTTCTTTTCTTAACTTTCTTTTTTAGTAAATGTTTAGTTCTATGATATTGCTCTTTGTTTTACCTTTTACTCTCATATTTTGTGTATTTGTGCATTTTGATGGTTTTTCTACTCTTCTCTCCTTTATTTGTTCTATTTTCATGGTTGTAGGTATTGTATGAGGTTCGGGTCTTAATATGGATGGATTATTAAGGTGGAAGATGTTTTTGGAGCGAGCTCATGGCAATTGGAAAGCTCAAGATGCAAGGAAGTAGATTCTCCTAGTTCTAGCTCTTGCGCTCTCAAGTCGTGCTCTCATAAAGATTGGGTGTTGAACCCACAATCAAGTACTTTTGGGACTGCCTCTCTTAGTGTTCATCATCATCATATTGCGTGTTCAATCGAAGACCTTAGCAAACGCACTAAGCCCCGAGAAAGATCGGAGAAACCCAGATCAGCGCGGGCACGCCTCCTTGCCCGCGCCGCCGCGCCTCTCTGGGTATTCATCTTGTTGAGCTTTTGTTCGCGCCTCCTATATATATCTTTGTAACCCGATTTTTGGGAGAAGTTTGAGAGCAATTTTTCATTTAGATTTTGATCATAATTTTAGCTTAGTTGAGAGCTTCTTTCCCTAGTTTAAGGGTTAGTTTACACTACAACAAATTGACATTTGTGCCACGAGTAAAATCGTGGCACAAGTTCAAAATTCCAGTGGCTATGTAATTTAGCCACGGGAATTTCTAAATTTACTCCCGTGGAACAGGAGGCCGTGGCTAGGAATTTTCCACGGGAAAATGGATGTTGTGGCATGTTTTATTTTTTATGCCACGGGTATTCGTGTGGCAAACAAACTATCTAGCCACTAATATTAATGTGGCTAACAAATGAATTGCCACTAACATAAATGTGGCTAATATACTTGTTTGCCACAAATATTACTTTGGCTAATAAGCTTGTTTGTCACAAATACTACCATGACCTATAAACCCTATTACCACAAATATTATTGCGGCTAATAAGCTTTATTACCGTGGCAAGTAAATCTATTGCTCCAATAGTAACGTGGAAATAAATTTTTGGACACTAATGCTACAGCTGCTACCAAAGGCAGTTGCATAAGCTTGGCTATGGCATTTTAAGATACACGTGGCTAATTAATGACATTTTTTGCTCAAATATTTCACATTATTAGTCAATGTTAAAATAAATATATAACACAAAATAAAATTTCTAATTGATATTTGATATCCATACATACAAACATACATGAAATGGGTATGCCTCAATGTCTCATTGTTATCCCCCCCCCCCCCCCCCCCCACCCTACCCCACCCCAAAAAAAAAAAAACTACTTATAATCTTGTGCTCTGCGGTCTCTTTTTACCTACAATAAATTAAGAAAAAAAATTAACAAATTTTATACAGTTATAGAATGCTCAAAGCTATTACAAATTATTAAAGATCTATGCACACGGTGGATACAAAAAGCATTAAATCCCCAAAAGAGAAACTATACAGAGTTAAAATAAAAACAACAGCTAGCATGGAAGATATGTGAACTGATAGTATGAACTGATTCTGGCAAAAATGGTAATAAAACATAGTATGGTGCAGTACTATTAATATTAAATTTTTAATACTTAGAAATAATGTCCAACATATATTAGAGCATTCAAATAAATAAAATATGAAAATCAGGCCTCCATAATGCCATAAGCAGAGATTAGAGCAACATAAACTGGTCTGATCCAAATAAAGGAGACTAGCAAAGGAAAAAACGGAAACAGCAGCATATAAGCAGAGACACAATCTAACTAACAACTCATTACAAAATTACAACAACATAAAATTTGCTAAATATGCTTAAAAATGATCCAAACCTCAAATGCAGATCAGTATGGGGACAAGTTAAGTAAAACTCTGTGTATACGTCTGTTCTCTGCATCATTTTACGTTTTACTTAATAGCAATTCGAGGGCAGTACTTAATAGCAGATCAGGGGAGTACTTAAAGCAGATCACAACTCATTAGAAGTTATTAGTATTACTTTATCATCTCTTTAACCCAACGTTCAAATAACAACTAAATAACCAATTATAGGCAGTTAGGCACTTACACATTTTTTAACCCCTATATTCTTCTTTTCTATTTAGCTGCATATGTACACATTCGAATAGACGAGGCCAACAGTTTCAAAAATATCTTTGTTTTAAAGTGCCCAGAATAACTAGGGCCCCTGAAAGGCAAAGTGCAAATTTTTAATTTAGTACCTAGCACTAAACTCTAAAACCAAAATTCTAATTTGTGGCAGCTGATGGAATATATGGCTTTATATATTTCATTCAGAAAACATCGTTATCTAACTGATGACTTTTATATAATAATAATAATATATATAACACGTAGTCAAACTTCGAAGTTAAGAAAACATCGACATCTAACTGATAACTGCCATATAATATATAAATCAGTTGTACAAGAAACCTGAATGTCACTGCATAATGCACTAGGCATACGAAACATTATTTTCCCATGGTTTTATGGAAATTTTCTGAAGCATTTCAGAGACAAAAAAAAAAAAAAAAAAAAAAAAAAAAAAAAAAAAAAAAAAAAAACTGACAATAAGAAAACTTGCCTAGTCAATGGTTGTGCATACAAAGCTTGGACATTTGAACTCTGAATGTCATTGCGAAAGCATCAAAAACTCATTCATAGTGTGTATTAAGTTAGTTTCCAGTTCCTAACATAATGTGAAAATCTCAAAGATAGATATCTATAGATGTATTACCCTATATTTTTTATTTTGTTTTATTAAAATGCAAGTGAAAGCTAGTAGTATACTTAGTTTTCTGTATGATAGATATTCACTTTCCCTGCACTGCCCCCTGCCCCTGCCCCTCTCCCTACACCTTCCCCCTCATCTTCTCATAACTAAGCTGTAAAAGAACCAATTTAAGCTCTTTGGTGTTTTTTTTTTTTTTTTTTTTGTAAACTTTATAGTGGAGTTTATTTTGTCAGGGACCAAAATATCATTCTACATCAAAATCTAACTTCTAAATCATAGAGAATATGACTTCAGTCATGAGCTATTTATTTAAGAAACTTAGCAAAAATATCATTGCCTAACTTGTTCATCACAGATTAAGTTAACAACCTACTTTAACTAGATTAGAAATTTTATTTCTGCCACCAAGGCAAATGGTCAGTATGCTTGGGCCAGATAATGCAGTCTTTTACAATCTAGAGGCGATGGCTAAATTCAATCTTACTACATTGTTCATACGAGTACACAGTCCTCAACATATTGAAGACTATAGGAACTTGTGATTATAAATAACTAGGTTAAAATCCCGTGCAATGCATAGTTGTTAAATATTTTTGATAATAATATTACAAAATATAAAATATATAAAAAGATATTCAGAAATATTTCATGCATAAGTAGTTTGCAAAAAAATAATAATAATAATAATAATAAATAAATAAATATTTGCTTTTAAATTTTCACAAGGTAATGAGTAATGACAAGGTAAGAGAAAAGTGAAAAAGGCGGGAAAAATTTTCACAAGGTAATGAGTATTGACAAGGTGTCATAGAAGGATTTGCTTTTAGTATAGGTTAATAAATGTCTGAACACTAAAGTAATATTCTATTATTCTTTGTAAATTCAGAGAATATGATTTTTGAAATTTTGCCAAAACAATGTCATAAGAAGTTTGATGCTCACAAAACATGAAAGTAGTATTCTAGGACAAATACATAAGTAATGGGGAAATCAAAAGTAAAAAATTGGACTGCGCAAGAGCTTCTTCAAGATCCAAAATGTGTCCTATCCCCTATGTAAATTCATATTCATCTTCCTTTTCCTATAGACCAATTGGATAATTACCAAATCATGAGTGCTGCGAAGCAAGAAAACCAAAAAAGGGGGTGGGGGCAAGATAAAAGAATGCCAATTAAGCATAGACTCTTACAGTCATACTTACATTTTAGAGGGCATCTCCTTCTCCTCTCGCATGAATATAGATGATATGAAGTTATTATATGTACTACATATATATGAGAAACAAGAGATACTCAGGGGTAGCTTATATCATTATCATATATTTCCTCCATTATCAGATAGAATGAAACAAAAACTTCTTCCTTAGCCTAGAGTTAGATAAACACAATCTGTACTAGCTAGAGATAAATCACAAATCTGAAATCAAGCTGGGCCCATTTGAGTTAGATAACCTAGCCAAAGCTGTATAACAATATCTTTAAACATATTTAGAAAGATGTCTAGAGAGCAAGAGATTATGTGTATAAAAGTACAAGCATATAATCAAAGGGTTGCTGGCAAGCATCTTCACATATTAACAGTAATGTATAAATGCATATATTACAGACAAATCGAAGATCAAGCTAAAAGTTAGACATGAATATACTTAATGGATTAAAAAGTAAACGATCCCAAAGGAATAAAATTAAGTACTAGCCTGGTAACTTGGCCGCTTGCCTTTCAAAATTGGTCTTTTTTAAGTAGATGCATTTTGATTTCTCGCAAATATACTATAAACATATACAAGTATCTCATAGTTCATGATAGATTATTTGATGGAAAATTATGCAACATTGGCTTCTCAAGGTATTAGCAACTTTGAATGCTTATATTTCCCACCAGACTCTGACATGCGGATTAAAGAATTTTCTACTCTAAATCACACTAAATCACGACAATTGACAAACACTTATAAAATCTATGCTCCGAGTGAGGAGAAAGAGAATACCTTTCATGTGGCATCGAGAAGAGGAAGCGGTAGGCTCGAATCTCTTTGAGGTATGATATAAACCAAAATAAGAAGTTAATTATACAATATAACCAACGTTCAACCAAACTGAAACCCTAACCGCCACCATCACCACCATCTGAATGTCACAATTGAATTCCGCTTCAAAATTGGACCAGAAATTGCTGAATAAGAGCTGCCCTAATAAAAAACAATATCAAACTAATGACATAAATAAGCTTGATAATTAAATCAAGAAAGATAAAGAAAAGGAAAATTGTAAACTAATAATCCCACCTTTAGGTGGTCTTCCACAAACAATCCCACCTTTCTAAAATCCAGTAACAATCCCACCTTTAACATGGATCTTCCATTAACGATCCCTGACCGGTTGGATAGCTTTGGTAACCGGTTTTCTTAGGTTATAAGACACGTGTCGAATTTTAATAGGTTTATTCAAATTTTTAATAATAATATATAATAATAAAAAAAAAAAACTAATAATAAAAAAAAAAAAACCAAACCCCCATCTCCAGCCCCGACACAGCCCCACCCCCGCCACTGCTTTCCCCTCCCCATTGCCGCCCTTGTTTTCCCCGGCAACCCAACCCAGCCCTCAACTCACCATCGCCGCCACCAATGTCAATGAAAACCTTCCAAATCTACCGCTAGAACCTCGACTCCTTCGAAACCCGAGCTCAAAAACTATGAGCTTCTGGGTTTAATTTCAAGCTAAAAATTGAATTTAGAGGTGATTGGGGCTGCCGGGGTTTACTTTTAAGGGCTGAGGGTTTAGTTTTCAGGCTGGGTGAAGGTTTTTCGTCGGGGTGGTACTTGGGTTTTGTGGGGCTGTAGGCGTGGGTTTTGTATAGGTGGGTTTCATGGGGTGGTTTTTATGGAGTTTTTCAGGCTAAGGGTTGAGTTTTTAGGGCCAAGAGGAGTTATTTGGGGATGTGGGTGGTGTTTTCGGGGTTATCATTGGTGTTTTTGGGGCTGTGGGCGGTGTTTTCGGGGGTGTTAGTGGTTTTGGGGGCTGTGGATGGTGTTTATTTTGGGGTTGTCAGTGGTGTTTTCGGGGCTGTGGGTGTTTTCGGGGCTGTGGATGGTGTTTTTGGGGTTGTGGGTGGTGTTTTCGGGGCTGTGGGTGGTGTTTTCGGGGGCTTTCGATGGTGTTTTCGAGGTTGTGGGTGGTGTAATTTGAGTGAGGCTCGGGTTTTGGGGGTGGTGATGGTATTCCGGCGTGGTTGGGGGTTTCGTAGTGGCCTAATGGGTGGAGGTGGCGGTAAAGGGTGAGGGTTGGGGTGACCACGGTGGTGGCTGGTGGTCGTAGAAGAGATTAAGTTTTAAAAATAAAGGGATTTTTTTTAACCTGTTTAACAGGTTGTAGGTCAAAGGGATTGTTAGTGGAAGATCCCTATCAAAGGTGGGATTATTTCTGGAATCTCAAAAAGTGGGATTGTTTGTGGAAGACCGACTAAAGGTGGGATTATTAGTTTACATTTTTCCTAAAGAAAAGGAATTAAAAGGAAGAGAGAGTGTAGTGACGAAGTGATGCGAGTAGTGGAGTTAAGAATTGCGATGAAAAAAAAAATGGAACCCTAGATTCCGTCACCAGCGCCACCGTGCCACCATTACAAAACGAGATTTTTAAAATTGGAAAGAAAAAAAGGAAGGAATCTGGACAGAGAGATACAAAGGGGTGAAGGCTGTGAAGCTGAAGTGAGGAGAGAGATGCAGTGGAGAACCGGATTGAATACTCTGAGAAAGATGGGAAAGGAGAGACTTGAAAATTATTTTTTTAAAAAAATATTACCAACGGGAAATTTACATATAACCAGTGAATTATTATGGTTCCAAAAAAAAAAAATATGTATATACTATATATATCATATATGTTTCTTTCAAAAAAATATATATATATCATATATGTCATAATTAAAATTTTTCTACAATAGTGATATTTGATACGGAGTATATGCTTGTTAACATTGTGTTGAATAAAAAAATCTCTAAAGAAAATTTAAGTGTGTATTAGGAATGGATTTCATACTAATTAAAAAAAAAAAGGATATCTTATGTTGGACTTCTAATATGTATTTTGTTTAATATTTTAAACTACATCAATTAGTTTGTATAGTACTTAATATATGTTCAAGTCTAGAAGAAAAGAAAAACAAAGTAAGGTAGCTAATTCGTGGTATAAGCTAATTTTATTGTCATGTAATATCTATATTCTTAGTAAAGGTTATTGTGTATTATGACTTTTTCTTTTACCCATGGCATGAGTAGATCTAGCAACGATTGGCATAAGCGTATGCTTATCACAAGAAGATTAGATGGCATTAGTGTAAAGCAGTGGCGTATCCAGGATTTCCAAACAGTGGGTTCGGAATCGGAAAAAAAAAAAGGAATGCGAATACATTAATTAAATATTCAATACCTTAGTTCAAATTTCGGGTTACAAATGGATTACACTTAGAAAAATGGTAAAAAAAAAAAAAAAAAAAAAAAAAATTTAAAAAAAAAAAAAAAAAAAAAAATTAAAAAAAAACTACAAAAGCATTCTTCGAGTTTTCATACTTTGGAAGCGTATCAATACATCATCATCACTAACTCTAGCAAATAAGTCTCTCTCAAGAAAAGTGGCTAAACAAGCAGAGGATTTTTGTGATTTTCCCACACATTTCCAAAAAGACTCTAAACTCATTTGCAAACTGAAATCAAACAACAATCATACAATAAATCAACTGCACACTTACACAGTATAAATTAATTTAAGAATAATCATCAATTTAAGACATCAAATTAATTTTAAAATAATCATCAATTTATCAATTATAAACCCCAACAATCTAAGTATTCAATATTTCAATCAATAAATCAATTATAAACACTACAAATTTACAATCTATAACCCTTCAATAAATATGAGAAACCAAATCTAATTAAATGAATTAACATTTAAGTATTGAAAAAGTAGAATTGTAGAGTACAGTACCTTACTCTGTTACTCGCTGCCTCGTTGTGCTGTTGTGAAGATGGTGGAGGCTCCGTGAGTTGTGCCGGCGTGCCGCGGTGGCTGGTGGGCGGTGGGGTGGAGACGTGGAGCACTTGAGTTACAGGAGACGAGTAGACGACTGACGAGGATAGGCAGAGAAGACAAGTCTCGACTTTGTTTTTAAAAAAATACTAAACTTAAAAAAAAAAGTTGTGGGAGGGTTCGAACCCGTGCCACATTATAAGGGGGGAAGGAAAGACGCACATGGGTAAATCACCACTAGGCTGCACATTAACATGTTGATTATTAGTCTGAAAATATTCTATTTAACCCTTTTTTCTTTTTTTTTTTTATTAAAAAAAAAAAAAAAAAAAAAAACTTTTAATTTTTTTTCAAAAATTCAGTGGGTTCAATGAACCCACTTGAACCCACCCTGTATCCGCCCATGGTGTAAAGTTTGCCACAGGCTAAGAGCAACTCGTGGCACAAACGTAAAGTTTGCCACAGGAAAAGAGTTACTCGTGGCATAAATATGATATTAGCCACGGGACAGTAAATACCCGTGGCATAAATTTTTCTTCCTATTTAGGTTTTGTGTCATAGTTCATTTTTCCCGTGGCTAGATGAAATTATGACACAAATTTTGAATTCCCGTGGCATAATTCGTGGCACAAGTGATGATTTGTTGTGGTGTTAGGAGTAGATTTTAGAGAATGAAAGTGAGGAATTTCAATGGTGATTGAGAGATTGAAGATTTAATGGTGACAATTGTGTTGGGGATCTTCTTTATTATCAATGACCATTTCTAAACTATATCTAATTTATTGCTTTGATTAGTTAGTTCATGCTTGTCTGATTTGATTTTGATGTTTGATCTTTGATTAGTGTAATTGTTCTTCATAGATCGTTAATTCTTGTTTGCTTTAGTTGTTTGTGATTAGATGATGATGTTTGAGTAGTTGTTTGGATAGGGATAGGGTGAAACTTGTATGATTGATTTATTGTGCTTAATTTGGGGATTGTGTTGATTAATTTTTGAGATTAAAGTGATTAATGGAAGTTTGCATGTGTGTAATTCGATTAGGCCTTGAGAATTATGCTAGATTGCATTAGAGTTTCTAATGATACAGACCATTGATTTAGGAATTGCAATTGTCGATTGAGCTTGATTACTGATGCTCCTAGTTAGAGTCTCTCGTAGTCAGCGCTAGTTTGACCTCTAGGAGATAGCTTGTTGACTCTTTTGATTGAGCTTGCCATTAGTCTTCACAACCATTGATTTGCATATTGTTCCCGAGTTACTACAATTGTCATGATTACTTGTTGATCCTTGTTCCTAGTGTTTTATTTGTTTAGTTCTTCATTCTGTTAGTTGGTTAGTATTTACCTTTAATCCTTAGACTTCGACCTAGCTTAGGCGCATAATTGAGAGCGCTTGAACATTACAGTTCCTTTGGGTTCGACCCTTGAGTTGCCTCTATACTAGTATTTAGGTTGTTTAAGTGTTTATAAATTTAGTTTTACCGAGGGAGGATTAGTTTTAACGACCTAGTTCCACCCTCGTCAAGCATTGTCCTCAAAGCTCAAAATAAAGGCACAAAGGGTGGAGGGGAGGGGAAAAAGAAACCACATCCACACAACAAATCATAATTTATTCAATCCACATGCATATAAGAAAGCAAATCCAAGATGAGGGAAGAAGGAAAGCGTAAACCAAGTGTGAGGTGGGTGTTGAAACCCGCAATTGAGTACATTGTCCACATTTTCATCTAATTACTCGTCTTTAGTGCTTTTCCAAATGCAAGCAATCATTGGTGTGCTTCTTCTCAAGGTTCTCAATCCAAAATCCTTTCACATGAGTATATGCATCAAGTACCTACACACATAAAAAAGAAAATTAAAAAAAAATAAGCAAATTAAAAGAAAGGAATAAAAAGAAAGAAATAAAACACGGTTACTTCCCGAGAAAGGCTTGCTTAACGTCCAAGCATGACCAATCTAGTTAATAATAATTCAACGCACGCAAGAACTTGTCAAATTCACTAATACACATCTCATGGGGGTGTACATAGGCAAATGACGGAACAAGAGCGTGCACCAAGATCATTGCATGCAAGTGAGAAGAGAGATTCCAAAAGAAAGAAGAAGATGGATTAAAAGGAAACTCAAGAAAGTAAGAAGAAGAAAAAGAGGGAAAATAAGATAGGAAAGAAAAGGAAAAAGGCAAATACTCCTCACAAAATTTTTGTTGCCATACTTCCTCTCTTCCTCAACAATGATAGTATGAGGGACATGAAAATCTTCCATAGAAAGCTGCTCCCCAGTAGGCTCTTTGAGATAGGAAGGGAGAGAAATCGGGTAAGGAGAGATGTGGTCAAACCTTAGAAAAAAAGGGGTATGAGAAACAGGAAAAGGGGTAACTACTCCCTCACCACAAAGTCTCACATCGCTAATGAGGGCATGAAAGTCAATCATAGAATCCTGAAATGAAGGGCACTCACGATCTACACCTCCCTCAAGCTCAAAACTCTATGGGAATCAACCTCAACCTTCTTTTCACCTCAATAAACAACCTTTCCATCAACTATCTCAAAACCTAAGGTCCCAAAATCGTGGATGAATGGAGGTAGATTCATCTCAAACTTATCAAAGTCCCAAGAAGCGTCCTCTATGAAATCATCCAATCATCTATAAGTCCTCATATGACTCTCGAAAAATATGTGGGACATTACCTCAAAAGAGTCTATATACTCATAGATTGAAGGGTCACAAACATACACTTGAGAATCATCAAGATGGTAGAGGGGGTTACGGTTCACAAATTCAACACTAGCTTCATTCTCAACTCCTTCACCATCACTCGAACGCTCTCTAATGGGATCCTCACTCATATGGGAAAGAGAAGAAGAAGGACATGCATTTTCTTGAGAGTTGGCTAGTTTGAGAATTTGTCTCTCAAGCATCTTTGTTCTAGCTTCCGTCTCCCTATTCTCAACTTCCCTCTTCTCATTATCCTTCTCCCTTATCTCTTTATCCATCTCCATCATCTTCAATAACTTCTCCTATATAATCTTCTCGTTCCTTAAACTTTCTATAGAATTACCCTCATAAAAGGATTCATTAGAAGCATAAGGTAAATCATTTGAAGCCATATAAGAACAAGAAGATGAGGAGGGAGAATCATTCACATTAACATGAGCATCATCATATTGGGGAGAGTGGGCATAATCAAGCAAATAAGATTCATCATCAACAATAGGAGATAAAGAGTTGAAATCACTTGTACAAGGTTCATATATAGAATCACAAGATGAATCATGGGGATTCATGCCACCAAAAAAACTATACTACATTGAGAATTCAAATTAGCAACATTACATGCCCTATTGCGTACATCCTTAGCAAACCATACAAAAAGGTTCCAAGCACTATGAACCGTCAATGCTTGAATACTACATTAAACCTACTTTCAACTTCATATCTCTCTTGTTCATTCATGCCATAATAACAAATTTCACAAGCTTCACAAGGATTACAACCATTATAGTTCAAGAACCCTATAAGTCTATGGAAGCAGACATAAAAAGACTCACCATCATATTGAGGAAAAGAAAAATGTGTCATTTTTCAACAACAAAAACAAAACAAAAAGAACAAGAACAAATCAAAAGAAATTTATATACAATGGACTAGTCTCAATAAGATAACACAACGGTAATGGAAGTCGTTCCCCGGCAACGACGCCAATTCGACAAAGGGAATAAACGCGTCGTCAAATGCCTATCCCTAGATCAAATACAATTTATTCAACCTAAACAAACCTAATACGAGTATAAGGAAAGCATAGGGGTCGAACCATAGGGAACGGATAACACTACCCATTAACGTTTTTTCGTCCAATAAAATGTTAATGGGGTCCACTTTTTCACTTTTCCTACTTAATTAACTCCCCTAATTACCTTATCTCTTCCCTAATTACCTTCTTCCTCTTCCCTAATTAACTTCCCCTAATTACCTTCTCCCTCTTCCCTAATTAACTTCCCCTAAACGCTAGAAATTAAAATCCCCAAATTTAGACATCCTATCAATAACAATGGCCAATCAGACATCCTACCAACTGCAATGGCCAATTAGTAATTAAAGCGCAATTGAATTCAATCTCAAAGTCAAAATAAGTGAAGCCTAGAACTCAATTAAACCCCTAAATCCTAGAAATCAAAACCCGGCCCCAAATTTATTTGAACCCATAAACCCTAATCCGAATCCCTAATTTACACCCTAATTATGTTAATTGTGTTCAATTAAAACTTGTATACAAATACAATAAATAATGAGTTAAAAGGAAAGTGTGAAACATTACTTGAATAATTGAGAATTTGTGTTCAATTGATTGAGTATAATCTTTTGGATTATTGAGTGAGAATGGAGAGGAAGTTAATTAGGGAGAATAGAGAAGGTAATTAGGGGAGTTAATTAAGTGGGAAAAGTGAAAAAGTGGGCCCAATAACGTCTTAATTCGACGGAAAACGTTAATGGGTAGTGTTACCCAAACGGTTTGTAACTTGTGGGTAGTTCTGAACAAATAAAAAAAATTGGGTAGTTGTTTACAAATGACCCTATCTTTAGGATAGTTCTAAACAAAATTGTATATATACTATTTTTTTTTTTGGAAAGAAAATTGTATATATACTAAGTCAAAATAAGACAAAGTTTAATTCAAATTAAAGTATCATAAGCAAATAATATAGGTAACTTTAAAGCACTTTATTCAATATTAATTGATCCCAATTGAATTTTATGTGATTCCAAGATCCTTTATTTTTGTAATAATTGACCGGACTGAGGCCCTACCATCAAGCATTAAATTTTCAAGGTGAGTAAACTATTTACATATTACAACTCTTGTAACTCTTGGTTGAATAATCAACCATCACATGCTTAATTATTACCCTTTGCTTCAAGGTTCTAAATGCTTTAGGTAACGTTGTTGAGCATAACCAATTAAATATGTAGAACGTGATCTACCCTAAATTATCCAAGATAACAAGTGACACTCTGCGGAGGCCGATCCATCACTCACGATCGAAGGATTATTGGGTATCTAATTGGAAAAGCAATCTCAATATTACCGGGACCTAGATTCATTATGTTGTGATTATTTAGTGAACTCTAGTGCATCATCAATCAACATAAATAAAATCAAACATACATAATCTTATAATGCAATAAAACATGACATAGTACGACCCTTTAGCCCTAAGAAAACTAAAAATGAAAAGCTCCCACTTGAATCATCATGGATCTCCATCCACCTTGCTCCTTTGGGCCTTCACTTCATGGGCTTCAATGGACTCACACTATTTAAATAACTAATCTATATAATAAAAGTTACAAAAATACTTAATGGCATGCATACTGTATTTAGATTACAAATGTACATCACGATGCACGGATCGTATTGCCATACTAGTCTATATACAGCAACATAATATCATATATTATAAAAAAAAAATGCCATATAATAAATCACTCAACATGCTTGTCCAATCAAACTACAACATCGTAGGTTCATAATTAAGTCAACGCATTTCCTAAAATATCTCATATTTTAAATCATAATAAGATAATATCATATATTATTCATGACTCATTATAAAATATCATATATATTAATTAAGGCATGATATAGAATCAAATCTTATTTTAATCTAGAAAGATAAATCATATTTAATCTTCCATGATTATCCTAACAAACTTAGGAGATTCTATCCTAATTATTAACAAATAAAATAATTTTAAAATCAATTATATCCTAATCTAATTATAGGATAATCACATTATTTAAATCAATTATTATCCTTTGGAATATGATCAGACTATCCTAATAAATCTTATCCAAAATTCACCACTTTAAATATGTATAATTACCAATATAAAAACTTTAAATATGGATAATATCAAATATAACAACTTTTAAAATTTTAATTTTATCTCAAATAAAAGATAATATTTTAAAGATACCTTATTTTATCCCGAAATAAATCATATTTATCTGGAAATATTTTAAAATAAAATAATTAAAATAATATTTTTTTTTGAAAAACTGAAGCCGTCACATCGCCGACCACCGTGGTTGGCTAGCCAAAGCTAGCCACGATGGCTGGCTGCCATAACAGCATCCACTGCATCAAGGGCAGTGGCCTGGCAGCAGCTCCTGCGGGCCACCGTGGTTGGCTAGCTACGGTGGTTGGCTGCTTTGCAGCGGCCACTGCCGCGCAAGGCAGCAAGCAGTCCTGCAGCAGGTGTGCAACGCTTGCACATTACTTACCCACGGCCACCGGACCTCCGCCCTCCCTTTCCCTCCCTCTTGGACAGCCACCTGGTTAGCAGCCGCCATGGCTGCGCCAACCAGCCGCGTCGGCCACTTAAAATATTTTTTTGGATTTTAATTTAATTAAAATAACATTTATCAAAATAAAATTTAATCAGTCCATAAAATTAAAATTAAATCCCATTCAACTTTAAAATTAGGGTTTATCATAAAATTATTCCCAATTCAATTCTAACTTTTAAAATTAAATCGATGATCATACAAAAAGCATTTTTATTTAAAATCAATCCGATTAAAATTATGAAACATAAAACGATTCAAAATAAATCAAAAATCAAGCACAAAATCATATTTTAAGGCTATGAATTTTCGAAAAATTCAAAAATTAGGGTTAGGGGGTTCGAAAATTTCGAATGCTTTAGGGCTTAATTTGGTCCTCTTCATGGTTATTTAGAGCATAATTCAATTAAATTTCTCCCTCGTAATTGAACCATAATTCAATTAAATTTCTCCCTCTTAATTGATTGTAAATTAACATGGACTTTAAATTAACATATTATTATAATCTAGCGTGTTTATGTAAGAGGCTAACTGATACAACTTTAGGAGTTTATAGGTACTATTAAGCGGAAAATGATGAATCATATTCAATCAAGCACCTAATCCAAGATCGCATGTATAACACACAAGACACATAATCATACCTTTGAAGTATGAATTCCACGTAGCAAATTGACAGGAAAATCAAGGATAGAATAGAGCCCCAAGAGTTGCTCCTATACTTAGTCCATCATGAGCTTCGAACGAGGTGTCCACCAATACTAGATTGGTCGAGTGAAAGAGGAAAAACCATGATCACCACCTTTATAGAAAACCGACCACCGCACAAACCACCACCACCACGAAACACCACAACCGGCGCAAGGGAGAGGAAATACCCGTGAGAGTGAGAGAGGTTTGAGAGGGCTTTGTTTCGTGTTTTCTAACTCAGGTTTTGATCTTCCTGATCAATTTAATTACAATGTCAGGCAATCCCTAGGCAACTAGTCTATATATAATCACATTATAATTAGACTAGGTTAGAAAGCCCAAAACCCTCCAATCCTCTCTATATGGCCGGCCATACTAGGGGATGAGGCCCATCAAAGGCCTCGTCCTCTCATGCTCGATCTAGGCCCTTTGTGTAACCTTATAGGATCCGTCCAAGTGGGCTTTGGCCTATTTTACTAGTCTAAAGATCGTTAGTACCTCTAGCTATGATAAATGACGACCCAAATGTCAGAACTTAATTATCTCCATAATTTGATCCATTTATATATCTAGTAATAGCACATGACGAATACAACAATTTCATCATTGTGTATTAGCTTGACAAGATCAAATTTATCATGGAGTGAAAACAGAATAGTGCGATGTGTAAAGTCATCATCTAACGAAGATTGAGACTAGGTCGTTGAAACTAATCCTCCCACGGTCAAAACTAAATTTGTAAACACTTAACAAACCTAAATACTAGTATAGAAGCAAGTCAAGGGTCGAACCCAAAGGAATGGGGAGAAGTTAACTATTGCCAAAGTTACACTAGTAGAAAAATACAAAAAGGCAACCCCCAAAAGGCACCGGTTCAGGCCAAACCGGTGCCAAATACCTGCCTAAAAATGGGCGGAATTTCAGACCAAGAGCAATGGCACCGGTTCAGCTCAAACCGGTGCCAAAAATAGAAAGGGCACCGGTTTGAACCGGTGCCACTAAATCGGTTCATCTATATAATTAAAAAAAAAAAAACCGCCCATATAAATCCAAATAAAACCCTAACTCTCCCTCACTTCCTCAGCCGCTCCTCCTTCTCTTTCCCTTTCCTCCTTCTATCTCTCTTCTCTGTTCGCCTTCTTTCTCCTTCGATCTCATCTCCTTCTCTCTCTCTTTCTCCTCTTTCGTTCTTCCCAAATTATCCTCCCCTTCTCACTCGTTTCCACCACCAAAGGCCACCACCGAAGAGGCAAAGACCACCACCAAGACCAACACCCAAGACCACTAAGAACACCGATTCTAGGTACATGCATGTGTTTTTTGGGTTTTTTTTTTTATTTTTCTTTATTTTGAGATTTCTGGGTTTAATTAATCGAGTTTTGGGTTTAATTGGATTTTTCTAAGTTTAATTAATCGATTTAAATCGATTTTTGGATTTTAATTCTTTTGATCTGGGTTTCATTAATCGATTTAAATCTATTTTTGGATTTTATTTCGATTTTTCTTGGGTTAATTTTCGATTAAAATAATCGTTTTTTGGGCTAATTAATCGAGTTCTGGGTTAATTTTCGATTTTATTTTCGATTTTTGTTGGTTAATTAATCGAGTTCTGGGTTATGGCTAGCATTTCAATTTTTCTTGGTTAATTTTCGATTAAAATAATCGTTTTTTTGGGTTCATGCATGCGTTTTTTGGGGTTGTTTTCTGGGTTTTGTTTTTAGATTTTGAATTTTTTTTCGATTTCAAGTTTTTTTTTCTGTGTTTTTTCGATTTCAATTTTTTCTGGGTTTGAATTTTTTTTCAATTTTTGGGATTATTATTTGTTTATCGATTTTGATTCATTTTTCGATTATTATTTGTTTTTCGATTTCTGGGTATTTTTTCGTTTTTTTTTTAATTTTCTGGGTTTTTAACTAATTTTCGATTTTAATTTTTTTTGATTTTTTTTTTATTTTCTGGGTTTTAATTTTTTTCGATTTTCTGGGTTTTAATTTAATTTTTTCTTCATTTTCTTGATTTTCTCGATTTTCTGAGTTTTAACAAATTTTCGATTTTAATTTTTTTGATTTTCTGGGTTTTATTTTTTTTCGATTTTTTTTTTAATTTTCTGAGTTTTTAACTAATTTTCGCAGCTAATACATTTTAATTGATTTTGTTGAATGAACTAATTGGCGCAGGTATACTATTTGCTTTGCAAGCCCAAAATATTGCACATAATCGAAGAATCAAGAATCAAGAATATTGATTTAGATGTTTGGGTTTTTTTTTATTGTGATGTTGTAATTTTTTTTTTTTATTTATATTGTAGTTCTTTTTTATTTATTTATATGTTGTAATTGTTTAATTTTATAATTCGTATATTGTAATTTTTTTCTTGATTATATACTGTAAATTTCGGTTATATTCAATGATATTCGATTAATATGTTGTTGTTCTTATTTATTTTAGTCAATTTGATTTTTAAGTGAAAAATGACAACAACAACAAAAATTGATTTTTGGGGGGTTTTTGGCACCGGTTAACTGGTGCCAAAAACTTTGAAATAATTTTCTGTGGGATTTTTTTGGCACCGGTTTGAACCGATGCCTTTTTAAACCCCTTTTTGGCACCCCCCCCCCACATTGGCACCGGTTCAAACCGGTGCCTTATGCCGGGTTTGAACCGGTGCCAAATTCATTTTTTCACGTAGTGTTAAGCTATCTCGAAGCGTAAAAAGGGAATGTAGGTTGTCTAAGTTCAATTAAACAAAGCAAAGCAAACACAAGGTAAATAAATATATCAAACACAAGGGATTTAGGATCCACATATTCTTGTAATGGACACACACTAATTGGGTAGGAGATTGATCAATTCGAGTATTGCAAGGGAAGATAGATAATGCAATCGAAAGAGCTCAACAAGCTATCTCTTAGGGGTCTAACTAGCACCAACTACGAAAGACTCTACTAGGATCGTCACAAACCAAGCTCAATCGTTAAATGTGAGCTACAAATCAATGGTCCGTATCAATGTAGGCACACAATGCAATCTAGCATGACAATTAAAGTTAGCTACTCTATAACTAATCATACACATGCACAAAATCGATCAACCAATTTAATCACAATGCTCAATCAATCAAAAACTCCCAATTAGCTATGATCCATCACTCAAACAAGCTTCACCACATCCCTAGCAAGTAAACTACTCACTATCAATGGAAGAAATTAAATCAAAATTAAAACTAAGCTAATCAACAAATTTATCATCATCATTTCAATCAAACCAAATTCAATCAACTAATCAACAAATTTGAACAATCAACAAACAATAGCAAACAATTGAAATAAAGAAACTAAATATTGCATTAAAGTAAAAGAAATCCTCACAAACTTTTGTGAAATCAAAGGAAATTGTGCTTAAAATCATCAATCATCAAATTCTTTCTCTAGAAATCTATGAACAAGTGTTTCTCTCTCTAAAACTCTAATTCTAATTCTCTGAAAATCTCTAAAAATATATTCTCCCTCTAAAAATAAAAGAGAAGTCTATATATAGTTAAATTAACAAAGAGAAGTTAGTTAGATCGTCCAAAATAGACCCGCACAAGCGTTGCCTTCTTTAAGAAGATGCGAGGACGCGCAAAAATAGATATAAAATAGGGGTAGCAGAATACACGGTCGCGCCTGGGCCACACGCGCCCGCGCTTCTGGGTCGCGCACCCGCTTGGGAATAGGGCATCCTCCTTCCCTCTCATTTCGATGCTCCTTGTGCACTCCACTTGATGTGCTTGATGAGCACGGAGCATGGCAGACCAAAAATCACCTCGACGGTGGGTTCAACACGAGAATTCGTGCCCCCACGGCTTGAATGCACGACATAAGGTCAATTAGAACTTGAACATCTCCAAACTTGAGCCTAAATGGAGAACACTAGGCATACTAATCAATGCAAGACTCATCGGGAAGAAACCTCGGGAATCCTTGGACAACGATCTTAACCTGAAAAATGAATGAAAACAAACAAATAAAAGGGAAAAAGATAAAATAAACAAAGAAAATGCATAAAAATGGAAAATCAACTAAGTAAAGTGAAAATTTAAGAAATAAAGAGCAAAACTAAGGAAAAAGGAAAGAAAAGATCTATAAAAGCAATCTAAAATCACCCTAAAAGAGAACAAATGAGTGCCATAAATGACACTTATCAAATTCCCCCAAGCTAAACTTTTGCTCGTCCTTGAGCAAAACCAAGCAAGCGAGAAAAAGGATGAAAGACTTATTCAAAATTGAAAAAGAAAGACATAAAAAGAGAATATACACTAAGACTCGCTTTCGTAGGAATCACGGTTTCCTAAGAGATTAACCCATAACTCTTCAACAAACAACATGAGGCAAATCACAAAAGTAAAACCTTTACGAATTGAACTTTACAAAATGAATACACTTCAAATGAATAAACAACTTTCTTAAGCAAATAGGGGTATACACGTTCCAAGATATATGAGGTTGATTGAAACAAAGAATATGCTAAGCGTAGAGAACTAGTTATCACAATCCACCTTCATCTCATTCGATCTTACTACGTTCTCCCTATAGTCTCAAATCTCCCTCTAGTGAGCATCTCAATAGCTCCTCGAAGGAGCCGGAAAAGAACATATTTTAGGCTACTCGACGTCTTGACTTTGCATCCCCACTCTTTAGGCCTTAACTCATAATGCCCTCCCCCGATATGTGACTCAACCTCTAGGTCAAAAGGTCTTTCCCAATGGCTGTAACGAAAGGGCAAAAGGGTGAGGGTAGGCTTAAAATTTAGAATTTGGTGGTATTCCTAATTAGTGAAGCAAAAGGGTGATCAAACCTTCTCCTCATAACCAAGTAATCACCAAACAAAAACAAAGTAACACCCCCAAGCTTATTCAAAGCTATATCCACAATCATATATACAAAAAGTGTAAACACTTCTCCCCCAAGCTTAAAGGAAGCATTGTCCTCAATGCTGGAAAAGGAGAAAAGAATCACATCAAAATATTCTTGTATTTCTCATATTTTCACTTTTTTTTTCATTTTTTGCTAAAGCGTTTGAATGAGTTTTGCTTTTTTTTTTTTTCATTTTTTCAATTTTTCATGATTTCACTTTATTCATTGTCCTCGCCTCTTTTTTACTTATGGACGGCTTTTTCATTTATTCACTTGCCATTATTCACAAGATATATAAAACACAAGATTGCTTACAAAAAGAACCAATATCCAAACTCATATACCACAATCTCCAATGGCATTATCATTTGCTTCAGAAAAACAAAAAAATGGAAATAAAAAAGAAACAAAAGGCTCAAAGATATAAAGATGTGGCTTGAAAAGAAGGGAAAAGGCTCAAATGGTTAGCAAGTAGGCAAATGTAAACCCAAGAACTAAAAATAAGAAAATTATCCTAGAAAAGAAAAATTACCACCCCGAAAAGATGCTTTTGTCCTCCCTAGATGGTTCGGTCTCGTGTTTGAGAATTATGAGTCAAGATTCAAGATTAGGTCCACAATAGTCAAGGATCCATGCCGCTCATACAAGTAATTGTAGAAGTCTTGAAAAAATTTTAAACCTCACATGGATGTAGCAAAAACTCACAATAGGTGTTAATTAAACCATAGGAAGCAACTATCAAGCATGCCACAAACAAGTAGAATCGGGTTTCATGACCCCCCTAGTTCTTAGACATGCTACTTTAGCATACGCCATCCTAGAATTAACCAAGCATATTCTCAAACCGTGCATACCACTACCAATTAGGAAGATGTTCATTCAAAGCAAAAGTCCGTTGGTATATAGTCCAATCCACAACAAAGACAACAAAACGAAAAGTAAAGCCTCAAAAACTTTATTCAAACCATGATCAAAAAGAAAAGAAATGAAAAGAAAAGTAAAGAAAAATAAAGAAAATAGGAAAACAAAGATAAAGGAATAGTAGGAAAATAAAGAAAGGAACAATGATGCAAGTATAACACGTAATTCCCAATCATCAAACAAGTGGTCATTCGACAACAACGTCAATGACCTCAAACGCAAGGTGTTACAATCATACATCCTCGAACCATTCAACTTCTCCTAAAACTAATCCTAATCTATGCATCCAAGAAAAGTAAAGAAAGAAAATAAGAATGATCTCACCGGGCTTCCAAGCAATGCCAATAAAAATAAGGCGAAAGATTAACCACCTTCATTAATCTTCAGGAATCAACATCATCATCATCAAAGCCAAGTGAGAAGAAAAATAGAAAATAAAGCTATAAACAAAGAAAACAGTTAGTAACTTCAAAACAAAGTAAAAGAAAGAAAAACTAAACAAAAAGAAACTACAAAGAAAAAATCAAGTTAAAATACCAAAAAGAAAGTAAGAATAAGAACAGAAATATAAAGGAACTATACGCTAAACTAGCAACTAGTCATCTAGACTACAAGAATTGGATTGAAGGGATTTAGATTCAAGGGTTTTGGATATTAGGGCTTTGGATTCACGGGATTAAACAACATGCATCATCATCATATAAATCAATCACAACAACAACATCATCAAGAGAGAAAAAATAAACATGGAAAGCTCATACAACAATCAAGTTCCCTAAAGCTAAACATGAATACATCTCAACATTCCATCAATACAAAGCAAACAGCGCATAAAATAAGGGATGGAGGAAAAATGCACAAAGTAGGGGAACTACCTACCACTCGGCCCGGTATTATCATTGTCATCCCCGTTATAGGAGAACCCGGATGGGAGACCATAAGGATCCCATTCCCTGGTGTAATCGGGTGGCCAACAATAGTGCCCCTTGAAGTTTTCTTTTTTTCCAAGGTGCAGAATATTGCTCGGGCAAGGCGAGAGGTAGCGGATGATCGGGGTGGACATAGGGGTAGTTAGGATCACCCTTATAATCTCTCCCACCGGGAACACGGTAATCGTAGTTACCGTGCTCATCGAGGAATGAGCGAGTCTCGGTGTTGGACCCCGGAGGTCCTTGCCAATAAATATACCCACTTGATGGAATAGGACCAAGTTGGGGTGGAAAGTAAGGATATTTAACCGCGGGGGAGATCTCCCCACAATTAACACTAGCATCATACAAATGTTGTTGTTGGAGATATAAACCTTGTTGCATCTCCGAAATGTCTCTCATTTGATTATAAATTGCTTTAAAATCTTGATCATACAAGACTTCCAACCGAATTTGCATCCCCTTCATTTGCTTACTAAGAGCATCCATATTGGGGTTAGCAAATTTTTATTGTTATTGCTCTTGATGTTGTTGTATGTTGCGGTTGTAGTTGTTGTTGTTGTTGACGATGTTGCTGTTGAAATTGTTGAATCCTCCAAATAAACCAATTCAAAATCCAAATTAGAAACTCCACAAACACCACAATAGAACCACAAAACACTTCCAAATACCATTCACAACTCTTTGAACAATGACACCAATCACACAAGCAACAACTCACTACCAAAAATCTAAAATTCCAACTTCTTGCAATCACCACCAAATTAACCAATTTTGCTATACAAACATACAACAATACAATGTTAAGAAAAATTAATCAACAACAATCACAAATAATCAACCAAAAATCATTTACAATCATCAAAATCACCAAAACACATACTACTACTATTCACTAACATGAACTATCAAACTTTTGCAACAATATGATACAATTATGTACAATAGAGTTAAAGAAGAAGATTATTCCACACTAGAAGCAAGATTGATTAAGAACTAGCCCAAATTCTCACCAAAAAGAAAAACCCGAAATTGGTCTTCAATGGAGGAAAGAGATTGGAGGTTGATAATTGAAGAAAGTAGTATGATCTTTGTTGTTAAAGATGATTTTGTACAAGGAATTTGGTAATTTGTGATGGATTTTTAATGATTGAAAGTGCAAATTTGATGAATAAAAGCTAAGATTTTCGGTGTTCTTGAGTGAGAAAGAGATAGTGCATGCTAGGGTGATGGTGAAGGGAAAATGAGGGAAAGAAAGGAGAAAGAAAGAAAAATAAAGGGCTCGGTCTGGCTGGGTGCGCGGCCGCGCGGAACCCTGGCGCGCTCGCGCCCCTGCTTGGCACGCCCACACCTCGTGGCTTCCTTCTTGAAATTTTTGCTCGGTGCATTCTACTGTGGGCTCATTGTCCAATATTATCCTGGGATTATTGAACCAACAAGTATGGCAGTTTCAAATCATGATTACAATGGGTTCAACATCCACTAATAATGAGAGCACCACAATGAACCCACAAAGTTTAAATTAACTTCAAATTTTAACGCAACTTTCCCTAACTTACCTCACTACATTACCTTACCCTTTTACATTAAAATGCGATAAAGTCAAATATATTCTCATCAAAAACACGAGACCTTCCCATTGCTCATGCTTGCTTGAAATTATCCATATTCAATGAATTTGACCTATCAATCCAAATAAAAACAAGTGAAAGGAAAGAAAAAACAAAAGAAAGAAAATTAAGAAAAATAGAAATCACAAGAAAAAGGGTTAGAAATCCTAAGCTCGACCCTTCCTCCAAATCACGGAGGGTCAAAAAGCTCCACCTTATCCAAAGTGGTGGAGAGGGTAAAATCATTGCAAAGTTGTGAAAAATCACATCATGAACCATGTCATCATGAATCATAGAAACTAAATCAAACTCTTTAGACTTCAACTTCCTCTTGTATCTCTTGGAAACTCTCTTTCTCTTCCTTGATCTCTTCTTCCTTGGATCCTTGAGATCCGTATGTTCACCTGTAGGGAATATTTCAAGCATTACCCCAAACTTGAACCAAACTGTGATCATACACTTAAGCATGGTGGCGTCCAAAGGGACAGAAGCTAGAGCAAAAGAGTCGCCAACAAGTTTTAGGAACTTATAAACCATTCACAGGGTGAAAGTTACACCCCTTAATGATCCAGGAGATCGTTAACTCCAATAGGTCCGGAACCATGATTGGAAGTTCGAGGATGAAGGTACAAATCCAACCTAAAAGAGATTAAACTTGCCCTAATAATAGGCCTCTACTTTATTCTAATCGTATTTATGTGCGCTTTCTGACTAACATGCAATCAATAGGTTTACCCTAAACATGTTTATCTATGCTGGTTGAATATTAATGCACAAACAAAACTATTATTGGCGATCACTTGAATTACAATCAAATTAATCCTAAACAAGATTATTAATTATCTTATTAAGCGTGATTACAAGTAACAATTCCATTTAAACATGCATAAAAGGTGTGATCAAGCAATAACAATAAATATCAAGCAATATAATAATAATAATAATAATAATAATAATAATAATATTAATAATAATAATAATAATAATAATAATAATAATAATAATAATAATAATAATAATAATAATAATAATAATAATAATAATAATAATAACAATAATTATAATCATAATAACAACCATAATTAAAATAATCATGTTAAAGCATAATAATAGCAAGATCCTAGGCATGATACTAACAAGATTAATAACAAACCCTACCATGTCACTAAACATTAAAAATCAAAGCTTTAACTCTAACATGATACTAGCATGCATATTAGGAAAGGCAATAGGAAGCATAACAAAAAAATCATAATAAGCATATTTGATATTATAACCTTTTCCCTAAACATGATACTAGGAATCATTGTTGTCATTCAAAACAACAAATCAAGGAAAACATCCTAACATGATACTAGGAATCAAAATAGGAACCCTAAACATGATTTTTATATCATAATAACAATGCAAACAATTAAAGCATTTACTTGGATGCCTCATACCTCTTTCTAATAACAAAATACACACATTAATAACTTCAAGGAAAATAATAAATCAAACAACTAAGGGTTCGTTTGGCATTGCTGTGGTTTTCTGCTTTTTGGTTTTTTGTTGTATAAAAATATATGATATATGTCACATAATGAATAAAAAATTATTTAAACTTATTAAAATCATAATAATTTTCAAAACTGACAACAAAAAAGTGGAAACACCTTTTTCTTGTTTTCTGTTTTTGGTTTTTAGTTTTCAACAAAAAGGAAACTAAAAACCAAAAATGATACCAAACAAGCCCTAAATTAAATAATTGAAAGAGAGATTTGGGACCACACCCTCAGAAATTAAACCTTTCACGTCTAGGGCGAAGGCAACTTCGAACTTGGCTAGGTGTGTCTAGATCTTGTAAATGCGGAATTTTGTTTGAGAAAAGCTAGTTTAGAAAAGAGAGAGAGAGCATCAAGAATTCCTTGATGAGAGTTGGTGAGAAGAATTGAGAATTGAGGATTCAAAACGAAGGTTTTAGGAGGCTATTTATAGAGAAAATCAGCCGGATATGATAAAAAACGAATCAGAGTTTCGAAAAGAATAAAACACGACGTTGTCGCCAAACATGCGCCTGTCGCCAAGCGACGGACATGTCGTACGGCGCTGCAATCAGTTTTCCACGCGTTTTCTTATTTTGATAAAATTTAAGCGTACGAGGGGGTAAAACTGTAATTTCCTTAAAACACTTCTTTTATTTCTAAATAAAACTCTCAAAAGTCAATTTATCAATGCTAATTAAATTAGGTGTCAAAAGAACCTTCTAGAAGACTCTAGAATACTATAATCAATCCTAATCGCATTAGGAATGATAAATCAATAATAGGCTCTCCTCTAGATCATTGGGCCGCATATAAAGATCAAACCGGGCCTAGTTTAGTAATTTGGCCATAACTTCCACATTATTCATCGGAATTGGGCTAATAATATATCGTTAGAAATCTCTTTTCAAACCCGATCCAACTACACCATTATTGGACCCTTGCTATGGACCAAACTAAACTGGATTGGATGTTTTCTTAAAATAGGTTTTCAAAAACAGAGAGAAAGAGAAGAAATAAAAACTAACCGCAACACTAGACTTTCCACACTTTTACTTCATTCGATTATGATTCGACGTGAAAGGTACTCATCACTGGGTTTGGTTTTGGGGAAACACAAATGGGTGTCTACATCACCACTTGAAAAACAATTCTCATCTTCCTTCAAAGAAAGCTCAAACCAAGAAGGCATTTCAAACTCATCCTCAAGCTTTGACGGATCCTTGTCTTCTTCACTAACTACCTTTCTCTAAACACTTTCAGGAACATCATCACAAGCTACAACATATCATCAGTAAAAGACACAAACATGCAAACATTAGCATTCGAAGACAATGAGTTTATGCACAAAATTCCTTGCACATAAGATAGAGACTCATGCATCTACTTGAGCTTAAAACTTGCCTTAACATCACCAACACACAAGGTAATCATGCCACCTTTCACATCTATTAAAGCAGCCAAAGTTGCTAACAATGGCCTCCCTAGGATGATAGGAATGTTGTCATCTTCCGCAATCTCTAGCACAATGAAATCAATGGGAATAATGAACTCTCCTATTTTGAGGGACACATCCTCAATTCCACCATTTGGGAACTTAATAGAACGGTCGGCCAATTGAATGGTCATGTTGGTTGAAAGGAGCTCACCTAACTTGAGTTTCTTGAAAACAGAGTAAGGCGTGATGCTAACACTAGCACCAAGATCACAAAGGGCATTTTGAATCAATTTCCTATTTATATTACAAGGAATGGAGAAATTTTCGGGATTCTTCATCATCATGGGAAATCATTATGGATAAAGGCACTATAACACTCCCCCAAATTCACCGATTCAACCACATTGCAATCTTTCTTACCGCTCAAGATTTCCATAAGAAATTTAGAATAATTAGGCATTTCTCCCAAAACATCAGTGAAAGGAATAGAAAGATAGATCTTCTTAAGCATCTCGATAAATCTCCCAAATTTTTCACCCAACTTATACCTATTGAAATTTTGGGGATATGGAAGTCTTGGTTTGAAATCCTCATCTTGATTCCTCTTTTTTTTCAACACTCTTCTCATTAGAACTCTCACTCATCTTGCTAGACTCATCACTCATCTTTTTCTCTTGAACTTCCTCATTGCTCACACTCCTTGACACCTTGTTCTCATTTTCCTCTCTTGAGTCACTCCTCTTCTCATCCTCCTCTCTCATCCTATAAACTCTCTCTTCAAGCAATTTTCCACTCCTTGTGGTGATGGAATACACGGGTTTCTTAGGATAAACTCCTTGAGAGGGTGATTAAAAAGGGCTAGCACAATCTTATAAGGTATTGGCTAGTTGAGTGATTTGGGTCTCAAGCATCTTGTTATGTGTCATCATTTCATTAAACTTCTTTTCACTTACCGCCATGTAAGTGCTCAAAATCTTTGTTTTATTTTCAATGATCTCCTCTAAGGTAGTCTTAAAATATGGGGGTTGAGCATAGGAATTATCACCATTGCCTTGAGGTCTTGGAGCAAATTCGGGTGGAGGTCCCCTTTGGTTGTTGTTTTGAAAATTGCCCCTATTTTGATTGTTCCAATTACCTCGGCCTTGATTGTTGCCAAAATTTTGGTGTTGGCCACCAAAGCCATGAGATTGGTCTTGATTTTCATACTCTTGGCCTTGGTTTTTGTTACTATAACCTTGATTGTTATAGTTACCTCGGAAACCTTGATTTCCTTGGTTCCTATAACCAATTTTGTTGTAGTTATCAAAACCACCTTGTTGATGAGCATTCCTAGTCCCAAAATTCCGTGGACCATCAAATCTTTGTCCATTGTTATTTTTGGAAACAAATTTCACTTGATCACAATCATTGTTTTCAACGTCATCACAATTTTAAAAATCATGTGGACAACTGGAGGAGTCATGGTCATAAGACCCACAAACATCACAAAAGACACAACCACTTGGCATATTACTTGAAGTAGAAGGAGGGGTAGAGTTAGAAGATGTTCTTCTCCCCTTAATGTGGGAGGGAAGACTTGGTGCAATCGAAGAGGCACTCTCTAGCTTAGCCTTGATCAATGTCATATCCTTCCCCAAGTTTTAAAATTTGGGAAGACAAGTTATTGATTGCATTGAGATGATCAACCGAATAGACCGTTGAGCCACTCTTTCTTGTCAACTCTCTCTCTCCCTCTTGCCAATCCATGTAGTGACGAACTACATCCTCAATTATATCTATAACCTCTTCCTCAGTCTTGTTCATGATAGGGCCTCCAGCATCGGCATCCAAACAAGATTTGACTTGAGGACTCAAACCTTCATAAAAGATTTGAATGATTTGGTATGTTGGAATCCCATGGTGAGGACATTCTTTTTGGTAATCCTTGTACCTTTCCCCTGATTCATAAAGACTCTTGCCCAGCTTTTGTTTTAAACCTTGAATGAGAGCTCTCGCCTCGACCGTCTTCTTTTGGGGATAAAAGCGGGATAAGAATTCCTTTGTAACTTCATCCCAAGTGGTCAAAGAATTAGGCTTCACCTCCTTGTCTAACCACTCCAAAGCACTTTCGATTAGAGAGAACGGAAATATCTTGACCTTATGAATTCTTGAGAAACCCTATTGACCTTGATTGTATTACAATACATCTCTAACTCTTTGATATGATTTAGTGGGATTTCGTGCTTGGCACCACTAAATTGCCTTCGTTCAATCATTATTATCATTGTCGGCCTTATCTCAAAGTCATTGGCGGGTGTTGTTGGTGAAGCAATGCCACTGACAAAGCAATAATCGTGTCGTCGAGCGACTACACCTAAGTCAAATTAATTTATAACGCTCTACCAACCTAATACGTGTATAGGGTAAATAGAGGGGTCGAACCACAAGGAGACATGCATAAACACCGCATTCACTACTTAAAACTTTAAGCTATCTCGGGACAAGAAGTATGAATAACTAAGAGATTAAACTAAGGATTAAGAATGATTAAAGATCAATATAACTAAACACCAAGGGAAGTGGGTAGATGTAGACGTCACTTGATCATGCAATAACACAGAAGCAAAGCAATGGTAAACTAAGCATGCAAGAATATCGAAATAAAGCTCGATCTAACCGCCTTCCGGGGTTAATCGATTTCTCCTAACATAGCCTCTATGTTTCCGCATTAGAACCATATATTAGAAGGTGCAAACAAAGAATTATCGATAGTAATGAATCTCAACTAAGTCAACTTCCGTTACTTGTTAGTAAAGACTCATCTTTGATCAACTAACAATGTGCACTTGCAAGAAAGACCAAAGAATATCAAGCATACAAAGACTTTAATCACCATTAACATAACCCCAACATCATAAGCATGAATCAATTAACAACTACACCATCCCCACACCCTTGGCTAGGTGACTACTCACAAATCATATTGAAGACAATATCAATCATCAAATCAATAAGCATCAACATGATCAATAAGCAAAGAAGGAAAATCAAAATAAGCAAACAAAACTAGATACAAAAGTAAAGAAAGAGAGTAAGAGATTGCTCATTAATTGAAGATGAAGATTTACAAAGATTCAATCAAGCTCCTTCTTCAATATCCAAGTTCATCAATAGAAATCCACACTTTCTCTCTCTACTAATGAAGTTTCTCTCTCTAGATTAAGCTAAAAATGTAGAAAATTAAAACTAAGTTAATCTCCCAAAACGTTCTAAAAAAGGGACTTATATAGTCCGTACAGAGTCAGCTGAGAAAAGGAGAGGTCCGACCGAACAAATGGGAAGGTTCGGCCGGACTACAGGGTAGGTTCGGCCGAACCATGGGTAGGTTCGGTCAAACCTCCCTGATCCTGGTCTGGTCGAACTCCTGTGGTTCGGCCACTCCTGCAAAACTGCCAATTTTCATCTTGCCCCTGCCTCGAAGTTCGGCCGAACCACTGAGCAGGTTCGGCCACACCTTGGTTCGGCCACACCATCAGGAGGTTCGGCCGAACCTCTTCTGAATCATGCTTCCTCTAGCTTCCTTTGAGCTTAGCTTCCTCCTCTTGAAAGTCTCGATGGTTCCTACAAAGCATAAGCATGAAAAGCACAATAAGAACAAAGCGGGAAGACTAAGAAAAGGGAGGATAAAGGAGAAAGAAAAGAGAAAGCAAAGCTAAGTAAAAATGCTTAGAAAGAGGGCCAAACAAGTGCAAACGAGGGGAGAATCCTTAGAGAAAAAGGATAAAAGAGTGGCATAAATGCCACTCATCAGCCACTCTCAAATCTATAAGCACCGGGAGTTCCCAACTTCTTCAATGCTACTCTTAAATTAGCTCCCATGCATCCTCAATCCTCTTCTTCTCTTTCTTGTTGAATTCATTCTCTTGGACAGCTTAGACTTGAAGAACGATTAGCAACCCTTATCCTTGTTATGGCTCTCTAAATTTTCAAATCAAATGGAACTAGAGTTCGTTCTCTTGCCCTACGCATACAAAAACTCAAAGCAAATATCAATAGCAGGGCTACAAATGTAGCCCAAAAGGAAGAGAAATCTTTTTGTTTTTTTTCAAATAAAAGGAATAGACTCAAACAACAATAGCAATCACCATGCCTTCCCCAGCAACGGTGCCATTTATGACGGGGGTTCAGACTAGGTCGTTGAAACTAATCCTGCCACGGTCAAAACTAAATTTTTAGACAATTAACAAACCTAAATACTAGTATAGAGGCAAGTCAAGGGTCAAAGGAATGGGGGGAAGTTTACTATTGCCAAAGTTAAGTTGTCTCAAAGCGTAAAAAGAGAATGTAGGATGTCTAAGTTCAATTAAACAAACAAAGCAAACATAAGGTAAATTGATATATCAAACACTAGGGATTTAGGGTCCATATATTCGTGCAATGGACACACACTAATTGGGTTGGAGATTGATCAATTCGAGTATTGCGACGGAAGATAGAAAATGCAATCAAAAGAGCTCAACAAGCTATCTCCTAGGGGTCTAACTAGCGCCAACTACGAAAGACTCTACTAGGATCATCACAAACCAAGCTCAATCGTTAAATGTGAGCTACAAATCAATTGTCCGTATCAATGTAGGCACACAATGCAATCTAGCATGACAATTAACGTTAGCTACTCTTTAACTAATCACACACATGCACAAAATCAATTAATCAATTTAATCACAATGCTCAATCAATCAAAAACTCCAAATTAGCTATGATCCATCACTCAAACATGCTTCACCACACCCCTAGTAAGTAAACTACTTACTATCAATGGAAGAAATCAAAATCAAAACTAAGCTAATCAACACATTCATCATCATCATCATTTCAATCAAACCAAATTCAATCAACTAATCAATAAATTTGAACAATCAACAAACAATAACAAACAATTGAAATCAAGAGACTAAAGATTGCATTAAAGTAAAAGATTTCCTTACAAACTTTAGTGAAATCAAAGGAAATTGTGCTTAGAATCATCAATCATCAAATTCTCTCTCTATAAATCTAAGAACAAGTGTTTCTCTCTCTAAAACTCTAATTCTAATTCTCTTAAAATCTCTTAAAATCAATTCTCCCTCTAAAAATAGAAGAGAAGTCAATATATAGTAAAACTAACAAAGACAAGTTAGTTATATCGTCCAAAATAGACCCGTAAAGGCGTTGCCTTCTTCAAGAAGATGCGCGGCCGTGCACAAATGGGTATGGAATACGGGGGCAGGATACACGGCCGCGCAAGGGAACAGGACAGCCTCCTTCCCTCTCATTTTTATGTTCCTCGTGCGCTCCACTTTATGTGCTTGATGAACACGGAGCATGGCAGACCCAAAATCACCTCGACGGTGGGTTCAACACGAGAATTCGTGCCCCCACGGCTTCAACGACGGCCTAAGGTCAATTGGAACTTGCACATCTCTAAACTTGAGCTTCAAATGGAGAACACTAGGCATCCTAATTAATGCAAGACTCGGGAAGAAACCTCGGGAATCCTTGGACAACGATCTTAACCTGAAAAATGAATGAAAACAAACAAATAAAAGGGAAAAAGATAAAATAAACCAAAAAATGCATAAAAATGGAAAATCAACTGAGTAAAGTGCAAATTAAAGAAATAAAGAGCAAAACTAAGGAAAAAGGAAAGAAAAGAGCTATAAAAGCAATCTAAAATCACCCTAAAAGAGAATAAATGAGTAACATAAATGACACTCATCTAATTCCCCCAAGCTAAACTTTTGCTCGTCCTCGAGCAAAACCAAGCAAGCGAGAAAAAGGATGAAAGACTTATTCAAAAATGAAAAACAAAGATATAAAAAGAGAATATACACTAAGACTCACTTTCGTAGGAATCACGGTCAATTTTAGCAACTAAAAACAAGCCCTCACTAATAGAAAAATAGTTATCCGTAACGGGCTAAAATAGTCTATCCGTAATCGGTAGCGGGCGTTACGTATGTTGTCGTTACAGATAGGATATGTTATTCGTATCGGGCACTTTGACTGCCCGTTACGAATAACCCGTTATTCATAACGGACAGTTTAATTGTCGTTACGAATAACAAGTTATTTGTAACAAGCATTTAAACCGCCCGTTACAAATACAATTGAAACCAAATTAAAAAAAAATAAATAAAATACCTGCTAGTCTGTTGCCAAATTTTAATTACTATTATAAAATCCAGCATATGCTGGATAGTGGATAGCTTGATGATTTTATCAATTACAAAAAATAAATAATTTTAAATAATAATTTATACAAGTATACAGTTCAAATTCAATTAGCAAAAGCTATACAACATTCAAATGATTTTATCAATTAAAGAAATTAAAAACAAGTCATGCACTTGCTAATTGCTATACTTAAAGATTAGATTCAAATTCGATCCGTTTCTCTCTCGTTTGCTCATAATTCGAAACTGTTTCAGCAACAGCAATAACAGCAGATTGTTGTTCTTTATGAGGTTGTTCCTGTTGTTGTTTAATTTTGGCGTAATTTCAGCAAAGGGGGGCAGCGGAGGAACTTGAGGAAGCACTACCAACCGTGTTGAACTGTTGAAGCCGCCGGAGAATATCTGCGTAGCATATCTTGCCGTACTCTTGGTTTACTCATCACCATACCCAAACTAGCAAAGAAATATCCAAAATCAGAATAAAAAATCGATAGATCTGAAGCAAAAAAATGCAAACTACACTATTGAGGAATCAAACACAACATGCCTTATTAAAGTTAAAAATATAATATATACCAAGAGCTAAGCATAAGCCTAGTCAATTCCATATCAAGTCAGCTCTCTATTTAATAGAAGACACGTGTGAGCATTACTTGTTCTGCTACCTACAAGCTATACACTATATAAGACTATCCTCCCTCCATAAACCACAAATACTTGCAACTACGTTTCTAGCCTGCTTTAACCTTAAGCCATGCAAAAATTAAATACTTCTTCAACTTAATCATCATAATAATGTAATTGCAATTTCAATCACCATTGTCCAAATTAAATAAAAATAAGACTATATGGTCCGTAACTTAAATAATGTAATTGCAATTTCAATCACCATTGTTCAAATTGCTGGTAAAGTCGTTATGGACTTAGACATGATGCACAAAAATGATGGTACAAAGAAATTTCTTCTAGATGTACAAGCATAAGAAATTTTTCTTTATAAACTTATATTGCCAATAAAAAATTTTAAATCAGATATTACTGGAAAGTTGCAAAGGATCATTTATGAATGAAATATATATGTTACAAAAACAGCCACCCACAAAGAAGTAAGTCCAGGTGTTGAGGACAACCATTCAGAAACATATTAGATATCACATACAAGTGGGTTTTCCCATATTCTTATGGCCAAATGTTACAGTGGTGACATGTTAGATAAGACAAATACAAGTATTAGAAACAAACACATTTGATTAGCGTTACAATTTTACAAACCTGATTTTCAGCTCCGATAGGCACAGCAAGTGAACTGAGAATGCTAGAGCCATCACTACTTGTCTTGTATCTCTCATAATCAAGAAGAGCCTGCAAAAAAAGAACTATTAAATATTAATACGCATACTTAAAAAAAACACACACACACACAATCCAACAACAAATCATATAATAAACAAAACTTACAAGCAATTACCAAAATATAAAATAACAGAGCTATACACAAGGGAATAGAAGAAATGACTATAGTTATAACATAGCTTCTACATTCACCTGTTCTCAATACATCATTTGACTTCTTTATCATGCCCATACATTGGTCTTCACTACTAACATTCAAAATCGAAGGATAAGACAAGCGAAAAAGCTTGTTTCCACTTGTAATATTTCAACCTTTTAGGAAACCGCCGCTCCAAGACCTTGCACTAATCAATTGTCAAGATGAATTCGGCAACCTCAACAAAAGTTGCATCTTTTCCAATGCCAACTAAAACTAATAAACATATCAACCAACTCAACAACAGCTCAATTGTAATAAGTTTGTAACTATGTTCCATCAAATTCAAATCTGACAACACCAATTAGTTGCAACAAAATCATATAAACAACATTTTCTTATCAATAACATAATCAAATAAACCAAACTTTAAGCCAAATTACAAATCATAAACTTCAATGTTCAACAAAAAAAAATGAGATAATTAAGTAAAAATTGAAACTCAAATTAGACTAACCAAGATGTGAATTAACGGAGAGAAGAAAGGAATTATGGAAAAGATCAAGGATAAGCTTCCTGGTGGTCACTAAATAATTTAACTCTCGTACATCTTTGTACTGCTTAAACACCTCTGGTATCTTTAATGTTGTTCCTTTTTCCATGTAGAAATCTGAAATATGTAATGCACTATGTATAAGAAGCAACTCTATTTTCTGAACTTTTTTTTTTAACGTTGCTAGTAATCTTAAACTGTAATAAAAATATTTATTTAAAAAAAAAAATTTCCTAC
Source organism: Chenopodium album (assembly GCF_948465745.1). NCBI lineage: Eukaryota > Viridiplantae > Streptophyta > Magnoliopsida > Caryophyllales > Amaranthaceae > Chenopodium > Chenopodium album. The sequence goes on from NC_137838.1 coordinate 38,435,324, forward strand.
AACTGGAGATTCAAATTTCACTTTCAGCTTTTTTATTTTGGAATACAGATAATATAATAGAAAATTTTGCATAGACAAGCAAGCGTAAAAGAAGCATTAAGAAACAGAAGGTGGAAGTACATCATACAGTTAAATTGCTTATACTAACACAATGAAAAGCAATTGCCAAATGCTGGAATTCACAAACTCAATTGACTCATAAAATTCATTTAACCTATTGACGATTAGTACCACAATTAACTCGAGCTATAGTTCAAAATTTGGAACCATAATTGATTAGTCATTAACTAACTCAAATTATCCATGCTATACTTAGCAGCTTAAATTTCCTAGCAATGAGATGGAGGACAAGAAAGACCCAAGTGAGGATAAAATTACAAGCTTTTAATCACATGGCTCACATATCTCACATTCTCACTAACTCAATTTTTCGATTCCCATCCTAGATCCATTCTACAAATACCCGTTTTTCTAAATTCAAGGATGCTGATCTTTCTTTGATTACATTAAAATTATGTTTTTGCTAATCCAATTATTTTTTTTATACCTTTACTATCCAACAACTGATGAGAACTAAAATTCGATGATATGTGTGTCGTGAATTTAAACATGTTTCTTGATCCTAACTTGTAGGAGCCCTTGAGATCGTCAACCAACTCAACAACAGCTCAATTGTAATAAGTTTGTAACTATATTCCATCAAATTCAAATCTGACAACACCAATTAGTTGCAACAAAATCCTATAAACAACATTTTCTAATCAATAACATAATCAAATAAACCAAACTTTCAGCCAAATTACAAATCAAAAACTTCAATGTTCAACAAAAAAAATGAGATAATTAAGTAAAAATTGAAACTAAAATTAGACTAACAAAGATGTGAATTAACGGAGCCATCATCGCCGCGAATCTGAATGCTACAAACTGGACAATAAACAAATTCATTTACCAGAAGTTACGGCTTCCGAATCATCGTCAATTTTCTTCGATTCTGCCTTTGTAATTGTAGAGTCATTTTCGACTTTGTAATTTTCGACATCGGAATCATCATCCCTACCACTATCATCCAAATAATCAGAAGCCCCTTATTCTGACCAGCAATCACCGGCGATTCTCAGACACCTAAACATTCTTCCCTTCTCACCTAATCAACTCCAAAATAAACAAAAATCATAATGAAACCGCAAACCAAAAAAAAAAAACAAAAAAAAAAAAAGAATCAAATCAAATCAAAAATCCAAAAAAAGGGAAATTACAAAGAAAACTTCGTTGAGGAACCGCATCTATCATCAAAATCGTACACAAGAGAGTGGCGATTCGGCTTCAAAAGCTTAGGGTTTGAATGAGCAGAAAAATGGGATATATAGGCGGTGAAATTAGCAAAAAACTAGGGTTTTGTTCGCTTTCTCTTAAAGAAGAAGCGGGTTTCTCCAATCTAATTTGCTTGAAAAAATCGAAGAGATATAAACACCCATAACTGCAATGTTCTTGACCCTGAATCATCACCCCCATATTCACTTCTAAGTAACGAGATTCGTTCAAAAGACATTCTAAATTGGGTCCTCCGCCATTGATGCAATTTAGAGAAAAGAGAAAGAGGGGAACTTTGGGAATTAGGGTGGTGAAATGGAGGAGATTGAGTGAATGGATTGAGGTGAATCGGAGAAGATAGCGAGATTGAGTGATGAAATTAAGAGGAGAGAGAAAAATTGGGAGGTTTGACGTCTAAGGACAGTGAAGTGTGAAACCCTAATATAGAGTAAAAAGTAATGGGCTCCTCTTTTGGCTCTCATCAATTGGGCCAGTATTCGTAACGGGCACATGGTGACTGTTACAACTAATGTAGTATTCGTAACGGTCAATATTTTTGCCCGTTACAAATAATATAGTATTCATAACGGGCACATGGTGATCGTTACAAATACTTATTTATTTGTAATGGGCAATATTTTGTCCGTTACAAATATATTTAATGTAACGGGCAAAGCTTTGCCCATTACGAATAACCCGTTACAAATGACATATTTTCCACTAGTGCATTTGAACCTCTAAATCGCTTTAGAGGACGAGTGATGCTCTCGTAAGGGTTTTCTAAAAGATTAACCCATAACTCTTCAACAAACAACATGAGGCAAATCGCAAAAGTAAAAGAAATCAAAAGAAAAGTAAAATCAAAACCTTTATGAATTGAACTTTATAAAATGACTACCCTTTAAATGAATAAACAACTTTCTTAAGCAAATAGGAGTATGTACGTTCCAAGATATCCGAGGTTGATTGAAACATAGAATATGCTAAGCGTAGAGAACTAGTGTTATCACAATCCACCTTCATCCCATTCGATCTTACCGCGTTCTCCCTATAGTCTCAAATCTCCCTCTAGTGAGCATCTCAATAGCTCCTCAAAGGAGCCGGAAAAGAACATATTTTAGGCTACTCGACGTCTTAACTTTGCATCCCCACTCTTTAGGTCTCGAAATTTTTGAATTAGGGTTTGGGGGGTTCAGATTTTTTGAACATATTAGGGCAAAAATTCGGACATTTATGGCTAATTCTTGAGAAAACTAAACAACTTTTAATAATTTTATATGTTAAATCACATTTAAAATAATAATTCACACATAATTAAATTATTCTCCCTCCTAATTGAATTAAAATTGTGGACATTCAAAGAATTAATATTCAATATATGTACTTGCATAGGCTAACTGATACCCACTGAATGACTTTAGATACTATAAGAGGAATTGCATGAATCATATTCATAAGCATCTAAACACCAAGATCAATGCATAACAAGTAAAGAACAATTAATAATACCGTTGAAGAGTGAATCCACTAGCAATCAAGCAAGAACAAACGAGAGGCAAAGAACCCCAAACGTGATTCCTCTACTTGGTCCACGGCACAGATTAAACCTCCACTAATGCTAGTTAATCGTAATTGAACCTTTTCAATTAACCTTCTACTGCGGAGAAAAGAGAAACACGGACTAACCAGGAACCACCACACGCGCCACCTTGGTGGCCGCCCGTACGGACGAGGGGGAGGAGAGAGAGAGAGCCGTAAGTGAGAGAGGGGATTAGGATTTTGGTACTTTGTTGTTTGAGTTGCAATTAACTGACTTATCATTGTTATTTCAATCTAAGTCATGGATCTTATTTATAGATCATATCTCTAAATAAGAGTCCATGTCAAGCCCAAACTCCTTATCCTAATCAAACTATTCTAGCCCAACACTCCTTATGGTTTGTCATGATCTCATGAAGCCCATTAATGGGCCTCTCACTTGTTTAACCCAATAACCTTGTTTTGTGATCTCATAGAATCCATTCTATTGGGCTTTAGACTATTTGACTAGCTTAAAGACCATTTATCATATCTAGCAACTAACAAAGATGACCCAAAAAAACGAACTTATTATCTCCATAATAGTGATCCTTAATATATCTAGTAATTGCACTTATTGAAGACATAATTCCTTCAGGTCAACTCATGTTTATAGAGGGGTCAAAATTTAGAGTGAAAACCCTAATTTTTACTCCAGATAAAACAGTAAAAAATGAACAAGCTGGACACTTGTCATAGGCGTCACATGACATGCCACATCATCCCTGTGAGGGGCAAATGTTTTGAGTATTTTTACCCTGCCACGTGGTCCCATCAGAGCATGACATGAGTCACCCTAGAAAGGCCTCCAAATGGACCAACCAGGGCATGACATGTGGCAGGAAGATACCCATCCTAGAAATGGCTGCCATCAAAGCCTATTTCTCGAGACCGTTGCAAAACGGCATAGCCCAAGTTCCTAGGTCATCAAACCCTAGGACAAGGGTACAACTTTCTAAGACCCTATAAATAGAAAAATTCCCCCAATTATTGGTACAACCTTACAATCATTACATCATTTATAATTCTCAAAAACAAATAAAACACCTGAACTCGGAATTCGAGAAGATATTTACTTTTCGCACGTTTTCACTCCGAGCGTTTACTAACTCGACCGTTAGAGGCGGAACTCCAACCATCTGGAGCTTCCATGTTTTTGCAAGTATAGGCGGCCCCGAACCAATCTTGGTGTTGTAACTCTTCCGCAGAACATAAAAAACCCCAAAATCGGCCCAATAAGACGGTTTTTTTAACAACTACCATTAAATGGTAGTGGTAGTCAAACAAATTTTCAAATAATAGTAGTTTTTTAAGGGAAAAAAATAACTTAAATAGTATTTATTTACAATAAGTGCAAAGTAAATTGTAGTTGTTTTGGGTGTTTTTGTCCCTCGGGAGAGTTACAACACGAAGACTGATCCGGGATGAGCTGTACCTGCAAAACAAACGGAGACACCGGTTGGGTGGTGCTCCGCCTCCGACGATCAAGTTAGTAACTTGAAGAGGAATAAAGAGTACGGAAATTTAGGTGGGTATCTGCTCGGATTCCAAGCTCAGGTGTTTCTCTGATGTAAGAGAATGCAGGTGTATTAAATGATAAAATGTTCTGCCCTCAAAATGAGGGGTATCTCCCTATTTATAGGGTCTTTGGGAGTTGTGCCCTTGATTAGGTCACTGAACCCTAATCATTGGTGGGCTGCGCCGTTTTGCGGCATTCTCGGGATTTGGGCCTGAAGGCCGCCTTTTTTCCCTTCTTTTCTGGAGTGACACGTGTTAAGCAGGGATTGGTCCACTTTGGGCCATCCTGAGGCTGACACGTGTCATCCTCTGATTGGACCACGTGGCGGGGTAAAATTACCCTAAACATTTGCCCCTCACAGATGTGACGTGGCACGCCACGTGGCATCTGTGACACATGTCACGCTCCGGTTGGCGGTAATTTTACCGTTACAAAGTAATTGTTCACCTTCTGGGTAAATTACGGAAATGCCCCCAAATTTACCCTCTATATATAGCTGTTTTACCCTCATAATTTTGTACGTTTACGAAAATTTCTGAGAGAAAAACTTCGAGAGAGCAGAAGTCACTTGTTTGAGTCAGACGTGAGCAAAAAAGCTCGTTCTTCAGCAATACAGCCGGTCCCGCCTACACTCAGATACCAACTCGAAAGGTACCGTCTCTGTCTCTCTCAGCTCTTTTCTTTTTTCATCGCTTGTACATATTTCTTGCAATAAATGGATGCATCACCAACACACACGGCACGACCTAGGTTAGAGTCCAGCCGGTCACCAGGGTCGACTGAGTCTAGGACTGGGAGTGTCGGCTCGGGGTGTTGGGACCACCCTTTGCCATGGATTCCGACCAGTTATGTGTCTGTGCAGGACACCATGGCTCGGACAATGCAGACGGCCACGGACCCGAATTACAAAAGCGAAGGCTCAGGCGGCCAAACGCCTGAGGGAGAAACGTTTGGTCGGGGAAACCAGATGGCTCTAGAGAGATCCCCTCTGCGCGCCCCTTTAACCCCTGCAGACTCTTTTTTGGAAGAGTGCGACCAAGGCGGCGACGAGGCCGCCTCTGCCCCCATAGACCAAAGCGAGGGGGAGACGGAGAGCGACATCTCTGCCTCTACCTCCGAGAGCAGCGATGACTTGCCCCCTCTTCCGGATAGCGAGGAGGAAGAAAGGAAAAAGTGGAGTGAGAAGGACGATCCCTTCAGCATCCACGTCTCCTTCAAGGACCGAATCCAGATGGGGGAGAACTTAGAGAACTTTAAGAAAATGCACCCGCTTGGAGACGGGTATAAGATCCGGGTGCCGCCTGAGCTGGGCACCATCTCTTGGGGGGATGATCAAGAGAACGCCAACAGTTATTTTGGCTGTTATGAGGCGGCGTTCAAAGCCGGCCTTCGCTTCCCCCTTCACCAGGCGGTGAAGGCAATTTTGAGAGGCTACGGCCTTGGGCTCTGGCAACTTACCCCCAACTCCTGGACCAACATTCTGGGGTATGTTGCCGCCTGCGAGTTCCAAGGGCTTAACCCCGGCTGGGAGGCTTTTGCAAGCATGCATTACCTCAGCAGAAGCCCAGGCGGCTGGAGAGCGTGGTATACTCTAACCACACAGCCGCAATACATGATGACCTTGGACAAGGTCTCAAAGTTCGATGGCTGGAAGCACAGGTTCTACCTGATGTCAGCCCCAACCAAACGGGAAAATTATGAATTCCGTCTGTACAATAAGAAGCCTGACTTGTTGGGCAGGAAATGCGCTCTTCCCCGGATCCCAGAGGAAGACTTTGACAAAATAATCGAGGCAGACTTTTTCGGCCTCACAGACGCAACTCTGTCAACCGGGGAAACAATAAAAGTCCCTAAGAATTGGATTCCCAAGAGCGCCTGGTTCAGGGATGAATGTTTCCTAGCCGCCTGCGGGCTAGGGCACATGTTTAACAAACGTATGCGCCTGAGTTCACACCGTCTGTAGTATTTTTCTATCGGAATTGATTTATGATTCTGACCAATTTCTTTCTTTTTGCAGAAGCAGCACTAAACATGTTGCAGTCGGAGAAAACTCCCAAGCGGTCTTCTGCGACCATCCGCAAAGATCTTGCGGAGAAAGCTGCGGCCAAGCTCAGGGCCAAGGTATTGAGAGCCTGACCCTTTCTTAAGTTTATTTTATAAACTGTCTTGCCCGGATACTGACCTTGACTTGTTTATTTTCACAGGGGGGAGAAGTTGGGAAATCGTTTGAGAAGAACCTCAAACGGGCTAGAGAGGAGGCCCCAGCCGTTCTTAACAAGATAAAAAAAGTCCGCCTCTACGTCAACTCCTGGCGCCTCAGCCGGGGCTAAGACGATGCGGATAGCGGGGCGACTCGAGAAGGTAGGCGGCAGCCTGTGCCTTGATCTTGTCAACCCCTCAGCAGCCGCGGGGTTCACCACGCCTGCAAGCGGTTCCCGCTTGGCCGGCTCTGAAGGTAAGAACCCTTTTGAATCCCCGCTTGAGCTGGGGTGGCCTTTACGGGTGAAATCCCACTCCCAACAGACGTCATCCTCAGACGGTCGGCAACAGATAGGTGCTGCCTTAGTTTCGCACTCATCACGTATTGATTGTGGTGCAGATCAATCTCCCCGCTGGCCAGACGTCCAGAAGCACGCCAAGGCCATGCTGGATGCCGTCCGGAAGAGGGATAAGGACAATATCCCTGGGATAGAGACGTTCAATCTTTAACGCATTCTATCCCTTCTGGCTGAGGTAAGAAACTTGTCAATTCAATGTTATTTTTTCCAAGTAATTATCCCGCCTGCTTTTTGCAGGCCATGCTGCGGGTGGACGGGCTCAAACGTCCTTATTCCCGCAAACGGGAAGAGGTAAAAAGGGCCAAGAAGTCCGCCACAGACGCTGATAATATTGCTTTCCACTCAACTATCGTAAATGAACTTGAAACTAAAGCAATAATTATGACACAGGCGTCTAAAATCCAGCAGCTGGAGCTAGATCTGAAGGCGGCCAACCAGCGGGTAACGGATGCTGAGACGACTAAGAAGGGGGCGGAGGAGGCCCAGAAGAAAGCAGACGAGAGCGCCAAACAGGCTGAAGAGGCGCTCAAGAAGACCCATGCGGACCTTGGCAAACTGAAATCCAAGGTTGAGAGGCTGGAGAAGGATGCTGCTCAAGCTCAGAAAAACTTTGCAGCAACCCTAGAGGCGGAGCAAAACCGCCTTGTTGCTGAGAGTGATGCTGACAACGACGCCCGTATGAAGATTGCTTGGGCTGCCTTGTATCCAGACGCTGATTATAGCATCTGGACAATGGCACACAGCTATGCCGAGTACGTGGTGTACTTGAGAGAGCAAGGCGAGCCAGAGCCTGCCTCCTTTGAAGCCTGGCTCAACAACAATGAGCCGACCACGCCTGAGCTTCCTAGTCCCGGCGAAGCGCACCAAATTCTCTCAGATGATGAGGAGAAGGGGGAGAACCAGGAGGCTCCGTCTGCAGGCCAGAAGTGACCCCTCAGCGGCAGTATGCCAGTCTTTGCTTTTTTAATTCTTTTTATTCAGCGACTGTATGCCAAAACTTGCCTTTTTCCGGCCTGCGTGCCGAGTATTCTTGTATTTACCGGCTGTGGAGCCGTGTTAATTAACAATTTCTTTCTCTCCTGGACGGGGTCCGGTTAACATTTTAATCCACTACAACCGTTTGGTTGGGTGGACTTTTATGAATTGCACCGACTAAGTCGGTTTTGATCATTTTGCATTTGAATTTTTAATTTTTGCCTATCTTATGAAAAGCATGCGGCGATTTCTTGCCTAACTTGTCAATAGTCTGGCTGTCCTTGCCCCTGGACGGCTGTGTGATTGGTTTCAATTGGAGCTGGTTGATTGACTTGAAAACGTTTGATGCTGCAAAGAGCATGATATGTTTGTAAGTCAATCAATCACAATAGTGATTGCCCCAAACCAAGTGCACAGCCGTACACCAACAGGCGTTTCGGTCACTACCCAGACGACTTATGCCCGTCTTGGTAGAGATTTCATAGCCATTGAACTCTTTCCCCAATTGGGGTGAGGTGCAATTTTTGGAATAAATAACCTAAGTGAGAACTTCAGCCGGTGACCGACTGATGCCTATGGGCATCCGATATTTAGGAACTTATTCGTTCTTCGTAGGTTATTTTGGTCAGACGGCTATGAGTTGACCAATTTGGTCGTTCAATTTTTGCCGTCTGCATGGATACGTAGAACCGACAGATAATCTGTTCTCTGCGACAATTGCACCCGGAGGGGTGTCGTCGGACGCATTTGTCCATGTTGGGACAGGCGATTTTATAAAAGGAGCAACCATCCGGCCATTTTAGCCTCTGGTCTTGTTTGAGACCGGTTGTGTAGCCACTAAACGTTTTTGTGCTTAGTTTCTTAATCACTGTTGAATTTACACTAAGTATCGAACTTAGTTTTTTTAAGCAAATGTTTGATCATGCTAAGTATCAAACTTAGTTAGATAAATGGAGAATCCGTCTGAGTAGTACCCAGGCGGATAGTCATGCAATTGAATAAACAAAGTATCCAACTTAAATAAACAAGGGATCCGAGCATTACCCAAGCGGATAAATAAATGTAACCTTCACTAAGTATCGAACTTAGTTAGGTAGATGGGGAATCCGCCTGGATATTACCCGGATGGATAATCAAACGATAACTCAATTTTGCAAACAAAGACTGAATCTTCAATAATTGACTCATTGTTTACAAAAAGTTACATTCTCAGAAGTAGTACTTTTTTAGAATGTCTACATTCCAAGTTCTAGGCAGGCGCCTGCCGTCTGGGGTTTCCAGGCGGTAGGTGCCGTCCCTTACTTCTTCATAGATCCGGTAGGGATCTTCCCAATTTGGTGTTAGCTTTCCCAACTCATTGGCCCTACCGGTTGCCTCCATTTTTCGTAACACTAAGTCGTCAACTTTCAAAGGACGCTTGTGTACTTTTTTGTTGTAGGCTCTAGTCATTCTCAGACGGTAAATCTCATGACGCAAGGCGGCATTGCTCGGCGTTCTGGGAGTGAATCCAGTGCCAGGCGCATTGCTTCCCAATTTGCCTCTTCATCATACAGCATGACTCTGAGAGTCGGCTCGTAGTGTTCGATGGGCAAGACGGCTTCAGCACCGTAAACCATGAAAAATGGGGTTTCACCGGTTGCCCCTTTCGCTGTTGTCCGGATGGCCCATAGGACATGGATTAATTCTTCTGCCCATAAGCCACCGGCTCTTTCTATTTTCTTTTTAATGTCGTCTGAGATGAGTTTGTTGAAAGCTTCAACTTGGCCGTTTGCTTGGGGCCGGCCAACAGATGCAAAATAACTTGAGATCCCCTGATCTCCCAACCAAGTTTTTAGCTGAGGCGTCTCAAACTGAGGACCATTATCAAATACCATAGACATGGGTACCCCGTACCGGGTGATAACATTCTTCCAGATGAAGGAAATGACGTCTGGGGTCTTGATGTTTTTAACCGCTTCAGCCTCAACCCACTTGTTGAAATAATCCACAGCCACTAAGATATAGCGCTTTCCGCCTGGAGCAGTCGTGTAAGGACCTAAAATGTCCATCCCCCACTTTGCAAACGGGATTGGGTTGTGGATGGCCGTCAGATCAGTAGCCGGACGATGAATAAGTTTTCCAAACTTTTGGCACTTGTCACATTTTTTCACCAATTCCTTGGCGTCTGGCTCAAGAGTGGGCCAAAAGTAATGTCGTCTGGCTCTGACGGCTAGGGACCTGCCGCCTATGTGAGAGGCGCAGAATCCCAAGTGCAAGTCTTCGAGAACTTCTTTCCCCTTTTCTGGGGTGACACACTTTAACAAAGGCTTCAGAAACCCCGCCTTGAAGAGTTCTCCATTTTTCATCTCGAATCTTGCAGCTTGCTTTTTTAGGACGGCTGCTTCCTGTGGCGAATCAGGAAGTGTGCCGTCTGAGAGATAGGCCCGGATGCCATCCATCCAGGTAGAGCTTCGGTCCAGAATTCCAATGGGATCCTCATAGATGCTTCTCTTTTCAAGAACTTCCCAGAAGACTGACCGAGGCGTATCATGGCAGGCGGAAGATGCCAGTTTTGACAATGCATCCGCCTGGTTGTTTTCCGACCTAGGCACTTGATTCAGCCGGAATTCCTCAAGTGCCTTGGTCTCTTCTTTGACTGCCTAAAGATATTTAATCATAGCCGGATGGGTAGCCTCATAACTTCCCTCGTACTGGCTAACAACCAATTGAGAATCGGAGTAGGCGTCAATTTTCATGGCCCCTGCCGTCTTACATATGCGTATGCCGGCTAGCAGGGCTTCATACTCCGCCTCATTATTAGAGGCCTGAAACTTGAAGCGTAGTGCATATTCAAATCTGTCTCCTTCAGGAGACTCATAGATTACGCCTGCACCACAGCCGTTCTTTGTAGAGCTCCCGTCTACGTACACTTTCCAAACCTGATCAAGATTATCCGGAGCCACCGGACGAGTCATTTCAACAATGAAGTCGGCGAATGCCTGACCTTTCACTGCCTTTCTTGGTTCGTAAGTGATTTCAAGGCTCTGCATTTCAATAGCCCATTTCAACATTCTCCCGGATGAGTCCAAGGTAGACATTGGCCGCTTGAGTGGCTGGTCCGTGTAGATCACCACCGGATGTGCCAAAAAGTAAGGCTTCAATTTTTTGAATGCCATATACAAAGCAAGGCCAAATTTTTCAACCATGGGGTACCGGAGTTCAGCATTTTTAAGAACATGGCTAATGAAGTAAATCGGGAGCTGCACGCCGTCTCACTCAGTAAGGAGAACGGCACTGAGGGCATGGTCTGAGACGGCTAAGTACATGTACAACGTCTCCCTAGGCAAAGGACTGACCAACCTAGGCAGAGAGTGCAAATGCTCTTTCAACCTCTGGAACGCCGCCTCAGCATCATCCCCCCATTCAAATCTGGTCTTCTTCCTGATTGCTTGGAAGAAGTAAAGGCATTTGTCGCTTGATCGGCTGAGGAACCTCCCCAAGGCGGCCAGACAACCGGTGAGTCTCTGGACTTCCTTGACAGAACGGGGTGACTTCATGTCTATCACCGCCTGTATCTTTTCAGGGTTAGCCTCTATCCCCCTTTGATCAATCAGGAATCCGAGAAACTTCCCAGACTCAACACCAAAGACGCATTTCTTAGGATTTAACATAACCTTATGCCGCCTGAGGGTGGTGAATGTTTCTCGGAGATCAGCAAGGTGATCCGTCTGCTGTTTGGATTTGACTATCATGTCATCAATGTACGCCTCCACATTCCTCCCAATCTGATTAATGAAGACCGTATTAATCATCCGTTGGAAAGTGGCAGACGCATTTTTCAAGCCAAACGGCATCACAGTATAACAGAATAGCCCCTGATCAGTGACGAAGGCCGTCTTCTCTTGATCTTTCTTCCACAGGGGTATCTGATGGAAGCCGGAGTAGGCATCCATAAAACTCATCAAGGCGTGACCGGCTGTAGAGTCGACCAAACTGTCGATCTTTGGAAGCGGGTAACTGTCCTTTGGATACGCCTTGTTGAGGTCTGTGTAATCAACACACATGCGCCAGGTCCCATTCGGTTTCTTAACAAGGACCACATTGGCCACCCAGTCGGGAAAATTACAGGGCCGGATGAACCTGGCGTCTAGCAACTTTTTGACTTCGGCAGCTGCCGTCTGACTTCTTTCATCACCGTGATTTCTTTTCTTTTGCCGGATGGGCTTCCTTTTAGGGTCCACGGCGAGTTTGTGGACAGCAAGATCCGGGATGACGCCTGGCATCTCCTCCACTTCAAAGGCAAAAATGTCTTTGAATTCCTTCAGCAGAAGGTGCAAGCTTGCACCCAAGGTAGCATGAGCTACCGTCCCAACCTTAACATTACGTTCTGGACGGCTGTCGTCCAGAACGAGATCAATGCTTTCGCCAGCCGGTTGGGGACGGAGCTCATCTGACCGTTCGCCGGTCAGTGATTGCTATTTTTTCTCTTTCTTCACCTCCACCAGCAGAGGAGCCTTTCTTTTCTTTCCGGCTGCTGACGGGGCAGGAGCTAGGTCGGCATCCTTGACGTTGTCAAGGTCTATTGGTTCCTGTCCGCCTGAGGTCACAGTATCTCGGACGGCTGAGAGATAACACTCTCGGGCCGTCTTCTGATCCCCATTCAAGGAACCAACAGAGCCGTCATCCCTCTCATACTTGATGAGCATGAGGGACGGGATGATTACTGCCTTGGCTACGTTGAGGGTTGGCCTGCCAAGGATGATGTTATAGGCGGTCAGCTCCTCAACGACCAAGAATCTGACGACAATATGTCGTCCCTGGCCTTTCTCTCCCAGCCGGATGGGTAAGTCAATTCTCCCGGCTGGGTAGACCATCCCACCCCCAAAACCCACCAAGGGATGGGTGACCGGATGCATGCTGCCGACGTTGTATTTCAGCTTTTGCAGGCACCGGAGGCTGATGATATCTGATGAACTGCCGGTGTCTATATGGATCTGTCCAACCAACTGATTGGAAACCTTACATTCAATGACCACCGGGTCATCATGCGGGCGGCGGACGCTGCCCCTATCCTTCTCAGTGATCAACACATATGGGAAGGAGGAGCCGGCTTCCGCCTGCTCATCATCATCTTTGTCCATCTTTCGAAGATGGCTCTTGGTACCCCGGATGGTAGGGCCACCACAGGAGAACCCGCCTGCTATGGTGTAGACCGGCTCCTTGTCGGTATCCGAACTACTAGCAGGCTGGGGGGTAGTCTTGGAGGACTGTCCTTTGTTTTTCTTCTTTGCCCCGGCTGGGGACTTAGAAATGTAGGACTTTAGCAGCCCTTTGTCAGCCAGACGGTCCAACGCCCGCTGAAGACTAAAGCAGTCGTTGGTGTCATGGCCAACTTCCTCATGGAACTGACAAAATTTATTTTTGTTCCGTGACTGGACAGAACTCTTCATAGGATTCGGCTTCTCAATGGACAGCCGGTCCTTTACCTCCATGAGGATGGAGTTGCAATCTTTGTTAAACTCGTACTTGGGAACGTACGGTTTAAATTCTTTCTTCTTCTTCTGGGACGGATGATCAGAGTCAGTAACCGCCCAGACTTCTTTTCTTTTCTTACTCTCTTCTTTGTTTTTGGCCGGCTGAGCTGACCGGCTGACTTTCTGTTTGTCGGACTTCTTAGAGTCCGACTGGCTACCCGGCAAGCAGAGGTCGGTAGCCTGAATGTAGCTTTCCGCCTCCCTCAGGGCCGCCTGTAAAGTGAAAGCCCCTTTTCTGACGAGGTCGAACTTAAAAGTCGACCCGTCTCTCAGACCCTTGAAAAAGTCTGTAAAAGCTACCTCGTCAGACAGTCCCTGAATATGAATTCTTATCAGATTGAACCGCCTGACATATGAGCGCAGCCCTTCTCTCTCTCCCTGCTTAACAGTGCTCAAATCAAGGCTTGTTTTCTTAGCAGGGATGTTCATTGAGAAGTTGGAAGCAAACAGGAAGGCAAGCTTCCTGAAGCTGTCTATGGACCCGGCTGGCAAGTTGCCAAACCATTGTTGGGCAATGCCCTTCAATGTAGCCGGGAAGCATTGACACCAAGTGGCATCATCCAACCCCTGCAGATACATGAGGTTGGTGTAAGCCATGAGGTGGTCTTCCGGATTGGTGGTGCCATCATAAGTACCAACCAACACATTCTTAACCTTGGTCGGCTGTGCCGCCTCGGTTATCTCCCGAGTGAACGCAGAAGGTTGTTCACCCAGGCGCAGCAGACGAAGCTGCCAGTCCAATGGTTGGACATTGGGATATGCCGCCTGACCCCAAAAGAAGGCCGGCTGCATGAGGTGAGGAGAATACTGCCCGTAAGCCTGAGTAGGCACATACGGGACAGCTCCAATCATATGAGGGCTAGAATGGACGGTATTACCGCCTGTCTGACTCTCATGCAAGGAGGGTGCACTCCCTACAGAAATGTTGTTGAAGCTGTCTGGAAAGTTCGACGTTGAAGCCGACTCAGACAGCGATTGATTTCTCTTCCGGTTAATAATTTCCCGGGCATCAAGAGTTGATTTTTTACTTCTCACCGGATGTTGGGGCCGGCGAGTATTATTTGTGTTCCTCCCAGGAAGGAGAATTTTAGACCAATCAATGGTCCCGGCTGCCTTTTCCTTTGGATGAGGAGTGGGCTGCCGGTTTCTGACTGACTTCCCCTTCTCTGGAGGAGTCTTCTTAGCCGACTGACCTTACTTGGGCCAGCCCGGCTTTTGGTGATCAGCTCTGTAATTTCACCCTTGAAACTAGTCATGAACCTCATGAGTTCGTCTCGGGTGACGGGGGCTGATCCAGCTGCCATTTGGGTTGCCCCTTCCGGCTGCCCAGTGGGTCTGCTGGGACCCGCCTGGGAGGCGCCCCGCTCCAGAGTCTCTCTGGGCCGGATGCGCTTGACTCTGAGAGAGTCGTCCTCGGCTGTAGAGTTTTCGACCTGAGGATCCTCATCCTCCTCATGGTCTGTAAAGACTTCTGGGTCTTCACCCAGACGGTTAGGAGGTACAAACTCTTGAACCATCTTCGAGGTACTCTCCCCACAGACGGCGCCAAATGTTTTGGGTGTTTTTGTCCCTCGGGAGAGTTACAACACGAAGACTGATCCGGGATGAGCTGTACCTGCAAAACAAACGGAAACACCGGTTGGGTGGTGCTCCGCCTCCGACGATCAAGTTAGTAACTTGAAGAGGAATAAAGAGTACGGAAATTTAGGTGGGTATCTGCTCGGATTCCAAGCTCAGGTGTTTCTCTGATGTAAGAGAATGCAGGTGTATTAAATGATAAAACGTGTTGCCCTCAAAATGAGGGGTATCTCCCTATTTATAGGGTCTTTGGGAGTTGTGCCCTTGATTAGGTCACTGAACCCTAATCATTGGTGGGCTGCGCCGTTTGGCGGCATTCTCGGGATTTGGGCCTGAAGGCCGCCTTTTTTCCCTTCTTTTCTGGAGTGACACGTGTCAAGCAGGGATTGGTCCACTTTGGGCCATCCTGAGGCTGACACGTGTCATCCTCTGATTGGACCACGTGGCGGGGTAAAATTACCCTAAACAGTAGTGGTTCACCAAAAATCCTAAGAATAATAAACTTTTTCATATATTTTGAATGACAAAATGAAAAATAGATTATTGTTGTTAGGAAAAAAAAAAAAGGAAGCTAACCGTTACGCCATGATATGTAACTGTCATTAGAGAGTTCTATAGAAACAGAAAGAAGTAATAGAATAAAGGACAATCAATTATAAAATTAAACTGCAATTTACATTGTTTTAAAAGTTCTGGATTTTTTAATTCCTTAACATTTTTGGTTCAGTAGCCTATATCACTGTAGCAATAGTAATAACAATAGCAATAGAATATTTGAACTCTATGGGAGATTGGTAAATTTTCGTTTGTAATTAATCATGGAGGTAACTCTTTCTCCTTGGATCTGATTTGATTGTCATCTTGTTTATCTCTCTAAATTCTTACTTGTATGTTATTTGCGTTTAATGATTAATTAATTTGTCTTTTATGGTGATCATTAATTAGAAGACTATAAGTACACCTAGCGAGGTCTCGAACTCAAAGGCCAACAGTTTTTATGGGCATGTATTACACAAGGATATTATTGACTTCTTTGCATTTTAGCACCAACATGTTTCTTGGCAATCACAATGGGAGAAAAGTAACAATTGGGAGGGGATTGGAACCTAACCATCCAGAACTGATCTCCAAATCCGAAATAGCCCAAAAGATTAATTGGGCGGAACACAAAAAAAAAAAAAAAAAAAAAAAAATAACAGGAGGAAAGACTAGTTACAAAGACATGCTAACCCATACCATTTTTTGATCTTGTCTCCTAAACGTCCTACACGTAAGAGACGACAAGATGATGAAAATGTAAGAGAAATTATTCCCTGAAGAGAGAACCGTGAAAATCTAATTGACCTAGAAATGCAATATGAATTCCCAAATCCTAGACAACAACCACATCGCGATGATCCTGAAACATCTACCAACATGGGGAATGCCTCAATTGATGATGGAATAAATTGGCCAGGTGTCTTCTCAATTTCGTATATTCATGATTTGTCATGTGGATATTATAAAAGGCCTTATTTGATGAATTTACAATCAGAAAGATTAATTTGGTAACAAACCCTTTTAAGGTTGTAATGCAAGAGATCACTAGGATGGTTAAAGTAGTGTCTTACAACACATTTCTGGCCAAGCTCACTTAGCCATAACACTTATTAGCTAATTACTAATTCAATATAAGATATTAGTTAGAGTTCTTTAAGTCGAGTTTAAAGTCATGGTTGGTTAAAAATCATAGGTAGGATTTAAATTATGGTTGATTTGAAATATGATTGGCTTAAATTCATGTTGAGTCAATATCAAGTCAGTTTAAAATCAGGTCTTTGAGTCAAAACAAAATAGATTGAATTAGGTATTTTTTTGGGTTAATAATTTTTTTTTTTAAAAAAAAAAAGTATTTTTTGGGTCAGGTTTAGTCTAAGTCGAGTCATACTAGTTTAGTTTGAGTTTAAGTCGGGTTAAATTGATTTCGGGTTAAGTTCAAGGTCAAATAGATGCTGGATTAAGTTCAGATCATGTTGAATTCGAATTCGAGTGAGTTCAACTCGTTTTCAGATCGGGATCCTGAATTTCTCGAGTCAAATTTGATTGGTTACAATTCAAAATAGATGGGATTTTTTCGAATCGGGTCAGTTTTGATACCTCTATTTGGACCCTAACTGTTTAACACACCAGGCCCGTTTATGAGATTTCGGTGGCCTAGGGCAAAAACATAAATCGGGCCTAATTCACATATACTATATAAAATTTTAAAAAATTGGGTATGCAAAAATATTTTATTATGATCAATAATCTTTAAAAACATCAATTTCATAAAACATTGAAATTACATTTCCGTAACTCTTGTTGAAGTAATTACACCAGCCAACCATTCAAACCAAGTATCCAACCAATCCATTAGATTTTTTCAATACAAAGAAAAATATAGTTTTATACAAAGAAGAGATCTTGATGAATAAAGTGTTTATGCACCGTTCAAAAAAAAAAAAGTAGGGTATGCAAAGAGAAATATATATAATTAGATTAATCCCGTTTAAAATTTAAGAGTAAAATGACTGTTTATTATAGTTTTCATCTTCAATTGAATCGCAAAAGAGAAGAAATTTAACTATCTTAAAATTGTAATGAGATACATTTTGAAAAATAAAATTACCAAAAATGGGGATACAATTAAAATATATGATATATATATATATATTTTTAATCAAATTCACTTGGGAAAGTGAATAATTTGGGAAAAAAAATTAGGAAAGAAATACGTTTACCAAAAATGCCATTTGATATTTTGGAATTCTACAGTACTATTGTAGTATTGTACAGTACACACTTCTTGCTTTCTTTCTTTCTTTCTTTTTTTTTTATTTTTATTTTTTTTTTTTTTTGTGTTAAATGTATATATATGTAATATTATTTAGTACGAAGTATATTTATTTGGGGCCTTGTATTGTATTGAAACTGGACTTTTTAACAAGGGGCCCAGACAGCCGTCCCAGCTGCCCTCCCCTTGCTACGGCCCTGTAACACACCCACACGTCATTACATGTGGCATTTCTTCTACAACTTCTTCCACCAAGTTTCATGCAGCCATGTTGCAAACCTTAAGCAGATAAAGTTTCTCATCCGCCTTACAACCTACAAGCCTCCCTTATGCATAGTTGTAATGTTATTTAAAACCACTTCTATTCTACTCCTATAAAGCGTTTGACAAGAAGATTAGAATAAAGAGGGAGGATAAAGATAGGAAATTAATAGGTGATATAGGTTAAATAATTGTTAATCCAATTTGGTATGTGAGTATATATGAGAAATAACTTAGGATATGCGATAAAATTACAAACTTATCCTCACTTTTCTCCTTATTCAATAAGGGTAATTTATTTTTTTTAACCCATTTTCTATCCCTTATCCTCACTTTCCCCCTTATCCAATTTGGTGTATTATCCCTATCCCCAATAATCCCCTTCTAATACACATCCCCCTAAACAAGCACTGCATTTCTTCTGTCACTCCCTTCTTACTCCCCTAAACAAACAGCATATAGTGTGCACACATTATAGAATAGTTAAACAAGTTCTTGTTGCTATTCAAAAAAAAAAAAAAAAAAAAAAAAAAAAAAAAAAAAAAAAAAAAAAAAAACTCACTCTTGTTAGTTTAGAATGTATGGTGTATAATATTCAAACAAATATTAATATATTCAATGAATACTAACATTCAAATTTTCGCCCCAAAATCCATGTTCTCATATTATAAAAGTAATATGATAAGGAGTTTATAACAATGCCGGAACGAAGATAGACATCAAAAAAGGGCACACCATGCCAGCAGGGGTTACAATACAGGACTGTATCACCTTAGACAAAAAAAAAAAACTATTACATTTGATTTGAAAGAGATACGCATTTTCCACACTAGTAGCAAGCACGTGATACAGCTTAACATCAACTAGTAAATCACAAACAAACTGATGAGGACCTAAATTTTCTGAAGGCATCTTCAGAGAAGATCAGACATACTTTATGTACACGGCTGCTGCTGCTGCCTGTGGCAGCTATATGCCTAATTAGTAGTTGTGATTTTGATTATGGATTGTCCATGAAGTACTGGTAGATTAGACTCGCAAAAAATTTGCCACGACTCTGGCTTTTGATCTTCATTTTCAGTGAATGACTTGTATACTGACATGGTAATACTACGTGCAGCTTCTCTGGCTTCTGGAAGCCTGTCATTCAGCAGATTAGCAGCTACTTGAACCAGTGAAACCAACCCAAAGTCCTGTAAATCTTGGAAGCTCTGTAATCAAAAGAAATTTGTTATATTATGTCAATATTACCAGATAAGTGAAACGCAGCAAGAATAACATAACCATATCCACAAACAGTACAAAATGAGATGTTACCATTCTAGATACACAATTGGAGATGGATACAGCAGCTTTAGCCCTGACTTTTGGATTGGAATGGCGGGCATATTTTTGAAGATTATGAAGCAAAGGAAGAGGGGTAATAGACTGAACCAGTGTTTTCAAGGTCTTTTCTGCTTCTTCACACACAAACCGCTTGTCTTGAGATGCTTTCAGCAAAAGTTGTAGCAGCTGAGGGCACATCATGGGAAATTAGCAGTAAATTAAGATACAGAGACAGAAGAATTATACATAAAACTAAAATAGTTTTGATAGATGAATCTTAAAATCAATAGAAAGCACCATCAAACAGATAAGATTTGCCGAAGCTCCTGCGGCCTAGTGACATCAGTAACTAAAATGTTTTACAAATGAATCTCAAAATTAATAGAAAGCACCGTCAAACAAATAAGATTTGCCGAAGGCCCTCGTGGCCTAGTGCCATCACTTCCCAATTTCTACAGGGGGGACCAAGGATCTCATTCTTGGAGAAGGCTTGAGAGAAAGATGGGGTGGGGACTGGGGCAAAGAGGTCTTAATGGGCTGGGCTGATACTCTGAGACAGGGCAGCCCAAGCTAGCCTGCATGTACCAGATTGAAAACAAAAAAAAAAAAAAAAAGAAAAGAAAAATGACAAGATCCCATATCCTTTAGTTGCTGCCTATACTCTAATTTTTTTTTCAATTATTTCAGATGGGGCATGTGGGACAGAGTATTGAGAAAGATACGTAAGAGCAAAAGCAGAACAAGGGACCAAATAACACTAGTATAGATGTATGGAATTATTACTCCGATAAACTAGTAAAGGCAGTAAAAGTGTAGACATTAACGCAACCCCCCCTCCCCTTGTCCCAAAAAAAAAAAAAATATCACACAGCTAACACATCAAAAATATAGAAGAAAATTGTACGTGGTACTCATGTACTTGAGCCATTTCCAATTTTGTCTTCATGAATCAAAGTGAAACCACCCAAATTAACATTCAGCTTCTTATTTTCTTGAACCTGGGAGATTATGACAGTAGTCTGCCTCCCTTCCCTCCTACTCTGCCCCCTCAACACCTTCTAGTGCATGAAAAAAAGGTCATAACCTCTACCGATGACCAAGATCCTTCAGCACAAGGATAAATGCTTTAAGTGAAGCAAAAGTTAAGGAGAGAGAAAGATGATTAAAAAAATTGGTGGAGATGACATGGATAACTAACAAAGCCATCAATGAAATCCTTACTCTTTTGGTCTTTGCAATAAAGAAACTTTGAGTGAAAAGAAAGAGAATTGTGAGTGAAGAAGCAAATGGGCAAACAAAAGTGTGTAGAAGGTCAGTTCCAATTTATAGCATATGCTTGCAAGCCTTGCAATGTAATTCCAGCAACATTAGCCACTAAAAGCTATCTACCTTATCTTTTTTGTTAATTGTTCAGTGTTCACAGTGATTCATTAAGACAAAATTGAAGGGTACACATGCTCCCTATAATGACATAAGTACAAAGGTACTATTGTAGAATTTCCCATGAAAGAATCATTAACGAATTTCTTTACATATTGAGAAAAGGTGTGAATATTGGTTGCTGAATTAAATCAAATTTCAACTTGCCATATCTTTTACAGAATAAATCTGTTGGCCCAACCTAACAATTGCTCTAGTAACTAATTTTCTTGTGGATGGAACAACTTCGTTAAAGTCCCAGAGAGATGAAACCACATTTTTTAAAAGGACACAGATTCCAGAAGAATCTTAGTGTATAAGCCTTCTGTCAATTCAAGCAATCATAAAAGAATTTATCATGTTAAGACATTGGCTTTTGTTACCATCTGAAACTATGTGCAACAAAAAGCTCCCCTCCATGAAAAATCAAATTACATACTTCCTCTGTTCTTTTTTACTTGACCTGTTGCTTTTATCACGTTTGCCAATGCAAAATTTCAACGATTAATAACTTTAATTCTCCATAAGTAAAAATTATAAAAGTTATATATTATGATAGTACTTCTTGAGACGAATTCAAAATATACAACATGAACATATTTTTCCTTACAAATTATTCACAAAACACGGTCAAAGGAGGAGTGGTGAATAGTGTAAAAGTCAAAGCGGGTCAAGTAAAAAAGAACGGAGGAAGTAAGAAAGAAAATACCCAAATCCAAAAGGCAGGAAAACAGAATAATCCTCTATTCATATTCCTCTTGATCTATATGGCTATATCACAAGCAGACAATACAGACCACTCCTGGTGCTGGCTAAAAAGCAATAAACTAAATGATTACAAAAAGAATAAAACTGAATGACATTCTACACGAAATGCTATACTAAAAAATTTTGTAGTATGCATGATCATGAATGCAACAGACAGAATAAGCGGTACAATAGTGAGTCATCTGTGAACACAGAACAACTCTTGGTATTAAGCAGCATCAAGACAGCTAAACACCATTAACATGTAGTATAAGCAAATAAAAACCACATACAGTAACATGTACGAAAGCTCCTTGATACAATTTCATACCCAGAAACCATCTATGTTACTTGGACTCGGGTACCCATGTCCGACACGAATATGTGTCCAAGTGTCCGACCCGGCTATTTTTAGAAAAATTTCAATGATTTTGAACTAAAATGAAGTGTCTCACCCATGTCCAAGTGTCGAGGGTCTGACACGGGTACGTGAGGTGAAATGAAGAGTCCAAGTAACATAGGAAACCATTGGATTTGATATTTATAAGTGTATAGTCAATTAAAAAGTTGAATGTCACTCACTAGGTATCATAATCTTAAAAGCTGAAAAGCCAATACTCTTATTAATTATGGATTTTTAGTTCTATCTTAGCTAACCCCAACCCATACCTGCCCCTTGTGATTATAAATTTCTCAGAACATTCTATGATCAGTTTTCAGAACCAATGCTCGACCATCTGACCACTTTGTTGCTATTAGGTTCAAATTATCTTAACTTAAATGACAAATATCAAACAGATCATGTCAAAATAAGTGCAAACAAAATTGTAACTTTTAGCAAACAAAAAAATACAAATAATTTTTTACAAACAATTTTACACACAAGAACAAGAGAGAGAGAGAGAGTTTACACATATATTCAAGCAAAACAACCTGAAGTTGAAAAAATTTTGTTTTAAAAATTAGTTGAATCGAACAAATTCTATGTGTGAGAGTAAAGAAATGATCTCTTATATTCTTTTTAAACTAAGGGCAAACTCGAAAATACAAACCAATTAGAAACTAGGGCAAACAAGACAAAGGGAGTAACTGATAAGCAACAATGATAATATAAATAAAAATTCTAAAGCAAGTTGACCAGACCTAAGGTATCAAATAGCACACCTAAGCTAAACATGCCTGCTAATAAGAAATAAGACTTTATACAAGCTTTCTAGGAAACATAAGAATGTTGTATCATAGAATTATATCTTATATACTTTATATGGACTCGTAGAAAGTTATCCAATGAAAAAATATATTTGATTGCTAAAGTATAGACTTGTAACTATTAACTAATTGTTTAAAACTACCTTAGTTCAAGAAGAATCGAAGTAACTGGTATTAGCACCCAAATAACATATTCCCTATGTGCGTTTCTAATTTCTTATTTACATGTAAGATGAATTTGTTAGCATCTATTCGTAATGAATCCAATCTCAATCACAAGAATATCCAAGACATATCTTTAATTTTCACAAGGAGACAAAGAGTGGTCAACATGACGGAATACTATTCATTGTAAAATAGTATAAACAATGTAGGAAGGTATCCATATAAGAAGAAGAGAATATATCATAGTAACAAATACCCCCTCTGTCCCACAAAAAATTTCACAGTTCTCTTGGGCCCATAGTTTTAGGAGAAAATTGACGGTGGGTTTTGTTGAGTATAAGTGGATGGAAAATAAGGCAGTGGACCTTGTTTATTGTTTTTTTAGTTAAGGTGCCAGAAAGCGGGGACTATAAGGGTATCTGTGTGGGTATGCATAGTTTTTTTTTTATCCTTTGTTTGTTTCTTATAACAACGTGGAAGGCGTGCACTCATAGTCTAATAACTGACACTTAAATCAAGCTCTATTTAGAGCATTATATATTTAGCAACAACCAGCAACTCATATTTCAAGAGCAACCCAAATCAATGTTGTTAATAACTAAACATCACTGCAATTATACAATTCTCTTAGTCATCAAATATGTATCCACAGACCATAGCTTAATTATCATAAACTAGATTATTTCATATTTCACATGTATCAAATTCAAACAATAAAAATCGACTTAGAGACAATTCATCACGCCATCACTTTTGGCACAAGACATCATTGAGTTCTGTCTCAACTCTCAACTCACTAGTAATTTGCACAACAAAACAAATATAACTAGACAAATAAATAGATAAGGGAATCAAAAAACGCAATGATCCAATTCAAGCAAGTTCATATGTAAACAAGTTTAAACTTGAACAAACAATAGATGATTCACCATTACCAGAGAAAAGACCAATAACATCATGGACGAGAAATAAAAACATTGCCCCCAAAATTTTAAAGTCTTTCATAAAGTTAACGATCTTTTTTCTCCAACCACTACTTATATGTGGACCAAACTCCACTCAAATTAATCTAAAATTGAAAGATTAGATTATCGAGCAAGGAATAACATGGTTAAAACATATGATAAAAGGTCCAACTCTACACAATTCAGCCATTCTTGTATAAAAGATGCACGTAGGAGCAAGAGCGAATAAACGAGCTTTTACCAAATTGTCAAAACCACCAGAGAAATCAGGTTCCAGCAACTTATCACGATACACAACGAAGATATCAGCAGCAGCCATAATAGATGTCTTGCACAAAGCACTTCTTGGATTCTTCATAGCCTTCACCAACACCACTACAACCGGTTCCCTGAATTCCCAAAACATACATTAGCACACTATTTTTTGAAACGTACTCAGCAATTTCCAAGAATTAATAAGTAAAATTAAAATTCAAAAACTTACAACATTGGGAGCAAAAGAGTAGAGTGATAAATAGCCAATCTCCTAGTATCATTCAAAGATTCACAGACCTTAATCCAATCCTTCGATTCCAAACGCTCAAGTAAACCCTGCAAATTCAGACACCCATTTCAACTTAAGGGTCGAATTATTTCTTAAAATCAGATCTATTGTTTTCAATTTTTCAACAAATCTTCCGAAACAAACAAACAAAACTAATGCAATCAAAGAAAATGGCAGAAAACTAAACGATTGAAGTAATAAAGAGACAGAGGGAAAACCTGAATCTGGGTATCGGGGTCAGATAAGGGCTTGAGATCTTCGGAAGAGAGGTAATCAATGGTGATTTCGACAGCAGGAGCATTTTCGTCGAAGTTGGAAGGCAACGCCATTGTTAAAAGATGAAGAATGAAAGGGAGATTTTGAGAGGAGAGTGAAAAATTGAAAGTTTGTAGAATGAATGAAATAGGTTGAATGTGGGAATTGAAGCACTAGTAATAGTACTATTTGACCTTTGTAGACGGGATTTCAAATTTTGAATCCCTAGTATCCAGCCATCGAGCATGCCAGGATATCTTTGTACTTTACTAGTTATTGGCCCGCGTGCATAATCCTCCAATTTGGTGATCTATACTCCGTGAATAATATGTAATAAGTCGTTGTTGTATGTATAGATTATTTCTAACATTTTGTTGAGCGTTGAACAAAGCTGAAATTTGATGGAATGAATTGTTTTGCTGATCAATTAATGTAATATATGTGCGTTGATTAGCTAAATAATGTCAATAAATTACTCACAGTTTTAAAAGCGGTATTATTCATTGTGAAATTGTTTATTCGAAATTTAATGGGTTGTTAAACGCTTTGGTGCCAAAAAATAGTTATTATTAGGATTTTTTGACATTTGCTACCACTAAAAAACGTCTCTCTTCAGATTCGGTACCAATTTTAAACAAAAATTTACTTTGCTACCACCTAAATCAGAGTTTGTTAAAAATAACTACCACTTAACGGAATCCGTTAGGATTTCCGTTAAGTTTATTAAAAAAAATTAAAAAAAAAAAAGAAAAAGAAAAAACCCAGCCACCCACTGCCATCCCCTCCCCTAAACTGCCACCTACCCCTCCCCCCTGCCGGTGGCCGGCGCCAAAAGAGTCAGTACGCGCCGGCGACCTCACCCCCCTCTCTATTCCTCACCCACGAGCCACCACGACACCACCCAAACCCCCAAACCCAGACCACCAACACCGACAACCCCTCCCCTCGAAAACCCACCTCGATCCCAGCCAAAAACCCCAATTGAGCAAATCTCAAACCCTAATTCAAGGGGAGGGAGCTTGGATCGGGTTTTCAAGGGGAAGGGGGGTTGGTTTCGTGGTTGGTCGCAATTTGGTGACAGTGTTGGTGCTGCTGCTGAAGGGGGGATGTGCCGCTGTGCGTGGTGGTGTTTTGCGGTGCTGGTGCTAATGGAGGAGGTGCGGTGCGTGGTGTTGCCTCAACGATGAAGGTGGGTGCTACGGTGCTGCTGCAAGATTTTGCGGTGGTGATGGAAGGGTGGTGACGGTGGAGGGAGGTGTTGTGTGCGGTGGTGAGACAAGGGTCGTTGTTGGTGGTAGTAGGGAGGCTGGAAGGTGGGAGGGTGGCAAGAAGGTGGCTAGACGGTGGTACAGCCCCACTGACGTGAATTATAACGGTGTAAGGCATAAGGTAGTAATTTCTAACAAACTCTGTTTAGGGTGGTAGCAAAGTAAAAAAATTTTAAAAATTGATACTGAATCTGAAGAGAGGCATTTTTAGTGGTAGCAAATGTCAAAAATCCTTATTATTAATTAGAATCGAATTTAAGAACTTTTCTTTAAACGAATTAAAATTAATCTGATTACTTGTGGCATCAAATGTTGGACGGATACTTTTAACTCAAATGGAAAAGTTATATGCACACAAAATGTCTTTGTTAACAAATTTACATCATCATTAATATGACGTGCAGTCCTCCAATTTGGCGATCTCTGATTGATTATTATCATTTAATTAGCTTATGTTTTGTGTAAATCATTATTTTAACAGTTTACTTGTAATAAAGTTATGTGTATTATAATTAAGTGTAAAATAATTTTCAAAAATCATCGAACATGTAATTCTTGATAATGTGAGAGGTATTCAATGTGTATATATATCCAATTCTCTAAACAATCGTATTTAGTAACTTATAAGACTATAAATTACAGTTATGTAGACAAAGACTTCATTGTCTATATATTTTGAACAATTAGCCCTGTTTCACTATTTGGAAACATGCTATATTGAGGTGTGTTGACTAAATGGAATGAATTCAATTTCTTATTGTGCAAAAAATTTATTGGTGTTTCAATTTCCATGTAGCGGTTACACTTCAAGTCAACATTCACTTAATACAATACCAACCTTGGTTAGTAAAGTGTCAATAAAATAGTCAATAGGAATATTAATGGAGATTGTGACTAAAACTGATTGATTAATGTTACTTGTTATAGATTGTTTATTTATATAGTAGGTTGAGCTATATTGAGGCTTACATGACTTATTCATCTAAGCATTAGTGGTTAATAATTCTGAGTTGCTATATGAAATATATTCAAGAGTCAAGACATTTCAGCTTTAGGAGTCAAATATCAAAAAGGTTATATTCTTTTGTAACACTATACATGCATTCACCTCGTAAACTTAAACTAGGTGTTTTGATTAGGGTGATTAGAAGATCGACAAACTGAGTGTTACGATCAGAGAGTTTAGATGACTGGAAAACTGGGTGGTGCGATAAAGAGGATTGGCAAATTGGGTGGTACAATAAAGGCAATTGGAGGATTGGTAAACTGGGTGTTGAGATCATGGCGATTGGAGGATTGCCAAACTGGGTGGTGCAATCAAGGTGATTGGAGGATTAATAAACTGGGTGGTGCGATCAGGGTGATTAGAGGATTATTGGCAAAACTAAGTGGTGCGATCAAGGCAATTAGAGGAATAACAAAATGGGTGGTGTGATCATGGTGATTGGAAGATTAGCAAATTGAGTAGTGCGATTAGGCGATAGGAAGATTGTAAACTGGGTGTTGCGATTAGGGAGATTGGAAGATTGGCAACATCTAATTTGCCAAATTAAAATTGAAATTCAATGATTGAAAAATAAACTTCAATTATTGATTAACCTTATAACTTTAAAAGTTTTACCAATTGTTGTTACTTTATGTCACTTTTGTTGTGGTGTACACTTGCTCCCTTTATACGTTGGCCCTTTTCTTTCTCTTGGCCCCTCTCTCTTCCACATCACTTCTCTAACTTGGATTCTTCTCCAACAACACATCCCTCTATCCCTGCCCCTCTCTTGCTCTCCATGTCTCTTATTTTTCTTTCCCTTTCCCTCACCCCCCCCCTCTCTCTCCCCTACTCCCTCTCCCCCTCTATCACAATTTTACATTAAGGTTGATTTTTTTCCTAAATATATTATTAATCAATTTTCTTTTATACAAAGTATCACATTAATATTGGGTTTGAGCACATAAAATTGGCAATTAATTAAGTGAACACATCTCTCTTTCTCACTCTTTCCTTCCATCACTCCATCTTTCCTTACTTTATAATTTTACAAAATTCATTAAGTTAATCTTTACTTGCGTTCAAACCACCTCTCCAACCCTCACTTGCTCTTCTCTCCCTTTCCATCTTCCTTTACATGTTTACACTTAACCTATATGGTTTATTAAATTTTAGAATCTTTTCAAAAAGTATTTTTTATCACTTCTTTGATTATATTCTAAAAAAATAGTCTTCTAATTAAAGTGATCTTCATTCCGTCTTCTTTTTTGAACACCCTCCTTGTTTTTCCTTTATTTATTTTCACATTCCTAATTTCTCTCATTTATCTCCTTTGTGACAGTTGTATTTAAATTAAATACTAAAAATGGTCTCTTAAAATGCTTTGTTCTCACCTACTCCTTCTATTGTCCCAAAGCTCTCCTCTCTTTCTCTTCCCTTGACCTTGTCTACTTACTCTTTCTTTGAAAATTATAGGTATACATTTGCTTAACTCTCACAACTTACTTC
Organism: Chenopodium album; assembly: GCF_948465745.1. NCBI lineage: Eukaryota > Viridiplantae > Streptophyta > Magnoliopsida > Caryophyllales > Amaranthaceae > Chenopodium > Chenopodium album. Next base: position 38,463,824 of record NC_137838.1, read on the forward strand.
CTTTATTAAACCAAACTCCCTCTTTTTTTTTTACTAATTATTCTTCTCCTAGTTCTTTCTTTCTTTCTTTTTTTTAATTTAAAATGGATTTACTTTTTCTTGTATCACTTGTAACACCCCCAAATCTCCCTTTACGGAAATACTAGTATAATACGTATAATTATACCGTAGGGATAGACTTGGGCGTATTACCGCCGCGTGATTACGCGAGGCTACTCAAAATACTTAACTAAACAACAAAACTTGCAGCGGAAACTCAACTTTCTTTTATTAATACTTATAAAAATAGTGTCAGTTATGAGTGTTCAAAAATAAAGACAAGACCAACATTCCTAAACTAGGTGAAGCAAATCCCGAGACTCCCAAATGCTCATTCATGACTCCACCTAAAGATAGTCAACACTGCTAACCATTACGGTAAACAGGGCGAACCAAAACAAATAAGAAATACGGATTAGCAAATTATGCTAAGTACGATAAGTGCAAGATAGTGTAAACTTAATTTTATTTGCAAACATGCTTTTAAAACCAATTCCAATAATTAATCCAATAAATTCAAAACTCATTATTCCAAAACCGATTCCAATTATTTTTATTCAAAATACTCCCTCCGCTTTGGATTACTCGCAACACTTTCCTTAAATGGGTGCTTCACATTACTTGCAAAAACTTCTTTTTTTTCCTTTTTTAGTAGGTTTTTTCCTACAAATTGACATATTTACCCTTACTTTTTTTTTATAAATCCATCTTATTACTCTTAATCTAAATTTAGGAGAATTAACCTAACTTAAGTTATTTTAACCATTCCCACCATATTTACCCAATTTTTAAAAAAAAATACAATTTCCCAACTACCTTCATTCAATGTTTCAGCATTCAATTGAAGATGAATGTGGTTGGATGAATTAAATTCTGAGTTTGAAACTTCCAGAACCTACACTCAACCCTAGTTCTTCATATACCCCCAATCTCTCTCTCTCTTTCTCTCTCCCAAAGCACTCTCTCTCTCTACTTCTACTGAGTTTTCTCCTTTCTCTCTCCTCATTTCTTCGTATTCTTCTCTCTCTGTATCAGCCTCTCACTAAAATAGCTTCCTCAGATGATGAAAACCCAGATCTGATGGGGGTACGAGTCCCTTTCTGCTGCTACTAAAAGGTCGAATCCTCGTCCTTGGTTTGCTACGACTTACATCCCGCATCGTGGTACTGGTGTGATGAAACCACTACGCCGCGCTTCCATAATTGCGTGTAGGAGGATCATCGGTGCTAAAGTGGCGGAGTATATCTCCAGCGACGAGGAGGAGAAACCAGTGACTGCTTCTGGATCTAAAAGGCCCGCTCCACCTCCCGTCGTTGAAGATCTTGACCTAAAACCTATCGTCGTCGTTGTTCTTGTTGAAAAACTTGCCGGTGATGATGTTTCTGTTGCTATTGTACCTAATGCTGGGGTTACAAACACCGGATCTGAGACTGGGGAGTCTGAACCCGTTGAACTGACTGCTGAGGAGGTTCTCCGCCCACCTGAGTCCCACCCCATGATGACCGTGATAGATGCTGGGCCTAGTTCCGGTGCAAAGCAAATAAGGTCTGGGCTCCCTGCTGGTTTGGAGCCGGATGACGTGTACACGGCTTATCACCAGATCTACTATCCCCAGTACTCCAATCCCCATAACTAATTGGGCAACGTAATCTCTTAAACCCTAATTTCAATTTATTTGCAGATATTCATTTGTTTGAGTTTGATAAGTGGCTAGATTGCCGGGTGATAATTGGCTATGAATGTTGTTTGAGTCCTTTTTTGGGATGTGATTAGATTTTGGAGTTCATTTGTTATAACATTGTTTCATTTGATTAAGTTGTTCACAGTACACTGCTCCTTTGTATGTTGTGTTTGTTGTGTTGGTTTGGTGTATTACCCTCTGTTTGTTGGATTGATGATGTGATGCTAATTCCTGTTGTTGTTGGCTGTGTTGATTCTCACCTTAATTGGCTGAGTTGGCTTTGTTGGTTGATACCTTACTTGGTTGTGTTGGCTATGTTGGTTCTTACCTTTGTTACCTTTGTTGGCTGTGTTGGTTCTTACCTTAGTTGGATGTGTTGGTTCTTACCTTAATTGGCTTGACTGATTTAGGGTGGATTGTTGTTTATATGGGCTACCTGTGGACTGTTGATTTTAGTGGGTGTTCTTGTTGTTTCCTGATATGTGTATGTATGTATATTGACATATGAGTCCCCAAATATGCCCCTTAGATGCATTGAGTCCCAAAACATGTAATGCATCAGTGACACTTACCTCCAAATGATGAAGGGACTCAACTGATAGCTCATTGTTCAGTGTGGAGGCTCTAGTGACGTCTTTTTGAAGTTGCTGTTGAGGTACCCACTGTCAAGATTGCTTTGAGTGACAAATAACCATGTCTGATGGACTACTTTAATTTTTTCATTCATTTAAAAAATTGTTTAACATACAAAAGTTAGGACAATAGTCTTTTGAGCCCTAATACATGACTACCTATAAATGAGGACTAAGTATTTACCAAAATACACATAACCAACACTTAAACTAAAACAAAAAATAGAGTTTAGGGTACTATGGTTATGTGTGGCAGTCTATGAGTCCCAAAAGCATCTTCATTGTTCCAAGTTTGCCTAGTCTGCATCCACCTCCATGTTGGCTTCAACCTGATGGTTGCTATTTGTTGTTGCCACTTCAATTGTGTCCAAATACTGTATTACTGTGTTCAAAAGCTCCTTTTATACCTGTAGCAAGTCTGGAAGTAGGCCTAGCCTGTCCAAGTGTCTTTTTTTCATGTGTGGGGGGGGGGGAGAAGTTGTTATTACCCTTCCTTACTAGAATTTCAAGTATAACAGACTGTAGGGTAATTTATGTATACTTGTTCATTGTTGGATCAAATTCCTCCCATGCTTCTTTCACTTTTTGAAGTAATTCATCAATGTTTGTAGGGAATGATTGATATTGAATTGACTGTATCGCCTTAAACAAGCCTAAATCTAACACATTTAAGTCTAGACTTTGTGCTGGTTGATACACAAACTGGATATTGAACCCATATGCTTCACATGCTGCTTTGAATTCTGCATATTTAGGTACTTGATGTGGCCTAGCATTGTTCCATTGGATGATGATATCCTTTGGTAATTGGGGGGGGGGTCCATTTCTCATGTATAGTTGGAATAACATGATTGAGGAGCATGTCCCTTATAGCATCCTTGTTAACACATTGGACTGCCTTTGTTTCTAGTGTTCCCTTGTCTCTGTTCTTGCTTTTTTTCTTTGCTATTTCATACTTGACAAAAGGGAACAACCCATACTTCCCATCATGCAAGAGGTTCTTGCTGTTATCATACAATGGTTTCCTTACCATACCCATGAACATATCCTTAAGTGTAAATATCTTAGATTGTTGTGCTCTGTATGGATCTTGTTCATTTGGTAGCAGATAAAAGGTTCTGGTTTCTGTGTTCAAGTAGAATCACTTCTCATCTATGTGGATTGTGTACTGCATCTCTCTAAATGTAGGATCCCCTACAGCTGGAATAGGGTTCACAAAGCTTAGAACCCACTTCAATCTAGCAATTTTGTGATTTTCTGTCAGTGTAGGGTGATTGGTTGAAGTGTGTGTTCTAAGCCTACCTTTTTTTTAACCTATGAATAACTGAGGAAGACACATGAAGGGCAGCATCATAGCTCTTTTCAGTTGTCCTCTTATTGTAGGCGTCGTTCAAAGTGCGCCTATGTTAAAAGCATGTGTGAATATGCTTGGCACTCTTAGGAAGTGGGACTTGACGTATACGATTAGGGACAAGGAAAGTAGGGAGCCGCCAACAAATTTTTAAGGAACTTGTAAACCGTTCACAGATCATAAAAGGCAACCACAATAAGGGACAACGATAGGCAACAACGATTGACCCGTGAAGGTTACACCCCATTCATAATCCATGAGATTACTAACTCCATATGGTTCGGAACCACGAAAGGAGGATCGGGGATGATGGTACGAAGTGAGTCATGGAGTCACATTCGCCGTATTGGCCTCTACTCGATTCTTATAGTGAAAAGTGATTCCTGCGATCTCAAAGGCATACAAACAAAATATTCAATTTGCTCCAAACTATAATTAGGCTAAATTGGTTAAATATTATTGCAACACATAATTCTAAAATATTTGTGATCACTTGAATTAAATAATAAGACTAAAAAGGAACCTAAACCGGTTGTCCAAAATATCTTATTAGGCGTGATTTTCAATTACATATTCCCTTTAAACATGCAATATGGTGATCATAAAAAATAATAGAATAAACATTAATATTGGAAGCAATTTAACAATAATAGCGTTAGTCAAATCAAATATAAATTAACTTAATCATGATACTAGTAATATAAAATAAAATAAGAGTAATTAAACTAATTAATTACTCACATTCCGCGCGTTCCTTTAAATTGCTACATCATGAATAAATTGTTAGTAACTTCAATAAAAAATATAAATCAAATGAAAATTAATTAAATAAATGCAGATTTGATTTGGTCCAAACCCTCAGTTGTTTGTACCTTTCACGCCTTGGTTTAAGGACGGAACCTCGGGTTCAGTATGGTCTCCTTGGAGTGCTTAAGGGAAGAATAGTGTAATTAGAAATATAGGTTTAAGGCTTAGAATATGAGGGCGAGATAAGAGAATAATTTTTGGTGTAAAAGAGAGAAAGAGAGAAGGATTTGATGCCCTGAACTACAGAAATGAGGGGGTATTTATAGGGAAAATACGTAGAGGGAACACGCGGAACCCTAAAAAGATAAAAACCCTAAAAAATAACACCGTGACACGGCAAAAGATCATCGTGACACGGTGCCTGGCACCGTCAGACGGGGCAAATTCCCGTGACACGGTGGACAACTGGAGTGACGCAGGACAAATTTGACCTACGAGAAGTGAAAACGCGTGAAGGGTTTACGCGGAAAAGACACGAGAAAATTCAGTGACATGGAACACGTACCATGAAACAGCAGTGTCCACCATGGCACGGTACAGTACACCATGTCACAGTATGGGAAAACGCGGAAATTACATGGAAAAAGCACCGTGACACGGTGAGAAATACCGTGTCACGGCAGCAGGTATCGTATCACGGCAACATGTACCGTGCCATGGTGGAATTTGACGCGAAAAAGCTTTGAAAATAGCACCATGACACGATGTATAGTACCGTGACACGGTGCTAGGCACCGTCAGACAGGGCACACTCTCGTGACACGGTGCTTTTGCAATGTGCGCGGTGATTCCAATTTTTTTTACCCGTTTTTAAAATCATCATAACTTTTGATCCGTAACTTGGAATAAGGAATATAATATATAATTGGAAATCTTATCAAGTCTAATTTCCAACACAATTGAAATAAGGTCAAAAGGATTTGTAGATTTTAAGATATGGCCGTTTTAGTGGAAGGATGTCGGTTTTGGGCCGAGTTTAGTGTTTTGCTCATATCTTTTTCGTTATAGCTCGGAATTGGGCTTATGATATATGGTTGGAAAGATTATTTCAAGTCCTATCCAACAAAATAATAATTAAATCAAAATTATATAGCCATAAAATTAGTTCAGCTCGATTTTGTGATGTGGATATGAAAAGTGGAAAATATGTTATGGTTTAGGGAAATGAGCTAGAAATTGGATTGGTTTATGAAATATATTATATAGAACATGGATTTAAGAACTCCAAAGATTAAATATACAACCCGACCAATAATGGCGGTGAAAGGTGTTTATCATCGGGTTTGGTTTTGGGGAGACATTTTTAGGTGTCTACAGAAGCCCCCACTTTGACTGATTTTATAGAAACGCCAGTTTCAAAAACGATAGTCAAAGTATTTTATAGGGACAGAGAATGATTTAAGACGTTCTACGATCCTAAATCACTCTGTGTATGCCGATACCTGCAGAAAAACGTTAGCTCCACAGATAAAAGAGTAAAGGGATAGAATACATATCTGACACCAGTGTATCGATGACAAATGAGTTTGGCAGCTTCCTATGCTTGAAGGAATCCACCGGATGATGTTTTGTTGAAATGCTTTCCATGCCTAAGGAAAGCTGACCGATTAATTTGGTAGCTTTCTAAGCCTGAAGAAACCTACCGGATGATACTTTCCATGCCTGAGGAAAGTCGACATATGAATTTGGCGGTTTTCTATCCACCGAATAATACTTTCCATGCTTGAGGAAAGTCGATAGATGATTTTGGCAGGTTTCTATGCTTGAAGAAATCCACCGGATGACACTTTCCATGCTTGAGGAAAGTTGACAGATGATTTTGGCAGGTTTCTATACTTGAAGAAATCCACCGGATAATACTTTCCATGCTTGAGGAAAGTCGACATATGATGAGATTGCAAGTCTCTGTGTATTGAGAACCCTGCGTCGTGAAATGATGGTGGTTCGATTGTCCCTGAACGTGGGCTGTAGTTGGTTCGCTTGTTCCCGAACGTGGGCTGTAGATGGTCCGCTTGTCCCCGAACGTGGGCTGTAGTTGGTTCGCTTATCCCTGAATGTGGGCTGTAAATGGTCCACTTGTCCCCTAATGTGGGTTGTAGATGGTCCGCTTGTCCCCGGACGTGGGCTATAGATGGTCCGCTTGTCCCCGGACGTGGGCTGTAGATGGTCCGCTTGTCCCCGGACGTGGGCTGCAATTGAGACCTGCAAAATAAAAATTGCCAAGGGACTCGTATAGACTATGATTGACTTGACCAACTGACTTGACCAAGCTTGACTTGACATGACATGACATGACATGTGTATGACTTATGGTTGTGTGTGTGTATATGGTGTGTGTGTGTGTGCAGACAAAAACAAAAATTTTCCGTCATTTTTGTCATGAGACGAGTAGAGGGTACCGACTTTCTCCCGAAAAAGAAAGATGTGAAAACTGAACTTTTATTTTCGAACTTCCCTCAATGAGAAAAAAATTTTGAAAAAGTTTTGAACTTCCTCAAAAGAAAAGACATGAAAAAGAGAAGAAATTTTGAACTTCCTTGTTGACCAAGACGAAATGAATCGCGTGGATTGTATGCATGATGCATATTCTTAGGCCAGGAGGCTAAGGACAATTACATCATGTGACACGATAGATGAATGAACTTAGGTCATGGAGCTAAGCATCATATATGGTGTAAAGAAACGATCATGAACGTCACTTAGGTCTGGAAGCTAAGCACGTTTATAAATGAAGTGATTATTGCTTAATGAACGTTGCTTAGGTCAAAGACTAAGAACGATATGATTTATATGATTAAAAATCATTGATATATAAATGTTGCTCGGCATATTATGCGATGCATGAAACAATGAACATTTCTCAAGTCAGGAAGCTAAGCAAGTGTACAATGTTTCTTTTAATGAATGTTGTCCTGAAAGACAATGAAACATGCACAATGTTTAAACAAGATTTCATGATGAAGGGCTCTTAAAGGGAAGGATGATTGATATGGATATGGATGTGTGTGTGAAGTGTGTGAATGTGATACTAAGGCTGGCTGCAAGGGTTATGGTGATGGATATATATGTGAGAAGAGTCAAAGATGATGACTCTTTAGGCTGGGTAAGCTAATATGATATGGGTTCAAGCCCCCAAGTCTATCTCTAAATGGGTAGGGGTAAGCATTGGATATTCTTTAACTCGATCATGCAAGGGTATAATATGAATGTGGACGCACCTCGATGTGAGGTTGCCTACGTATCAGTTAGGAATCAGGCCGAACGTAGCTCTAACCGAACTTTGCACAAGTGTATGTACACCTCAAAGAGGTCTTCCAAGGGTTGTAATGGTTAAGCTGATGGTTTAAGGAAGAAAGGGGTAAAAAGGCTCAAGACCCGTGAGAAGCCCCCAAGATATGTAATTGTGAATTTTAAAATTTTGAATTTTGTAAGTTTATTTTCATTTTTTTTTGTTTTGAATTTTTTTTTTTATTATTCTTTTGAATCAATGTAGGCAATCTCAGATCATGCGGTCATCAATCACTTAGCATTCATGTTTCTCAGGCACGGTACCAAGCACTCGATGAGAGACACAATGTGAGACGTGTTCATATCAAAGACATTGGAACACTTGCCTTTAGACATTGTTTTATTATTGCTTTGCTGCTTTTTTTTTTACTTGCTTTTTGAATGTTATACAATTACACATCTTCCAATCCTGGGTTTAAGTGAATGTGGGTTGAAGAAATGAAGGCCAAACGTTAGACGAGGCTCAAAATGGTTGATGAAGAAATGGAATGTGATTGAACGGGTAACAGGGAATGACAGGGTTGCAAAGGTGCCTCAAGTCATTGGTGTACCTTGTGTTTAATTCGGTAATTGATTTTTTTTTTATTTTTTTATATTTTTTTTAGTAAGAATGAATGAATGAAAATGTTATGATCGAGATGTAAAGGAAATTTGCTCATTTTATTAATGGAAAAGGTGAATGAAACACATGAAACATATAAAAATTCGAAATGGAAAACCTATGCTAGACATGAATAGGGGAATGGAGATGAATGATAAAGAAAGAAATCATGAAATCTTGCACAAAGGATCTGCTGTGCGCCTTATGTTCACTATTTCTTGCCGCCTGGAGGGACTGGAGTTTGTTGGCATCAACAAGATCTTGAATAACGTCCTTCAAATTCCAGCATTGTTCGGTAGAGTGACCCTTTCCTTGATGGAACTTGCAATGGGCGTTAGGGTTCCACTTGGTGCTCCTTTCTTCAGGTTTAGGCTCTGGAAATGGCCCAATAGGTGTGATCAAGCCTTGACCGTAAAGGCGATCAAAGGCCGCATCATAAGTCATTCCTAAAGGAGTGTAGGTTCTCCTTTTCTAGGGCAACGGAGAATCAAGAGCTAATACTTCATTGAGATTAATTTGGCTTATATTGTTGGTAATAGTTTTGTGCTTAGAAGACAAATAAGAAGGAAGGTCGTTCTTCTTGTTTTTCCAATTGTTATTATTGTTACTACCGACAGTCTTTATTAGATCATCCTCGATATTGATGCCAATGTCATATACAACTTTAAAAGTGTTCAAAGGAAGAAATTTGAGATGTTGCTTGTACTTGTGAGTCAAATTTTGGATGAAGAGGCGAATCATCTCTTTTTCTTTGGGAGGATCTACCAAGAGTATAGCTGTTTCCCTCCACCTGTTGAGATAAGCGGTGAAGCCTTCATTCTCTTTCTGTTTGAGAATGTAGAATTCACGTTCAAAAGTTCTAGCTTGAATGTTACACTTGTAACGATTCATGAAACTTTCGGTGAGATCTTGCCAAGTTGCAATGTGTTTGGAATCTAGAGAATAAACCATTGTTGGCAAGCATGTTCTAAGGAGAGAGGGAACACCGTAGGGAAGAGTGTTACGTCCAATCCCTTGAGAGCCATGGTTGCAGAGAACACCTTTAAATGGAACATTGGGTTGTCAGTTGGCTTGAACTTGGGGATATCAGCAGTGGAGAACTTCTTAGGCAATCTGTCCTTCATATCCAAGGGAGTGGGAGGCCGTTCCACATAGGTGAAATCCTCATAAATCTTGCTCATTTGCTCTTTGATCTTGTCCATTGCAGCCGCGGTAACTTTGTTTTGCTCTACAGTGTTGACTCTGGTAGTGAGTGCTTGCAACATGTTAGACATTGTCTCAATGGACTTGTTAATGTTCTCAATATTTTCCTTAGTAGCCATTGGGACAAACTGAAAGTAGTTTGAAGGTGATGAGTGACGTGGAGATGGCGAAGTTCTCTTTAAACGCGCTCTTAGGTCTAAGAGGTTGATGCAGTAATGACTCGAACCGTACCAATCTACCCCTGCTCCTTGACCAAGTGCTGTGAAATAAAACAACTTAACTTAATTGTTTGACACATTGCTCAAGATAGGAAAGGAAGGGGGAAAAAAAGTCATTTGAAAACAGGTGAGAATAACTCCGATCCACTCATCTTTTATTATGACGGAAATGGGGGTGCATGAACCTAGTATACAATCATACACGACATGGTGTATGACTCGAGTTAGAAAAAAAAAATAAAGAAAGTGTGTGGAATAATACTAGACTCGTGAGTGATTAAGTGATGTTATAAGACTCGTGGTATGATCGTATGGCTAGACATGTGAAAAGTAACCAAAATGACTAACGCGAGGACCAAATTAATACGAAAGACTAAAAAAAAGACTGAACTTATTTCCTAGGCACCGTGACACGGAAAATTGTACCGTGTCACGGTACAAGCTGCCGTGACGCGATGATCATTTCCAAGTTTTTTTTTTTTTTTTTTGGAAATCCACTGTGTGCCACGGTGAAAATTGTCGTGACACAGTAAACATTCCCGCGGCGTGGTGGATGCTGATGTGGCATGATTTTTTTTTTTGCTGAAAATCCACCGTGCCACGGTGGAAACTGCCGTGACACAGTGAACTTTCCCGTGGCACGGTGGATGCTGACGTGGCATGACATTTTTTTTTGGAAATCCACCGTGCCACGGTGGAAATTGCCGTGACACGGTGAACTTTCCCGTGGCACGGTGGATGCTGACGTGGCACGACATTTTTTTTAGTTTGCGCTAATTACTAAGTGAGTACGGTCCATTGGCATTTGTTAGTCATAAAATAATCCACCATAGACAAAGAAAGACAGTTAAGGTTAGGATCAAAACGACCAAACATAAAACACGTAGGCACAATGATGCAAAAAATAGTTCGCAACCTAAGGTCAAGTTCTATATTCGACTATGGTCAAGCTTTTCGGTGTCAAAGGGTACCATGGTTAAGAGTTTGGACGCGTTAGCAAGGCAGCCTCCCTTGAGGGTGTATGCCAACAGGCGGCTCTGCGAGTTCGTGATGAAATCGAACTCGACTCCATGGTTTTGGTGGATTTAAAAACTCGGATGAACCCTTATTGGCATGAGCGTTTTCGGGTTGATAGAGCATAAATCCCCGATCTAGCCACATACGTAGAACACGTATTATTGTGGCAAAATAGGTAAGATAAAATGCATATGCATATGTGACAATGCCAATTAAATCACATGAATATATTTCAAGAATCTTTCAAGTCTCATCCACTCATCTTAATTAAATACCGATCACTCAAATCGATAAATAACCAAGAATCCTCCCCAGTGGAGTCGCCAAATTCTAGGCCTCGTTCGAAGTGCGTCTACGTTAAAAGCATGTGTGAATATGCTTGGCACTCTTAGGAAGTGGGAATTGACGTATACGATTAGGGACAAGGAAAGTAGGGAGCTGCCAACAAGTTTTTAAGGAACTTGTAAACCATTCACGGATCATGAAAGGCAACCACGATAAGGGACAACGATAGGCAACAACGATTGACACATGAAGGTTACACCCCATTCATAATTCATGAGATTACTAACTCCATATGGTTCGGAACCACGAAAGGAGGATCGGGGATGATGGTGCGAAGTGAGTCATGGAGTCACATTCGCCCGTATTGGCCTCTACTCGGTTCTTATAGTGAAAAGTGATTCCTGCGATCTCAAAGGCATACAAACAAAATATTCAATTTTCTCCAAACTATAATTAGGCTAAATTGGTTAAATATTAATGCAACAAATTATTCTAAAATATTTGTGATCACTTGAATTAAATAACAAGACTAAAAAGGAACCTAAACCGGTTGTCCAAATTATCTTATTAGGCGTGATTTTCAATTACATATTCCCTTTAAACATGCAATATGGCAATCATAAAAAATAATAGAATAAACATTAATATTGGAAGCAATTTAACAATAATAGCGTTAGTCAAATCAAATATAAATTAACCTAATCATGATACTAGCAATATAAAATAAAATAAAAGTAATTAAAAAGCGCGTGACCACCGTGACATGTGGAAATGCTGCGTCACGGGGTTATTTACCGCGCCACGGTGGATACTGCCGTGACACGGTAATTTATATCGTGTCGCGGCGCATAATTAGTGCAGCGATGCTTTTTGCGCGTGTAACTGGATAGATTTTTTGCGTTTCCGAACTCTTTTGACTATAAATTATGACCAGTTAATACATTATAGGTGTAGACACCCATTTGTGTCTCCCCAAAACCATACCCAGTGATGATTACCTTTCGCGTCGAATCATAATTGAATGAAGAGAAAGTGTGAAAGTCTAGTGTTGCGGTTTGTTTTTAGAAAAAATCTTTCTTTCTGTTTTCGAAAACCTACTCCAATTTTATGAAAATAGCATGTCCAGTTCATTTTGGCCCATGATAAGGGTCCAATAATGGTGTAGTTGGATGGGGCTCGAAAAGAGCTTTCCAACGATATATTATAAGCCCAATTCCGATGAATAATGAGGAAGTTATGGCCAAAATACTAAACTGAGCCCGATTTGGTTTTTATTTGCGGCCCAATGATCTAGAGGATGACCTATTATTAATTATCATTCCTAAAGCTATTAGGATTGATTATAGTCTTCTATAATTGTCTAGAAGGTTCTCTTAAATCCTAAAGGGGTTAGGATTGATAATTATGTTTTAGAGTTTTACTTGGAACAGAATAAGTGTTTTTACGAAAATATGATTTTACCCCTAACACGGATTTTACGACTCAATTTTATCGAGAAGTGGATTCTGCGTGGAAAAAGTGTTGAAATCTCCTGCATCGCCTAACGAAAGGTTCGTCGCCAGGCGCTGTGGCGCTAAGTTTGTCGCCTGGCGACGAGCTCTGTCGTTGGCGACAGGAGGTTGCATTATTCCTTTTCGAACTCTAGCTCTTTTCTATCAATTCCGGACTATTTTCTTATAAATAGGGTCCTTAGACCTCCGTTTTTCAATAACCAATTCTCATAAAGATCATCTCTCTCTTTCTCTCTCTAAAAGCTAGAAGCTTTCCTTCTCCCTCTATTCTTTTTCTAAACCTTCCCTTTTGCAAAATACCGCACACATTAGTTCTAGACACACCTATCCAAGTTCGAAGTTGCTTTCGCCCTAGACGTGAAAGGTTTGATATTTATGAGGGTTTGGTCCCAAATCTCTATTTCAATTATTTAATTTAATTTTTTTGATTTAATATTTTCCTTGAAGTTACTAACGCGTGTATTTTGTTATTAGAAAGAGATATGAGGCATCGAATTAAGTAATTTAATTTTTTAATTGATATTATGATATAGAAATCATGTTTAGATTATTATTTTGATTCCTAGTGCGATTAGGGGTTTTTACTGCTTCCTAGTATTATGTTTAAGGTAATAATTAAGTTTCTAATATCAATTATAATTTCTATGATGCTCCCTATTTCTTTCCTAATATCATGTTAGTATCATGTTAGGGCTAAAGCTTTGATCTTTAATGTTTAGTGACATGCTAGGGTTTGTTATTAATCTTGTTAGTATCATGCCTAGGATCTTGCTATTAATATTATGCTTTATATTTAACATGATTATGATTGTTATTATGATTATAATTATTACTATGATTATTATGTTACTTGATGTTTATTATTATTGTTATTGCTTGATCACACCTTTTATGCATGTTTAAAGGAAATTTGTACTTGTAATCATACTTAATAAGATAATTAATAATCTTGTCTAGGATAATATGATTCTAATTCAAGTGATCGCCAATAATAGATTCATTGCATGTTAGTCAGAAAGCGCACATGAATACGAGTAGAATAAAGTAGAGGCCTATTATTAGGGCAGGTTTAATCTCTTTTAGGTTGGATTTGTACCTTCATCCCCGAACTTCCATTCATGGTTCCAGACCTATTGGAGTTAACGGTCTCTTGGATCGTTAAGGGGTGTAACCTTCACCCTATGAACGGTTTACAAGTTCCTAAAACTTGTTGGTGGTTCTTTTGCTCTAGCTTCCTTCCCTTTGGACGCCACCATGCTTAAGTGTATTATCACAGTGGGGTTCAAGTTTGGGGTAATGCTTGAAATATTCCCTACAATAGGCATAATTATGAAACACAAAATAACTAGAATTTCATATTTCGATAATAATGTCTTAGAATTTTGATAATACATTGCGTGACTGGTCATATTCTTTGACTTATTCAGACAAAAGAGAGCTAGAATTGTTTCATGTTAGAGGTTTATTAAGGCATGTAGCAATTGAACATGATTTTCTGAGAGCAACCTAAGATTATTGGAGTCCGGAAACTCATTGTTTCAAGTTCGATTATGATGAAATTTGTCCTCTGCCGGAAGAATTTGGTGCCATCTTTGGCTTTTTTGATAAAAATATTGTTGCAATGCCTACTCTGCGTGAATATTATTATCAGGATTTTAAACGTCATCTAAATCTGACAGATTTTGATCAAAATAGAATTGTGTGGCAATGAAGTAGATCTAGAAAAGCTTGCAAATTTATATTTTAATCGTCCTGTCTCTGAGTCATATCATGTATATCGTAGAAGGGCTTATATTTTTGCATGTTTAACAAGATTTTATTTGCAAACGGTAGAGTAGGACATGTTAATTTAGCATCTGTGCTTGAACGTGTTGAATCTGGAAGATCTCCTATGCCGACTTGCCTTGGAGAAACTCTACGTGGTCTCAACGAAGCAAAATCTGACCGGAAAGCCATCAGGTTGGGCTTTCTAGTACTGTTGCATGTAAAAACGCACTCTTGTTAACCACCGTGACACGTTGCAGGCACCGTCACGGTACTCCTTGCCGCGACACGGTGCTTTCTTCCGTGTCACGGTGCTCTTCTGCTTTTTTTTTTACACAACTAACCATCTACTTTTTTTTTCCTTCTTGTTTTGCAGATTTGGTTAATGGAGCGTTTGGAACTCTTTGAAGCCCCCGACGATATTGAAAAATATAGTCCAAATAATCTAGTTTGTAGGAAGAAGAACTACTCTGCAAACATGTCATATGATGATTGGAAGGTGTTCTTTGCAAAGAGAGAATTTTATATTCGATGGGTGGTGCCTTGGTGGAGGCTCACTAGGATGGTTGGGACGAACGATACACCATATTGTCGTGTTCCTAGTATGTCAAAGTTAACTTTTTATTTCCCTTCCCGTTGATGCGACAATATGGACTTGAATAAGTAGTTCCACGCTATAACATTAGTCCTTATGAAGTATCATTGCATGTAAGTAATGTTCACAAGTATGAGACTTATTGGATTGGAAGGCCTATGTGGACTGTTTCTGCGAGTAGCCTCTAGTGCATATAAGGCATAGTCGAATCCTTGAAGTAGGAGGGAGCGAGTTAGATCACGTCAGTTTGATGTGAAGGGATGACTTGGAAGTAAGAAGGCGCCTCCTAAAGATCGACTAAATCCGAGAACTTAAGGAATTGAATTTAAGACTGCTATAATGCCTAAGAAGAAAAGTTATGTAAAGAAAAGATGGTTTACAGGGAAAAACAACCTAAGAACTACAAAAAGGGTGAAAGGAGTGAAAGTTCAACTAGAGGTGTGACGATTCGAGCTACAAAAGATACACTAATGGTGAAGGCCGACCTAGTTGAAAAGAAGAAGGAAGCTTCTAAAGTGAAGAAGGATTAGACTAATATTGCTTTGCTTTTATGGTTTAAGTTTTAATTTTTAAATAAGGCGTATGATGTCAATAGTTGTAGTCACATTTATTTCAATCATAATAGCATATTCACTTTTGCCTTAATTAAAAATTACAATGACTTTTTTTAATCCGATTCAAGAAGTCAAATGCAATGGAAGAATAATAATAATTAAACGAAAATTGCAAAATTCTGCACAACTTCCCGGCACGCCACGGTAAGTTTTCCATGTCACGATAACATTTATCGCGTTGTGGTACATTTTACCGTGACACGATGGCTGTTTTGGTGTATTTTCATGCCGAAATGTTGTTGTGTTGCGGTATATTTTTTCCTATTTGCGGTGAATTCTGCTGTATCGCGGCATGTGCTGCCGTGGCACGGTGGCCTCCTGCTGCATGTTTCCGCTAAAATTCCGTTGTGTCGCGATATGTTCTGCTGCGTCGCAGTATTTCCTTCACGTGACACGGTGACTGCTTCTTTGCAATTTTCTTCAATATATGTCGTGGGTATGTTGAAGGTGGAAGGATGTTTAGTTTTTTAAAGTGGCCGGGCCCCCTTGAGGGGTTGCCTACGTATCCTTAAAAGGAATCAGGCTAAACGTAGCTCTAACGGGTCTTGAACCCTTGCAACTAGGCATAAAATTTCTTGAGTTGATCCAAATTGGTTAAATTATGGAAACCGTTGCCATCCATGTCTACTAATTCTGCCGCTCCGCCAGACAAAATGGACTTTACAATTTATGGTCCTGACCAGTTTGGTCTAAATTTTCCTCTTGGATCTAACACATTTTTGCGAAGTGCCTTAATTACTAAGTCACCTTCTTTGATATTCCTAGTCTTGAATTTTTTGTTGAAATGTCGTGCCATGCACTGTTGGTAGATTTGGACATGATGCAAAGCTGCGAAGCGTTTTTTGTCAAGTGAGACTAGTTCATCATATCTCGCTCTAATCCAGTCGACTTCATCTAGTTGGCTTTCTAACGCGATTCGCAGAAAAGGGATTTCGAGCGCTATTGGTTGTACGGCTTCAACTCCATAAACCAAAGAGAAAGGGGTAGCCCCCGTTGATGTACCAACGGAAGTTTGATAACCCCAAAGAGCGAAATGTAGCCTGCTTGGCCAATCTTTTTTAATTTTCCGTCATCTTTTCGATGATAGTTTTCACATTCTTATTGGCCGATTCAACTGCACCATTTGTTATGGTCTATAATGTGACGATTTGTGATGTTTGACATGGTATTTTTGTAACAATTATGCGCACTCGGCTTGGAAATGCGTCCCATTATCACTGATCATTTCGTGCGGTACACCATAGTGGCATATAATTTTTTTCTCGATGAATTGAGCTACATGTGTTTGCTGTGAGTTTAGCATATGAAGCAGCCTCAACCCATTTGGTGAAGTAGTCGATTGCTTCAAGGATGAACTCGTGTCCTCCTTGTCCTGCTGGTGTTATCTTCCCAATGATGTCGATTCCCCAAGTAGAGAAAGGCCATGGAGAAGTATATGTGTATAGAAGCGAAGGTTGAACGTGTTGCAAATTTGCGCAGACTTGACACTTCATACATTTCTTTACATATTCGTGACAGTCTCTCTCCATGGTAGTATAATAACCATGTTGTTGAATCTTTTAGACTAACATTTTAGCATTCATATGTGTTCCACATATTCTGGCGTGAAGGTTATCCATGGTTTTGTATGCTTCTTTCTTAGCTATGCATAAGAGATTTCTCCCTTAAGCGATCCTTTTGTGGAGTTCTCCCCTGATAAGCACATACTGTAAGGCTAGGAGCCTCAAAGCATGGCGTGCCCTTTTATCAGTGTTAGGAGAGTATTTGTAATACCCCGTATTTTCATACGTATTTTCTAATAAATTAATTAGGAATTATTTTATAAAAATGGTATTTTAGTAAATTTATTATTTGGAGCCAAAATAATATTTGAATTTTGGCGCCAAAAGTATTTTGAAAACTAATCATTATTTTATAAAAAATGGTATTTTAGTACGGACTTAAAATTGATTAAAACCTGGATTTAAAAAAACCGGATTTTTTTACATATTTCGGATATTTTAATTAAAGCAAAATAATATTTTATTAATTATATTATTATGGCCGAAATTTTCCAATAATTAGCTAGGATTTTCGTATATTCCATGTATGGAAAATCTAATTTCTGATTTTTCTT
Source organism: Chenopodium album (assembly GCF_948465745.1). NCBI lineage: Eukaryota > Viridiplantae > Streptophyta > Magnoliopsida > Caryophyllales > Amaranthaceae > Chenopodium > Chenopodium album. Next base: position 38,481,546 of record NC_137838.1, read on the forward strand.
GATTATTTAGTGGTAAATAATTGGTATTTAATCAATTAATTATTTAATTATTTATTTTATATTATTTATACAATTATTTTATTCCTTAAAAACCGAGCAAAATCTTCCTAAATATATTTATAGGATTTCGAAAATTTGAGCTATGGTAAGCTCAATATTTTCGGCCCTATTGAATTATTTTGGGGGAATTTAATTGGTAAAATTATATTTTAATTATCTTTCAAAATCTCTTATTTTCCTTAATTCTTATTCTCTATCTTTTTAATATCTAATCACCATATTTTCTTGCCATTCATTCTTCTTAATTATTCCCCAAGTAATTCTAATTTCCTTATTATTTTTCATGACATACATACCTTCCATATTCAAGTATACACAATCACCTTAATATCCAAACTTTCCTTAATTCTTTTACTCACTTCTCCAAGTAATCCCTTATACCCTACTCACCATAGTTCTTCCTACATTTTCTTACCATAAATCATGCTTACACTAGCCTATAAATACCCCTTCAATTCATGATCAAATCTCACATAAATTCTCATAATTCTCTAAATAATTTCTTACTCTTTTCTTTTTCTCCTTGTGCACCACCACCTCCACCGTGCACCACCACCTTCAAGCCGCTCACGTGTCGCCGCCCTCCACCTCCGGCACCACTTGCTGCCGCAGGCAGCCCCTTGCCGCCACCTCCTCTTTCTCTTCTCCTTGGTTTCTTACCTTTTCTTCTTCTTTTCTCTTATTCAATTAATTATAATTTTTATGGGGAAATTTTTTTAAAAAATTATTTTGAGTAGTTTTAATTATATTAAAATCATATTTTTAATGGTGTTGGTGATAAATTAATTTAAGAGGTTCATGTACATATAGTTGGGAGGTTTTTAGTTTAATTATTGTGATTATTTGTTAACCTTATGTTAATTAAGGTTATATTTATTTGTAGGGTGTGTTCGAGCAAGAATCTTGAGGTTCCGTCTGTGTGTTTTAATAAGCAAGGATCAAGGTACGTTAGGTGGTTAGATACCTTGAAAAAGATTGATTTGAATGAGCATGTTTGAATGATCTCTTATGATGATTGAATTAAATTGAATTGAATTATGGTTTATGAAATAAAATTATGTTTAAATAAATTGGTTTTAATAAATAAATTGGAGTATTGATTTTATATCATGTTTTAAATGAATTAATTATTTTTCATGTTTAAAAGGGTTTTATTTTGAAAGCATGTTGAATTTAATAAAGAGGAATTTTGGAACTTTTATTAAAGGTTGAAATTATTGGATTTAAAGAGGATTTATTGAATTATTGTTATTAAAGCTTTATAAGCATGTTAGTAATCCCACTATGCAGATTTGGTTTATTTGATAAGACTTTGGATTTTGTATGACCGAGTCTTTCTTCAAGAATCGCCTTGTAAAATTAGGAGACTAGCTTGGGGGGTGTGCAAACTTGGGAGAGGAATTGGAATTGGTTGTGAATAATTGGAATTGGTTTTGAATAATTGGAATTGGTTTTAAAATAAGTGGAATTGGATTTATTGGATATTAATGTTGGATATTGAAATTGGTTTTGGAATCTTGAGTTGGAATTATTGATTTAATTATTGGAATGGATGGAATTGATTTCAAAAACACGTTTATGAATAAATTGAGTTTAATTATCTCACAGTTATCATACTTAGCATATTTTGCTAATCTGTATTTCTTGTTTTGTTTTGGTTCGCCCTGTATACCTTAATGGTAAGCAGTGTTGACTAATTTTAGGTGAAGTCATAAATGAGCATTCCTGGGAATGGTTCACCTAGATTAGGATGTGTTGGTTCTTATACTTTATTTATGAGTGCTCATAACATTGGTTACTATTTTTAATCTATTATTAAATAAAAAGAGTTTTGAAGTTTCTGCTGCAAAGTATTGGTTTATTTGGTAAGTCTGAGTAGTCTTACGTAATCACACGACAGTAATACGCCTAAGTCTATCTCTACGGTATAATTATACGTATTATACTAGTATTTCCATAGAGGGAGATTTGGGGGTGTTATATTATTCTCTCTTTGTTACATAGTTAAGGATGTCTGTATACCATGGCTCTTCATCTTCTTCTTGCGATTCTTGTTCATCATCAAGTGCATGAACATAAGCCAGCTCATATCTTCTTTCTATGGTCAATGACATTCGAATTGTGTCTCTTGGAATTCAAACCATTGATGCCAAATTAGCTAGTGTGTCGGCAAACTGATTCTCTTCTCTAGGAAAATATGTGTATTCTACTTCATCTAGTTGCTCCGTGAGAGTTTCCAGATAAGCTTGATACGTAGGAAGACTTTCACTTCTCACTTTCCATCTCTTAGAGATCTGGTTTATGATTAGTGACGAATCGCCATAGATTCCGAGCTTCTTGATTCCTAGGGCCACAACTGTTTCTAATCCAAGGATGCATGCTTCATATTCTGCAACGTTGTTGGTGACGTCAAAGTAGAGTTTCATGGAAATTGGGATGTGTTCTTCGTTGGGCAATACGAGTAAGACTCCTACACCGTACCACAACCCTTTTAGTTCGAAGCTCCATCGAAACTGAGCGTCCAGCTATCATCCTCAGTCATTAGTAGATCCTCATCAGGGAAATCATACTCTTCTTCTTCTTCTTCTTTCTCTGATTCTTGTAATGGAAAATCTGGTAAGAAGTTAGAAACTGCAAAAACCTCTGATGGCCTTTTGTGGTACGAATTTCAAGTCAAACTGTAACACCCTAGAAATTCCTTTCCTTTAAATACCCATTCTACTCTTTTAAAAATACGATTTAGGAATAACTAAGACATTACCGCCATCGTGAAAACGGCTAAGGAAATTATCAAAGATACACAGCGGAAGACTCAAAATTAAAAACCGATTAAACAAGTCAACCCAAAGTCAACCAAACGAAAATAAAGTTTAAAACCAAACGAAAATTAAGTTTAAAACCAAACGAACAAGTCAAATAAAATCAAACTACAACTTGGAACCATTAAAGGCCCTTATTCAAAAACCGTTCCCAAATCAAACCTTTATGTTAGTCCACACATAGTATATCATAAATAAATAAAGCATAAAACACATTGTAATCTAATGAAAACTAGTAGGATTCACTCTTCACTCATGCCCCATCATGATCATGCTTCAATACCTGAAAAGTTTATCTCTACTTGTTTCCACTACTCTCCATTAAAAATGGGTCATCATAGGGCCAAGATAAAGACATGGCCAAAAACACAAACACACACAATCAACAAAGCTGAGTACATAAGCGTAAATTAGCCACACTAACATGCTTTCACCTATCAACACACACTTACCTCATTGCACCTGTTCACAAACACACCAATTAACATAACACAATGACTAGACACTAATTAATTCATTTTTCATTGATTATGCATCGAACGGGTTTCCACCTCCTAACCTCCCCCAAATAAATTTGAGGTTAACTGGCACGGGAGCTAACCGTGCCAGCGACAAAACCACACAAAGGTGGCGGAATTCCTGCGCATAATAATAAATAATAAAAAAGGAATATACAGCGTCCTGTACTCCATTAGAAGTTATGGTTAAATATAAAACCCCATAACTCCCCCCATTGTTCATACTCAAGGTATATACGTTCCAAGAGTTTTGGTGCGTAATCTCTTTCACTTTACGTTATTTACATATTATTAGACTTAGTGATGACTTTCAAAGCATAATAAGTCAGTCAACAATAATTATTCAATCAAACAAACATACCAAATTAATTCTTGAATAATTAGTGACCACATATTATTTATTGTTGAACCCTTTTTAATTCTACCTCAGTGTCAAAGACACCTTAAATGCATAATGCGCCAAAAATCCTATCCCTCGGTGTTAAAAACACCTTAAGTGCACAAAGGCACCAACATACAATTTATTCCTTGTGTACATGGACACTTATATAGCTCCTTCCTCATGCTTAAAGCATCAATAAAAATTATTTGAACCATAATAAAATTCCCTTTCAATATTCCAAACCTTATTAAACATGTAGTTTAATTAATCATGCCTTCTAACATGTCATAAATAAAAATGTGGTTCAAACACAACATGCCCAAAATATAATCTTCTAATCTAAAACCATCACAAATAATTCATGCTTCCCAATTCAATCACAAACATCATAAATTCACAATTTCATACATAAACCTTAGCATGATACTACTTGTAATTAATTGCAATCAAGCCTAGCATGATTCTACATCACCAAAATATGCAAGTACGCGTACGTACCTTGAGTACGTTATTAAAACTGCCACGACTAGTAGAAATCGCTTACTTCAAAGTCTCCTACACATTAAATCCATAATAGAGTATTAATATCCACTCTAAACAAATTTCCAGCAATATATACTATTTTAAAACCCTTCATAATTTAATTAGAATAAGCTGAAATTATATTTAAAACACCATAAATCAAGTCCCAATTAATGGGCAATTAAAATTTTTTCAAGAAACTTAATATCAAGTGTTCTACATAAAATTCCAGCACTTTATTATAATTAAAACTTGCTGTAATTAGGTTTTAAAACACTTAAAACAAAGGCCTACCCTATTATACATCATAATCTTTCAATAAATCATGAATCAAGAACCTAGGGTTTCAAAAATTGGGGCTTTTTAATTAAAAACCAAATCTGAAAATTAATTAACACAATTACAATAACCAAACATCAAAATTAAACCTCCAAACTAATAATTTATAATTAGACTATAGCATAGATTAGTTTTGGGTAATAAAGATTTGATTTTTAAAAAGAAAACCTTTTTTTTTTTTTTTCGAAAAACTGGGCTGCCGACAGCAGGGGGCCGGCGCCACTGCCGGTGGTCGCCGCTGCAGCCGGCTGCCGGCTGGTGCTGGTGGCCGGCGGCCCACCGGTGGTGGTGCTGGCTGCCGGTGGTGGTGTGCGCGACAAAAGGGGAAGGGAAGGAGAGAGAAAGAGAAAAAAAAGAAAGAGAAAAATAAAGAGAAAAGGGAGAGAAGTTTACCTTGGGTTTTCTCCACTCTGGGCAACGTTGAATTGCCTCATAAGAGGGATATTTATACCCCTTCTCTATCCCCCCTTTTACCCTAAACTTTCCTCCTTTAGTTTTTCCTAATCCCTTCCCTACTAAAACTTGTTAAAAAATCATAATTTCTTAAAATAAAACCCCAACTTCTATTAATTAATTAATTAAATGACCTTTCCTTTTGTAAAATATTCCCAATTTACATGGGATAAATAATTAAAACATCATAATTAAAATGCTAGAGTTATTTAAATACCCTTATAAAATATATATATTAAATAAAATACGTATAAAATTTATATATATTAAATAAAATACGTATAAAATACGGGGTATTACACAAACTGAGCAAGGTTGACTATCCATCTTGATAATCTTCCATTGAGTATTGCCTTTTCGAACAGGTACTTGAAAGGATCCATCTTTGACACAACATGAATTGTATTAGCGACCATGTAATGCCTTAAATTTTTTGCGGCCCACACGAGTGCAGGATACAACTTTTCAAGTGGTGTGTCCCTAGTCTCATAACCTTGAAGATTTTTACTCAAATAATAGATTGCGTTCTCTTTGCTTTCGATTTCTTGTGCTAGCATTTCCCCCATTGTTTTTCTTGTGACCATAAGGTAGAGTCGAAGAGGAAAGTTAGGTATTGTTGGTGCTAGCACAGGTGAATTTGCCAGATATTCTTTGATCTTGTCGAAAGCTTTTTGGTTGTCTTTATCACATGTAACTAGAACGTTCTTCTTTAGCTTCTTGAATATAGGTTCATATATCGCAGTGAGTTTGGATATGAACCTACTTATATATTGCAACCTTCCGATAAAACCTCAAATCTCCTTCTCATTCTTGGGTGGTGGCATGGCCATGATTGCCTTGACTTTTGTGGGATCTATTTCAATCCCTTGAGAACTGATCACATAGCCAAGTAGTTTTCCTGATGTTACTCCGAATGCACACTTTGTTGGATTTAATCTCATGTTATATTTGCGGAGTCTTTTAAAGAATTTGCGAAGTGCAATGATGTGGCTTGGTCGATCTTTTGACTTGACAATCATATTATCAACATAGACCTCCACCTCTTTATGCATCATATCATGTAATAATGTTGTGGCTGCTCTTTGGTAGGTGGCACCAGCGTTTTTCAACCCGAATAGCATTACCGTATAGCAATATGTACCCCATTAAGTGATGAATGTGGTTTTCTCCATATCTTCCTTGGCCATCAGTACTGGTTTACTGTGTTGTCGACCATAATGTCAATGTGAGGTAGAGGGAGACTAATTTGGGTATTTATACCCCTCCAAGTTTGAAAAAGCAACACTTAATGGCAGATTATCTAGGTGGATAGCCAACCTTGCTCAGTTGGACTTGAAATTCGTACCATAAAAGGCTATCAAAGGTTCTGCGGTTTCTGACTTCCTAGCAGATTTTCCACTAGAAGAATTTGAGAAAGAAGAAGAAGAGTATGATTTCCCTGACGAAGATCTACTCATGACCGAAGATGATAGCTGGACGCTCTATTTCGATGGAGCTTCAAACCAAAAAAGTTGTGGTGTAGGAGTCTTGCTCGTATCGCCCAACGAAGAACACATCCCGATTTCCATGAAGCTCGACTTTGATGTCACCAACAATGCTGCAAAATATGAAGCATGCATCTTGGGATTAGAAACAGCTGTGGCCCTTAGAATTAAGAAGTTCAGAATCTATGGCGACTCGTCATTGATCATCAACCAGATCTCCAAAATATGGAAGGTAAGAAGTGAAAGTCTCGCTACGTATCAAGCTCATCTGGAAACTCTCACAGAGCAACTAGATGAAGCGGAATATAAGTACTTGCCTAGAGAAGAAAATCAGTTTGCCGACACGCTGGCTAAGTTAGCATCAATGGTGTGAATTTCAGTAGACACAATCAGAATGCCATTGACCATAGAAAGAAGATATGAGCCGACTTAAGTTCATGCACTTGATGATGAACAAGAATCACAAGAAGAAGATGAAGAGCCATATATGGTATACAAATATCCTTAACTATGTAACAAAGGGAGAATACCCTCCTTACACTGATAAAAAGGCACGTCGTGCTTTGAGGCTCCTGGCCTCACAGTATGTGCTCATTAGGGGAGAACTCCACAAAAGGACCGCTTAAGGGAGAAATCTCCCATGCATAGCTAAGAATGAAGCGCACAGAACTATGGAAAACCTTCATGCCGGAATATGTGGAACGCATATGAATGCTAAAATGTTAGTCCAAAAGATTCAACGACAAGGTTATTATTGGACTAACATGGAGAGAGACCGTGACGAATATGTAAAGAAATGTATGAAGTGTCAAGTCTACGCAAATTTGCAGCACGTTCCACCTTCGCTTCTCTACACATATACTTCTCCATGGCCTTTCTCTACTTGGGGGATCGACATCATTGGGAAGATAACACAACCAGGAAAAGGGGGACACGAGTTCATCCTTGTAGCAATTGAATACTTCACCAAATGGGTCAAGGCAGCTTCATATGCTTAACTTAAGCAAAACATGTACCTCAATTCATAGAGAAAAACATCATATGCCGCTATGGTGTACTGCACGAAGATCAGTGATAATGGGACTCATTTCCAAGTCGAGTGTTGACAAGTGGAATAACTAGGTCGTCATCTAATTCTCTTTTAGTCAAACTAAATTTATAAACACTAAACAAACCTTATACAAGTATGTGGTAAGTCAAGGGTCAAACCCAAAGGAATGAGTAGGAACTATGCTATACTCTATTGCAAGCTAAATAGAAGAATATCAATGGTTGAGGTTGGTAACTAGAATATCAAGAAGATAAACAAATCAAAGAATTCAATCAATATGCTAAACACTAGGGATATAGGTTCCACATCCAAGCTCAATGATTATGCTAATTGATAGATCGCTCAATTGATTCAAGCATTACAAGGGATAAACGATAGTTGCAATCAAAGGAATCCAAAGGCTATATCCTATAAGCCAAGATAGGGTTCACTATGAATGGCTAACAAGAAGAATCACAATCAAATTCAATCAATTAAAGCAATTCTCAAATCAAGGGTTCATGTCATTGAAATTTGTAATGCAATCTAGATTAATCTTATAGGTTGATCACTCCTAGTTTAATTAATCACATGCTCAACTATGTCAACCAATTTTAATTGCAATAATTCAATCAATCAATGATCATCAACTAGCAAAAATCATCAATCAAGCATGCTTTCCCTTCTCCCTAACAACTAATCTACTCACTAATCATGATGAAATTGAAAGACAAAACAAATTCAATCACAAACATGTTCATTTCAAGCTAAATCAAAAGGAACATCAATCAATCAACAAATTCTCAAATTTAAATCAAAATCCAAATCAAACATTCAAACATTAAAGAAAATTGCAATTGAAGTAAATTCAAAGGAAAGAAACCTCACAAACTTTCATTGATATGAAGAAGAAATCCAAACTTGATTGAAGCAAATTTTGTAATACAAATCAAATCTAAGAATTCCAATCTCTACTTTCTCTCTACCTTCTCTCTAGTTTCTCTCTCTAAAAACTAAGCAAATGAAATATTATCTAAAAGTTTGCCTTCAAAAGGAATTACAAGAGTATTTATAGACAAAGAAGAAAAAATGATCGGCAGCGCCCTTTCCAAGAACACCCCGCGGGCGCGGAGAAATGGGTACGGAACCCATAACTAACTTCGCGGGCAATTTGGGCAAGACCCGCGCCCGCGGGTACTGTAGCCCACGGCCGCGGCAAAGACACCTGCGCCCGCGGCTAAGGGCACGGCAGAGGCCTTGTTCCAAGTAAAGACATGGGGGGTCGCGGTCTCTCCAGATTCTTCACGCCCCTGGCTAGACCACGACCAGGGCGCTGAGAGTTCCTTCCAAAAATTCCCACTTTGCTGCACTTTATCCGCGCCCGAAGCAATGGGCAGATGCAGAGCGCCCTCTCCGTGCCCTCTCAAAGCCCTCTCCAAGGACCTTGATACTTCTTTGCTTAGCCCTTTTTTCTCTTCTTGATTCCTTTGCGAAGCCAACTCCTTAAGAACCTACAAAAGTAACCAAAGAGAGAAAATAGAAGAGAAAAAGAGCAATATAAAAGGAAACACGAAGAAAACCACATAAAGGAAAGTAAAACACGAAGAAAGGAGAAATAGAGAAATCAAAGGAGAAAAGACCAAAATGATAAAAGAAAACCATGAAAAATAGGGAGAAAACATCCTAAAAGACTACCCTATGAGTGCCTTAAATGACACTCATCAAATTCCCCCAAGCTAGACTTTTGCTCGTCCCGAGCAAAAAAAAAGCTAAAAAGGAATAAGGAGGGCTTATTTAGAAAAGAAAAAGAGAGAAAAGAATATACACTAAGACTCACTAACGTAGAAATCACGGTTGTTTTTAGCTATAACAAGCCCTTTAAACCCCAAAGTCGTCTATGAGGACGAGTGAGGTCTCGTAAGGGTTCCCTAAGAGCTTAACCCACAACTCTTTGAAATAAAATGAGGCAAAATCATTTAAAAAGAAAAGAAGGTAAAACAAAAATTTAAACAAATAGCTCTTGATAAGGAACTGGACAAATGATCAAATGCAAATGAATGAACACTTTTCTATATGAAATGGGTATGCAAGCTTCAAGATATTCATGGTTGATTGAAAAATAAGGTATGCTAAGCGTAGAGAACTGATGTGACACAATCCACTTTCATCCCAACCAATCTAACCGCGTTCTCCCTATGGCTTCACATCTTCCCTTAGTAAGCGTCTCTATGGTTCCTCGAAGGAACCGGAAAAAGAGTAAAATTTGAGGGTTTCTCGACATATTGACCTTGCATCCCTTTTCCTTAGGATTTAACTCATAATGCCCTCCCTCGGTATATGACTCAACCACTAGGTCGAAAGGACTTTCCCAAAGGTTGTAACGTAAGGGCAAAAGGTTAGGGGTAGGCTAAAATTTTAAAATTTGGTGGTACACCTAGGTTATGAAGCAAAGATTGGCCAAACCTCGACACCAAAACCGAGAAGTCACCAAAAAAAAAAAAAACAAACTAACACCCCCAAGCTTATTCAAAGCTATATTCATAAGTATATATACAAAAAGCGTAAACGCTTCTCCCCCAAGCTAAAAGGAATCATTGTCCTCAATGCTTGAAAAGGGAAAATAAATTACATCAAAATATTTTTGAATTATCTCATTTTTACTTTTTTTTTTCCAAAGCAGTTGTCCATGCCTCTTTAACTTAGGACGACTTTTTCTTTATTAACTTGCCATTATTCACAATATATACAAAAAGATAAGCTTGCTTAAATAGAACCAATATCCAACTTTATACACCACAAATTCCAAAAATATGACTAATTGCTTCACAAAAACCAAAAATGGAACAAAAAGTAACAAATGGCTCAAAGTTCTAAAGATGTGGTTTGAAAAGAAGGGAAAAGGCTCAAATGGTTAGCAAGAAGGCAAATGTAACCCAATGAACTAAAAAGAAAGAAACATCCTAGAAATGAAAAATTACCACCCCGAAAAGTTGCCTTTGTCCTTCCTAGTTGGTTCGGTCTCGTGTTTGAGAACTATGAGTCAAGATTCGAGATTTGGTATGCAAAGGTCAAGGATCCATGCCGCACAATCAAAACATGATGAAGGCTTGAAAGAGAAAAATCCTCACACGGTTGTAGCAAAAACTTACTAAAGGTGTCAAATCCACCAAAGGACGTAACTCCATCTTACCACAAACCAAAAGAATCCGACTTCAAGGCCCCAAAAGGTTTAAACCTCTACCTTAGCATACCCTATCCTAGAGTCAACCGCAAATACTCTCAAAGCATGCACACTGATAAAACATAGGCAAGCATACATTCAAAGGCAAAATTCCGAGTTGTAGAATGTACAAAGATAAGAGCTAAACAAGAAAAAAGAAAAAGAATAGCCTAAAAAATGTTTTGTTTTTATTTCAGAGAAAGAAAAGAGCAAAAAATCAAAATAAAGAGAGAAAAGCACAAGAATGCAAGCAATCACAAGTAATACCCAAGCGTCAAACAAGTGGTCATTCGGCAACAACGCCAATGACCCCCAAACACGCTAGGTTTTACAAGGCAAACATCCTCGAACCATTCAACTCATCCTAAAGCTAATCCTAATCTAAGAAACCAAGAAAAGAAAGAGAAGAGAAATAGAAAGATCTCACCGGGCGCCAAAGCTATGCTACATAAATCAAGGTGAAAGAGCACCTTATGAAACGTCGAAATCCAAAGCATAAGCAATAGAGCAAGGTGAGAAATAAAGAATTATATACAAAGAAAATTGTTTGTAACTTCCAAACAAAAGCAAACAAAAGAATACTTATTAGAAAACTATATACAAAAACCTAGAAAAAAAAGCATCATCATCACTGGTAGAAATTCCAAAACATCATCTTCAAAAGTAAGACAACATACACTAGTACAAAAAAGGGCTTAGAGAACGGTTGTAATAGGCTTTATAGAACGCTTTAGGACCGTTCTTCTGCTAAGCGATGTATAAAGTATAGAGAACGGGTCAATTAGGCGTTTTATATACTAACAAATAGAGAACGGTTGTTAGTCACAACCGTTCTCTTTTCCCTTCCTATAATCGTACAATAATGAAGGAAAATAGAACGGTTTAGAGTACTCAACAGTTCTATATTGCATTACAATAGAGAACGGTTGAGTTAGATAACCGTTCTCTAAAGTTTTTTTTTTTTAAAAAAAAGAATCCAATCAAGAGATCATATATTGCATTATTTTCCTGCTAGCTGTATTATTCCTGTATTTTATTTTTGACGATATTATTGAACTTTTTTCCTGTATACGTATAATTGTTGTATTCTTGTATTTTATCTTTTACATCAAAATCTACATTTCCTGTGTAAAAGAAATTCATGATCTAGTATGTACAATTTCAGTATATTAGAATTAACCAAAGCCATAAAAATATACTTCATATAATTTAAGACATCCAACAATTAAATTTAATCATTCATTCGAAAATTTGTTCTATACAAATACAAGATATATATATATATATATATATATATATATATATATATACACCTTTCTTATTGATGTTGATAAAAAAAAAATTAAAAAGTATAATCTAGCTTAGATATACCAATATCATAGATCTTCAATCCAGATAAATCATCAATATCGTCATTTGGTTGATGGCATCTGGTAACATATGAAATCCATCTTCCCCTAAGCTTGTCGATCATTAGCTTTGTCAATAAACTGCAAAACAATGTAAAATACATCTGTCTTTCTCAGTAAAAGTAACGTGTTTTTTTAGTACTATCATATTAAATCAGAGCTATAATAAGTGAAAATATAATATAGAATTGGTGAATATAAGTTTAAATCACTTTAAATAGGGTGATGAAAGCAAGGCTTATGATACATATAACGTTTGTGAATTTGTGACTTAGAGTAATTAGTGAGCATCCAAAACATTGCCAACGAACAATCAATGAATTTATGATGCACATCTCTCCATCTCAACAAGAGGAATAGCATCAAGATCAACATCTTCAAATCGGTTAAATCCTTACCTCAACAAAATAATACAAAATAAGAAACTACATGTATTGAGTGTTGACAGCTTAACACCCTAGTTCAACTGTTAAAGATAAATTTATAAACTAAGACAGGTCATTGGATGGATCAGGAATTTAGGATAAGATACTCACGGGACAATGCTCTCCGTTCTAGATCTGTGCACCTAGAAACTCAGCAGCAAGATGCTGAAGTGCCTTTCTACGAATTTCTCTTCTCATATTAAGAAAAGCAATTACTATTTTATAGCAAAATCAAACTCACAGATGTAATTACTTATCATGTATTCTAATGGAGCATAATATTCTAAATAAATTAGTTCAAGAAGAGCAATTCAACTTATATGAAAGAAAAAGCTAGTTAAAGAAAAGAGTATGAAACAAGATACATACTTTATAAATGGCTGGTATTCTGCAATGTCACTATGTCTTTCTTTGGATGACTTAGTAAAAGTGCCTGATAACTGTTAAGATATGGATTAGTTGACATTATAGTATCAAAAGTAGGATGCACTAACGTATCAACTATTCACAATCAACCAACAAGAATTTTTCCTTTGATCAACTCTGCCACCTTATCATTACTATAAATTCACTTCCATAAGATTCTGATTTCTTGCTCTTCTCTCTTCATAATCAGCTACCCAAAATCCACAAACAACATGACTACTCTTATACATCACTAGAATTAGATTTAATCATCACTTAATTTCAATCACAACATCTCATAACCAGCCCTTTTATGAAAGAAAAGCAAAGCAAATCAATTTTTCTAAAATAATTTGCAAAGTATTTGAAATTAATAGAACATAATAACCTAGTGGTAATCAATTTCCCCTACCCCTCTTTCTTTATCTAATTAGGGTTGCATATTTGACCTAGGTTAGAGTAATTTGGCAATAATAATTTTGATTAATAGTGAAATTTCTTGTAATTCGTATCAATTAAGTGTAATTTGATTGAAAAAACTTCAATTTTATAGAATTATTTGCATTTATAAGAATCGATTGAATTCCCAAAAACTAAAATTGTGAATTTTTTTAATCCACCTAAAATTCGATCGAAACTACTGCAATGGATGAAAACTATGAATTCATTACAGCTGAATTGAAAAATTCGATTGATTAATACAACTAGATTGACAAACTCATCCGAATCAAGAAAAATTTGAACGAATTACTTGGAAAGTGCAGTGGTGGTGTAGCGGTGCGGTGCAGTGAAGTGATGTTCAATAGTGTGGTGGTGGAACGATGGTGGGGAGATGGGGTGACGGTGGTGCGGTAGGGCAGTGAAGTAGTAATCGGTGAATTGAGCAACATGAGGTTTCACTTTTCATCGTTTTTTTGAAGCAGTAAGCAGTTAATACTCTAGTGAATAGTGATAGTGCAGTATAAAAGCGTTTCAATTATATTAAGCAGCCTTTGAATAATTAGGGTAATTCTAAATATCCCAACGGTGCACATAAATATCCCTCTAATTTTTTTTTTATAAATATTATAGAATAAAAATGAAATACAAAACGGTTGTCAATATGACCGTTATGTATCATCTAAAATAAAATTATTTATTTTTTATTGTTTGAGTGCAAAAAAAAATAGAGAACTGTTAACTATTCTAACCGTTCTATATTTAATAACTCATAAAAGGCCTCTTGCACAAATACGTTCTATATTCTTCTAGAGAACGCCTATCTTTGATAACCGTTTTATATTTTGTGATCTGTAATCTAGTTTTTGTGGTAGTGATACCAACTGGACTACCAAAAGCGAAGCAAGTAAACCTACCAAAACCTTTTCAAACATATCCCCACAAGTCCAAGGTGCCTCCCCCAAACCTACCCTAAAACACCCTTTTCGACACCCCTCTCACACAAGGGAAACTATAGGAGAGGTATCAAAAAGGGGTAAATAAACAACCCAAGGGGGACTAATGGCCACTAGGGCCGGCACCACCATCACCCGCATCCCCATCATAAGAGAAACCAGAAGGGGGACCATAGGGATCCCAACCACCGGTATAACCGGGTGGTCACCCATAACGACCTTTAAAAAGGTCAAGTTGGGATGCGGTCAACTGGTCATAAGGCTCGGGTTGGATGCAAAGCTCGGGGTGTATGGGGTGAACATAGGGGTAGCTGGGATCACCCCTATAGTCACCCCCCCAAAACCCAGTAGTCATAATGACCGGACTCGTCAGGGAACTCGCGCCTAGGCACATCGGGGTTTGAGACCCCTTACCATAAGGGTACGTAGGGAGGTTGTCACCATCCCAAGATGGCACGGGCCCTAGTTGGGCCGGCTCATAAGGGTAGTTAACCGAAGGAGTGAACTCCCCCCTACGTACACTAGCATCGTATAAGGCGCTAGTTTGAAAAGCTAAGTTTTGATTTCCAACATACACACCTTGCATGCTTAATCGCATGCGCTCCATTTTCTCTCTCATGGCCGTCATTTCCCTAAGATAGGGATCTTGTTGGTAGTCATGTTGTTGTCGATGTTTTCTTCTTCCTCGATGTTGTTGAAAGATTTGTTGTTGTTGTTATTGTTGTTGTTGTTGTTCTTCTTCTTCTTCCTCTTCATCATCGTCATCACCATCATCACCCTCTTCATTTACATTCTCATCCTCCTCCATATAAACTACTACGTGCCCCCTATCCCTAAGGGGAATCCAAATATTCCTAGCCTCCCTACTAATAGAAGTTGCGGCCGGGTTTGGAAGCAAGCAATAGTGCTCATTTCGCAATAACCAAGAATAAACATCGACGTTCTTTGTACTAGTAATGAAGCATAAAGTGTTGATTTGCTTCAAATTTAGTAGCATGTCTTCACTCCCTCCAACCAAAGTGCAAGATCTCAAGAACCCGTCTTGATTGAAATGAGAAATCAACCTCGTCACCATTCCTCCACAATGAATCTCACCGGTTTTAACCCCACTAATAATCGCCCGGCAACACTCCATAAAAACGTATCCAAAATTAACCCTAGGCCCAACATCCGACTTGGTGGCCATCAAAAGAACCATAATATCTTCCCTTGAAAGCTTACCAAGGTCTTGCTTGTTGAATACGGCATAACCAAGGACCCTATGAAAAATCCTAAGGGCCAGGTGAATAATTTCACTAGCAATTGAATTCTTGGAGTCAAAGGTTTTCTTATAAGCTATGGTTCTCCACCAAGCACCCTCATTGTAAGTGGCCGGGTTGAAAAGGAGTGGCTCAAAAATATCTGCATACGGATTGAACCCCATGAGCTTCATTGAATTCGAAGAGGGTTAAAGTGTGTTTGACATTGAACAATTGGAATGAGATGAGATAATATGTATCCCCCACCCTATTATATCCAAATGTAGAGAAAAATTCGATGGTGGGTTCCAAATATGTTATAGGAGAAGTTTGAACAAACTCAATCGAACGGAGGTTGTGGAGAAGGATTTCAAGGTCGGATTCGATTCCTAACTTAACCATGTCATCACAATGGTAATTTTGTGTTGGTCTAAAATTTCGGGATTTCATTTTATTATATATTGGAGCTTGTTTAGACCGGTTGTAAAATTTGAGAGGTGGAAGAGGTGGAGGTGGGTTAGTATCTTGAGGAGTGGGATTGTGAGGAGGTTGGCTTTGGGAAGATTGGCCTTGAGAATATTGGTCGAGAGATTGGTGGGAACGCTTCTTGCTACTCTTGCTTTTCCTTAACAAATCCATGATTACCAAATCAAAAACACCAAATAGCTCAAAAGAATTCACACTAACAACTTCTCAAAACTAATACTACCACCAATACTCCACACATTTTTACATCGGATAGTTGAATTGAAGGTGTGAATCATCTACGACCAACGTTCGGGGACAATCGAACTACCATCATTTCACGGCGCTGTAGCCTGTAGATACCTAAAAATGTCTCCCCAAAACCAAACCCGATGATGAACAACCTTTCACCACCATTATTGGTCGGATTGAGTATTTAATCTTGCAGTGCTTAAATCCATATTTCCATTTCATAAACCAATTCAATTCCTAGATCATTTCCCCAAACCATAACTTATTTTCCTCTTTTCGTGCCTAGAAAACCAAAATAATTCATTTCGTGTCCTTTAAAATCATTCATTTCGTGTCCTTTTTGTAAAAACATTTAGTCCAGTTTATTTAGGTCCATAATATGGGTCCAATGATTAAATATTTTGATGGGTCTTGAAAAAAGCTTTCCAACGATATATTATAAGCCCAAATCCGAGTTATAAAGAATAAGTTATGACCAAAATATTAAACTGAGCCCAAACGGAACCTAAGCCCACCTTACCTACGACCCAATGATCATGTGGAGGGTCCAAATTATTTAATCCCATTCCTTAACCAATTAGGATTAATTATAAGCTTCTATAAGTTTCTTAAAGATATTAATTATCCCTTTTAAAAGACAAGATCAAAAAGTTTGAAATTGAATAAAACTTTTCTTTTTGAAAATCCTATTTTCTAATCGAATTGAAAGACGTTCAAAGATAGACATATGTTATTTGCGTGCCTCATATTTTTTATTCAAATATTATATGGTTGGATAGAACTTGAAATTATCTTTTCAATAATATATTATAATATCAATTTCGAGCTATAACGGAAAAGATAAGAATAAAATATCAAACTCTATCCAAAACTGACACCGTCCCACTATTTCGGACATACCTATTATTCTAAAAAGTTTTCAAATATGATTCTAATTGGGTTAGAAAGTAGGTTTAAACATCTTTCCAACGATATATTATTTATCTTATTCCAATATCTGAATCAAAAGATATGAAAAAAACAAAAACCGCAAAATCTGCTGTCTATCGCAATAGTTAATTTCGATTCGAATTCTTCTCTATTCTTAATTCTTCGACCCTTATTTTTCCTTATAAATAGAGGTCATATCTCCCCTTTTTCAATCATCAACAAGCTTGATCATAAAATAATTATCTTCTCCCTCGTTAGCCTAAACACTAGCCTCCCCATTCTTTCACTATTCCTTCCTTTAAGCACTCCAAGGAGTCCATAAAATACCTGAAGTTCTATACTATAGCCATGGCGTGATAGGTAGAATTAACTAAGGGTTTGGACCAGATCAACTCTACTTTTAATTTACTTTAATTTCATTTCCATTTGATTTATATTTTTATTAAAGTTACTAACAGTTTATTCATGATGTAGAAATTCAAGGAAACGCGGAAAGTGAGTAGTTAATCACTTACTTACTCTTATTATTTTATATTGCTAGTATCATGATTAGGGTTATTAATATTTTTTGATTTGACTAACGCTATTATTTTTAAATTGCTTCCAATATTGATGTTTATTTTATTATATTTATTGATCACCATATTGCATGTTAAAGGGAATAAGTAATTGAAAATCACGCCTAATAAGATAATTTGGACAACCGGCTTAGGTTCCTTTTTAATCTTGTTGTTTAATCAAGTGATCACTACTATATTAGAATTATATGGTGCATTAATATTAAACCAATTTAGATGAATAATAGTTTAATTTGGAGCAAATTGAATATTTTTTTTGTATGCCTTTTAGATTGCAGGAATCACTTTTCACTATAAGATTTGAGTAGAGGCCAATACGGGCGAATGTGACTCCATGACTCACTTCGTACCATCATCCCCGATTCTCCTTTCGTGGTTTCAAACCATATGGAGTTAGCAATTTCATGGATTATGAATGGGGTGTAACCTTCACTAATCTATCGTTGTTGCCTTTCGTTGTCCCTTAATCGTGGTTGCCTTAAATGATCCGTGAATGGTTTACAAGTTTCTTAAAACTTGTTGGCGGCTCCTTACTTTCCTTGTCCCTAATTGTATATGTCAATTCCCACTTCCTATGAGTGCCAAGCATATTCACCACATGCTTTAATGTAGGCGCACTTCAAACGACGCCTTCAATTTGGCGACTCCACTGGGGAGGATTACTGGTTATTTATCGATTTGAGTGATCGGTATTTAATTAAGATGAGTGGATGAGACTTGAAAGATTATTGAATTGTATTCCTGCGATTTAATTGGCATCGTCACAAATGCTTATGCTTTTTAGGTTACCTATTTTTCCACAATAGTACGTGTTCTATGTACGTGGCTAGCCCGGGGAATTTAAGCTCTATCAACTCGAAAACGCTCATGGCAATAAGGGTTCATCCGAGTTTTTAAATCCACCCAAACCATGGAGTCGATTTCGATTTCATGACGAACTCGCGGAGCCCTCCGTTGGCATACACCCTCAAGGGAGGCTGCCTTGTTAACGCGTCCAAACTCTTAACCATGGTACCCTTTGACACCCAAATAAGCTTGACCATAGTTGGACATAGAACTTGGCTTTAGGTTGCCAACTTCATTGCATCATGCGTTTTTTTACGCGCATTTTTTTTTATTGACTTTTTATTTTTATTTTTAGTTTTTTCTCTTGTCATATCCTTTTTTTTTAATTTAATTCGAGTCATAGTTTATTTATTTATTTATTTATGAGTCAACCCGGATTTTTAATCCCGTATCCTGTGCAAGAGTCAACTTGTTGTGGTCAGATCCGGAGTTCTAAAAGAGTTACGTGTCGTGCCACCTATGGATCTATAGCCCCGAGTTTTATATTTCATTTAGAGTTGGTTTCGTCCCAATAAAATTCACAGATAAAAAGTTATAACCGATACACTACAGCTTGTCCATTTTAGGTGTCTTTTTAGCGTCAACTTTCTTATTTTTTTTTTAATATTTTAATTTTCCTTCATATATTTTCTCATCAAGCTAGTCTTAGCCAAGTCCTTTGATCTGTGCCAACTCGAATAACATAGGATTATATATTTTATTTATTTTTTTTATATCCATGTGTACTAACTCTTCTAGAGTTCTAGTCCTCTTCCTAGTTTCTTGTGATTTTTTGTGCTAACCTTAACATGTGTTCTTTGTCTTTGGTTGTTGTTGATCTTATTTATGACTAATATTGCCAATGGACCATTTTAACCTAGTAAATATCATAAACTTTAAAATTGGACAAAATTAATCAAGTTAGTTTGTCCTTTTGTCTTCCGTGCTATTTGGTCATTGGGTCCTTTGTTTTTCACAACGTCCTCATGTCTAGCCATGCGATCATACCACGAGTCTTAATCAACTCACCTAATCACACATGTTGAGTCGTTGCACACACTTTGTCTTCGAGTAATGCACTATATTGTTTATGATCGTATAATAGGACCATGTATGCGTCGTTTTCCGTCGTAATAGGAATGAGTGGAGTTTTTCCCATCAGTTTTCAAAATTGTTTCTTACACTCTTCCTTTCCAATTCGAGTATTGAGTGAATACATTAAGTGAGTTCATCCTTACACATTACTTGTGTCTAAAATCACTAGGCAATAGTTGGAAGAATAAGGGGAATGTAATTCCTTACTTCTTTCCTTCCAATCAAAGCATCAACAACAAGAAACTTTTTTCCTCACTAGGCGGCAAGAAGTAACTCATAAACAGCCATGAAAACAAAGCACAATGCAAGCTTCTCACCAAGATTTTATGTTTTCTTCTTTTTTGTTTCAAACCCTACCCCTTAAAATGTCTAGCCTAGGTTCTCCTTATCCATGTGTCTATATGTTACATTTCTTACCTTCTTCATAAATGAGCATCTCTTTCTTACATTCAATCATGTGATAAGCAAAAAAAAAAAAAAAAAAAAAAAAAGGGAAAAAAAAGGGAAAAAAAAAAGTAGAAAAATCAATTGTCCAACCGAACACAAGATATACCAATGATTTGAGGTACCTTTGCAACCCATTCATTCCCCATTAACCACTCAATCACATATCCACTTCTTCATCAACCACTTTGAGCCTCGTCTAACAATTGACCATTTTTTATTAAACCCACATTCACTTAACCTTGGGATGGGAAGGTGTGCAATTTGTGTAACAGTCTAAAAGCAAGTTTAAATTAAAAAAAAAGAATAAGTAAATAAAAAAACAATGTCTAAAGGCAAGTGTTCCAATGTCTTCGATATGAACACGTCTCGAATTGCGTCCCTCATCGAGTGCTTGGTACCGTGCCTGAGAAACATGACTGCTAAGTGAGTGATGGAACGTATGATCCGAGATTTTCTACATTGATTCAAAAGAATAAAAAAAAGAAAAGAAATTCAAAACAAAAAAATATATGAAAAATAAAACTTGCAAAGTCCAATACATAATTGCATATCTTGGGGGGGGCTTCTCGGGTCTTGAGCCTTTTACCCCTTTCTTTTTTAAACCATCACCACATTACAACCCTAGAAAGACCTCTTTGAGGTGTACATACACTTGTGCAAAGTTCGGCTAGAGCTACGTTTGGCCTGATTCCTAATGGATACGTAGGCAACCTCACATCGAGGTGCGGCCACATTCACATTGATATTCATATCCATGCATGATCGAGTAAAAGAATATCCAATTCTTACCCCTACCCATTTAGAGCTAGACTTGGGGGCTTGAACCCACAACACATTAGCTTACCCAGCCTAAAGAGTCATAATCTTTGACTATTTTCACATATATTTCCATCACCATAACCCTTGCAGCCAGCCTTAGTATCACATTCACACACTTTGCTCACACATCCATATCCATATCATCATACCCTTAGTAACTCTTTATCGTGAAATCTTGTTTCCCCACTGTTCATGTTTCATCATCTTTCAAGACAACATTCATTAATAGAAACATTGTATACTTACTTAGCTTCCTGACCTGAGCAATGTTCATTGTTTCACGCATTATATAATGTGCTGAGCAAAATTTATATATTTTTTTAATCATACAAAGCATATCGTGCCTAGCTCCTTGACCTAAGCAACGTTCATAATCACTTCATCTATATACGTGCTTAGCTTCCAAACCTAAGTGACGTTCAAGATCGATTCTTTACACCATATATGATGCTTAGCTCTATGACCTAAGTTCATTCATCTATCATGTCACATGATGTAATTGTCCTTAGCCTCCTGGCCTAAGAACATGCATCATGCATACATTATTTTTAAGACAAGCAATTCAATCCATATGATTCATTTTGTCTTGCTCAAGGAGGAAGTTCAAAACTTCTTCCCTTTTTCATTATTTTCTTTTGGGGAAGTTAAAAAACTTTTTCAAAATTTTTATCGAGGAAAGTTCGAAAACAAAACTTTATTTTTCGGGTCTTTCTTTTTCAGGAGAAAGTCAGTACCTTCCACTCGTCTCATGACAAAAATGACGAAAATTTTTTGCCTTTGCATTTTCTGTTTCTTGTGTTTGCACACAAAAGCACACCATATACACACACAACTACAAGTAATACACATGTCATGTCATGTCAAGTCAAGCTTGGTCAAGTCAGTTGGTCAAGTCAATCATAGTCTATATGAGTCCCTTGGCAAATTTTATTTTGCAGGTCTCAATTACAGCCCATGTTCGGGGAAAAGCGGACCATCTACATCCCACGTTTGGGGATAAGCGAACCATTTACAACCCACGTTCGGGGACAAGATAACCATCTATAACCCACGTCCGGGGACAAGCGGACCATCTACGACCCACGTTCGGGGACAAGCGAACCATTTACATCCCACGTTCGGGGACAAGCAAACCATTTACAGCCCACATTCGGGGACAATTGAACCACCATCATTTCATGGCGCAAAGTTCTCGATACACAAAGACTTGCAATCTAGACAAGTTTTTCCTCAAGCATGGAAAATTGTCAGTCGTTGCCATCTCTCAAAGCGAAGAAGTCAGCGATTACATCATCTGTCGACTTTCCTCCAGCATGGAAAGTATATAACCTGGTGGGTTTCTTCAAGAATAGAAAACTGCTAAAATCATCTGTCGACTTTCCTCAAACATGGAAAGTATTATCGGTGTGTTTCTTCATGCATAGAATACCATCAATTCATATGTCAACTTTCCTCAAGCATGGAAAGTACCATTCGGTAGATTTCTTTAAGCATAGAAAGCTACCAAACTCATCCGTCGGCTTTCCTCAAGCATGGAAAGCATTTCAACAAACTTCATCCGATGGATTCCTTCAAGCATATGAAGCTACCAAACTCATTTGTCACCGATACGCTGGTGTCAGATAAGCATTCTATCCCTTTACTCTTTTATCTTTAGAAATTCTTAAATCATTCTCCATCCCTATCGACTACTTTGACTATTGTTTTTGAAACTGAGGTTTCTACAAACTTAGTCAAAGTGGGGGCTTCTGTGGACACCTAAAAATGTCTCCCCAAAACCAAACAAGATGATGAACAACCTTTCACCGCCATTATTGGTCGGGTTGAGTATTTAATCTTGGAGTGCTTAAATCAATATTTCCATTTCATAAACCAACCTAACTCCTATCCCATTTCCCCAAACCATAACTTATTTTCCTCTTTTAGTGCCTTTAAACCCAAAATAGTTCATTTCATGTCCTTTAAAATCATTCATTTCGTGTCCTTTTTGTAAAAACGTTTAGTCCAGTTTATTTTGGTCCATTATCTGGGTCCAATGATTAAATAGTTGGATGGGGATGGAAAAGAGCTTTCCAACGATAAATTATAAGCCCTAGTCCGAGTTATAACGAAAAAAGTTATGGCAAAAATATTAAACTGAGCCCAAACGGAACCTAAGCCCACCTTACCTACGACCCAATGATCATGTGGAGGGTCTAAATTATTTAATACCATTCCTAAACCAATTAGGATCAATTAGAAACTTCTATAATTTTCTAAAAGATCTTAATTATTTTTTTCGAAAAGATAAGATTAAAGAGTTTGAAATTGAATAAAACTTTTCTTTTTGAAAATCCTATTTTCTATTCGAATTGAAAAACGTTCAAAGATACACATATATTATTTTTTTGCCTCATATTTTTTATTCAAATCTTATATTTTTGGATAACCCTTGAAATTATCTTTCCAATGATATATTATAATATCAATTCCAAGCTATAACAGAAAAGATATGAATAAAATATCAAACACTATAAAAAACTGACACCGTCCCACTATTCCGGACATATCTTTTATTATACAAAATATTTAAATTTTATTCTAGTTGCGTTAGAAAGTAGATTTCAACAGATTTAAAACGATATATTATTTACCTTATTCCAATTACTGAATCAAAAGATATGATTAAAACAAAAAACGTAAAATCTGTTGTCTATCGCAATAGTTTATTTCGATTCGAATTCTTATCTTTTCTTAATTCTTCGACCCTTCTTTTTCCTTATAAATAGAGGTCATATCTCCCCTTTTTCGATCATCAACAAGCTTGATCATCAAATCATTCTCTTCTCCCTCTTTAGCCTAAACACTAGCCTCCCCATTCTTTCACTATTCCTTCCTTTAAGAACTTAAAAGAGTCCATACAATACTTGAAGTTCTATACTTTAACCAAGGCGTGATAGGTAGAATTAACTGAGGGTTTGGACCAAATCAACTCTACTTTTAATTTAATTTAATTTTCATTTGATTTATATTTTTATTGAAGTTACTAACAGTTTATTCATGATATAGCAATTCAAGGAAACGCGGAAAGTGAGTAGTTAATCACTTACCTACTCTTATTATTTTGTATTGCTAGTATCATGATTACGGTTATTACTATTATTATTTGATTTGTTTAACGCTATTATTGTTAAATTGTTTCCAATAATGATGTTTATTTTATTATATTTATTGTTCACCATATTGCATGTTAAAGGGAATATGTAATTGAAAATCACGCCTAATAAGATAATTTGGACAACTGGCTTAGGTTCCTTTTTAATCTTGTTATTTAATCAAGTGATCACGAAATAACATTTTTCTGCAAGTATTGGCGTATACAGAGTGATTTAGGATTGCAGAACGTCTTAAATCATTCTTCATCCCTATCGACTACTTTGACTATCGTTTTACAAACACAGTCAAAGTAGGGGCTTCTGTAGATACCTAAAAATGTCTCCCCGAAACCAAACCCGATGATGAACAATATTTAACCGCCATTATTGGTCGGGTTTAGTATTTAATCCCAAGAGTGCTTAAAATTCATATTCAATCAAATTCAGTTCACAAAATAGTTAACGGATCAGTCTTAATGTTTAGACATAGCATAGTTTAATTTTTATTTTGGCCCAAACCTTTTAATTCATTTCACGTTATTTTAGCCCAACTAATAAATAATAAACCTGAAATAGCTCGAAATTATGAATTGAATCAACACTTAAAAAGGCTGAACGTAATTAGTGTAAAGATGTATTTGGACGAAAAGGGAAGTAGAGTCTGCCGTGTCACGACAAATTGTGCCGCGTCACGAGAAATATTGTCATGCCACGACATATTCTCCCGTGACCCGGTGCTGATTCCGTGACATGGGAGAGCTCCATGTCTTTTCCGCGTAAACCCTTCACGCGTTTTTAACTTTCGTAGGTTTATTGTTTCCCGCGCTGCTCCAGAATGTCCCGCGTCACACAAGGTTTCCCCGTGTCACGACGTATTTTTTCGTGTCATGACATTATTTGTCGTGTTGCGGCAGTGTTTTTAGGGTTTTATCCGTTTTAGGGTTTCGTGTGTTCCCCACTACTACTTTTCACTATAAATACCCCCTCATTTTTGATGTACATGGCATCAATTAATTCTCTCTTCAATGCTCTAGCCTACCTTATTGTTTCAAAATTCCTTCCTTAAGCGCTCTCAGGAGTCCGTACTTTACTCGAGGTTCTGTCCTTAAACCAAGGCATGAAAGGTAGAACTGTTTGAGGGTTTGACCCCAAATCAAATCTATTTAATTTAATTTAATTATTGTTTTATTTATTTCCTCGAAGTTACTAACTCGTTTATTGTTTTATAGTTGCAAGCAAACAAAATTAAAGAAAGAATTATGTTCCTCTTATTTCTATTAATTTTCTAACGATTTATTATTGAATTGCTTCCAATATTAATGTTTATTCTATTATTTTTTATGATCACCATATTGCATGTTAAAGGGAATATGTAATTGAAAATCACGCCTAATAAGATAATTTAGACGATCGGTTTAGGTTCCTTTTTACTCTTGTTATTAATCGAAGTGATCACTAATATTTTAGAATTATGTGTTGCATTAATATTCAACCAATTTAGCATAATAATAGTTTGGAGTGAATTAAATATTTTGTTTGCATGCCTTTGAGATTGCATGAATCACTTTTCATCATAAGAATCGAGTAGAGGCCAATACGAGCGAATGTGACTCCATGACTCACTTTGTACCATCATCCCTGATCCTCCTTTTGTGGTTACGAACAATTTGGAGTTAATAATCTCATGGATTATGAATGTGGTGTAACCTTCACAGGTTAATCATAGTATCCTATCGTTGTCCCTTAATCGTGGTTGTCTTACATGATCCTTGAACGGTTTATAAGTTCTAAAAAAACTTGTTGGCGGCTCCCTACTTTCCTTGTCCCTAGTCGTTATCCTTAATCATATTTATTAATTTCCACTTCTTATGGGTGCCAACCATATTCACAACATGCTTTAACGTAGGCACACTTTGAACGACGCCTACAAGACCTATGATGGTACTGCCAACCCACAGACTACCTTTTGCCATACACCCACCTCATGTACTTACAAGGTTTGAATGATGCTGCATGGTGTCGTTGCTTCCCAGCAACCCTGAATAGCATAGCCCAACAGTGGTTTGGCAATCTTCCGGCTGGATGTATCAATAGCTTTAAGATGCTTGCGTTCTTGTTTGCTTTTAACTTCTTTATGAACATCCTTGCAAAGAAAACGAGCCTTAATCTAGGAAACGTGCAGCAGGGGGATAGAGAAGGGTTGCGCTCCTACGTCAAGAGGTTCAATCTGGTGAGAATTCAAATCCAAGGATTGTTAAACTAGGTAGCTAATACAGACTTTTTCAAGGGTTAGAAGGACGAGTTTACTTTGAATTTCAAACTCATCCACAAGAAAATCTTTATCCTCCAAGGAGCCCTAATGGAGGTGTAAGCCTTTTTACAGGAGACTAAACTCTGCTCCTCAAATAAGCAGTCGGACTCAAAAAAGTCTGACAGGCAGAAGGAGAGTTGGCTTGCTCAGCCGTCTCTAAAACTTGAAGAGAGCAAAAAGAAAAAAAAAAGATCTAGGCATTTGATAACTCCAATCAGCCGGCCCAACAGAATAAAAAGGAATGGAAACCGTACGTTTTAAGGTAAAAGTTCCACAAGGACATCTACTCCATCCTCATGGAGATAAAGGATCGGCTGACTCCTGAGAAGCCGACTCTAATGAAAGGTTCTGCTGAAAATCGACAAAAAAAACAGGCATTGCCATTATCATGAGGATGTCGGCCATGACACCAACGACTGCTTCAGCCTCAAGCGGACGCTTGATCGACTGGCCGACAAAGGAGCGTTGAAGTCCTATGTGAAGTCCAAAGTGACTTCCAAGGAGAATCCGAGGCATTCTAGCAAGAAGACTCCCTAGCCTACTGGTAGTTCCAAAACTGATGAGAAGCCGGTCTACACAATAGCAGACGGATTTGTCGGTGGTGGCCCGACCATGCGGGGCACCAAGGGTTCACTCTATTGAAGAGGGAGAGGCAACTTGCACATCTGCCTTCCTCGAAGTCATCATCACCAAAAAGGACAGAGGCAAAGTCCGTTAGCCGCATGATGACCATGTTGTCATAGAATGCAAAGTGGCAAACCAAAAGGTTGGTCGCATATTGATTGACAAAGGAAGCTTCTCAGACATCATCATCCACAAATATCTATCCAACCTCAAATACAGGCCAGAATGCATGATGGATGTCTCTCATTCCCTTGTTGGGTTTGGAGGAAGAGTTGTGCACCCAGTCGGACGGATAGATTTTCTTGTCCGCTTGGGAGAGAAAGGAAGCGGCCGGCACATGACCATCCGTGTTCAGGTGGTTGAAGAGATGATCGCCTACAATCTCATTCTTGGTCGACCAACTCTTAAAGAGTGCAAGGCCGTCATCATCCCTTCCCTTATGTTAGTCAAGTATGAGAAGGATGATGGAGCTGTTGGCTCCCTGAACGGGGACCAGAAGACGGCTCGAGAGTGTTACCTCTCGGACGTCAAGCCCGCGACAGCTACAGCCGGATAGGGCAAAGAGCCAATAGACCTTGATGAAATCAAGGATGACCATCCGACTCCACCAGCCGCCAAGAAAAGATAAACTGATTAGTTGGTGGTTGTTAAAAAAGAAAAGCAATAGCAATCACTGACTGGGGAACGGTCAGATGACCTTCGTCCCCAGCCGGCTGGAGAGCACATTGATATTCCTCTGGACGACAGTCGGCCAGATCAAACTGTTAAGATGGGGACGACTGCTTTTGCTAAGTTGGGTGCAAGCTTACACCATCTGCTGAAAGAATTCAAAGACATCTTTTCCTCTTAAGTGGAGGAGATGCCAGACATCAGCTCGCTGGATCTTAATGTCCACAAACTTGCTGCGGATCCTAAAAAGAAGCTTATTCGGCAAAATAAAAAACCATGACGAGGAGAGAAGTCTGGTGGAAGCTGTGGAAGTAAAAATGTTGTTCGAACCGTCTGTGTCAAGCGGACGAAAACAAGCCGCAGACGAGAATGTTCTTTTGAGGAAAAGTCAAAGATTCTATCAGATTCTCTCAAGTTCTTTTTCGTTAATATGCAAAAAAATGAGGGGCAATGATAATATTTAAATAGGGTGAATCCAAAGGCAACCCTGTAAATTACCTAGATGGGTGAATAGTAAAACTGACCACCCAATGCATATGGGAAAAATGTCACAGATGCCCCGTGACAAGCCACGTCATATTTGGTGAGGGGCAAATGTTTTGTGTAAAATTACCCAAGACATGTGGCTCTATCATAAGCTGATACGTGTCAGCCTCCGGGAGGCCCAAATGGATATCTCATTTAATGACAAGTGTTAGTCAAATAAAAGGGAGAAAAGGCTGCCATTTTGGCCCAAATCCCGAAAAAGTCGTATTACGGTGCAGCCCACCAAATTAGGTAAGAATGACCTAAGGAGGGGAAATTTTCCCAATGACTGTATAAATAGAGAGATTCCCCCCATTTATGGGTCAGATACATTTATTACAATATTCCTGACATTCTCTTACATCAGAGAAAAGTACCTTATCTCAGAATCCGAGAAGATATTACTTTACCTTTCTGCATTTTTTACACTCTCCAGCACGTACTAACTTGATCGTCGAAGGCGAAAGTCCAACCACCCAGAGTCTCTGCTATTTTGTAGGTACTGGCGCTACCCGACCAGTCTTCAAGTTGTAACTCTCCTGAAGGACTAAAACACCCAATACAATATACGCCTGCACCAGACAGAAAACATCAAATTCATGTAGTAGCGGATTACTTGACCAAGTGGGTGGAGGCGGAGGCGGTAAAAAACATCTAGACAAAGTATTTCATCACTTTCATTTGAAAGAACATCATCACCCGGTTTGGGGTACCTATGTCTATGGTTTTTGACAACGACCCCTCAGTTTAAGATGCCTCAGCTCAAGAATTGGTTGGGAGATCAAGGGATCCCACATTGCTTTGCATAAGTCGGTTGATCCAAAGAAAACGGCCAAGTTGAAACCTTTAAGAAATTTATCTCAGACGACATTAGAAAGAAAATTGAAAAGGGCGGTGGTTTTTGGGCAGAAGAATTAATTCATGTTCTATGGGCCATCTAGAAAACTGAAAAAGGGGCAACAGGTAAAACCTCATTTCTCATGGTTTATGGTGTTGAAGCCGTCTTTCCCATCGAGCATTATGAGCCGACACTACGAGTCATGCTATACGATGAAGAGGCGAATTGGGAGGCCATGCGGGTAGCATTGGACTCACTCCCAGAATGCAGGGGCAATGTTGCCTTTCGTCATGAGATTTACCGTCTGAGAATGACCCGTGCCTACAACAAAAGAGTGTACAAACGGCCCCTAAAAGTGGGTGACTTTGTGTTGCGTAAAATGGTGGAAACCGGTAGAGCCAATGAGTAGGAAAAGTTAACTCATTATTGTGAAGGTCCCTACCGGATCTATGAAGAAGTAAGAGAAGGCACCCACCATCTAGAAACTCCAGATGGTAGGCGACTTCCCAGAACTTGGTCGTTGAAACTAATCCTCCCTCGGTTAAACTAAATTTATAAACACTTAACCAACCTAAATACTAGTATAGAGGCAAGTCAAGGGTCGAACCCAAAGGAACGGTAATGTTCAAGCGCTCTCAATTATGCGCTTAAGCTAGGTTGAAGACAAAGATAAAGAGAGAACACTAACCAACTACGAAAGAAAGAAGCAAAACAAATAAAGCACTAGGCACGGGGATTAACAAGTAATCATGACAATTATAGCAATTCGGGAACAAGATGCAAATCAATGGTTGCAAAGACTAATGGTAAGAGCAACCAAAAGAGCTCGACAAACTATCTCCTAGAGGTCTAACTAGCTCCAACTACGAAATACACTAACTAGGAACGTCACAAATCAAACTCAATCGATAATTGCAAGCTACAAATCAATGGTCCATATCAATGTAGACTCACAATGCAATCTAGCATAATTCTCAAGGCCTATCGAATTACACACATGCACAATTTCCATTAATCACTTTAATCTCAACAATTAATCAACACAATCCATAAATTAAGCACAATCAAACAATCATACAAGTTTCACCCAATCCCTAGCCAAACAAGTACTCTAACATCATCATCTAATAAAAAAAAAAAACTAAAAAAAATCAAGAATCAACAATATATGAAGAACAACTACACTAATCAAGCATCAAACATTAAAATGAATCCAAACAAACTTGAATATTAAACAAAGTAATAAAATGAGATAGTGTTAGAAATGCTCATTGATAATAGAGAAGATCTTCAACACAATTGTCACCATTTAATTTTCAATCTCTCAATCACCATTGAAATTCCTCACTTTTCTCTCAAAAATCTACTCCCAACTAACCCTAAAACTAGAGAGAGAAGCTCTCAACTAAGCTAAAATTATGATCTAGATTCAATCTAAATCTTGTTAGAAAAATTGGGTTACAAATAGGTAGTAATAGAAGGCACGAAATGCAGACGAGCAAAACAGGGACCCTAAGGGGCGCGGTCGCGCCACTGTTTAGCTCAGCCGTGCCATTGTGCTGCGCGCCCGCGCACCCGCTCTCTTGTGGGTTTCTTCGGTTCTTCTTAAGGGTTTGTTAAGGTCTTAGAATGAGCGCACCGAATGATGATGATGGACACCAAGAGTGGTAGTCCCAATAAGCACATGATTGTGCTAGTGTGTACAAGGCTCGTTCTAAGGAAACACATGATAAACTTGTTGAGAAGAAAGATTTTTGTGTCGGTGATAAAGTTCTTCTCTACAAATGAAAAATAAAGTTGTTTCCCTGAAAGCTTATGTCAAGATGGAGCGGTCCCTATTTGGTCAAGAGTGTCTTTCCAAGTGGTGTTGTAGAGATTTCGATGATGGATTCTTCTTCTTCGTTTAAAGTCAATGGCTATCGCCTCAAGAAGTATTTTGATGGGTCTTTTCTTGGCCTTGCTCACTCTTTGCTTCTCCGACAACCACCTTGAGTGGGTGGTAATCATCACGCTAACGACGTTAAACAACAACACTTACGGGAGGCAACCGGGATTCTAAACCTCTCTTCACATTTCTTTTCTTTCTTTTATTTTTGTTGTTATTCTTTGTTTTTACTATTTTTCTTGTTTTTGTTTGTTTTGTTGGTTGTTTTCCATCATCAACTATGGATATAGGGTGAATAATGAGAAGAGTGCAAGAAGAAGAGTTTGTGATGCAGGGGAGAGGGCACCCCGCGGGCATGGAGAGGCCGCGGGGGTTCTGAGCTTCAAAATGACAAAATTTTCTAATTTCAACCAAGAACTCTTCGCTGTTGCCCCGCGAGCTACCCGCGGGCGCGGGCTGACGGGAGAGGCCGCGGGTCATTTCGAGAGGGCGCGACTCCTCGTTGAAGCAAAAATTAGGGAAAACTTTCAGTTTTAGCCGTAGGCTACCAGCGGGTGCGACAAATTTGGAGCGCCCGCGGAACCTTATTCAGGTAAAATAACCAAATCTTTCCAGGAACTTGCCGCGGGCTACCCGCGGGTTCCCTACGGGCGCGGCGAGCTGGGTTTATTTCACTCGGCTAATTTCTTTTTCTCTCTCCTCTCTTATTTTCCCATTCACTCATATTTTACACTCTTTCTCTCTCATCTATCCTTTCAAACCCTAACCCCCAATTCATAATTTTCACATCCAATTGCTTGATTTCACTCAAATTTTCACCTTAATATATTATATTTCTCCATTGTCATCAAGTTTGGAACATCTTTCTCCTGATTTTTCGGGAAAATTTGGGTTTTTGAAGCATTTTCAAGCTTGCTTGGTGCTTAGTCCGTTTTTGGTGTTCTAAAGCTTCATTGTGTCTACAACTTTGGTATAATCTTAATCCTTGCTCTATTTTTGTTGATTTTTATTAATTTTATGCATTAATTTTGGTATACCTTGGTTTAGAATGCATATGATGATTATGGATATTTGTTTGTTGATTTTGTAATTGTTTTGAGTGATTTGGGTTTCCTTTTAATATTGATTGTTAATTGTGTTGGTTGTTGTTTGTATTTTTGTTGTTTAAAACAAGTGCCTTGTAGAATTGGGGGTGTTGTGTAGTTGTATGGAGTATTGGTGGTGAAATTGGTGTTGAGAAGTTGTTGGTGGGATTTCCTTTGAGCTTTTTGGTGTTTTTGATTTGGTAATCATGGATTTGTTAAGAAAAGCCAAAAGTAGCAAGAAACGTTCCCATCAATCACCCGGCCAATCTTCTCATGGCCAATCTTCTCAAAGCCAACCTCCTAATCCCAATCCTTAAGATACTAACCCACCTCCACCTATTCGACCTCTCAAATTCTACAATCGGTCTAAATAAGCTCTCATATATAATAAAATGAAATCTCAAAAGTTTAGACCAACTCGGAATTACTATCGTGATGAAATGGTCAAGTTAGGATTTGAATCCGACCTTGAAATCCTCCTCCATAACCTTCATTTGACTGAGTTTATTTGAACTGCTCCTTGAACATACTTGAAACCCACCATCGAATTTTTCTCAACATTTAAATTTAATCGGGGGGGGGGGGGATTCAGATTATCTCATTTCATTCCAGCTGTTTAATGTCATACACACTTTAAACCTCTTTGAATTCAATGAAGCTCTCGGGTTCAACCCTCATAAAGATATTCATGAGCCACTCCTTTTAAACCCAGCCACTTACAGTGAGGTTGCTTGGTGGCGAACCATTGCTCATAAAAGAACTTTTGATTCCAAGAACTTAATTGCTAGTGAAATCATTCATCCGGCCCTTAGGATTCGTCATAGGGTCCTTGGTTATGCCGTATTCAACAAGCAAGATCTTGGTAAGCTTTCCAGAGAAGAGATCATGGTTTTTGGATGGCCACCAAATCGGATCTTGGGCCACGGGTTAATTTTGGATACATTTTCATGGAGTATTGCCGGAAGATTATTGGTAGGGTTAAAACCGGTGAAATTCATTGTGGAGGGATGGTGACAAGGTTGATAAATCGTTTCAAGCAAGACGGGTTCTTGAAGTCTTGCACTCCGGTTGGAGGGAGTGAAGACACGTTACTAAATTTGAAGCAACTTGGCACTCTTCGCTTGATAAATAGTACAAGGAACGCCGATATTTATTCTTGGCTAGTGTGAAATGAGCACCACTGCTTGCTCCCAAACCTGGTCGCCAGTTCTATTAACTGGGAGGCTAGGAGTTTTGATTCCTCCTAAGGATGCGGGGCAAGTTGTGGTGGATATGGAGGAGGATGAGGATGTCAATGATGTTGGTGATGGTGATCGTGA
This sequence comes from Chenopodium album, assembly GCF_948465745.1. Classification (NCBI taxonomy): domain Eukaryota; kingdom Viridiplantae; phylum Streptophyta; class Magnoliopsida; order Caryophyllales; family Amaranthaceae; genus Chenopodium; species Chenopodium album. The sequence continues at coordinate 38,515,045 of NC_137838.1, forward strand.
TGGTGAATAACAACAACAACAACAACAACAACATCAAGGTAGAAGACTGCATCGACAACATCAAGACTACCAACAAGATCCCTACCTTTGGGAAATGACGGCAATGCGAGAGCAAATGGAGCGCATGCAAAGTATGTTTGCCGGTAACCAAAACTTGTCATTTCAAACTAGTGCCTTATACGATGTTAGTGTACGTAGGGGGGAGGTCACTGCTTCGGTTAACTATCCTTATTAGCCGGCCCAACTAGGGCCCGTGCCATCTTGGGGTGGTGACAACCTCCCGACGTACCCTTATTGGAAAGAGGTCTTAAGCCCCAATGTGCCTAGGCGTGATTTCCCTAACGAGTCCGGTCATTATGACTACTGGGTTTGGGGGGGGGGTGACTATAGGGGTGATCCCAACTACCCCTATGTTCACCCCACTCACCCCGAGCTTTGCATCCAACCTAAGCCATATGACCAATTGTCCGCATCCCAACTTGACCTTTTTAAAGGTCATTATGGGTGGCCACCCGGTTACACCGGTGGTTGGGATCCTTATGGCCCCCCATCGGGTTTCTCTTATAACGGGGATGCAGATGATAGTGGTGTTGGGCCTAGTGGCCATTAGTCCCCCTTTGGGTTAGTTATTTATCCCTTTTCGATACCTCTCCTATAGTTGCCTTTGTATGAGGAGAGGTGTTGAAAAGGGTGTTTTAGGGTAGGTTTGGGGGAGGCACCTTGGACTTGTGGGATATGTTTGAAAAAGTTTTGGTCGGTTTTCTTGCTTTCCTTTTGGTAGTCTACTTGGTATGTTCTCTATTATATTGTCTTACCTTTGATGTTGTTGTTTTGGGATTTCTACCATTGATGATGATGATGTTTTTCTAGGTTTTTGTATATAGTTTTCTATTGAGTTTTCTTTTATTTGCTTTTGTTTGGAAGTTACTAACATTTTTCTTTGTATATAGTTCTTTTTTTTTCTTCTCACCGTGCTATATAGTCCTTTGGATTTCGACGATTCATAAGGTGCTCTTTCACCTTGATTATGTAGCATAGCTTTGGCGCCCGGTGAGATCTTTCTATATCTCTTCTCTGTCTTTTCTTGGATGCTTAGTTTAGGATTAGCTTAAGGATGAGTTGAATGGTTCTAGGATGTTTGCTTTGTAACACCTAGCGTGTTTGGGGTCATTGACGTTGTTGCTGAATGACCACTTGTTTAAAGATTGGGTATTACTTGTATTTGCCTGCATTCTTGTGCTTTTCTCTCTTTATTTTGATTTTTAGCTCTTTTCCTTCTTTCATATACATATAAAACATTTTTGAGGCTACTCTTTTTCTTTTTGCTTGTTTTGCTCTTTTCTTTGGACATTCTACAACTCGGAATTTCTCCTTTGCATGTAGCTTTCCTATGTTTAATTGGTGTGCATGTTTTGAGAATATTTGCGGTTGACTCTAGGATAGGGTATGCTAAGGTAGCGGTTTAGACCTTTTGGGGCCTTGAAGCTGGATTCCGTTGGGTTTGTGGTAAGACGGAGTTGCTTCCTTCGGTTGATTTGACGCCTTTAGTGAGTTTTTGCTACATCCATGTGAGGTTCATTATTTTTCAAGCCTTCAACATATATTTACATGAACGACATGGATCCATGACTATTGCGGACCTAATCTAGAATCTTGACTCATAATTCTCAAACTCGAGACCGAACCAACTAGGAAGGACAAAGGCATCTTTTCGGGGTGGTAATTTTTCATTTTTAGAATTTTTCTTTCATTTTAGTTCATTGGGTTTACATTTTCCTTCTTGCTAACCATTTGAGCCTTTTCCCTTCTTTTCAAGCCACATCTTTAGATCTTGAGCCTTTTGTTTCATTTTCGTTTCCATTATTGCTTTTTGTGAAGCAATTTATCATTATTGTTGGAGTTTGTGGTGAAGAAGTTTTGGTAATTGGTTCTCTTCAAAGCAAGTTTATGTTGTGATGTTTGTGTGAATAATGGCAAGTGAATAAAGTAAAAGCCGTCCAAGGTAAAACAAAAAGTAAGGACAATGCAATTGCAAATTTGTAAAAGCCGTCCTAAGATAAATAGGTATGGACAATTGCTTTGAAAGACATGAAAATACAAAAAAAAAAAAAAAATACAAAAAAAAAAAGTGAAAATGAGAAAATCCAAAAATATTTTGATGTAATTTTATTTCCCTTTTCAAGCATTGAGGACAAGGCTTCCTTTTAGCTTGGAGGAGAAGCCTTTACGCTTTTTGTATATGTGCTTGTGTATATAGCTTTGAATAAGCTTGGGGGTGTTAGTTTGTTTTTGTTTGGTGACTACTTGATTTTGATTCTAAGAAAGGGCCCGTTCTTTGCTTCACTTTTAGTTGTACCACCAAATTTTAAAAAGTTTAGCCTTCCCCTAACCTTTTACCCTTATATTACAACCTTTGGAGAAGTCCTTTCGACCTAGTGGTTGAGTCATATACAGAGGGAGGGAATTATAAGTTAAAGCCTAAGGAAAAGGGATGCAAGGTCAAGATGTCAAGAAACTCTCAAATTCTACTCTTCTTCCGGTTCCTTCGAGGAACCATAGGGACACTTACTAAGGGAAGATTTGAAACCATAGGTAGAACGCGGCTAGATTGGTTGGGATGAAAGTGGATTGCGTCTCTTTAGTTCTCTACGCTTAGCATACCTTATGTTTCAATCAACCATGATTATCTTGAAGCATGCATACCCATTCAATATAGAAAAGTTTTTATGCATTTGCATTTGTCCTTTTGTGAAAGTCCTTGTCAAGAGCTAATTGTTTGAATCTTTGTTTTACTTTCTTTTCTTTATAAATGATTTTGCCTCATTTTATTTCAAAAGAGTTGTGGGTTAAACTCTTAGGAAACCCTTACGAGACCTCACTCGTCCTCATAGGCGACTTTGGGGTATAAAGGGCTTGTTGTAGCAAAAAACAACCGTGATTCCTACGATAGTGAGTCTTAGTGTATATTCTTCTTCTCTCTCTTTTTATGCTTAAATAAACCCTCCTTATTCCTTTTTAGCCTTTGTTTTGCTCCGGACGAGCAAAAGTCTAGCTTGGGGGAATTTGATGAGTGTCATTTATGGCACTCATAGGGTAGTGTTTTAGGATATTTTCACTATATTTTTCATGCTTTTCTTTTATCATTTTGGTCATTTATTCTTTAGTTTCTCTATTTCTTCTTCCTTCGTGTTTTACTTTCCTTTATGTGCTTTTCTTCGTGTTTTCCTTTTATATTGCTCTTTTTCTCTTCTATTTTCTCTCTTTGGTCTCTTTTGTAGGTGCCTAAGGACTTAGCTTCGCAAAGGATTCAAAAGGAGCAAAAAGAGCTAAGCAAAGGAGTTTCAAGCCTCTTGGAGAGGGCTTGGAGCAGGCTCGGAGAGGGCGCTTCGCTTCTAGGGCCGCGGGCGCGGGTTATATACATAATTTTGGTGATTTTAAGCAGGAATCCTCCGCGCCCTGGCCGCGGTCTAGCCGCGGGCGCAAAGGATTTGGAGAGACCGCTCCGGAATAGAGAGACCGTGATCCCCTGCTTCATCTGGAACAGGGTATCTGCCGTGCCCTGAGCCTTGGGCGTTGGCGGCATTGCCGCGGGCGCGGGCTACAGTGCCCGCGGGCGCGGGTTTTATCCCAGATTGCCCGTGGAGTTAGTTATGGGTTGCGTACCCATTTCTGCGTGTCCGCGGGTTCTTCTTGGAGTGCGCGGCCGATCAGTTTTTCTTCTTTGTCCATAAATACTCTTTTAAATCCTTTTAAAGGCCAACTTTTTAGAGAATATTTCATCTGCTTAGTTTTTAGAGAGAGAAACTAGAGAGAAGTTAAAGAGAAAGTAGAGATTGTAATCTTTGGATTTGATTTGTAATGCAACAATTGTTTCTTCAATCATGTTTGAAATTCTTCTTCATATAAATCAAATTTGTGAGTTTTCTTTCCTTTGAATTTACTTCAATTGAAATTTTGTTTAAAGCTTGAATGTTTTGTTTGGATTTTGATTTAGATTTGAGAATTTGGTGATTGATTGTATTTACTTTTTATTTAGCTTGAGATGAATATGTTTGTGATTAAATTTTTTTTGGCTTTAATTTTCACCATGATTAGTGAGTAGATTAGTTGCTAGGGAGAAGGGGAAGCATGCTTGATTGATGATTTTTGCTAGTTGATGATCCTTGATTGATTGAATTGTTGCAATTAAATTGGCTGACATAGTTGCGCATGTAATTAATTTGACTAGGAGTGATCAACCTATAATATTAATCTAGATTGCATTGCAAATTTAAATGACACGAACAATTGATTTGGGAATTGATTTAATTGATTGAATTTGATTGTGATTCTCCTTGTTAGCCATTCATAGTGAACCCTATCTTGGTTTATAGGAGATAACCTTTGAATTTCTTTGATTGCAACTATTTTTTGTCCCGTGCTATGTTTGAATTAATTGGGTGATCTATCAATTAGCATGATTCTTAAGCTTGCATGTGGAACCTATATCCCTATTGTTTAGCAATTTGATTGAATTCCTTGATTTGTCTTGATTCTTGTTATCCTAGTTGCCATAATCAACCATTGATAATTCTTCGATTTAGCTTAACATTAGACTATAGCATAGCTTCGATTCATTCCTTTGGGTTCGACCCTTAGCTTGCCTCTATACTCGTATAAGGTTTGTTAAGCGTTTACAAATTTAGGTTGACCAAGGGAGAACTAGATGACGACCTAGTTCCAACCCTTGTCAATCTTGATGAGCTTTGGCTTACAAGATGTATTCAATTAAAAGAGGCCCTTCTTAGGCCCACAAAGAAAGGATATGATGATTTTACCAACACAGGAGGCAACTTGAAACTCCAAAAATATAATCCCATGTTCTTAACCTTAGAGAAAATCCATCTTTTTGGCAGCCCTTTTGAGCCTCGTCAATTGAGCCTTAGTTATTCAACCTACATTACTCCATACCTTGGGATGGGAATGGTGAAAAGATACAAATAGAAAATTGGGGGAACGAAGCATAAGAGGGGGACACAAAGTTAGTCTAAACCCAAAAGGAAAGATCAAATGCAAAAGAAAGAAAAATCGTTCTAAACCCAAAACAAAACTTGTCAAAAAAAAAAAAAGAGAGAAAAAAAAAACAAAAGATAGATGACAAGGAAAAGGCACCTAATGTAGGAGTTATCACACAAAGTATAAAGGTTTTAATTTGAGAAGCACCAAAACTAAGGAATTTTGGGAGTATATTGAAAGGAATGGTGTCCTTCAAACAAGTGTACTATTCCGTTAGTGGGTTAAGAATTATTAGAAAGCTACTATATTCAGTAAGGTCATGTGATCGAAATGCCTAGGTGGAGGTCCCTTCCGATCAGTAATATTAATGCATAATTAATACTACAACTTAATCTTGACTGAACCCTTCGGGTCACACCCTTAACAGTAAACGAACCGACTTGACGAATTAATTCGGAAGAAATTAATTTGTTGCCCGAGTATTAAATATTTAGACATCGGTAATTACAAAAAACTGATGAGAGTATTATTTCTAATTCAAGTCTTTCAAACAGTCAGGAATTCAAATCTTAATACACCCTAACAAGTGTAAATTCCTAGGATTTTAAATGGCCATGGGCATCTAAGGAAGGACCCCCTACGACGGGATCACCCTCATTACAAGGATCTTCATCATTACAACACATGAGCATTTTCATTAAATAGGGGAGTGGGGGCACAATCAATCATATGAGATTTGTCAACTTGAGCATGCACCTCATTCTCATGAACAAAAGGGAAAAATAGAATTGAAAACATTTGTCCTAGGTTCACTAATGGTATCATGTGACAGATCATGGGAAATCATGCTAACATTAAAAGAATCAAGAATTTCACATCAATATTAGAATCATGATTACCCTTATTATAAACAATCCTAGCAAACCAAACATAGACATCCCAAGCATCATCAATTGACAACGCTCTAAAATCACCATTATGCATGCTTTCAACTATGTCCCAAGTTTGCACATTCAAACCAAAATAAAAAATCTCACAAGCTTCCCAAAGATTACAACAAACAAAAATGAAAGACTCATTGTCATATTGAGAAAATGAAAGACATGCCATTTTTTTTCACAAAACAAACAAAAATCAAATAAAAAAGAAGTATATACAAAGACCTAGACTCAAGAAATAAAAAACACTCAAATATAGACACCGTTCCCCGGCAACGGCGCCATTTTGACGAGGGGGGAACTAGGTTGTTGAAACTAATCCTCTACCGGTCAAACTAAATTTATAAACACTTAACCAACCTAAATACTAATATAGAGGCAAGTCAAGGGTCGAACCCAGAGGAACGGTAATGTTCAAGCGCTCTCAATTATGCGCCTAAGCCAGGTCGAAGACAAAGATAAACAGAGAACACTAACCAACTACCAAATAAAGAAACCAAACAAATACAACACAAGGAACGAGGATCAACAAGTAATCATGACAATTGTAGCAATTCGGGAACAAGATGATAATCAATGGTTGCAAAGACTAATGGTAAGAGCAACCAAAAGAGCTCGACAAGCTATCTTCTAGAGGTCTAAGTAGCGCCAACTACGAGAGACACTAACTAGGAACGTCACAAATCAAACTCAATCAATAATTTAAAGCTACAAATCAATGGTTCGTATCAATGTAGACTTACAATGCAATCTAACATAATTCTCAAGGCCTATCAAATGACACACATGCAGATTATCCATTAATCACTTTAATCTCAACCCAATTAATCAACACAATCCACAAATTAAGCACAATCAATTAATAATACAAGTTTCACCCAATCCCTAGAAGAACATCTACTTTTACATCATTATCTAATCAACTAACAAATAAAGAAATTAAGAACCAACAATATCTGAAGAACAACTACACTAATCAAGCATCAAACATCAAAATCAATCCAAACAAACTTGAATATTAAACAAAGTAATGGAATGAGATATTGTTAGAAATGCTCATTGATGATAGAGAAGATGTTCAACATAATTGTCACCATTGAATCTTCAATCTCTCAATCACCATTGAAAATTCTTCACGTTCTCTCTCTATAATCTACTCCTAAACTAACCCTAAAACTAGAGAGAGAAGCTCTCAACTAAGCTAAAATTATGATCTAACTTCAATCTAAATCTTCTTACAAAAATCGGGTTACAAATAGGTATTTATAGGAGGCGCAAAATGAAGACGAGCAAAACAGGGACCCTGAGGGGCGCGACCGCGCCACTGTTTAGCTAGGCAGCGCCATTGTGCTGCGCGCCCACGCGCTTGTGGGTTTCTTTGGTTCTGCTCAAGGGTTCGTGCGTTCGTTAAGGTCTTCAAATGAGCGCACCGATTGATGATGATGGATGCCAAGAGTGCCAGTCCCAAAAAGCACTTGATAGTGGGTTCAACACCCCATCTTCATGAGAGCACAGCTTGAAAGCGCAAGAGCTAGAAATTGGAGAACCAACTTCCTTGCATCTTGAGCTTTTCTATTGCCATGAACTTGCTCCAAAAGTATCTTCCACCTTAGTAATACATCCATATCAAGACCCAAACCTCGTACAATACCTACAACCATGAAAAAAGAACAAATAAAGGAGAAAACACTAGAAAAACCATCAAAATGCACAAAACCACAAAATAAGATAGAAAAGGTAAAATAAAGAGCAAAAGCATAAAACTATGCATTTATTGAGAAGGAAAGCTATGAAAAGAAGGTAAAAACAACCTAAATGCTCACCAAATAGGTGCCATTTATGACACCTATTAGTTGATAACTGTAGACATCTAAAAATGTCTCCCCAAAACCAAACCCGATGATGAACAACCTTTCACCGCCACTATTGGTCGGGTTCAGTATTTAATCCCGAGAGTGCTTAAAAAATCGTATTTGATTAAATTCATATTTTTGAACAGTCCATGGATTAGTCTTAATGTTTGGTAAAAGCATAGTTTTAATTTCAGCCCAAACTTATTATTTAATTTTAGCTCAAACCTCTTTTATTTTATTATTTATTTTTGGCCCAAACCTTTTATTTATTTTATTAAAATATTTTCTTATTTTAGCCCAAATAATAATAAATCAGAAAAAGCCCGAAATTATCAATCGGCACTTAAAATGCCGAATGAAATTAGGGTTAAAAATGTATTTAGACGAAAAAGTGGGCTGGGAATTCCCGCGCCACGGCAGGTACCCACCGTGTCACGGGAATCCTTCCCGTCTGACGGTGGAATTTCCCGTGACACGGGAAATCTGCCGTAACACGGGACATTCCGTGTCTTTTCCGCGTAAACCCTTAACGCGTTTTCTTCTCCGTTTTCTGAAAATTTCCCGCGTCACACCAAAATTGCACCGTGTCACGGGAATGTTTCCCGTCTGACGGTGGGACTTCCCGTGTCACGGTACAGTTTGCCGTGTCACGAGATACTTTTTTAGGGTTTTTATCATTTTAGGGTTCCATGTGCTCCCTCAGCATATTTTCCCTATAAATACCCCCTCATTTCTGATGTACGGGGCATCAATTAACTCTCTGTTTTATTTTTCTCTCTTCTATGCTTTAGCCTAAACACTAGCCTACCCTTCTCATTTCAAAATTCCTTCTTCAAGTGCTCAAAGGAGTCCATACTTTACTCGTGGTTCCATCCTTAAGCCTAGGCGTGAAAGGTAGAACTGTTTGAGGGTTTGCCCCAAATCAACTCTACTTTATTTAATTTAATTTAATTATTGTTTTATTATTTCCTTGAAGTTACTAACTCGTTTATTATTTTGTAGTTGCAAACAAACAAAATCAAAGTAAGAATTATGTTCCTTTTATTTCTATTATTTTTCTAACAATTTTATATTGTTGGAATTATTGTTAAATTGCTTCCAATATTAATGTTATTCTATTGTTATTATTGATCACCGTATTGCATGTTTAAAGGGAATATGTAATTGAAAATCACGCCTAATAAGATAATTTGGACAACCGGTTTAGGATCCTTTTTAATCTTGTTATTAATTGAAGTGATCACCAATATTTTAGAATTATGTGTGCATTAATATTCAACAAACTTAGCTAAATAATAGTTTAGAGCGAATTGAATATTTTGTTTGTATGCATTTGAGATGATAGGAATGCTTTTCAATATAAGAATCGAGTAGAGGCCAATACGGGCGAATGTGACTCCATGACTCACTTCGTACCATCATCCCCGATCCTCCTTTCGTGGTTCCGAACCATATGGAGTTAGTAATCTCATGGATTATGAATGGGGTGTAACCTTCACGGGTCAATCGTTGTTGCTATCGTCGTCCCTTATCGTGGTTGCCTTTTCTGATCCGTGAACGGTTTACAAGTTCCTTAAAAACTTGTTGGCGGCTCCCTACTTTCCTTGTCCCTAATCGTGTCCATAATCGTATGTCAATTCCCACTTCCTATGAGTGCTAAGCATTTTCACAACATGCTTTTAACGTAGGCGCACTTCGAGCGACGCCTACAATTTGGCGACTCCATTGGGGAGGATTCTTGATTATTTATCGATTTGAGTGATCGGTATTTAATTACGATGAGTGGATGAGACTTGAAAGATTCTTGAAAAAATATTCATGTGATTAATTTGGCATTTTTGCATCTGCATAGACTTTTTAACGTCGCATTCAGGTCTGTCCCGTAGGAAAAATTGGATAACTTGGTTGCGCGCGAAGGAAAACAGGGCACCAGTTAGATCTTCTGACTGCCGTGCCATGGCAAAATCTGCCGTGTCATGGTACAGTGCACCGTGCACGGGAATTTTTGCCGTTTCACGGCAGTCCTAAAATCAGTCCGGTGGCTTATTTTTTTTCCTCACAGTCAACTTCCTTCGATTTTTCTGAAAAAACGTACGTGTTCTATATGCATCTTAGCCTCGGGGGATTTAAGCTCTATCAACCAAAAAACGCTCATGGCAATAAGGGTACATCCGAGTTATTAAATCCACCCAAACCATGGAGTCGAGTTCGTTTTCATCACGAACTCGCGGAGCCGCCCGTTGGCATACACCCTTAAGGGAGGCTGCCTTGCTAACGCGTCCAAACTCTTAACCATGGTACCCTTTTGACACCCAAAGCTTGACCAATAGTTGAACAAAGATCTTGACTCTAGGTTGCGAACTTTTTTTATATCATTGTGCCTAAATGCTATGTGGTTGTTTGGTGCTAACCTTCATGTGTTTACTCTTTTGTTTAACCCATGACCGAGGGTTTTTATTCTCACATAGTAATTAGTACGGACCTAAAATCGGTTAAAATTTGGAAAAATCACAAAATTGACCTGGAACTACGCACCATGTCACGGCGTGTTCTGCCGCGCCACGGTGAACAGTGTCGTGACACGGGGCTTTCTACCGTCTGACGATAGACTGCACCGTGTCATGAAAGTCAGCACCGTGGCACGGTGCCCAGGAAAAGTGACTTGTCAGTCTTTTTTTCGTTTTTTGTGCGTACGTATGTGGATGCTGTGTCCAGTTTGGAGTCATGTCTAGCTATACGGTCAAAACACGCGTCCATAACCTCACTTAATCACTCACATATCGTGTTCACACACTTTTTTCTTTAAGTCGTGCACTACTTTTTGACCGTATTTTAGGGAGGTCTTGTTTTTGTGTCGTTCTTTTTTTTTCGGAGTAAGTCGGATGGTATCCTCCCATATTTAAAAAAAAAATAAATAAACAAGTAGAATTTCAAAATTATAGATTTTTTTTATAAAAATTAAAAATAATAAAAAAAAATTCTTTTTTTTTTCTTTTTTTAATCCGGATGGGTTAAGGGTAAGCTTGGTCATTAAAGGTGTGTTTGTTTCGGTGTCACAGCACTTGGTCAAGGAGCAGGGGTAGATTGTTACGGTTCGAGTCAATAGCTCAACAACCTCTTATACCAAAGAGGCGTACAAGGAAACTACCTCAATCATCTCCAGAAGATCCATCTCCAGTCTATTTTCAACCAATGGCTACTAAGGAAGACATCGAGAACCTCAACAAGACAATTGAGAAGTTGTCCAACATGATGCAGACACTCACCACTAGAGTCACCACGGTAGAACAAGACAGCCAAAACAATGTCACTACTACTGCAATCGACAAGATTAAGGAACAGATGAGCAAGATTTCTGAAGAATTCACTTATGTGGAACAGCCTATCACCTCTTCGTCCATAAGAGACAAGCTTCCTGAGAAGTTTTCCACTGCTGACATTCCCAAGTTCAAGCCTACTGATAATCTGCTTTTCCATTTGAAGGTTTTTTCTGTAACTATGGCTCTTAAGGGAGTAGATGTGACACTCTTCCATACGGTGTTCCCTCTTTCCTTGGAGCATGCCTGTCAACAGTGGTTCTATTCTTTGGAATCCAAACATGTCGCGACTTGGGAGGATGTTGCTGAAAGCTTTATGAATCGTTACAAGTGTAACATTCATGCCAAGACTTCTGAACGTGAACTCTCCATTCTCAAACAGAAAGAGAATGAAGGCTTCACCACTTACTTAAGTAGGTGGAGGGAAACAACTGCGCTCCTGGTGGATCCCCCCAAGGAGAAAGAAATGGTTCGCTTGTTCATTGCCAATCTGACTCATAAGTACAAGCAACACTTGAAGTTTCTGCCTCTGAGTACCTTTGAAGTTGTATACGATATTGGAATCAATATCGAGGACGAACTAATGAAGTCTGTTGGTAGCAACAATAATAACAGCACTTGGAAAAACAAGAAGAACGACGCTCCTTCTTCTTCGTCTTCTAAGCCTAATAATGCTACCAACAATATCAATATCAATGATGTGCTGGCCCTTAATGCTCCTCCTCAAAGATTCCAAAGTCAAAGGAAGGTTTACACGCCTTTGGGAATGACTTATGATGCTGCTTATGACCGTTTGCATGGTCAAGGACTGATTATGCCAATCGGACCATTTCCAGAACCTCGACCAGAGAATAGGACCGCTAGCTATGACCCCAATGCTTATTGCAAGTTTCATCAAGGCAAGGGTCATAATACTAAGAAGTGCTGGAGGTTGAAGGATGCAATCCAAGACCTAATTGATGCTAATCAACGTCCTGTCCCTCCAGGGGGCAAGAAGCCTAACATTCAAACAGGTCCTCTTTCTGATGCTTTGGCTATCACGGGAGATGAAGTCTCCTTTGATCCGTCAATACTCATTCAACCCGTGAATGAACCTCTGCCAGAAGTTGTATTTATCTCGAGTTCTGAAGAAGTGAATGGAATTTGGGATAGTGACGATGAAGACGTCTATCTCAAGGATATAGCCTGCTCATCTCTTGGCACAAGTGAAGATGTTTGGGGGGACTTTGAGGTCAAGGTTCTCACCAGAAGTGGACGGTTGCAACAACCTAATCCCCCTCCACCTCCACCACAATCACATCCGATAGTTGATCCCATCGACCCTGTGAACAGCGATGTGGTCAAACAATTGCAAAAGACCAAGGTGGAGAAGAATGTATGGAAGCTTTTGGCCACTTCCCACGAGCATCGAAAGGCTGTGATGAATGCTCTGGTGAAAATAGGAGTTGATGATGACATGACTCCTCAAGGACTGGTCAACTTTCTTATTGCTGAATTGCCAAGTACTAAATATGATTTCGTTTTCTGACAAGGATCTTCCCCCGGAAGGGGATCAACATAATGAGGCCTTACACCTCACTGTGGTGTGTAGGCAGATGAATGTTCCTATGAGCCTGGTTGATAATGGCTCTGCAATCAATGTGTGCCCACTCCGTACTGCAAAGAAGTTGGGCATAAAGAATGAAGAACGGACTCCCTCCACTCAAGGTATTCGCGCTTATGATAATACTCGCTGTCAAGCCGTGGGTACTATCATACTGAACATAATTACTGGGGCCATTGAACGTCGCACTAAATTTCAGGTGGTGGACATTAAGGCCTCTTTCAATATGTTGTTAGGACGCCCTTGACTTCATGAGCTAAAGGCAATTCCATCATCGCTGCACCAGAAAGTGAAAGCCATAGTTGGAGGGGTTCCTATTACTATTGATGCTTCTCCTATGCGCATTCAAGTTATCGACACTCCTATCGTCCATGTCGAACATGACGAAGAATATGAAGATCTTTGGGGGTTTTCACTAGATGATGTTCTCGTGATTGAAGAGGAGGAAAAGTGCCATCTCGACTTCGATCCCTATTCAAACACCAATATCAATGCCATTCTGAAGAAGCAAGGTCATTTCCCTGGAATGACCCTCGGACTCAAAAAGAAAATGGCTGAATCTTGGGGCCATCCTGGTGCACTCAAGAAGGATACTTTTGGCTTGGGATTCAAGCCAACAAAAGAGGATGCGAAACAATCTCTATTGAAGATGAAGGCTCGCAATAATGCTCGAATCACGAAGACAGAAATGGCCATGGATCCATATCCATTCACCCTCAATGGCCAGTACATCAAAGAAGGGGAAGACTTCCCATGCTATGAATTCCCCGAGCCATTCGTCCACGATGGGATCCGTGAACCAGGATTCGAGATGTTCCTTGATTGTGACTTTGTTGATGAAGACGAAGAGCTCTTCACAACCGATAAGCCAACTAGCCCGAGTTCTGATAATCTAGGCATCAACTTGCTTTTTGGAATGGAAAAGAATGAGTCTAAGCCCGTCTGCAATGATAACTCCGAACTCGTTCAAGCTGTCATAGAAAACAAGGATTTTGACCCCTCCGAGTTAATCGTCAAAGCTGATAACATTTCAAGGGGATGGTGCAAGACATTGAGGATCACTACGCCAAGTGGAGAGAAATTGGAAATAACCGCTGGCGAAGGTCCTATGTTTGATGAGTCCGAGTCATCTGGGTCCGAGTCCGAGTCTGAGTCTAAGTCTGTAGACGAGTCCTTAGAGTCAGAGGCCGATCCTCTTTCTGCTATAGAGTTCAACCCTGAGTCTCTTGTTGAGTCCTCTCTTTCTAGTCCAAATAATTCCGGTGAGGTCGCAGCCGACCTTGCCCCTCTTGATGTATTAGCCAATGAATTCAATAAAATGAGTACCTTTGCTTACGATGCGTGTCATTCCCCTAGCCCTGATCAATATTGCTTTGCTAATGATTAAAATGACAAAGAAATAATAAAAGCAATGAAAGAACACGAAAATAAAACAGCAGTTATCGAAGATACAGAAACAGTTAACATTTCCAATGATACGACTGTTAAAGAAGTAAAAATTGGATTAACACTAAGTCAAGATGAACGCAAAGAGCAAATTAACTTGCTTAGTGAATTTGTTGATGTATTTGCTTGGTCATACCAAGATATGCCAGGAATTGACAGGGATATAGCTCAGCATACGATACCACTCATCCCGGGTATGAAGCCTGTCAAACAAAAGCTGCGCCGTATGAAACCGGATGTGGCTCTCAAAATCAAAGAAGAAATCAGGAAGCAGTTGGCCGCAGGTTTCATCAGAGTATCCAAGTATCCAGAATGGATAGCAAATGTGGTTCCAGTTCAAAAGAAGGATGGAAGGGTCAGAATGTGTGTTGATTACAGGGATCTCAATAAAGCAAGCCCAAAAGATGGGTTCCCTCTACCTCACATTGACATTCTGGTCGATAACACAACAAATCATGCACTCCTATCATTCATGGACGGTTACGCTGGATATAATCAAGTATTGATGGCTGAAGAAGATATGGAGAAAACCACATTCATCACACAATGGGGTACATATTGCTATACGGTAATGCCATTCGGGTTGAAAAACGCGGGTGCCACCTACCAAAGAGCAGCTACAGCATTTTTACATGACATGATGCACAAAGAGGTGGAGGTCTATGTCGATGATAGGATCGTTAAGTCTAAAGATCGCCCAGGCCATATTATTGCACTTCGCAAGTTCTTTGAAAGACTTCGCAAGTACAACATGAGATTAAATCCAGCAAAATGTGCATTCGGAGTCACGTCAGGCAAATTACTTGGATACGTGATCAGTTCTCGAGGGATTGAAATAGATCCTACAAAAGTAAAGGCGATCATGGCCATGCCACCGCCTAAGAATGAGAAAGAGATTCGAGGTTTCATTGGAAGGCTGCAATATATAAGTAGGTTCATATCAAAGCTCACAGCGATATGTGAACCTATATTCAAGAAGCTCAAGAAAAATGTCCCAGTCACATGGGATGACGATTGCCAAAAAGCTTTCGACAAAATCAAAGAGTACTTGGCAAACCCACCCGTGCTAGCGCCAGCAATACCTGACTTTCCTCTTCGACTCTACCTTACGGTCACAAGAGAAACGATGGGGGCAATGCTAGCACAAGAGATCGAAATCAAAGAGAATGCAATGTACTACTTGAGTAAGAAGCTTCAAGGATATGGGACGCGATACACACCACTTGAAAAGTTGTGTCTCGCACTTGTGTGGGCCGCACAGAAACTAAGACATTACATGCTCACTCATACGGTGCATGTCGTGTCCAAGATGGATCCTCTCAAATACTTGTTCGAAAAAGCGACACTCAATAGCAGATTATCAAGGTGGATAGTCAATCTTGCTCAGTTTGACTTGAGATTTGTACCACAAAAAGCCATCAAAGGTTCTACGGTTTCTGATTTCTTAGCAGACTTTCCACTAGAAGAACTTGAGAAAGAAGAAGATGAGTACGATTTCCCTGACGAAGATTTACTCATGACCAAAGATGATAGCTGGACGCTCTATATCGATGGAGCTTCAAACCAAAAAGGATTTGGTGTAGGAGTCTTGCTTGTATCACCCAATGAAGAGCACATCCCAATTTCCATGAAGCTCGACTTTGATGTCACCAACAATGCCGAAGAATACGAAGCATGCATTTTGGGGTTAGAAACAGTTGTCGCCTTGGGAATTAAGAAACTCAGAATCTACGGTGATTCTTCACTAATCATTAACCAAATCGCTAAGAGATGGAAAGTGAGAAGTGAAAGTCTCGCTACGTATCAAGCTCATTTAGAATTTCTCACGGAGCAACTAGATGAAGTGGAATATACGTAGTTGCCAAGAGAAGAAAACCAATTCGCCGACGCACTAGCTAAAATCTTGGTAATAATATTCCTGCAGGGTAGGCATGGCAATAAGATTTCTAGCAGGAAATCCAAAGATTGCACCGAATTCCTCCGGCAGGGGACAGATTTCATTATAATCAAATTTAAAACAGTGTGTTTCTGGACTCCAATAATCTAATGCTGCCCTAAGAAAATCATGTTCAATAGCTACATGTCGCAGGGCTAGAAAACCCCTGACATGAAATAATTCTAACTCTCTTTTGTTAGCATTGGTCAAAGAATAAGACCAGTCGCGCAATGTATTATCAAAATTCTGAGACATGATTATTGAAATATGAAATTCTAATTATTTTGTGTTTCTTAATTATGCATATCATGAATATACTGGTCCTATTTTATAGCAAAAGCGCTCGAAACTGCTCAGAAATTATCTTTTCATACGCGTAAACCACACCGCCGCGGAATACGCGTACCGTGACACGGGAAATCCCACCGTGTCACGGGAACTTTTGCCGCGACACGACGGTTGTTGCCGTGACACGGTGTACAGGGCCATGTCACGGCACCCCACGCGTTTTCTTTTTTCATCCTTTCCCGTATCTATCCGGATTTTTTTTAGTATTTTATCTTCACCGTTTATTTTTCAGTTTTCTGAGAGTTTTATTTCTAATAAAATTCTCAACTTTTTTATTTTTATTTTCTTTATTTTTATTATTATTATCTTTATTTTATTTATTTATTTATTCATCACTTTAATATTTTATTTTTTTTATTTTTCTCTTTATCATTTTATTTACTTATTCTATTTATTTTTACTTGTCTTTTTATTTCTTTTTCTTTTGGGGAAGGTCGGTACCCTCCATTACTCCACTTACGTTTTTGTCGCGTCATTAATAAATACACGATCACACACAATGAGTCTCAAGCACACACTAACACACACTAATAAATGCATAAACTGTGAATAATGTACAAAATGAGTCATAATAAATAAACAGCGTCAAGTGTCATCATAGTATTTACAAATAAAAACCCTCGATCAAAAGTCTCTAGAACCAGAATCAGTATCATCTCCACCTTGTGAATACGGGAACGGTGAGCCAAAGAGTCCCGCCATCATCCGAGTACGGGGAGTAGTGTCCCTACTAGTCCCTGTGACTCCAGCAGTAGTCAAACTCAAGGCAAGACCCGTCCAACTGGCAAACGGTGTAGACTGACTCAAAGACACGGGAATCGTCGGTGAAGGCATCGTCCCATACATCGGAAATGAGAACAAGCCCGACATCGGTGGAGGAATCCTAGGCGATGGAGCTGAAAATAAACCAGGATCCACGGGAGACAAAACAGACCCAAACTCAGGCTGTGAGACTTCCGCTGCCCCTAACTCTGACCCGGAAAGCGCTGGGAAGACTGAGGCTGGTGCCACTGAGCCTCCTGAAACGGCTGAGTAATCTGAGGCTCTCACTGAGAATGAGAACGCCGGTGAATCTCAGGAGATCGTCTACCACGACCAAGCTCCTCCTCGTCCGAGCCTCTATGCCTCGAGCGCGAGCGGGACCTCCGTTGCTCCTGAAAGATACAAAATCAAAAGGTGTCAACAATGCAAAATAAAACAAATGGTAGAAGTGAAAATAAATGAATGATACCTCAAGAACATCGCTAGAACTGCTCCGACAACTCGCACCACGTTGAAGCTTGATGATGCAGTACTTCAGGGCGTCAACCAGCTTAATGAATCCCATCATCTCCGGGCGGTTAGGTTGAGGATAAAACAAAGAAAAATCAGTAACAAGCGGCGATAAAAGGATGAATAATGCATCAAAAAAACTTACCGGCTCAAAGACCTCGGGCAGAGACTCCTGCGCCTGTCTATAACCCTCTGGCGCGTCAGCAATATAGTCCTCGGTAATACCAATCGGCCCCGGGTAGCGGATAGAATGAGGCGGAATCTCGATCCTCCCCACAGGGCGAACAATCGTCTGAAAATATGATCGAATAATCAAGTTATTCGACTATTTAAACAGAAACTAGTAACAAAGATCCTCAAAAGAAATCATACCTCAGGAAGACGAGGTGGAGGAGCCAGAGAGGGAAGCAAGTCCTGCGCATAATCACCTTCCATGTGCACAAGCTCATGCCAAGGAAAAGTGTAGCGCTCTCCCATGTTTATCTACTCCCTAATCAAACGCGAGTCCAGCATCGACTCTGGTGGAGATAAAGGCACCACAAAGTGATCGCCGCTATGCTGACGAACGACAGGCTCCCTCAAATACCAGACAAAGCGTCTAGTACCAACCAAAATGGTGCGGTGCGCTGAAAGACGCAAGGCCTTAGGAAGATCAGTCATCCTGGCCCAAGGACGATATTGGACATCAATGGCAACCTGAAAACCATAAAAAGTTGGCATGAAACACCGGAAACAACGTTAGAGGGAAAATAACAGGCAACAAAACTCCACCCGTAGCAGCCAACGCAGCGCAGGGACAGACTCCACCCGTGACTCTCCTCGGTCACGCCAGTTGGCCCCGACAGGGAAATCATGAACCGCTCCACAACGCCGGCGAGGAGCCAAGCCTTGGAAGTACTCGTAGAACCATAGCTGCAATGAAAAGTAATCTTTGAGCACATGAGTCGAACAAATTAAAGTGAAACAAGAAGAAGAAAAGATCATCACCTCTACGACTCTCCACAGACCATAGATAGTGATGGGAGACTCGTCGTTCAGCTGCCGACAGCCATGACGTAGCGATAAGAGAAGGTCGGCGTATCCGAGGCTGGCCCAGATATAGGATCCTATCTCATGGATCCTGACCAAAGAAGGGAGGTAACAAAGGAGTACGCGTGAACTCCTATCAGGAGAAAGAGTCATAGAGATCAGAATCAGAATGAAGATCCGCACTCGCTGCTCAACCGATGTCTCCTCCATGTCGAAGCCACGAGCTAGAATTGAAGCCAGCTCCGATAGCCCGCTCCTAGGACCACCTCGAGACACTGGCCGGGTCCTGATATGCTGAACGATCGGACCTAACAAATCGGCTGCCTCAGCTGATCCCCAAGACAAATCAGACATTTGAGCTACGGCCCGGTCAGTGAAGCGCAGCCCGCTAATCATACTGAAGTCCAGAGGAGTCACTGTCATCTCCCCCCAAGCAAAATGAAAAGTGTTGGTAGTATCCCAAAAATACTCCAACAATGCGCGAACGACCGTCGCGCCGCAACCCCGGGGGCTGCAAAACCCTACGACTGCCGTATAGAAATATACTAAACTAGTCGATTCCTATAGGGCGTTCATAGCAGGATCCCTCGTAACGATCTGGTGAAGTCGAGGAATCATATCTCCAACTCCAGAACCGTGGTGGCAAAGCGTGCCGTAAACTATGCCGGAGAGTGGGCGATGAGAAACATGGTTTTCACGGCAGAAAACCAATTGGTCTGGAGTCCACAGAGGTGGAACCCACCTACCTCTACTCGTAGAAGCCCGGGGCTCCGACTCTAAGGCATCGTCGTCCATACCCTCAGGAATAGTGGGAGTGTCCTCCCGAAAAGCCTAACGCCGGCCGTGGGTGGAAAGATCGCGATCCCGTCGCCTAGGCATGCTATTATAAATAAAGATCTAAATGTTTAGCATCATTTCCTAAGACATTTAATTCAAGTTGCATTTTTATAAAAAAATCTAAATGCTTAGAATGATTTGCTAAGTTATTTAGTTATTTATCGCATTATACGCTAAATTTTTACCTCAAGGCTAAAAATTGGCAAAATTATGGTATTTAGTTTCTCCATGACAAACTAATACTACAGTTCTCCTAGCCGCATGATACTATGTTCTCCATGACAATATAGTACATACACGAAATATGTTTTGAAATTGAACAAAAACAATAAATCAACACATCATGACATATTTTACAAGATCTACCACCAATATTTCACCATTTCAAGTGCAAAGAAGTAACATGAACAACAAGAACATCATTTCACAAAAAAGTAGTAACCAAAATGGCGATTTGCTCAATTCTCCATCAAATCATGCAATTTTTGTCTCAAATTTCTCACAAACACACATATATACATATACAAGTAAATTCATGGCAAGAATTGCAACATAAAACCTCAAAATCAAAAATCCCCAAATTGATTTTTTTCAAGGTTTTTACATGAAATTACTTATTTGAAGCAAATTCGAGACAAAAATCAAAGGAAACTTACATGGATCATTGTAGAGAATCGAAAATGAGAAAAGTAGCAAGAAATTAGAGCAGAATTGGTGAGGATTTGAGCTCCAAAAGCTCGAAAAAACCTCGGAGATCAGCGCAGCCGCCGTGACACGGTCGAGCTACGCCGCGGCTCGGTGGAAGGGTGACGTGTCACGGGGATTAAGTCCCGTGTCACGGCAATAACAAAGGTCGCCGGAGCTCCGATGCGCAGCAACAGCAGAAACAAACAACAGCAAGTTTCAGCAAAAAAAAAGGGGGGGGGGGGGGGAAGCAGAACCGCCGTGACACGGTAGTTTATGCCGGCCGACGGTAGAAGCTCCGAGCACCGGTGAGTATGTGCCGAGACACGACAATCCGAGCAAAAAGATTTTTCTTTGGGTGAAAACCGGACAAGAATGAGGAATGGTGGATGAGCAAAATGGGAGAAATGGTTGATATTTAAAACCAAAAAAAAATCCCGTGCAACGGACCCCGTTCCCACGTAACGGTCATATATTGTGTGGTGCACATGCTTTGACTGGTCAAATATGCCGGTTGGCCGATTTTTCAGCCAGCAAATTTTCTCGCGCCACGAGAATTTGTTCCGCGTGACGGGACCCCCCTGCCGCGTCACTAGAAACTGCTCCGCTTGACGGGGACCCGTGCCGTGTCACGGGAATCTTTTTCGTGACACGGTGGCTTTGTGTCTGCCCTACACAGTTATTTGCGAATATTCCTGACATTTTGACTAAAATTGCACGATTTTTCGCGTAAATTGGACAGTTATTTTTCACTGGAATTACGCGGAAAATTCTAACTGATACTTAAAGGGGACTAAAATTACCATTTTACCCCTAACAAGCATCAAAGTCTATTTTTTGGCATTTTAAACACCTAATATGGTCGGATAATCGATTTGAAGGTGTGAATCATCTGCGGCCCACGTTCGGGGATAATCGAACCATCATATACTTGCAAATTTCAGCAATCTTCGGCTTTCCTCAAGCATGGAAAGCGTTATCGATGGATTTTTCTTCAAGTATAGAAAACCGCCAAGTTGGCTTTCCTCAGGCATGGAAAGCATTATTGGTGGATTTTTCTTCAAGTATAGAAAACCGCCAAGTCGGTTTTTCCTCAAGTATGGAAAGCGTTATCGATAGATTTTTCTTCAAGTATAGAAAACCGCCAAATTCCTTTGTCGGCTTTCCTCAAGCATGGAAGGCATTATCGGTGGATTTCTTCAAGCATAGAATGACACCAAATTCATACGTCGACGTTCCTCAGGCATGGAAAGTATTATCCGGTAGGTTTCTTCAGGCTTAGAAAACTACCAAATTCCTCAGTCGGCTTTCCTCAGGCATGGAAAGCATTTCAACATACGTCATCCAGTTGATTCCTTCAAGCATAGGAAGCTGCCAAACTCATTTGTCACCGATACACTGGTGCCAGATATGTATTCTATCCTGTTACCCTTTTATCTGTAGAACTAACATTTTTCTGCAGGTATCGGCGTATACAGAATGATTTAGGATCGCAGAACGTCTTAAATCATTCTCCGTCCCTATTGGCTACTTTGACTATCGTTTTCAAAACAGACGTTCCTACAAACTCAGTCAAAGTGGGGGCTTCTGTAGACATCTAAAAATGTCTCCCCAAAACCAAACCCGATGATGAATAACCTTTCACCGCCACTATTGGTCGGGTTCAGTATTTAATCCCGAGAATGCTTAAAAAATCGTATTTGATTAAATTCATATTTTTGAACAGTCCATGGATTAGTCTTAATGTTTGGTAAAAGCATAGTTTTAATTTCAGCCCAAACTTATTATTTAATTTTAGCCCAAACCTCTTTTATTTTATTATTTATTTTTGGCCCAAACCTTTTATTTATTTTATTAAAATATTTTCTTATTTTAGCCCAAATAATAATAAATTAGAAAAAGCCCGAAATTATCAATCTGCACTTAAAATGCCGAATGAAATTAGGGTTAAAAATGTATTTAGACGGAAAAGTGGGCTGGGAATTCCCGCGCCACGGAAGGTACCCACCGTGTCACGGGAATCCTTCCCGTCTGACGGTGGAATTTCCCGTGACACGGGAAATCTACCGTAACACGGGACATTCCATGTCTTTTCCGCGTAAACCCTTAACGCGTTTTCTTCTCCGTTTTCTGAAAATTTTCCGCGTCACACCAAAATTGCACCGTGTCACAGGATACTTTTTTAGGGGTTTTATCATTTTAGGGTTCCGTGTGCTCCCTCAGCACATTTTCCCTATAAATACCCTCTCATTTCTAATGTACGGGGCATCAATTAACTCTCTAGTTTATTTTTCTCTCTTCGATGCTTTAGCCTAAACACTAGCCTACCCTTCTCATTTTAAAATTCCTTTTTCAAGTGCTCAAAGTCCATACTTTACTCGTGGTTCCATCCTTAAGCCAAGGTGTGAAAGGTAGAACTGTTTGAGGGTTTGGCCCCAAATCAACTCTACTTTATTTAATTTCATTATTGTTTTATTATTTCCTTGAAGTTACTAACTCGTTTATTATTTTGTAGTTGCAAACAAACAGAATCAAAGTAAGAATTAATTATGTTTCTTTTATTTCTATTATTTTTCTAACGATTTTATATTGTTGGAATTATTGTTAAATTGCTTCCAATATTAATGTTATTCTATTATTATTATTGATCACCGTATTGCATGTTTAAAGGGAATATGTAATTGAAAATCACGCCTAATAAGATAATTTGGACAACCGGTTTAGGATCCTTTTTAATCTTGTTATTAATTGAAGTGATCACCAATATTTTAGAATTATGTGTGCATTAATATTCAACCAATTTAGCTAAATAATAGTTTGGAGCGAATTGAATATTTTGTTTGTATGCCTTTGAGATCACAGGAATGCTTTTCAATATAAGAATCGAGTAGAGGCCAATACGGGCGAATGTGATTCCATGACTCACTTCGTTCCATCATCCCCGATCCTACTTTCGTGGTTCCGAACCATATGGAGTTAGTAATCTCATGGATTATGAATGGGGTGTAACCTTCATGGGTCAATCGTTGTTGCCTATCGTTGTCCCTTATCGTGGTTGCCTTTTGTAATCCGTGAACGGTTTACAAGTTCCTTAAAAACTTGTTGGCGGCTCCCTACTTTCCTTGTCCCTAATCGTGTCCCTAATCGTATGTCAATTCCCACTTCCTATGAGTGACAAGCATATTCACAACATGCTTTTAACGTAGGCGCACTTCGAGCGACGCCTACAATAACCTCATCAGCATACTGATATACCAAGGCCCAAATACCGTACTCCTTCCCCAGGTGTATAGCCTCCGATGCTATCTTCTTATAGACAGTGTAGTCGGACTCGTTCTCTTCTACGATCCGGTCCTGCTCCGCTTCAAGTGTTACCTTGAAGTTTGCTTGGGCCTGGGCCATCTCATTCTTTAGGCTGTTGACGTATGCTCGAAGATTAGTGTTCTTCTTGTCAACTTTCTCAAGAGTTAGAGGTTCCCTTAATCATGTTTAAGCGTAGCCTTGATGTCAAAAGCTTTTTTCTTAGCGATCTTCATATTAGCCATCAAACATCTGATGTTTTCGCCTGCATTACTTCGAATGCTTTAGTCACAAGATCATTTATTATAGTTTGGTATTGAGCAACGTCTGCGGAGTCTTTAGCAGCTTTATTAGCTCGTTTTACCTCGTTCTGCTTGCGGGTCCATGGTCTCTTTAACTCATCAACCCTTAACAAAGCATGTGTACACAAACGGGGTGTTAGGGACACAAGCGAAAATATACTTGAAGAAATTAAGTTGAACCTTCCAACATCAGACAGAAGCACTGAAATCTGTTCAATGTTGAACGTCTCTTTTCTAGGGATGACATCTGACAAAGGAATAAACACGTCGTCAAATGCCAATCCCTAAATTAAATACAATTAATAAAACCTAAACAAACCTAAATAAAGTATAAGGCAAGCAAAGGGTCGAATCGCAGGGAGAAGTTAAACACCGTAATTACTACTAATCAATTAAGCTATCTCGAAAGAAAGAGAGGAATTATCTAAGATATTAAACTAAGAGAAAATTGAATTAAAGACAATATATTGAAAACATCCAGGGGAATGGGTAGATGTAGGTTTCACTTGAACATGCAACAACATGGAAACGAATCGATAATGAACTAAACATGCATGAATATCGATATAGAGGGTCCAATATAGCCTCCTATCGGGGTCAATTGCCTTCTCCTAACATAGCCTCTATGTTATAACATTATAACCATATACTAGGAGGTTCTATCAAGTAACAATCGATAGAAATGAACTTAGCTAAGTTAACCGTCGTTTCATTTAGCAAAGATTCACCTTTAATCAACAAACAACGTGCACTTTGTAAGAAGATCAAAGAACAATCAAGCATGTAAAGACTTTAATAACAATCAACTTGAATCCCAACACTATAAGCATGAACAAACTCTAACTAAATCATCCCCACACCCTTTGCTAAGTAACTACTCACTATCCATGGCAATCATCAAGTCAATCATGATATTAACAAGAACAAGCATGATTAATGAGTAATTAACAAAACAAAAAACAATTTAACACAAAATCAAATAGCAAAGGAAAGAGAAAAGAGTAAGGAAATTCTCATTCATTGAAGTTGAATTTCTACAAAGAGGTTGATTAAGCTTCTTCATAAAATTCCAAGCTCAACAATGGAGTAATACACACTTTCTCTCTCTAAAATGCCAAAACAAATGGTGTTTCTCCCTCGAGATTAAGCTAAACATCAGAAAATTAAACTAAGCTAATCTAATTACCTAAAACGTTCTAAAAGGGGGTTATATAGCCTGACAAAATTGGCTGAAATCGGGAAAATGTTCAACCGAACTCCGGGTAGGTTCGGTCGGACATCTGGGTATGTTCGGCCGAACCAAGGGTAGGTTCGGTTAAACTTCTAGGGTTCGACCTCTCTTGCAAAAATGATGAAAACTGATATTTCTCTGCCTCCAATGTTCGGTCGGAAACTTGATCTGAGTAGGTTCGGTCACACCTTAGTTCGACCGAACCTCTAGAAGGTTCGACCGCACCTCTTCTTGATTTTTCTTTCCTTTGCTCCATTCAACCTAAAACCTTCTCCTATTTGAAAACACTGATTCCTACAAGACACAAGCAAGAATATTGAAGTAGAAAGTAGGCAAAAGAAGGAAAATCTAGGAAATAAGACAAAAAAAAGAAAGGAGAATTAAAGGTAAGAGAAATGGGGGCAAACAAGCTACCAGTATGGGGAAAACTCATTAGACTGAACTCTTAATTGTTGCATAAATTCCACTCATCAACTTCCCCCACACTTGTCTTTTGCTTATCCTCAAGAAAATAAAGCTAGAAGAAGAAAAACTAAGAAAGTAAAATTGAATTTGCTTTTAGCGTTAGCAACAAGCCCTTTAAACCTCAAGGTCGCCGATGAGGACGAGTTTTGATCTCGTGAGGGTTTCCTAAGTGCTTTCCCATAGCTCTAACAAAATTGTGTCCAACACAAACCATAAGGAGAAGATAAGAATATCGATCATCAAGCATATGCAAATCATAATCAAATCAAGCTTTTATAGACAACAAGCATAAGTGGATGCCAAACTTTATAAATAGTGAAAGTAAACACGCAAGGGGATGCCAATGGTTGATTCAAGGATAAATCATGCTAATTGTAAAGAACTCTAACATGCACCACCTCCCCCGCATTCCATACATTCTTACTGCGTTCCCTCATCTAATTCAAATCCACCTTTGGAGGTAGCGTCTCCTGACTCCACGAAGGAGCCGGAACAAAGGTAAAATAATACAAAATAGGGAAACCCGACATCTTACCAAGTTATGCCTTCTCCATATGCTTGAAGTGTAGCTCCCTCAACTGACTAGTGACTCAACTTTCCCAAGTCAAAAGAGCATTAAAAAGGTTGTAACGTTGGCTAGTGGGTAAAGGTGTGATGAAATTTAGAAATTGGTGCTTAGCCTAAAAGTGATCCGACTCGATCCCTTCTACTTCTAGGATTCAACCATGCCTTGTATGAACTAGATAAGGGAGGAGGAGCTTGGTTACTTGCAGAAACGGTCAACAAATGTCTTCTAATCCAATAAGCCTCGTACTTGTGAATGTTACTTTCCTGCAACGATACTTAATGAGGACTATCGTTATAGCGTGGAATTACTTGTTCAAGTCCATATTGTCGCATCAATCGAGAACGACAATAAAAAGTCAGCCTTGAGATACTAGGAACGTAAAAATACGGATATCATTCGTACCAACCATCCTAGTAAGCCTCCACCAAGGCACCCTAAAAATTCTCACTTTGGAAAGAAATCCTTCCAATCATCATACGACATGTTCACAGAGTATTTCTTCTTCCTGCGGACTAGATCGTTGGGACCATATTTTTCAATATCGTCGGGGGCTTCATAAAGTTCTAAATGCTCCATCAACCAAATCTGCAAAATAAATAAAATCAGTCGGAAAAACAAAATTTGCAGAATCCACAGTGACACGGCAGAATGCACCGTGACACGGCAGAATGCACCGTGTCACGGCAAAAGTGCACCGTGACACGGTGCCTGTTTTGTGTCACGGGGGCTACTCAGAGAGTTTTTTTACCTGCAATAGTACTAGAGATCCCTTCCTGATGGCTTTCCGGTCAGCTTTTGCTTTGTCAAGGTCGCGCAAAGTTTCTCCAAGGCACGT
The DNA here is from genome assembly GCF_948465745.1 of Chenopodium album. NCBI lineage: Eukaryota > Viridiplantae > Streptophyta > Magnoliopsida > Caryophyllales > Amaranthaceae > Chenopodium > Chenopodium album. The sequence continues at coordinate 38,542,004 of NC_137838.1, forward strand.
AGGCATAGGAGATCTCCCAGATTCAACATGTTCAAGTACAGACGCTAGACAAGCATGTCCTACCCTACAGTTTGCAAATAAAAGCTTGCTAAACATGCAAAAAATATAAGCCCTTCTACGGTATACATGATAAGACTCAGAGACAAGGCGATTGAAATATAAATTTGCAAGTTATTCTAAGTCTACCTCATTACCACACACAATTCTATTTAAATTTGGATCTATCAGATTCAGATGGCGTTCAAAGTCTTGGTAATAATACTCACTTAGTGTAGGCATGGCAATAAGATTTCTGGCAGGAAATCTAAAGATGGCACCGAATTCCTCCGGTAGGGGACAGATTTCATCGTAATCAAATTTAAAACAATGTGTTTCTGGACTCCAATAGTCTAAAGCTGCCCTAAGAAAATCATGTTCAATCGCTACATGTCTCAAGGATAGTAAGCCTCTGACATGAAACAATTCCAACTCTCTTTTATCACCATTGGTTAGAGAATGCGACAAGTCGCGCAATGTATTATCAAAATTCTGAGACATTATTATTGAAATATGAAATTTTAATTATTTTATGTTTCATAATTATGCATATCACGAATATATAGGTCCTATTTTATAGGGAAAACGCTTGGAAATACTCAAAATCTATCTTTTTATACGCGTAAACCACACCGTTGCAGAATTTCCACCGCGTCACGGGAATTTATGCCGCGCCACGGTAGCTTTTGCCGTGACACGGTGTATAGTGCCGTGTCGCGGTGCCCTCGCGTTTTCATTTTTTATCCTTTACCTATGTTTATCCGGATTTTTACTGTTTTATCTTCACCGTTTATCTTTTAATTCTGTTTTTCGAGAGTTTCATTCCTAATAAATTTCTTCATCTTTTTTTCATATATATTTTATTTATCTTTTTTATTTTATTTTATTTTATTATTACTTTATTCTTATTTCTATTTATCTTTATTATTTATTATTTTATTTTATTATTTATTATTACTTTATTTTTATTTCTATTTTAATTATTTTTCTATCTTTATTTTTCTTTTTCTTTTGGGGAAGTTGTAACATTTGTCCCATTTCCATGCTTATTTTTATTATTTTGGAGGAGTTGTAAAATTTGTTCCTTTTTTTATTTCTTTTTTCTTTTTGGGAAGGTCGGTACCCTCCACTTACGTCCTTTTTTCGTGTCATTAATAAATACACGATCACACACAATGAGTCTCAAGCGCACACTAATACACACTAATAAATACATAAACTGTGAATAATGTACAAAGTGAGTCATGATGCATAAGCAGCGTCAACTATCACAAGTACAAATAAAGACCCACGGTCAAAAATCTATAGAGCTAGAAGAGTGAGGATCAGTGTCATCGCCAGCCTGTGAATATGGGAGCGGTGAGCCAAAGAGTCGCGTCATAATCCGGGTACGAGGAGTAGTATCTCTACTAGTCCCTGTAACTCCGGTAGTAGTCAAACTCAAAGCAGGACCAGTCCAACTAGCAAACGACATACACTGACTCCAAGAGGTAGGAAGCGTTAGTGGAGGCATCGTCCCATACACTGGAACCGAAAACAAGCCAAACACCGGTGGAGGAAGAGCTCTAGACAATGGAACTAAGTATAGGGCCTGATCCAAAGGAGTACTGACTGGCCTGAACTCAGGCTGTGAAGACTGTGAAAATGAATGTCGCTGCCACTGTCCCTGAAAGTGCCGGAATGGCAGGGAAGACTTAGGTTGCTGCCACTGAGCCTCTTGAAACGGATGAGAAAGCTGAGGCTCATGCTGAGACAGAGAATCCAAATGAACCTCAGGAGATTGTCTTCCACGACTAGGCTCCCCTCGTCCGAGCCTCTATGCCTCGAGCGCGAGCGAACCTCCGTCGCTCCTGAAAGACACAAAATGAAAAGATGTCAATGGTGAAACAAATGGTAAAAATGAAAAAAAGTGAACATACCTCAAGAACATCGCCAGAATTGCCCCGATAACTCGCACCACGCCGAAGCTTGATGATACAGTACTTCAAAGCGTGAACCAGCTTCATGAAGCCCATCATCTCCGGATGAGTAGGCTGAGAACAAAGCAAATAAAAAAAATCAGTAACAAGCGGTATTAAAAGGGATGAATAATGTATCAAAAAGCTTACCGGCTCAAAAACATCAGGGAAAGACTCATGCGCCTGTCTAAAACACTCTAAAACTTCAGCAATATGGTCCTCAGTAATACCGATCGGCCCCGGGTAGCGGACGGATTGAGGCGGGATCTCAATCTTCCCCACACGGCGAACAGTCGTCTGAAAATACGATCGAACAATCAGGTTATTCGACGGTTTAAACAGAGACTAGCAACAAAATTCTCAAAAGAAATCATACCTCAGGAAGACGGGGTGGAGGAGCCAAAGAGGGAAGCAAGTCCTGCAAATAATCGCCCTCCATACGTACAAGCTCCTGCCAAGGAAAAGTGTAGTGCTCTCCCCTGTTTATCAACTCCCTAAGAAAGGGTGAGTCCAGCATCGACTCTGGTGGAGACAAGGGCACCACAAAGCGATCACCACTCTGCTAACGAACGACACACTCCTCAAGATACCAGACAAAGCGTCCAATACCAATAAAAACAGTGCGGTACGCCAAAAGATGCAAGGCCTCGGGAAGATTAGTCATCCCAGCTCAAGGCTGATACTGGATATCAATAGCAACCTGAAAACCATAAAAAGTTACAATGAAACGCCGAAGATAAAGTCAAGGTAGAAAAAAACAGGCTACAAAATTCTTACACCAATAGAAAAGGTGCCATGGTGTACCAGCACGCGTAGTGCAGGGACAGACTCCACTCGTGACTCGCCTCGGTTACACCAGCTAGCTCCAACAGGGAAGTCATGGACCGCTCCACGACGCCGTCGAGGGGCCAATCCCAGAAAGTACTCATAGAACCATATCTGCAATGGAAAGTAATCTCTAAGCACATGAGTCGAACAAATTAAAACAAAACAAGAAGAGGAAAGATCGTCACCTCTACAACTCTCCATAAACCGTAGACAATGACAAGGGCGTGGTCATTCAACTACCTACAGCCATGACGTAGCGACAAGAGAAGATCGACATATCCAAGGCTGGCTCAATTAAAGGATCCTATCTCACTTATCCTGACCAAAGAAGGAAGGTAGCAAACGAGCGCACGCGAGCTCCAATCAGGAGAAAGAGTCATGGAAATGAGAATCAAAATGAAGATCGCACTCGCTGCTCAGGTGATGTCTCATCCATGTCAAAGCCATTGGCCAGAACAAAATCCAACTCTGATCGCCCGCTCCCAGGACCACCTCGAGACACCGGCTGAGTCCTGATGTGCTGAACGATCGGACCTAACAAATCGGCTGCCTCAGCCGCCCCCCAAGAAAGATCAAACATCTGTTGTACGACCCAGTCGGTGTAGCGTAGACCACTGATCATGCTAAAATCCAGAGGGGTCACTGTCATCTCCCCCCAAGCAAAGTGAAAAGTGTTGGTAGTATCTAAAAATACTCCAACAACGCGCGAACAACTGTCGGGCCACAACTCTGGGGCTACGTAACCCTACGACCGCCGAATAAAAATTTACTAAACCAGAAGATTCCTACAAGGCGTTAATAACAGGATCCCTCGTTTTAATGCCATAAAGTTAAGGAATTAAATCTCCAGCTCCGTAACCATGATGGAGAAGTGTGCCATCGACTATGCCGGCAAGTGGACGGTGAGAAACGTGGTTCTCACGACAGAAGGACGAGGCCCGACCTGCCCCTACTCGAAGAAGGACGAGGCCCGGTCTCTAGGGCATCGTCGTCCATGCCTTTAGGTACTGTGGGAGTGTCCTCTCGAAAAGCCTGACGCCGTCCACGAGCGGAAAGATCACGATCCCGTTGTCTAGGCATGCTATTACAAAAATAAAAATCTAAATACTTAGCATCATTTCCTAAGTTATTTGGTTATTTATTCTAAAACAGCTTAATGGTTATCTCAAGTTGCATTTTCTGTTATACGCTAAATGTTTACCTCAAGGTTAAAAAATTAGCAAAATAATGGAATTATTTCTAGTATTTAGTTTCTCCATGACGAACTAATTCTATGTTCTCCTAATGACATGATGCTGTGTTCTCCCTGACAATGTAGTACATACACAAAACAAAACATGTCTCAAAATTTCACAAGAACGATAAATAGGCACATCATGGCATATTTTACAAAATCTACAACAAATATATCATCATTTCAAGTGCAAAAGAACAACATGAACAACAAGAAACACCATTTCACACAAGTAGTACCAAAAAATGGTGATTTGCTCCATTCTTCACCAAATCACACAAACTTAGTCTCAAATTGCTCAAAAACACACATACATCCATATACAAGTCAATTCATAGCAAGAATTTTGACATGGAAGCTCAAAATTAAAAACCCCCAATTTGATTTATTTTAGGGTTTCAACCAAATATGGAATTTGCAACATAATTTGAGACAAAAATCAAAGGAAACTTACATGGATCCTTGTGGAGAATCGAAAATGAGGAATGTAGCAAAAAAATTAGAAAAAGAATTGATGAAGATTTGAGCTCAAAAAACTCGAAAAGCCGCGAAGACAACATCACAACCGCCGCGACACGGTTAGCAGCAGCCGTGATACGGTGTTCAAGGCCTGTGTCACGGTGAATCTGGGACGTGGCGGAGCTCCGTCCAGCAGCGGTGACCCTCAAACAGCACCGACCAGCAGTAGCGGCGAAATTGAAGAAAAAAAAACAAACAAAACAACAGCAGAATCGCCGTGTGTCTGAAAACGTGACACGCTGAAGACAGACGTGCGCCGGTGCTGCAACGCCGTGGTACGGTACTCCGAGCAATTTAAAATAAAAAAATTGGAGAAGAGAAAGAGCAGAAGAAGAAAGAAATTGGCGAAAATGGTGAAGAGCAACTCGAACTTAAATACAAAAAAGTAACTGTTACGCGACCGCGTTCCCGTGCCACGTATTCCGTTACTGAGTAACGGTGTTCACGCGCGTGGCATGGTGTTGTGTACGAGGCACGTGGGCTATTTGATCAAAAGAAAACCCCGCGACACGGGAACTGCACAGTCTAACGGTACTAAAGAACCGTGTCGCGGGACTTATCTACGTGGCGCGGTGCCCTTTTGTTTGTCCTACACGCTCCATTCAACTTTCTGGAAGATATTTTAGCATCTTTGATCAAGTTGTAACGATCTTCCGCAACTTTGGGTCAGTTATTTTCTCACCGGAATTGCGCGGAAGTTTTTAATTGGTATTTAAAGGGTACCAAAATTACCGATTTACCCCTAATTAGCATTAGGGTTGTATTTTCGACATTTTAAAAACCTAATATAGTCGGATAGTCGACTCGAAGGTAAATCATCTGGGGCCCACGTTCGAGGATAATCGAACTATCATACACTTACAAGTTTCAACAATTATATTAGTTGTTGGTTTTCCTCGGGCATGGAAAACATTATCGGTGGATTTTCCTTCAAGTATAGAATACCGCCAATTCGGTTTTCCTCAGGCATGGAAAACATTATCAGTGGATTTTTCTTCAAATATAGAAAACCGCCAAGTCGGCTTTCCTCAAGCACGTAAAGAGTTATCGGTAGATTTTTTTTCTAGTATAGAAAACCGCCAAGTTGGCTTTCCTCAAGCATGGAAAGCATTATCGATGAAATTCTTCAAGCATAGAATGACACCAAATTCATATGTTGACTTTCCTCGGGCATGGAAAGTACCATCCGGTAGGTTTCTTCAGGCTTAGAAAGCTACCAAATTCATTGTTTAATGGCTTGGCAGAAAAGGTTTAAGTGAACGCGCTCAATTTATCGTGATACACATTACTAGATCATCTTCCAAGTACTAGTCCAATCATGGGTGACAAAGAAGGATTGGAAAAACTTAGATAGGAACTCCAAAACCTAAAGGCCCTACGAGAAGAAGAAGCCAAAATGAAGGCTAAAAAAAAGCAGAAAAGGCTAAAATAAAAGCAGAAAAAGAAAAAGAAAACATTCTGCAAGAAAAAGCAAGAGCCGAAAGAGTACAGGCCTTATAGAAACTTGTCCTTCGAGCTAACTCAAGGAATAAGTACTTCAATTATGATCTTGCACCACAACCTAGTGGCAAGACTCTCCTAGAAAAGTTCTCGACTACAGATTTGCCAACCTTTAAGGTTACAGACAATCCTAGGACTCACTTAATGAGCTTTATTGGAATTATGACATTGAAAGGAGTTGAGCCAAGCCTACATGCATGTAATTTTCCTCTTTCATTGGATCCAAATGCTAGATCATGGTTTTATAACCTCGATGCAAAACAAACTTCTACTTGGTGTGACATTGTAAAAGCGTTTTAACCGAATATGGAGATAGCATCTAGCTCACAACTACCTTGCGCGATCTCGAATTGCTTAAGCAAGGGGAAGAAGAAGGTTTCATTGACTTCTTTTCTAGGTGGCGATCAACGGTTACTCTTATTCCACAAAGACCTCCGGATCATGAACTTGTCCCAAAGTTCATAGAGAATATGTCTCCACCATACAAGTGCCATTTACAATATCTTGGATTAGACACATTTCAAAAAGTCTATAATGTGAGAATATTAATTGAAAGGGACTTGATAAATGAAACCATGAATCATATAGATGGACTTGATTTTAAGAGAGGATTTCACCTACATTGAAAACGGACAAAGCTCGAAGATGCAATCTCAAGAAGTTGTCAACAATTCAAGATGTAGCACCCTAGGTCTTCTTTTGTTTCTTTCCTTTGTTTTATGATAGACTAAGAGATTCATGTTGTCGAATCTACTTATTTTGTACTCTCATTAATTAATGAATAAAAAATATATTTTCAAGTACTTCTATCTTGTTCTCTTTTCAATCTCTTTATTGTTATTTACTTGAATTAAATAATACGTATACATACAAACAGGCAATATCAAAAGGCATACATACTCAACACTTTAATAATCTTGATAAGCTTTGGCTTACAAGATGTATTGAATGAAAAGAGGCCCATCTTTGGCCCACAAACAAAGGATATGATGATTTCACCAACACAGGAGGCAACTTGAAACTCCACAAAGATAATCCCATGTTCTTAACCTTAGAAAAAAAAAATTCATCTTTTGGCACCCCTTTTGAGCCTCTTCAATTGAGCCTTAATTATTCAACCTACATTACTCCGAACCTTTTGATGGGAATGGTGCATAGAGATACAAATAGGAAATTAGGGGAACAAAACATAAGAGGGGGACACAAATTTAGTCTAAACCCAAAAGGAAAGATCCAATGCAAAAAAAAAGAAAGAAATAGTTCTAAACCTAAAACAAAACTTGTCAAAAAAAAAAGTGAAAAAGAAAAAAAAAAAAAAAAAAAAAAGAGGACAAGGAAAAGGCACCTAATGTAGGACGTTTCCAAACAAAGCATAAAGGTTTTAATTTAAGAAGCACCAAAAGTAAGGGATTTTGGGAGTATACTTGACCCTATCCATTCTTCATAACCCCAAGCCTAGCCACGTTACAACCTTGGAAAGGCCCTCCTTGAGGTAGACCATAACCATGTACCAAAATTATTATTCCATGAAAATATGGCCAACCTTAGGCCTTTTCACATATGGACCTACTATTAAGTAGTCATGCCCATATATAAAATGCATGAAGTGTTGAGTTATGATTACAAGATCATATAAAAAAATTTCAAATGATTTGGATGATTTGATAACCATTGGCTTTATTACATCATGTTAGTAAAGCAATCGAATCAAACTAAATTCGATGTTTTCCATATCCTTTGCAAAAGAAAAATGAGATGACTATCACTCTGAACAACAATCATCTTATTTTCTTTTAATAATAGGGCTATTTATTCAAGTTTTATATACATTGCCTAGAAAGAAAAAGAGTTAATACAATAAATTGATTTGATATATCGATAGCCTCGACGTCAACTCTAGATGTCTTTTACAACTCTTGAGAATTGGTCTTCTCACTTATACATCCGCCTGCGATGGGATATCTCCATCTTCTCTAAGCAAGGAACATTGATTGAACATGATCGCTACATGAAAAAATGATCGTTATCACTATCACACGTATACCTCACTGCCAAGTCATCACGATGATTCAAATATTAAGTCAATAATCCTTGCTTTTCGAAAACATGTCTAATTTTCTTTCTTTGTTCTTCTATGGGAAAGTTGGATTCCCCTTCCTTTTTATACAAATACATCTTTTTTGTTCATTTCTTTTTTAGGGGGTACGTCAGGATGATCCCTCCCATTTGGCAACTAAAATATTCGAATATGGTATAATTTTTTTCGCTCTTTGCCTCAAATTGGGGGCTTAAAAAAGCCAGGACATCCCCACTCCTCTCTATTTACAGATTTGAACACGCTATTTATGCTGCAAAATCAATGTCATGCAAGGCTTATTACGAACCATCTTAATAACTTTAAATGACAAAGGGAAGAATACCACTTCCTATTATTTGACCAAGATAATTAATTATGTTTTGATCAAACAATTTATGATAAACATACGCAATATTCCACAAATTAAAAACACAAGTCTTGGGGCTTTAAATAAACATGAGAAACATCCCCTAGCATATGTATACAGGGATTCCAAAAGCCACCTAAAGTCTACGCTTGGGGGCTTCAAATTAAAAATATAGGTCTCACCTTAACTTTCATTTTAAAATAAGACCATATTTTAGAAAGTGATTCGAATGAATTTATAAATTATTCTAACACTTCACCAAACCTAAGTTTGATAAACATTCATTTTCAAACTACGGTACTTATTTAATTGAAATAACTTCACTTTTAATTAGAAAAATAAGACAATGATGACAAGCAGAAAAACATAAACAAAATCAGATATACGAAAGTTTGCTTACATTTTCATATCTTTGTTGAAATAAGTTGCAAATTACAACTTATCATCATCAATCTTGGACAAAAAAGTCACACTCAATTATGAGCTAGACTTTTCTTTCCATTTTGGGGTATAGTTTTGAAAATAATATAATTATTGGATCCCTTTTCCAATTTTGAATTCTAGTTCGAAACAACATGTTTCTAATAAAAAATAGTATTCAAAATTTCCTTCCTGAATTTTTGTTTTCTTAAATAAATAATGTTCAGGTTCTCTATAAATGTTTGGATAATACATGTATTTTTCCAAAAGGAATGAATTAAGATTTGAATTCTTTTGGACTCGAACTTCTCCTGCGAATATTGGCTAAGGGATGGTAAACAAACCACCTGCAAGACAAAAATCAATGATTGATAAGAACAAAGAAAATATATGATATTCTAAATCAACTTTGATAATAAAATCACCACAATGATCTTTACAAACATTTAGACATTAGGTATGATATACTAAACCTTAAACACAATTGTTTTGGTTTATAAACAAGCAAAGAACTAACTTGATTTCTTGAACATGACTTTAACTAAAATGTGAAAGCCATGTCATTGTCCTAAATATCTCAAAATAAAAATAGGACATACACATAGGTCCATCTCAATATCATGAATATATGAATGGCCTAAACAATAACAAGTCATTAGAACCACCCCAAATTGGGGGCTCCAAGACTTGAGAAATAGCAAGAATACGCATAACCCGACACATGGGGGCTCCAATATCCATAAAAAACAAAACGAGATATTTTTTCCCTTTGAAAACTAAGTTTGCAAATGAACTTAGCCATGAAACAAGTTACATATTCGAGCCATTTTCATGTTCAACTTCAAGAACTAATCTTAGTGCATAATTGTTGTTTCAATACTTCAATATACTCTACAGATTAGAGAGTATGACTAGTGTAGAGCAATAAAATCATACTTGCTCATACGAAAGTTTAGTACTCAATCATTCATCATAAAAATTGTATCAAGACACTTTATTAACCTTGACAAACAATATCATGAGTTAGAATGTTAAAAAAAGACTCCTAAACTCTAAATTAAGGAATCTTCATTTAAAATTATTCTCCATTGTTGCACACATTGGAACTTCGCGAGGAGGATAACATCTACTTTCTCGAGCTTCAAAATAGTGACAAAATTAAATACTCAAAAGTAGCAAGAATAGACGAAAAAAGTTGAACATTTCATTTTTCCTCTTACTTGTTCTAATGAATGAATAATATTACTAGACTTAGCAAATTTCTTTTTTCAAAACTATGAATGGTCAAAAAACGATTTAAACACAATAGTTTAATCATTTCCAAGATCCTAGTTGTTATCATAAAAAGACGAAACACATGATTTCTAGACAAATTTCAAGCAACATGAAAGGGTCTAATTATTAAAAACAAACAAGTCATCGAAGTCACCCAACATTGGGGTCTACAATATTCGATAATATAAAACGGGGGATCAAAAGTCCAAAGTGTATCCAAACTACTCTAGTTTGTTGATGTCTTCAAGAATTCCCTAAACTAACTAGTTTTGTGCAAATCATGAGATCATAGTTTTATAAGTGAATAATAATAACCGTCGTTTATTTTTATCATTGATAAAAACAATTTTGAAACATATGCATGAAAAAAAAACATGAGTCGCAAGAACAAATTCAAGCTATTATAAAAGTTCAAAATTTCATTTATAATTTTAATGCATAATTGTTGTTCTAAACACTTTAATTTACATTAAAATTAACCAGTATAGTCTATGTGAGCAAAACAAGAGGGAAATAAAGTTCAAGCACAGAGTCAAAATTAGACTGAAAAAAAAAACACATATATGTTTAACATGCTCATACAGGATCAATACTTTATCACTTCACATGAAATTTGTTGCAATATATTGCTTATACATGTCACAATGACAAACAAACAAATTCATGAAAATAAGTAAAATAAAAAACCCCCAAATTCAAAATTTGGGGTTTAATGATTTGAAAATCGCCCAAATTCAGCCAAGAATGAACGAATTATGGCAAATTTGAATTAAGAGCGAGATCTACTTCCCTTAGCTTCGAAAATCCCAAGAAAACAAGCTTTCTGAGATAGAAAGGTTCGAAAATGGCGAAAAGGGAGGCGAGAGAATGCGAAATGAAAATCGCGTTTAGCGATTTCTTTTTGCTGAATTAAATGTTGCACGCAACTGAATCAGTTGTGCGTGACATACCAGGGCAACTCAGAACGATGCCCGCACCTGGCCAGCGCGACCCACTGAGTTGCGCGCGGATACTAGTCACTAAAATGACCGAAATCTTAATTTTGATCCGTTTGATCATTTTTAAAATGGTTTTTGCTCGTTATTAGACGTAATGGCGCGTAAATTATCAAAATATTTTTAAATAGCTTTGCGTTTTGTAGTTTATTTCCTTCTTTGTTAGTTTTTTGCATCATATTGCATGCACACCGTGCTTTGTGCCTTTCCCAAGCATACGTTTTGAACGTTTTTCGTAAGAGAGTCTTAAGACGTTCCGTAGTGGTGCTTTACGTAAAAGCACCCATAGACAGGTTTGTCATGTAACTGTACTGACGTTACAAATGTCCGGGTTTTCTTCTTTTTTCACGTCCAAAGCAAAAAGGAAGGCGTTTTCATGCAGCGTAAAAATGCAAATGGCGTATCATACAGCGCAAAATTGTACGGCGTAGGTGTTGCGTAAAATTTCACTCAGCCCAAGCTTTGCTAAATCTACCTCTCGGGACAAAAAAGTAGAGAATTACTGTAGGTGTTAGCTCACGAGTTGACAGGCGCGCCAAACCTTTAGGAACAGGCACTTCTTGAATGGGAGCAAATACGGTAGTTAGTGCGCTTACTAACTTGCCGGAAAGTTAGGGTGTCGAATTCATCCCCTGTATAAAGAAGCGATAAGATGATGTCGCGCCTATGTAGTCACGTGCCCTAGTCTTGAGACACGTGTACTCATCTTGTGGACAAAACTGATGAGAGAGTTGCTGACTTTCTTCCCTCTCATTGAATTTGGATATGTGCCTCTAGTCCTGAGACATGTATTTCTATCGTGTCGACTTCCGGCTCGAATACTAGACCCGACTAGAATACCGGACCATTTCGGCTCTAATACCGAAAACCCTTTTTCCTCTATTACTTTGTTAAATTCAGGCTAAAGTTTCAATGACATATCAAGGGACTTTAGACCAACGATGACAGGATTGAGAGGAAATCATCCCCTTTTATCCTTTTAAAATCGATCTCTTCTCATGACTTGACATCACCCAGAACATCTTTATTTGTAAAAGTGATCTACAATTGCAAAGGATCAATCTAGATTCTTTAGCGCGTTAAGACTAGGAAAAACTTTTTCTAGCCTTAATAGCTACTTGTTTCACGCACTTAGCGAACCAAGGATCGTTTTAACATCCTTAATATTTCTGAAAGATTCTCTATTCTTAGGGAACTTCACAAAATGAGTCTCGGATTTATTTCCTTGACTACTTTGATCATCGTCTATTCTAGACTCGATCAATGTTGGGGCTAACTGTAGACACCTACTTTTGGCCACTTGTCCCGAAAGGAAGTGTGATGATGTTACAAAACTCCGTTCTTCATGTTAGATCAAAGTAGAAATGTTTATGGACTATGAAATGCATTATGAAGTATGTTAAAACCCATATTTGAGACCAAGTTATCTTAGAGCCTTGTCCAATTACTAATTAGGCCTAAAACATGTTCATACATGTTTAAACTTGATTATAATGGACTCAAATGCGTGAAATGTAATGATTGGATCCAATGGAACCTATATTGTTGAAAACCGAGCCAAACAGATACACCAACCATTAAATTCCCGTGCAAGCCCTATAAATATGGATAGCCCTTTCAAATAGCTTTCCAACAGTATATTATAAGCCCAACTCCGAGCCAAAAAGAAGAAGTTATGATCCAAACACTAAACCGGGCCCTAAAACCAACACCCTTGCACTCCAACGGCCATATATTTTGATCCATAACATATTTTAACCATATTCAAACGGAATTAGATAGTAGACATTCAGATAATTCCAATGATATCTCACACGCCTTAATCAGACTCCGCAATCAAAAGTTATAGAAGTTTTAAAAATGCGTTTTTGTATAAGGCAAATCGCAAACCGCAAACCAGCGCAACTCAATCAAGGCGCGGGCAACTCATTGAGATGCGCACGGCACCCAGCGCACTCAGAGAGTTGCGACGCCGCCTGATGGGGCTAATCTAAAACCCTAAACCAAGATCCCTACGCCTATAAATAAGGGTCTTCGTCTAGTATTACATGCACCGAAAAAATCAGAATTAAAACCCTAGTATTCTCAAAGCCCTAATCTCTCAACTTCTCTTACTATCATACTACTTTTTCTTCTCTCTTCAAAAATACTTTCAAACCCTAATTGATTCCATTGAAGTCCTTAGAGGTACGAAGAAGAAAGAAAGTCCATAAACACATTAAAATGGAGATTTAACATAAAAGAAGAACGGTTAGTTTCCTAAGCACTTAGATAAATCACTTTTCTTTTATTGTTTAAATAACTTTAATTGATTAATTAGTGTTGTTTTATCACTTTAAACATACTATTAATTAATTAATTCACATAGTACTCTCTCGTTAATCAAGACTAGAATTTGAATAATTATTTGTTGTTTTATCACTTAAGACAAGGCGAATCTTGTTTATTTATTGTTCTTTCACGAATATTAATAAATAAGAATAACGACTTTTGCAATGTAATTCCTATGTGATTAATGCTTATAAATAAAATCAACTAACAGTTTTAGGTATCACATTGCATAAATTGTTTGGTAATGAAATTGTGAAAAAGGAAGAACTAGTAGAGGTCGTACTAGGGCTAGGATAGCGATTCCTCCCTAAAAGGAACGTTATTTTTGTACCCTCGCTCCCGAAATCATTTCTTGTTTATGTAGACCAATTTGGGCATGGGTAAACTTATGATTCTTGCTAATTATTCCATGAACTCCACATGGAAGAAAGGCATGAACGAGGTTTATGAGTTTTCCTAAAACACATTGGCGACTCCTACTTGTTTCTTACAAAAAGGCGTGATGAGAGTATCATTTCTAATTCAAGGTCTCCCAAACAGTCAGGAATTCAAATACTAATACATCCTAACAAGTGTAAAGTCCTAGGCTTTTAAAGGGCCAAGGGCATTTAAGGAGAGTACCCATTACGATGGGGTCACCCTCCTTAAAGTTAGTTTAGGGAATTCTTGAAGACATCATCGAACTAGAGTAGTTTGGCTATACTTCGGGCTTTTGAGCCCCCATTTTATGTTATTGAATATTGTAGTTCCCAAAGTTAGGTGACTTCGATGAATTGTTTGTTTTTAATAATTAGACCCTTTCATGTTGCTTGAAATGGGTCTAGAAATCCTGTGTTTCGTCTTATTATTATAACAACTAGGATCTTGGAAACGATAAAACTAGTTTGTTTAAATCGTTTTTTGACCATTCATAGTTTTAACAAAGAAATTTGCTAAGTCTAGTAATATTGGTCATTCATTAGAACAAGTAAGAGGAAAAATGAAATGTTGTTCAAATTTTTGTTTTCGTCTATTCTTGCTACTTTTGAATTCTTTCTTTTGAGTTTGAATTTTTTTCACTATTTTGAAGCTCGAGAAAGTAGATGTTATCCCCCTTGAGAAATTCTAATGTGTGGAACAATGGAGAATAATGAAGACTCCTTAATTTAGAATTTAGTAGTCTTTTATTTACATTCTAACTCATGAAATAATGTGTCTTGACACAATTTTCACGATGAATGATTGAGTACTAAACTTTCGTATGAGCAAGTATGTTTTATGCATCATGATTTTGTTTCTTTTACTCTATACTAGTCATACTCTCTAATCTCTAAAGTAAATTGAAGTATTGGAACAACAATTATGGACTAAGATTATTTTCTGAAGTTGAACTTGAAAATGGCTTGAGTATGTAACATGTTTTAATGGCCAAGTTCAGTTGCAAACTTAGTTTTCAAAGGAAAAAAATCGTCATTAAATCATTGTGATGCATTTGAAAATTGTAAGGCTTGAGATCTGCGTAAACCATTTGTAGCTTAGGCAATTCCCGAAAGTAGCTCTAATGGCATGAATATCTTATTTATTATTCTTTTTATTTTGTGGATATTGGAGCCTCCATATGTCGGGTGATGCGAATTATTGCTATTTCACAAGTCTTGGAGCTCCCAATTTGGGGTAGTTCTAATGACTTGTTATTGTTTTGACCATCCATATAATCATGATATTGGGATGGACCTATGTATATATCTTAATTTTGTTTTTTGAGATATTTAGGACAATTACATGGCTTTTGCATTTTAGTTAAAGTCATGTTCAAGAAAGCAAGTTAGTTCTTTGCTTGTTTACAAACCAAAACAAATTGTGTTCAAGGTTTAGTAATCTTACCTAATGTCTAGACGTTTGTAAAGATCATTGCGGTGATTTTATTCTCAAAGTTGATTTAGAATATCAAATATTTTCTTTGTTGTTATCAATCTTTGATTTTGATCTTGTAGGTGGTTCGTTTACCATCCCTTAGCAAATATTCGCGGGAGAACTAAGCGAGAACAAGTTCGAGTAAAAAAGAAGTCGAATCTTATTTCATTCCTTTTGGAAATATTTATGTATATACATGTATTATCCACACAGTTATTGAGAATCGGAAAATTTATATATTTGAGAAAGCAAAGTTTCAGAAAGAAAATTTTGAATAATATCTTTATTAGAAACATGTTGTTTCGAACTAGAATTCAAAATTTGAAAAGGGTCCAATGAGAGTTTGTTTTGAAAACTAAATTTTTCTAGTAGTCAAAATACATAATCCTATTATTTTCAAAACTGGACCCAAAATGGGAAGAAAGGTCTAGCTCGTAATTGAGTGTGACTTTTTTTTTCCAAGATTGATGAAGGTAAGTTGTAATTTGCAACTTATTTCAACAAAGATATTAAAAAGACCATGGTTAAGGTTTATTAGGATTTGAATTCCTGACTGTTTGGGAGACCTTGAATTAGAAATGATGCTCTCATCACGCTTTTTTGTAAGAAACAAGTAGGAGTCGCCAATGAGTTTTAGGAAAACTCATAAACCTCGTTCATGCCTTTCTTCCATGTGGAGTTCATGGAAAAATTAGCACGAATCATAAGTTTACCCATTCCCAAACTGGTCTACATAAACCAGAAATGAGTTCGGGAGCGAGGGTACTAAGATAACGTTCCCTTTAGAGGGGAATCGCTATCTTAGCCCTAGTACGACCTCTACTAGCTCTTCCTTTTTCACAATTTCATTAACAAACAGTATATGCAACGTGACACCTAAAGACTAAGTTAGTTGATTTTATTTATAAGCATTAATCACGTAGGAATTACATTGCAAAAGTCGTTATTCTTGTTTAATCAATATTCGTGAAAAGAACAAAATAAACAATATTTGCCTTGTCTTAAGTGATAAAACAACAATTGATTATCAAATTCTATTATTGAATAACAAAAGAATACTATGTGAATTAATTAATTAAAAGTTTTTGTAAAATGATCAAACAACACTATTTATTCAATTAAAGTTATTTAAACAATAAAGGAAAAGTGATTTATCTAAGTGCTCATGAAACTAACCGTTCTTTTATGTTAAATCTCCGTTTAATGTGTTTATGGACTTTCTTTCATCTTTGTACCTCCAAGGACTTCAATATATTCAATTAGGGTTGGAAAGTATTTTGGAAGAGAGAAGAAAAAGTAGTATGATAGTAAGAGAAGTTGAGAGATTAGGGTTTTGAGAATACTTGGGTTTTAATTCTGAATTTTCGTTCCCCATAATGTCGAACGAAGACCCTTATTTATAGGCGTAGGGATCTAAGTTTAGGGTTTTAGATCCGCGCCGTCAGGTGCGAACGCAACTCTCTGAGTTGCGCTGGGTGCCGCGCGCATCTCAATGAGTCGCACGCGTAAGGCGCGCGCAACTGATTGAGTTGCGTTGGTTTGCGGTTTGCCTTATACAAAAACGTGTTTTTAAAACTTCCATAACTCTTGATTGCGGAGTTGGATTAATGAGTGTGAGACATCATTGGAAAGATCTGAATGTATACTTTCCAATTCCGTTAGAATTAGGTTGAAATATGTTATGGATCAAAAGTTATAGCCGTTGGAGTGCAAGGGTGTCAGTTTTTGGCCCGGTTTGGTGTTTTGATCATAACTTCTTCGTTTTGTCTCTCAATTAGGCTTATAATATATAGTTGGAAAGCTCTTTGAAAGAGATATCCATCTGTATAGGCCTTGCATGGGAATTTTGTAGTTGGTTTATCTGTTTGGCTCAGTTTTCAACAATGTATGTTCCATTGAATCCAATCATTGCATTTGACGCATTTGGGTCTTTTATTAATCAAGTTTAAACATGTATGAACATGTTTTAGGCCTAATTAGTAATCGGAAAAGGCTCTAAGATAAATTGGTCTCAAATATGGGTTTCAACTTACTTCATAATTCTTTTCATAGTCCATAAACATTTCAACTTTGATCTAACATGAAGAACGGATTTTTTGTAACATCATCGCACTTCCTTTCGGGACAAGAGGCCAAAAGTAGGTGTCTACAGGTGCCACCTACCAAAGAGAAGCCATAAAATTATTACATGATATGATGCTAAAAGAGGTGGAGGTGTATGTTGACGATATGATCGTCATATCAAAAGATCGGCCAGGCCACATCATTGCACTTCGCAAATTCTTTGAAAGACTCAGCAAATATAATATGAGTTTGAATCCAGCAAAATGTGCATTCGGAGTTACATCTGACAAGCTACTTGGCTATGTGATCAGCTCTCGAGGAATCAAAATTGATCCCACAAAAGTCAAAGCAATCATGGCCATGCCACCATCCAAGACTAAGAAGGAGATTCAGAGTTTTATAAAAAAATTGCAGCATATAAGTAGGTTCATATCCAAACTCACTGCGATATGTGAACCTATATTCAAGGAGCTCAAGAAGAACGTTCCAGTTACATGGGATGATGATTGTCAAAAGGCTATAGACAAGATCAAGGAACACTTGGCAAATCCACCTGTGCTAATGCCTGACTTTCCTCTTCGACTCTACCTTACGGTCACAAGAGAAACAATGGGGGCAATGCTAGCACAGGAAATCAAAAGTAAGGAAAATGCAATCTACTACAGAGTAAAAAGCTTCAGGGTTATGAAACTAGGAGCACACCACTTGAGAAGTTGTGTCTTGCATTCGTGTGGGCTGCGCAGAAATTAAGACACTACATGCTCACTCATACAGTGCATGTTGTATCCAAGATGGACCCTCTCAATTGTTTGTTTGAAAAAGCAACACTCAATGGTAGATTATCGAGGTGGATAGTCAACCTTGCTCAGTTTGACATTAAATTTGTACCACAAAAGGCTGTTAAAGGTTCTGCGGTTTCTGACTTCCTAGCAGATTTTCCACTAGATGAAGTTGAGAAAGAAGAAGAAGAGAATGATTTTCCTAATAAAGATGTACTCATGGCCGAAGATGATAGCTGGACGCTCTATTTCGATGGAGCTTCAACCCAAAAGTGTTGTGGTATAGGAGTCTTACTCGTATAACCCAACGTAGAACACATTCTAATTTCCATAAAGCTCGACTTTGTTGTCACCATCAATGATGTAGAATATGAAGCATGCATCTTGGGATTGGAAACAGCTGTGGCTCTTGGAATTAAGAAACTCAGAATCTACGGCGACTCATCACTAATCATCAACAAGATCTCCAAAAGGTGGAAGGTGATAAGTGAAAGTCTCTCTACGTATCAAGCTCGTCTAGAAACTCTCACGTAGCAATTAGATGAAGTGGAATATACGTACTTGCCTAGAGAAGAAAAATAGTTTGCTGACACGTTGGTTAAATTAGCATCAATGGTGCGAATTCCAACGGATACAAATAGAATGCCATTAACCATAGAAACAAGGTATAAGCCGGCTTATGTTCACGCACTTGATGATGAATAAGAAGCATAAGAAGAAGATAAAGAGCCACGATATACAGATATCCTTAATTGCATGACGAAGGGAGAATACCCTCCTAATACTGATAAAAGGGCACGCCGTGCTTTGAGGCTCTTGGCCTTGCAGTATGTGCTCGTCAGAGGAGAACTCCACAAAAGGACCGCTCAAGGGAGAAATCTTTTATACATAGCGAAGAGTGAAGCGCGCAAAACAATGGAAAACCTCCACGCCGGAATATGTGAAAAGCATATGAATGCTAAAATGTTAGTCCAAAAGATTCAACGACAAGGTAATTATTGGATTACCATGGAGAGAGAATGTCACGAATACGTCAAGAAATGTATGAAGTGTCAAGTCTATGCAAATTTGCAGCACGTTCCACCTTTCGCTTCTACACATATACTTCTCCATGGCCTTTCTATACTTGGGTTATTGACATTATTGGAAAGATAACGCCACCAGAACAAGGGGGACATGAGTTCATCCTTGTAGCAATCGATCGACTACTTACCATATGGGTCAAAGCTGCCTCATATGCTAAGCTAACAGCAAAACATGTAGCTCAATTTATGGAGAAAAATATCATATGCCACTATGGGGTACCTTATGAGATGATCAGTGATAATGGAACACATTTCCAAGCCGAGTGCGAAGAAATATTAAGGAAATATCATATCAAGCGTCACATATCATCAATGGTGCAGTTGAATCGGCCAACAAGAATGCAAAAATTATCATCGAAAAGATGACCGAAAATTACAAAGATTGGCCAAGTAAGCTACATTTCGCCCTTTGGGGTTATCAGACCTCTGTTCATATATCAACGAGGGCTACCCCTTTCTCAAAGTCTATGGAGTTGAAGCTGTACAACCAATAGAGCTCGAAATCCCTTCTCTCTGAATCGCGTTGGAAAGCCAACTTGATGAAGTCGACTTGATTAGACCAAGATATAATGAACTAGTCTTACTTGACGAAAAACGCTTGGCAGCTTTACATCATGTCCAAACCTACAAACAGCATATGGCATGACATTTCAATAAAAAAGTCAAGACTAGAAACAACAAGGAAGGAGACCAGGTGCTTAAGGCACTTCGCAAAAATGTATTGGATCTAAGAGGAAAATTTAGACCAAACTAGTCAGGTCCGTACATTGTTAAATCCATTTTGTCTTGCGGAGACGCACAATTGATAGACATGGACGGTAATGGTTTTCACAATCTAACCAACCTTGATCAACTCAAGAAATTTTATGCCTAGTTGCATGGGTTCATGACCCGATAAAACTACGTTTTGCCTGATTCCTTTTTTAAGGATACATAGGCAACCCCTCAAAGGGGCCCGACAACTTTTAAAAAATAAAATCCTTCCTCCGTCGACCAAATATAACACACAAGACAGCAAAATGGACCTAGAATCAAGAAAATCCTACAGTAGCAGCTATCGCGCCAGGTTAGTGTAAACCGCGCCCCGGCAGCAGTCACCGCGACACGGCAACATACCCCATGGTACGGCAAAAAAAAAAAATATATATATATATATATATAAATATATATATATATATATATATATATATATATATATATATATATATATATATATATATATATATATATATATATTCCGCGTCACACCAGGTATTACCATGCCACGGAAACTGTCACCATGTCACACCAGATTCCATCGTGACACGGTGGATTTCCAGTTACAAAATACACCAGACAATCCCCGCATCACAGTATTTTCTAGCATGACGTGGCATATTTTTCCATGGCGCGGCAGACCTTAGACTTTGCATTTAATTGTTTTACGAATATTTTATTTGACGATTGTTATTATTCTTCCATTGCATCCGACTTCTTTACTCAGATAATAATAAATAAAAATAAGAAGTAGTCATTGTAATTTTTATTTAAGGCAAAAATAATATGTTATTATTATTGAAATAAGTGTGACTACAATTATTGGCATCATGCGCCTTATTTAAAAATTAAAAATTTAAATCATATAAGAAAAGCAATATCGATCTAATCCTTATTTAATTTAGGAACCTCCTTCTCTTTTTCAACTAGGTCAGCCTTCACCATTAATGTGTCTTTTGTAGCCCGAACAGTCACATCTCTAGTTGAACTTTCACCCCTTTCACCTCTCTTAGAATTCTTAGGTTGCTTCTCTCTGTAAACCATCTTTTCTTTACCCTTTCCTTTCACATAATTCTTCTTTTCAGGCATTATAGGAGTCCTAAACTCAAATCCTTGTGTTCTAGGACCTAGACGATCTTTTAGAGGCGCCTTCTCACTTCTAAGACGTCCCTTCACATCAAAGTGGCGTGATCCGACTCGATCCCTTCTACTTTTAGGATTAAACCATGCCTTGTATGCACTAGACAAAGGAGGAAGAGCTTGGTTACTCGCAGAAACGGTCCACAAAGGCCTCCCAATCCAATAAGTCTCGTACTTCTGAACATTACTTTCATGCAATGATACTTCACGAGGACTATCGTTATAACGTGGAACTACTTGATCAAGTCCACATTGTCGCATCAATCGGGTAGGACAATAAATATTCAACTTTGACATACTAGGAACGCGACAATATGGAGTATCATTTCTGCCAACCATCCTAGTAAGCCTCCACCAAGGCACCACCCACCGTATGGAAAATTCTCTCTTTGCAAAGAAGACCTTCCAATCATCATACGACATGTTTGCAGAGTAATTCTTCTTCCAGCGGACTAGATCGTTGGGACCATATTATTCAATATTGTCGGGGGCTTCAAAGAGTTCTAAGCGCTACATCAAGCAAATCTGCAAAAAAAAAAAAAAATGTGTAGAAACCACCATACACGGCCGAATGCACCGTGTCACAGCAAACATGTACCGTGACACGGTGCCTGCTATGTGTCACGGGGGCTAATCAGGGCGCGTTTATACCTGCAACAATACTAGAGAGCCCTCCTGATGGCTTTCCGATCAGCTTTTGCTTCGTCAAGGCTATGCAAAGTTTCTCCAAGGCAAGTAGGCATATGAGATCATCCCGATTCAACATGTTCAAGCACAGACGCTAACAACCATGTCCTACCCTACCGTTTGTAGATAAAATCTTCATAAACATGCAAAAAATAAGCCCTTTTACGGTATACATGATAAGATTTAGAGACAGGACGATTGAAATACAAATTTGCAAGCTTTTCTAGATCTACTTCATTACCACACACAATTTTATTTAAATATTGATCTATCATATTCAGATGACGTTCAAAGTCTTGGTAATAATACTCACATAGGGTAGGAATTGCTATGAGATTTTTCGCAGGAAAACCAAAGATGGCACCGTATTCCTCCGGCAGGGGACATATTTCATCATAATCAAATTTGAAACAATAAGTTTCTGGACTCGAATTACCTAAAGCTTCCCTAAGAAAATCATGTTCAATTGTTACATGCCTTAACACTAATAAGCCTCTAACATGAAACAATTCCAGCTCTCTTTTGTCCGCATTGGTTAAAGAATAGGACCTGTTACGCAATGTATTATCAAAATTCTGAAACATTATTATTGAAATATGAAATTCTAATTATTTTATGTTTCGTAGTTATGCATATCACGAATAAACTGGTCCTATTTTATAGCCAAAACGCTCGGAAACACTCAAAATCTATCTTTATATGCGCACAAACTACACTGCTGCAGAATAAGCGCACCGTGACACGGGAAATCCCACCGTGCCACGAGAATTTGTGCCGCGACACGACATGTTTTGCCGTGACACCGTATATACTGTCGTGTCGCGGTGCCCACGCATTTCATATTTTTACCTATGACCTATTTTTATCCGTTTTTATATTGTTTTTCCTTCACCATTTATCTTCCAATCTTGTTTTTTGAGAGTTTTATTCCTAATAAAATTCTCCATTTATTTTATTTTTTTATTTATTTTATTTTATTTTATCTTCATTTTTATTTTATTTTTATTTTTATTTTTTTTTAATTTTTATTTTATTTTGCAGAAGTTGTAAAACTTGTCCCTTTTTCATTTTTATTTCTTTTTCTTTTGGGGAAATTGCAAAATTTGTCCCATTTTTATTTTTATTTTGGGGAAGTTGTTAAACTTGTACCATTTTCATTTTTATTTCTTTTTTTTTGGGAAAATTGCAAAATTTGTCCCATTTTTCATTTTCTTTCGGGGAAGGTCGGTACCCTCCACTTACAATTTTTTTCGCGTCATTGATAAATCCACAATCACACACAATGAGTATCAAGCACACACTAATACAAACACTAATAAATGCATAAAGTGTGAATACGATATACAAAGTGAGTCATGAGGCATAAATAGTGTCAAGTGTCATCAATCAAAGTACATAATAAAAACCCTCAGTCAAAACTTTCTAGAACTAGAAGAGTTAAGATCAGTGTCATCTTGAGGCTGCGAATACGAGAACAACGGACCAAAGAGTCCTTCCATCATCCGGGTACGAGGAGTAGTATCCCTACTAGTCCCTATAGCTCCAGTAGAAGACAAACTCAAAGAAGGACCTGTCCAGGTGGCAAACGGTGAAGGATGACTCCAAGAGGTAGGAAGTGTTAGTGGAGGCATCATCCCAAACAATGGAACTAAAAATAAGCCCTGCACCGGTGGAGGCAGCGCCCTAGAAAATGGAACTGAGTATAAACCCTAGTCCAAGGGAGTAATGACTGGCCTGAACTCAGGATGTGAAAGCTGGGAAGATGAAGGCCCCTGCCACTGACCCTGAAAGTGCTTGAATGGCTGAGAAGACTGAGGCTGCTGCCATTGAGGATGCTGCCACTAAGCCTCCTTAAACGGCTGAGAAAGCTGAGGCTGCCGCTGAGACTGAGAATGCCGACGATTCTTAGGAGATCGTTAGCGATGACTAGGCGTCCCCTCGTCCGAGTCTCTATGCCTCGAGCGCGAGCGAGACCTCCGTCGCTCCTAAAAGACACAAAATGAAAAGATGTCAATATTGCAAGATAGAAGAAATGGTAAATATGGGAAAACAGGTGCATATACCTCGAGAACATCGCCAAAACAGCCTAGACAACTCGCACCACATCGAAGCTTGATGATGTAGTACTTTAAAGCGTCAACTAACTTCATAAATCCCAGCATGTCCGAGTGCGTAGGCTGAGAACAAAGAAAAATCAGTAACAAGCGGTATTAAAAAGGATGAATAATGTGTCAAAAAGCTTACCGGCTCAAACACATTAGACAAAGACTCTTGTGCCTGTCTAAAACCCTCTGGGGCTTCAGCAGCATGATCCTCAGTAATACTTATCGGCCCCGGGTAACGGACAGATTAAGGCGGGACCTCAACCTTCCCTCTACGACGAACAGCCGTCTGAAAATGTGATCGAATAATCAGGTTATTTGACGGTTTAAACAAAGACTTGCGACAAAATTCTCAAAGGAAATCATACCTCGGTAAGACGGGGCGGAGGAGCTAAAGAAGGAATTAAGTCCAGTGAATAATCGCCCTCAATACGCACAAGCTCTTTCCAAGGAAATGTGTAGCGCTCCCCCCTGTTCATCAACGCCCTAAGCAAACGTGAGTCCAGCACCGACTCCGGTGGAGGCAAAGGCACCACAAATCGGTCTGCGCTGTGCTGACGAATAACGCGCTCCCCAAAATACAACACAAAGCGTAAAGTACCAACGAAAACACTACGGCACGCCGAAAGTTCCAAGGCCTCAGGAAGACCAGACATCCCAGCCCAAGGCTGATACTAGATCTCAGCATCAACCTGAAAACCATAAAAAGTTACAATGAATGCCGAAAAATAACATCAAGGTAGAGAATAAAATGTTGCAAGATCAATTCTTACACCAACAGAAGAGGTACCTCGGCGCAGCAGCCCGCGCAGCGCAGATACGGATTCCACTCGTGACTCACCTCGGTCACGTCATTTGGCTCCAACAGGGAAATCATGGACTGCTCCACGACGCCGTCGAGGGGCCAATCCCAAAAAGTACTCATAAAACCACAGCTGCAATGAAAATTAATCTCTAAGCACATGAGTTAAACTGGTTAAAATAAGACAAGAAGAAAAAAAATCATCACCTCTACGACTCTCCATAAACCGTAGACAGCGATAGGGGCCTGGTCATTCAGTTAACTGCAGCCATGACGCAGCGACGAGAGTATATCAGCATATCCAATAGTAAACCAACTATTGGATCATATCTCGCCGATCATGACCAGAGAAGGAAGGTAGAAAACGAGCGCACGTGAACTCCTATCATGAGAAAGATCCCGAAAATGAGAATTAAGATAAAGATCCGCACTCGCTGCTCAGGTGTCGTCTCAGCCATGTCAAAGCCATGGGCAAGAACAGAAGCCAACTCTGATCGCATGCTCTTAGGAGCACCTCGAGGCACCGGGTGAATCCTGATATGCTGAACGACCGGGCCTAACAAATTTGCTACCTTGCCGCCCCCTAAGTAAGGTTAAGAATCTATCGTACGGCCCGCTCGGTGAAGCGTCAGCCGCTGATCATGCTAAAATCCAGAGGGGTCACTATCATCTCCCCCCAAGCAAAATGAAAACTGTTGGTAGTATCCCAAAAATACTCCAACAACGCACGGACAACTATCGAACCACATCCCTGGGGGCCGCAAAATTCTACAATTGTTGAATAAAAATCTCCTAAACAAGCAGACTCCCATAAGGCGTTAGTGACAGGATCCCTCGTGATAATCCTATATAGCCGGGAAATCAAATCTCTAACTCCGAATCCATGATGGCGAAGCGTGCCATCGACTACGCCGGTAAGTGGACGGTGAGAAATATGGTTCTCACGATAGAAAACCAACTCGTCTGGTGTCCACGGAGGTGGAATCCACCTACCCATACCTGTAGAAGGGCGAGGCTAAGTCTCTAAGGCATCGTCGTCCATGCCCTCGGGAACTGTGGGAGTGTCCACTCGAAAAGCCTGACACCGGCCACGAGTAGAAAGATCGCGATCCCATTGTCTAGGCATGCTAGCTATTACATTCAAACAAAAATAAAAATCTAAATACTTAGTATCATTTCCTAAGTTATTTGGTTTTTTATTCAAGAGTGGCTTAACGACTACCTCGAGTGCATTCTCTATTATACGCAAAAAATTTTACCTTTAGGCTAAAAATTAGAAAAATAATGGAATTATTTCTAGTACTTAGTTTCTCCATGATGAACTAATACTACAGTTCTCCTAATTTCATGATACTATGTTCTCCATGACGTTATAGTACATACACAAAAACAGAGCATGTTTCGAAATTGCACAAAAATAATAGATCGACACTTCATGGCATGTTTTAAAAGATCTACAATAAGTATATCACCATTTCAAGTGCAAAGAAAAAACATGAACAACAAGAACACCATTTCACACAAAGTAGTACCAAAAATGGTGATTTGCTCAATTCTTCACCAAATAACACAAACTTGGTCTAAAATTGCTCACAAAAAAACATACAGTAATATATAAACTAATCATGTCAAGAATTTTTACACAGAAGCTCAAAATAAAAAAAAACCCCAATTTGATTTTTTTAGAGTTTCAAGCAAATATGGCATTTTACAACAAATTTGAGACAAAAATCAAAGAAAAATTACATGGATCCTTGTAAGAATTCGAAAATGAGGACAATAGCAAAAAATTGGAGTGAATTTGGTGGAGAATTGAGCTCCAAAAGCTCAAAGAACTGCAGCAAGTAGCAGTCCTAACACCGCGGCTTGGCAACAAGCCGCCGCGACACAGTAGCTGGGTGTTTGTCACGGTGCAATCCCACTCAAAATGGTGAAAAAAAGGCAGTAGCAGCTGTGATGAGCACTCGAACATCAACAACGACGAAACCAACAGAAAAAGGCAAAAAACAAACGTCGTGGCCCGGTCATAGACGCCGTAACACGGTGAAGTCTGACGTGCGCCGGTGCTGAACTCCGTGGCATGGTGACCAGTCAAATAAAAAATGAAAAAAGGAGAAGATAGAACAAAAGAAGATTGAGAGAATGAAAATGACGAAGAAAAAGTAACAAAATGAGAAAGCAGCAGCTCGAATTTAAAGCCAAAAAAGTAGCCGTTACGCGGCTCTGTTCCCGTTCCTTTTGTCCCATTGACGCGTAACGGCTTTTCTTCGTGTGGAACGGCGTTTTTATCAAGGCACGTTGAATATTTAAGCAAGAAAAATAACCAGCGTCACGGGATTTCCCATCGTTAGACGGGATCTGACACCGTTGTGTCCTGCACACTCCTAAACCTCCTGGCGAATATTTTGGCATCTTTGACTAAGTTGGAATGATTTTCCGCAACTTTTTGACAGTTATTTTCTCACCGGAATTGCGTGGAAAATTTTAATTGGTATTTAAAGGGTACCAAAATCACCAGTTTACCCCTAACAAGCATCAGGGTAACATTTTCGACATTTTAAACACCTAATATGGTCGGATAGTCAACTTGAAGGTAAATCATCTACGACCCATGTTCGGGGACAATCGAACCATCATTATTTCATGGCGCAAGATTCTCGATGCATCGAGACTTGCAAATTTCATTCGACAAGTTTTTTCCTCAAGCATGGAAAATTGTCGGTCGTTGTCACCTCTAAAAGTAAAGAAGTCAACGATTATATCTGTTGTCGGTTTTCCTCAAGCATGGAAAACATTATCGGTGGATATTTCTTCAAGTATAGAAAACCGCCAAGTCGGCTTTCCTCAAGCATGGAAAGCATTATTGGTGGATTTCTTCAAGTATAGAAAAACCTCCAAATTATTCTGTCGGTTTTCCTCAAGCATGGAAAGTATTATTCGGTGGATTTCTTCAAGCATAGGAAAACTCAAAAATTATAAGTAGACTTTCCTCATGCATGGAAAGTATCCTCCGGTAGGTTTCTTCAGGCTTAGAAAGCTACCAAATTCATCACTCGACTTTCCTCAGGCATGGAAAGTGTTTCAGTGAAACGTCATTTGGTGGATTCCTTCAAGCATAGGAAGCTACCGACCTCATTTGTCACCGATACATTGGTGTCAAATACGCATTCTATACCTTTATCTTTTATCTGTGGAACTAACATTTTTCTGCAGGTATCGACGTATAAAGAGTGATTTAGGATCGCAGAACGTCTTAAATCATTCTCCGTCCTTATCGACTACTTTGACTATCGTTTTCGAAACTGACGTTTCTACAAACTCAGTCAAAGTAGGGGCTTCTGGGGACACCTAAAAATGTCTCCTCGAAACCAAACCCGATGATGAATAATCTTTCACCGTCATTATTGGTCGGGTTCAGTATTTAATCCCGAAAGTGCTTAAAAAATCGTATTTAATTAAATTCAGTTTTTAATAGTCCATGGATCCGTCTTGATGTTAAGTCAAAGCATAGTTTACTTCTAATTTTGGCTAAAACCTTTTTATTTATTTATTTATTATTTTGGCCCAATTGATAAATATTGAATCAGAAATGGCGCCAAATTATCAATCGACACTTAAAAATGCTGACTAAAATTAGGACAAAAATGAATTTAAACGGAAAAATAGACGTAGATTCTGTCGTGACACTGTTTGAGGGTTCTATTAATTTTCCTTGAAATTACTAACTCGTTTATTATTTTATTTTTGCAAGAAAACAAAATCAAAGTAAGAATTATGTTCCTTTTATTTCTATTATGAGAATACTTTAAGAGATTAAAAATCGTCATAAGTATACTTCTCGATATTGCTATCGGAACCTTTTTTCTCGACCATGAGTATTGTGAGCTTTCTTATTTGAGTACTAGTCCGCTTTGATGATTGTCAAAAGTATTCCATAATAAAGGATTATAACAGCATCACTTGGGCTGCTAGGTCCTCTCAGTAAGAGAAGCTACATTACAAGACTAGAAATGTCCCTCTACTAGAAATATGGAACGAAGATTTCTTTGTTGTGTACAAGGCCTCTCGTAGAGCGAGACTGTAAAATGCATGGCCGTACTCGGATGGATTTTAGAAATCAACTTTTTATTAACAGTCGGACTCAGAATAGAGAAACATTTATGGACGTAATAAGGATGACAAATAAATCTTACCTTATAGTTCATGAAGAAGCATTAAGCGACATAGGAAAAGGGCTATACACTAAAAGCACACTTGTCGGAGAGGACAAGTGGGAGATTGAAAGGAACGGTGTCCTTCGAACAAGTGTTTTATTCTGATAGAAAGATAAGAATTATTAGAAAGCTAATATATTCAATAAAGTCAAGTAATCGGAATGCCTGGGTGGAGGCCGCTTCTAATCAGTAATATTAATGCGTAATTAATTTTACAGCTTAATCTTAACAGAACCCTTTGGGTCACACGCAAGCAACTAACGAGCCGAAGCGACAAATTATTCGGACGTAATTAATGAGTTGACTGAGTAATTTATATTTAGACGTCAGAAATTCGAGCTTGGAGCGTCGAAACCGAGCGTCAGAGAATATCAAACGTCGAGCCAAAATTTAGGAATTGGCAAGACGGGAAAATGCTTCAAGTAACAAGCAAAAACCCTAGCAACGCAAAAACAAGGGAAGCACGCCAAATAGGAGCGTGCCACGTGGCAGCACACATGGCAGCGCACGTGGCAGCCACCAAGTGGTAGTGTGCCACTTTGGCAGCGCACCATGTGGAAGCGTGCCAATTTGGCAACACGTCATGGTAGCAGCACATGCGGCAAGGGGGCCAAGGACTTGGGTGACGGGTCATGGACACGAGCTAAAAGAATGTGGCCCAACCGAACCCACCTTGGGGCTCAAGGTTGGGTGACACATGGTTAGCTCACAATGCATGTGAGTTGCCTTGGGGACTAAGTGAGAAAGTGGTCCTCACCTAACCATGTTACATTTGTTACTTGTTCCTTGGTTTATTTAACAAAGGGTTGAATTCATCAATCAATCTATGTGGGATATTTTTGTGAAAAAGTCCCACATTGAAAGATGAGTGGAATTCAATAGGAAGCTTTCCTTATAAATAGCCAAGGCATGGCATGGGATTGTTCACTTGAGTAAGAGTTGGATAAGGCATCACTATTAATGAAAACCTTTGAACTCAAGAGTTGAAAAAGGCATCACCTTAGTGAAAACCTTTTAACTCAATTACTCGGGTTTCAGTCGGGCCTTGCTAACTCCAAGGCATTGGACCTAGTCGGTGTTTTAGTTGTGGGTAGATCATTATTTGAGGCCGTCGTATTATCGAGGCTAGCTTTTAAGTTATAGCCCTAGTGGCCGAGGGAAGCACGCTTCAAAGGTATATTCATTATCGTAATCTTGTCATTATGTTAATTATGTTTATGGTTCTATTTATTGCGAGTGCGGTCTTCTTTTTGGGTTTGTTTCTGCGGTGAGTCGGACTCAGCACACCCCAACACACTTGTCCTCACTGAAAAATAAGTTTTCTAACAATTCCGAACCCTCTATCGGAATAATACACTTGTTTGAAGGACACCATTCCTTTCACAATCTCGTATGACCCTCTCACCTCGGGGAGATGCAAATGGTGAGATGAAAGTGTGTGAGCTGCTAGCAAAGGGGTCTCCATCTTGGGACTATGAGAAGATGAACCAGTATTTTCTACCTTTCGAACGTGATTGTATACTAAGTATTCCAATCAATTCGCATCTACCGAATGATAGTCTGTGCTAGGACATGAAAAAGAAAGGGGATTACTCAGTCAGGTCTGCATATCGTGCCATGTTTGATGACGATTGGAGAAGGGAGCAAGTTTCTTCATCTGACCCTTATACCATCTGAAAATGTATATGGCAATTACGAACACTCCCACGCATCAAAATCTTTGCTTGGAGAGCTTGTCAGAATGCTCTATCAACTCGCCAAAATATCCACAATCATAGTAAAGATTATAATCATGATTGTTGTTTATGTCAACGTGATTTTGAGTCCACTATTCATGCTATAAAAGAGAGTAATTTTGCGAGAGATGTCTGGCAAATTAGTAATTATGCTGCTGTGGCTAGCTCACGTATGAGTAATGTGGTGGATTGGTGGGAAAATTGTTGGGCTGAGTTTGATGATGCTGACGTTGCTGCCATTATCACCATCTGTTGGGCGATTTGGGGTGCTCGAAATGCCTATATTATGGAAGGCAAGACTCTTGGTCCGGTCGATACTCTAAGATATGTTATGAAGACGTGCTCTAAAGTTATGGAAGAGAACGAGAAGCTAAGTTTAAGGGTGTTTAGGGTGGTCCAACTTTTGCGAATGCGTGGTCAGTCCCTTGATCAGGGGTGGATGAAGATGAATGTTGATGCTGGAGTGGTGGGTGAATTGGGGTCAAGTCTTGGAGCGGTGTTGAGAGATTGGAATGGAGTTGTTCGTGCCTGCTCAGCCTCACAATATAGAGATAGATGGGAGCCGACAATTGCTGAGGCAAAAGCAGTGTTGAGAGGGGTACAGCTTGCTCAAGAGATGGGATTGCAACAACTTGTGGTTGAAAGCGACTATTTAATCGTGATTCAAGCTCTACATACGAAGGTGTAGGGAATAATTTCAAGCCTTAATCCCACTAGCTTGAAACCCACTGTGATCATACACTAAAGTACGGTGGCGTCGAAAAGGGAAGAAGATAGAGCAAAAGAGTCGCCAACAAGTTTTTTAGGAACTTGTAAACCGTTCACGAGGTGAAGGTTACACCCCTTAACGATCCAAGAGATCGTCAACTCCATAAGGTCTAGAACCAAATAAGGGTTTGGGGATGAAGAAACAAATCCAACCTAAAAGAGATTGAACCTGCCCTAATAATAGGCCTCTACTTTATTCTGATCGTATTCATGTGCGCTTTCTGATTAACATGCAATCAATAGATTAACCCTAAACCTGTTTAATCTATGTTGGTTGAATATTAACGCACAAATAAATCTATTATTGGCGATCACTTGAATTATAATCATAATTAACCCTAACAAGATTATTAAATATCTTATTAAGCGTGATTACAAGTACAAATTCCCTTTAAACATGCAATAAAAGGTGTGATCAAGCAATAACAATAAATATCAAGCAACAATAATAATAACAATGATAATAATAATAATCATCATAAAATTATAATCATAATCAAAACAATAATAATCATAAATAAAATAATCATTATCAAAATAATAATAATAATAATAATAATAATAATAATAATAATAATATTCATAATCATCATAAATTATAACAATTATAATCATAATCATAATCATGTTAATATTAAAGCATAATAAAAATAGCAAGATCCTAGGCATGATACTAACAAGATTAATAACAAACCCTAGCATGTCACTAAGCAATAAAAATCAAACCTTTAGCCCTAACATGATACTAACAATAATCAATATGAGGAAGAGCATAGGAAGCGTCATAGGAATCATATTTAATATTAAAAATACCCTAGACATGATACTAGGAATATCATAATAACAATGTAAACATGAATTCTACATCATAATATCAATAAATCAATAAAGTACTTACTTTGATGCCTCGTACCTCTTTCTAATAACAAAATACACACGTTAGTAAATTCAAGGAAAATAATAAACAAAACAATTAAATTAAATAATTGAAATAGAGATTTGGGACCAAACCCTCAGAAATTAAACCTTTCACGTCTAGGGCGAAGGCAACTTCGAATATGGCTAGGTGTTTCTAGATCTTGTGAATGCAGAATTTTCTATTTGAGAAAAGGCTAGTTTAGAAAAAGAGAGAGAGAGAGAATAATCAAGAAATTCTTGATGAGAGTTGGTGAATTGAAATAAGAATTGATGAAATCTGGTTATCGAAAACGAAGTTTTAATACGTTATTTATAGAGAAAATCAGCCAAAAAGATAAAATTAACAAAACAGAGTCTAGCGAACGCAAAACGAGGTTGACGCCAGGCATTGGCCATTGGCGCCAGGCACCAATGGCTAGCACCAGGCGCCAGGCCTGGTTCCAGGCGCCAATGCCGGGAGTCAGGCGCCAAGCCCGTTTTTAACGCGTTTTTGTTTTTATCATATCTTTTGATTCGAAAGTCCAAATAAGGCATATAATATGTCGTTAGAAAGCTCTTAAAGTCTACTTTCCAACATAATAATAATCAGATTAAAATATTTTGTAGATAAAAAGATATGGCCAAAATAGTGGAAGGGTGTCAGTTTTGGATAAAGTTTCATGTCTCATTCATATATTTTTCGTTATAACTCGGATTTAATGTTATAATATATCATTGAAAGGATAATTTAAAGATCTATCCAACCATATAAAATTTGGATAAATATTACGAGGAACAAAAATAAAATCTGAATATATTCCACTTCGTACAAAACAAGGATTCTTAAAAGGAGTAGTTTTATTTAATTTCAAACTCTTTAAAACACAATTATCAATCCTAACTCCATTAGGATTTAAAAGAATCTCCTAGAGTATTCTAAAAGACTATAATCAATCCTAATAGCTTTAGGAATGATAATTAATAATAGGCCCTCCTCTAGATCATTGGGCCGCATATAAAAACCAAATCGGGCCCAGTTTATTAATTTGGCCATAACTTCATCGATATTCATCGGAATTGGGCTTATAATATATCGTTGGAAAGGTCTTTTCAAACCCCATCCAACTACACTACTATTGGACCCATATCATGGACCAACCAAACTGGATTGGATGTTTTCTTAAAATAAGTTTTAAAAAACAGAGAGAAGAGAAAAGAAGTTAAAACTATCTGCAACACTAAACTTTCCACACTTCCACTTCATTCGATTATGATTTGACGTGAAAGGTACTCATCACTGGGTTTGGTTTTGGGGAGACACAAATGGGTGTCTACAGAAGCCCCCACTTTGACTGAGTTTAGAGAAATGCAAGTTTCGAAAACAAAAGTCAAAGTAGCGATAGGGACGGAGAATGATTCAGAACGTTCTGCGATCCTAAATCACTCTTGTAACGCCGATACCTGCAAACTAACGTTAGTTAACAGATAAAAGAGTTAAGAAACGCGTATCTTGCACCGTCGAGCACACGCCTCTGAAAGTAACCGATTTGCTGCCGCTTTACTGTTGTTTTGATGACCTTGTGCAAGCTAGAGAATGCCATCCCGCTTGAAAAGCGCTACGCCTGTAACTGCTTCCAAATTAGAAGATTAATTCGCCTGAAACGATCCTCCCCGCAATGATAATATTCCACGTCCAAGGGAACACTATTGAAGATTATTTCTCTTAAAACAATCCTCATCCGCATTGATAATATTCCACGTCCAAAGGAATACAATCGAAGATTATTTCTCTTGAAATAATCCTCATCGCATTATAATCATCTTCCATGCCTAAGGGAATATGATCGAAGACAACTTCGCCCGAAATTACCTCTAGTTGTTTGTGACAACTTTCCGCAAGCTAGGGAATGCCACCTTGTTGTTTGACGTTCTGAACAAAGAGCTTCTTTTTCCCGCTGTGATAGTCTTCGAAAAGATCACTGCTTTTTAATCCTTAATGCTGCCATGCCAGTACGTCGGCGCTTTGTTGCTTGTGAACCAGTATGTCGGTGTTGTTGCTATTATGACAATCCTCTTTTCTCTGGGAATAGTTGCCAACACAACCCTTGTATGATGTATAACAATCCGATTTAGGGAAAGTTGTCAATGCTTCGTAACAATCCATCCTTGGAAATGTTGCCACGATGAAGCGACAATCCGTATCTCGGAAAATTCGCCAAAATCCAATTTTTGGGAAAAGTTGCCAATTCTTTGTAACAATCTTTCATAAGAACTTTGCTACAATCAACAATCCACATCTTGGAATATAACTCTTGAAAGCAATCCACCTTGGAAATTTGCCAACGCTATGCGACAATCCTTTTGGGAAAATATTGCCACTATTGACAATCCGTGTCTTGGAACATTTGCAAAAAAAGAGTCGACCGACAATCCACTTCGGGAAAATTTGCCACCTACTGAAATGAATGACAATCCACGTGAAGGAACTTTGCCGATATTTATGATGAATGGAAACCTACAACAATCCTTTGGGAAAATTTGGCATAGGGAACTGGGTGTATGACAATCCAATCTCGGAAAACTTGCCAGCGATGTATGAATGTATGACAATCTGAACTTGGAAAAACTTGCCAAACAGAGAAGGAGCACGACAATCCACGATTGGAAACTTTGCCAGAGATGACAATCCAATCTTGGAAAAATTGTCGTTGAAGAAAATGCACGACAATCCGTTTTTGGAAATACTGTCAGTTGGGGATGACAATCCAATTTTTGGAAAAATTTGTCGTTTTAATAAGAATGCACGACAATCCATATTTGGAAATATTGTCGTTTAAGTGCTTGCTTTTGAACCGATTGTAATCAGCCAGTGTTTTAGGCGCTTAAGCTAAGTGAGACGATCTTTCGTCAGGTCGATCACTTAGACTGTAATCAAACCGACTACTTAATCATGTCAAATCGCTTATAGGGGTTAACTGGCGTACCAAGGAACCCGAAATTGTTGTATGAAGTCGAAATCACCTTTCTGAGAGGCTTCGAGCTCTGTCGCTACTGAAATATCTCTGGCGCCAGGCGCTGGAGTAGGGTCTTCCCTGTTCTGCTGCACCTGTATTCATTTTTCACTATAGAACTTTGCCAATTTCTTTTTAATCATCTTAGGGTTGACCTAAGGTTTAAAGTTGCTTGACTCATCGACTTGACACGACTCAAGGTATAAACTTGACTCGCTGATTGACTGACTCGAGGTTGACTCGACTCAAAGTGAAATGACACATGTGTGACTCAAATCAAAGTGATATGACATGACATGACTCAATGTGTACATGACTCGTGTGTGCATTGTAATGTGATCGTGCGACTCGAAAATGCAAAAAACAAAAATTTTCTGTTATTTTTGTGGAGGGTACCGACTTTCTCCCGAAAAAGAAAGACGTGAAAAAGAAGAAGCGAAGTTTGAAGATGCATGTTGAATGAGCTTAGTCAGATGTTGTTTGATACTGTCTCTCAAGGTGCAAGGATTAATCCATCCTAGGCTATCTCAACTGTTGACTCCATGATGAAATTATTTGGGTAACTTAGGCACGGAGGCAAAGCACTTCATACTTCTATGTAATGACAATTATGAGTGATGAGTGATGTGACAAGACATGCTTCATCGTTATGTTAAGATTTCATGACAAAGGGTTCCTAAGGGAAGTATATTTGGTCATGTATATGTGCGGTGTGTGAAATTGACACTAAAGCTAGGCCGCAAGAGCTAAGTGTGTGGGAAAATATTGTTTGTTAAAACAAGTCAAATGGTGGTGACTCTTAGGCTAGGTAAGCTAATGATGTAGGGATCAAGCCCCCAAGTCTAGCTCTACATGAATAGGGATGAGCATTGGAGATCCCTTGATATGATCATGGTGCAAGTGTGTGAATGTGAATATGAATGCATTTTTATTACGGCCGCACCTCGATGTGAGGTTGCTTACGTATCCGTTGGGAATCAAGCCGAACGTAGCTCTAGCCAAACCTCGCACAAGTGTGTGTATACCTCAAAAAGGTATTTTTAAGGGTTGTAACGTGGTTAGGCTAAAGGTGAAGAAGAAGAGGATAAAAAAGGCTCAAGACCCTAGATAAGCCCCCAAGGTGTGCAACCTCGCTTTTGAATCTTTATATTTATGCTTGAGTTTCTA
The DNA here is from genome assembly GCF_948465745.1 of Chenopodium album. Lineage (NCBI taxonomy): Eukaryota > Viridiplantae > Streptophyta > Magnoliopsida > Caryophyllales > Amaranthaceae > Chenopodium > Chenopodium album. The sequence continues at coordinate 38,578,645 of NC_137838.1, forward strand.
CTCTTTTTTAGCTCTTTTTTTATTTTTTGCTTTAGCATCTATTTTATTTTTATAAGCGTAGGCAATCTCGATCATGCGGTCTATCACTCACTTGGCATTCATGTTTCTCAGGCACGGTACCGAGCACTCGATAAGAGACGCAATCTGAGACGTGTTCTTATCGAAGATACTTTCATATCAAAGACATTGGAACACTTACCTTTTTGTACACTTGTTTTCGTTTTTTATTATTGCTTATTTTTTGCTATTGCTTTCTTTTGAATTTGCTCAAGCTTTCTTTAGAATTGCATAAGTTGCACACCATCCCATCCCAAGGTTAGGTAGATGTAGGTTGAAAAAAGAAGGGTCTATCGTTAGACGAGGCTCAAAGTGGTTTATGAAGAAAGGATTGTAAATTTGGAAGATGAAAGAAGATATGATGTGGCTACAAGGGGTGCCTCAAATCATTGGTATAACTTGTGCTTAATTCGACATGGATTTTATTTTTATATATATATATATATATATATATATATATATATATATATATATATATATATATATATATATATATATATATATATATATATATATATATATATATATATATATATATATTTGATGCAATATAATGAAATGATCATATATAAGGAAATAAATGCTCATTTTATTAAAAAAGGAAAAAGGAAAAAAAAAAAATTAACGAAATTAATCTAAAGGAAAAGAAAAGGTGCCTATGCTAGACTTATTGGGAAAGGAAAAAATGAAAAAGAAATAGAAAAAGAGGTCATGAAATCCTGTCGTTGAAGCTCGCCTCTGTCTTGTGTTGTTTGCTCCGACATCATCCAGTCTTCTCGCTAGCTAGAGGCAATGGGATCTTATTTGCCTCTATGAGATCTTGAATGAGGTTTTGAAACCTGTAGCATTCATCAATAGTATGACCGCGCCCTTGATGGTACTTGCAATAGGAGTTTGGATTCCATATCAAAGATCGATTTTCTAGTGTTGGATCCTCGGTAGGGCCAATAGGTTTGATTATTCCTCGATCATAGAGACGATCGAAAGCAGCATCGTAGGTCATTCCAATGGGTGTGAACTCTCGCCTGGGTTTCCTTTTAGTTCCTTGATTGTCCATGGCTAAGACACCATTATGGTCAAAGGTACTAACATTATTACTAGAGTGGGCGTTTTCGGAAGAAGAAGGATTGTCGTTCTTCTTTCCTTTCCAGCCACCGTGGTTACTATTGTTAGTAGCTTTTTGCTTTGCGAGGTCGTCTTCGATTTCAATTCCGATGTCATAAACGGCCTTGAAAGTATTCAAATTGTGTTGATATTTTAAATGCTTTGAATACTTTTCTTGGAGATTCTTGATAAACATCCTCACAGACTCCTTTTCGGTGGGGACCTCAATCATCTTAGCGGAAGTTTCCCTCCATTTATTAAAGAAATAAGTAAAACCTTCATTCTCTTTTTGTCTTAACATCTCAAGTTGTCTATGGTCGGTTTCAACTTGGATATTGCACTTGTACCTATCAACGAAAGCGTTTACTATCGATTCCCAGGTAGAGGTTTTCTCTTTGTCAAGGGAGAAGAACCATTGTTGGCAAACGGTTTCAAGAGATAGTGGGAACAAAGAGGGGAAAACCTTCTTATCGATACCCTTAATGTTCATTATAGTTTCGAAAGCTCTTAGATGAAAGTAAGGATTATCTGTTACCTTGAATTTAGGGATGTCAGTAGCATTGAACTTATGCGGAAGGAGTTCCTTGTCCAGCGAGACCCCTTGTGAACTCATGCCCTGAAATTTATAGTCGCTAGATAGCTTGCTTAGACTCTCTTGCATGAGGTTCATTTGTTGTTGCTTCACGGGATCATCGACCTTAAGGGTGAGGAGCTTCAACGTTTCAGTCATGGTGACCAGTTGGTTCCTAAGCTCATTGACTTCCTCTTGATTTGCCATTATCTTCTTAGCCTTCCTCTTTTGACGAATCGGTTTATCAAAAAGCGAGACCTGAATAAAGAGGTTGTCCTTGATTAATCGCCCTTCTCTCCTCGACCAAGTACTGTGGAAAAGGAATTTGGGGATATTTATTATTAATTATTTGACTCAAGCTTTATTCAACATGCAATGGATGGAGGAAGTGAAGAAAGATTGGAATAGAATGTGAAAAAAGAAAAAGATGATGGAGGTGGAGGGATATGAAGAATTAGGAATAGAATGTACCCCCCAACTCAAATGACGGAAAAGACCGACTCATGCATGAACCTAAGATATGGTCATGGTGACAAGTGATCAAAGTGTGCAAAGACTAGTGAGTGTAGGTGGTATGTTAAGACTCGTGCCATGACCATGTGGCTAGACTGTGTGACTAGACTCAAGCAAAAACTAAGTTAAGACTTCCCGTATATGCATTAAACTTGACAGACTGTGGTATTTTAGTCATAACTTTTTATCTGTGACTCTGATTTGGATGACACCAACGCCAAATTAAAGATAAAACTCGGGGCTACAGATCCATAGGTTTTACGACTCGTAGTTCTTTCTAGAACTCCGGCTATGACCAAAACAAGTTGACGTTTGTGCAGTATACGGGAATAAAAAATCCGGGTTGACTTAAAGGAACTATGACTCGATTTTATATTTATTTATTAGCTCAAATTAATTAATTAATTAATTAAACAAAGTCCTTTAGTCATTAATCAGTTTATTTAGTCTTAACACAAGTCAAACAAACGGTTAGGAAAAATCACATAGAGTATGCGCAACAAATAATGCACAATTAGTCAAGTAGGCACAATATGATGCAATGAGTTTGCAACCTAACCATGGCTCTAGTTCTCTAAAGTTCGGGATATGGGTTAGTCAATAGAGTGTCCATGTTTAATTGTCCGAATGCACCGCGCGGAAGCCTAACCGTGAAGGGTTGGTGCGAGTGGATGGGACACCGCGAGTTTTAGAAAAAACTCGCTTCCATGGTTTTGTGAATTCAACAATCTCGGATGTACCCTTTGTTGCACGGAGCGTTCAATCGGGTAGATGGAGCATGAATTCCCAGAGGGTTATGTCCATATGTAGAACACATATGGGTTTCAGAAAAGTGAGAAAAAATTCAATCAGAAAGTAGGATCGAGCAAACAATACGAAAAACTGGTCGAAATTAGAACGCATATTTCTGGCTCGGTATTGGGGGAGGTTGGCGCCAGCAAACAGAGACTGGCGCCAGCTTTTAACTGTAGCGCCTGACGCCAATACTGGCGTCTGGCGCTACGACTAAAATGCTGGCGCCAAGCTCTAGCCCCTGACGCTACTTCCCACATGCCTCATCAGCTTTCTGTGCTCGATAAAATTTTCCAGTTTCGCGCGGTGTTATTTCAGTCCTAGTTGTGAAAGACATTCCTCAAATTTCCTACGTGTAAAATCCTATGTTTTTAACTCATTACGGATGGTCTTTCCAATGAGATCTTTTTTATGCATATGACAATAATGTTAATCAAAATTACGCACATGAAATACTTAGAACTTTTCGAGTCTCATCAACTCATTCTAAATCATTGCCGAAACAAATTCAGGAATTAAAATAGAAATCCTCCCCAGTGGAGTCGCCAAAAACTGTAGGGAATAATTTCAAGCCTTAATCACACTAGCTTGAACCCCACTGTGATCATATACTAAAGTACGGTGGCGTCCAAAAGGGAAGAAGATAGAGCAAAAGAGTCGCCAACAAGTTTTTTAGGAACTTGTAAACCGTTCACAAGGTGAAGGTTACACCCCTTAACGATCCAAGAGATCGTCAACTCCATAAGGTCTAGAACCAAATAAGGGTTCGGGGATGAAGGTACAAATCCAACCTAAAAGAGATTGAACCTGCCCTAATAATAGCCCTCTACTTTATTCTGATCGTATTCATGTGCGCTTTCTGATTAACATGCAATCAATAGATTAACCCTAAACCTGTTTAATCTATGTTAGTTGAATATTAATGCACAAATAAATCTATTATTGGCGATCACTTGAATTATAATCATAATTAACCCTAACAAGATTATTAAATATCTTATTAAGCGTGATTACAAGTACAAATTCCCTTTAAACATGCAATAAAAGGTGTGATCAAGCAATAACAATAAATATCAAGCAACAATAATAATAACAATGATAATCATGGCTAGGAAGAGCATAGGAAGCATCATAGGAATCATATTTAATATTAAAAATACCCTAGACATGATACTAGGAATATCATAATAACAATGTAAACATGAATTCTACATCATAATATCAATAAATCAATAAAGTACTTACTTTGATGCCTCGTACCTCTTTCTAATAACAAAATACACACGTTAGTAACTTCAAGAAAAATAATAAACAAAAAAATTAAATTAAATAATTGAAATAGAGATTTGGGACCAAACCCTCAGAAATTAAACCTTTCACGTCGAGGGCGAAGGCAACTTCGAATATGGCTAGGTGTTTCTAGATCTTGTGAATGCAGAATTTTGTATTTGAGAAAAGGCTAGTTTAGAAAAAGAGAGAGAGAGAGAATAATCAAGAAAATCTTGATGAGAGTTGGTGAATTGAAATAAGAATTGATGAAATCTGGTTATCGAAAACGGAGTTTTAATACGTTATTTATAGAGAAAATCAGCCAAAAAGATAAAATTAACAAAACAGAGTCTGGCGTACGCAAAACGAGGTTGGCGCCAGGCGCCAGGCGCCAATGCCTGGAGTCAGGCGACAAGCCCGTTTTTAACGCGTTTTTGTTTTTATCATATCTTTTGATTCAAAAGTCCAAATAAGGCATATAATATGTAGTCGGAAAGCTCTTAAACTCTAATTTCCAACCCAATTAGAACCAGATTAAAATATTTTGTAGATAAAAAGATATGGCCTAAATAGTGGAAGGGTGTCAGTTTTGGATAAAGTTTCATGTCTCATTCATATATTTTTCGTTATAACTCGGATTTAATATTATAATATATCATTGGAAAGATAATTTAAAGATCTATCCAACCTAATAAAATTTGGATAAATATTACGAGGCACAAAAATAAAATCTGAATATATTCCACTTCGTACAAAACAAGGATTCTTAAAAGGAGTAGTTTTATTTAATTTCAAACTCTTTAAAACATAATTATCAATCCTAACTCGATTAGGATTTAAAAGAATCTCCTAGAGTATTCTAAAAGACTATAATCAATCTTAATAGATTTAGGAATGATAATTAATAATAGGCCCTCCTCTAGATCATTGGGCCGCATATAAAAACCAAATCGGGCTCAGTTTAGTATTTTGGCCATAACTTCCTCGATATTCATCAGAATTGGGCTTATAATATATCGTTGGAAAGGTCTTTTCAAACCCCATCCAACTACACTACTATTGGACCCATATCATGGACCAACCAAACTGGATTGGCTGTTTTCTTAAAATAAGTTTTAAAAAACAGAGAGAAGAGAAAAGAAGTTAAAACTATTCGCAACACTAAACTTTCCACACTTCCACTTCATTCGATTATGATTTGACGTGAAAGGTACTCATCACTGGGTTTGGTTTTGGGGAGACACAAATGGGTGTCTACAGAAGGCAACATGTTCTAGTTGTTTTTCTTTATTAATAGATGATAGTTTTAATAGAATTAGTTGGTCTTTTGTTAAAGGGGGAGCAATAAAATAGCGCATGAATTGACACATTTACAACCTTGGGTGAATTGCCAAAGAGTGTGGCTTGATACTTTCCCTGCTCGTGTTTTGAAGATTGCTTTGGCAAATTTAATGAATTAACCTTACCCTGTTGGGTGGTTTAAAAAAAAAGAAAAAAAAAAAGAAAAGAGAATTAAAAAGATAATAAAAGAAAAACAAAGAAAGAAAATAAAAGAAGGGAAATAAATAACGAAATAAAAGGAAAGAAATAGAAAGACAACAAAAAGAATTAAAAAAAGGAAAACAAAAGAAAACCCAAATCAGTACACCCCCCAACCCCCCCACCCCCCCAACACCCCTCCTTTTTCTTCTTCTTCTATTTCCTTTGGCTCCTCGTGATTCCACATCAACACCAAACCATCATCATAATCATCATTGATTCACCACCATCCGATCTTAATCAAACTCCGAATCAACGGCTGTCATCACCAATTGCATCATCATCATCATTATTGGAACGGTTAATCTTCATTAAAATCATGTGCGAAGCTCGTGAGACGGTTCAAATTGAACCCAGATATGCGCGCCCGTGTGACGTCGCGCAAAGGTCGTGCAATCTTACTGTCTACAATCTGTTTTGGACTCCAATGTGTGCGCCTTCTGACAGAGCTGCGCGCCCGCGAAGCTTCAATCAAATTGGGGCTTAATTGAGTTCGATTGTTTGTGAAATGGTGAAGAGTGGTGGCTGGGATTGCGCGGTTATTGGAGCTGCTAAGATGGCTGCTATTAGTGATGCGGGCTGGTCTATTTTGGTGCGTGAGGTGGTGAATGGAGGGGGGTTGCTGCTTGGTTTTGTTGGTGTTGTGACTGCCGGCATTGGTGATTGATTGAGGCTGCTATGGAGTCAAAACAGGGCTGAATGGTGGCTTCAATTGTGGTGAGGTGCTGCTGGTTGTATCGCTGGGAGAAGGTCAGGTGAATGGAGTGGCGAGGTTCTACTGTTGGTGTCGCAGGGAGGTGGTCAGGTGAATGGAGTGGCGAGGTTCTGCTGTTGGTGTCGCTGAAGTTTGGGAAAGGTGAATTGGTAGGCTTGTTTGGGGTTATTGGTGAGCTGCTGTGTGCGTGATGGAGCATGGGAGTTTGATGTGGTGGAGGATAAGGATTAGTGAAGTGAAGTTTAGGAGGTGGCAGCAGTCAGCAGCTAGCAAAGAAATGTGCACATACTTTGACTCGTCCCCGAGCTCCGAACTCACTTGACATGAAACCCGGGACCCTACACACAAAACCGAGAAGAAATTGTGACAAATAAAAAAAGTAAAATAGAAAATAAATGAAATAACACTAAACTAATAAAAATTAAATAAAACAATACGAGCAAATAAAGTAAAATAAAATAAGAAATGAACTACAAACTAATTAAAACTATGAAAGTAACAAGGAAAAAGAACAAGGCAATATAAATCGAAAGCAAATAAAATACGAAAATAAACTAGAAACCAATTAAATAAAGAAAATAAACTAAAACACTCCAAAATTAACAAATAAAATAGAAACTTTATTCAAGAGGAAACAATAGAATAAAAGGGAAAAATAGAAGAAAATAAACTCAAAAGCAAGTTAGACAGTACCCCTAGGAGCGACATAAATGTCACTACTTAATTTCCCCCAAGCTAAGCTTTTACTCGTCCTCGAGCATAACAAGAACCAAACATAAGGGAAGATGACGCACTTATTTAAGCAAAGAAAACAAAGAGAGAAAGAATGTACACTAACATAGAAATCACGGATGCATTTAGCGTATGCATCAAGCCTATTAACTTCCATGTCGCAAAAGAGGACGAGTAAGCTCTCGTGGAGGTTTCCTAAGAGGTTAACCCACAACTCCCGACAAAAACAAAGGCAAGGAAAGGAAAATAAAAACAAAGAAAAAGAAAAGAAAACAAATGAACTTAAATGGACAAAGAGATAGAAACAAGCACCAATGAATATAAACCTTTCTTTTTATTTTAATAAAAGAGACGAGACTTATATTACATAGGGGGTGATTAAAGGAGCATCCCTGAGAACCATAAAACAAAAGGAAGCACAGGATACCCTGCACTGTCCAGCAAATAGAAATGTTTGAAGGCAAAGCAAGAAAACAGGCTGCGTAAGGGAGAAAATTAGCATGCTAGAGATTCTTAGCTAAGCAGACAAAATAAAAAGCAGGCATAAGTTTGTGAACTAAGAACTGAAATAAAGCGGAACTAAAAGGTGAAGCAGCAAATTCCTCAGCATTTGTAGACAGAGTGAGGCCTGTAGCAGAAGGAGGCCCGTGAGAAGAAGCAGTTGCTGGATCAGGAACCTCCCACCATGGAAAGGGAATGAGCCATTTTTTCCAAGTAGGTAGATGAGAGAGTAGGAGGTGAAAAGAAATGGTAGCTCGTGTCATCATCAGTTCTCGATCTTCCAATTGCAGCTAGCCCATGAGCGAGCTTGTTAGCTTGACGTTTGACGTGAAGGATTGTAACACTCAAATCCTTGTTTAGCAGGCTTACCACATCATTAATAATGTTGCACAACTCATGATCAATATAGTAGATAGGATTTTCAAGCATGTACTTCACGACCTGAGCTTCGGTTTCCAGTTCAAGGAATCGGATTCCTCTAGCATAGCAGGTAATCAGACCCTCCTTGATTGCCAAGAGTTCAGCAGAAGCTAGACCAAGAGCCTTAATTCTCATTGCAAAACCAATCTACCACTTGCCAGACTGACAGCGAATAACACCACCTGCACCGGCAACTCCCAGACTGATCCATGAGGCATCAGTATTCAGCTTGTAGTACCCCCTTTGGGGAGGAGACCAAAACCTTGGAGAGCTTGAAGTCGCGGCAGCAGAATCAATATGAATAACCTGAGACAGTGACAAGGTAATACAATAATCGTGATGGAATTTATTAAAGGAAGTGTAGATGGATTCCATTTTTTCTTCGAAAACCATTTTGTTTCTCATTGACCTTAGGTGCCAAAGAGAAATGCAAAAAAGAATTTTCCAAGAATAGTCTGGACTCAGATTATAAGTAATCCATTTTTCAAAGTCAGAATTATAAAACTCATTATAATTGAAATCCGATTTAGCATATTTTTTAAAAATAATAGACCAAAGAGCTGAAGAGTAAGGGCATTCTCTAATGAGGTGGATAAAATCTTCATTTAGAGAGTTACACCTAGTGCACATAGGGTCAAAGTTAGGGATTTTGGTAGCTAGGATAGTCCCTATGGGAAGGATCTGCCTGATGATATTCCATAAAAGCATCCTATATTTGAAAGGGGTTTTGATTTTCCACATAGAAGGCCAAGGGAAATTTGCTAAGAAGGGGGAGGGGAAGGAAGGAGGAGGAAGAGAAGAGAAGTAGGCAGATTTAATGGTAAAAGAGCTAGAGGAATAGAGGGGTGGCAAGAATGGAGTAAGAATGTTATTAGGGAGGAGATGAGCATTGGGTTTAAGATACCATTTGTTGTTTCTAATAATATTGGAGACTCTTCAATTACCTTTATTATCTGGGATATGAATAGAGTCATCTTTGTAGAAAGGTTTTTCACCAATCCAATGGTGGAACCAAATAGAAGTATCTTCCCCATTCCAATGGTAATAGCTAAACCTTTTTTAAGAATATCCCTCCCCCGGAGAATATCTTTCCAAATGGTTGAATTGTTAGAGTTAGGGAGACAGTCCATAAAATTAGAGTATTTTAGGTATTACTTAGAAAGGATTTGAACCCAAAGCTTATTTTGTTAGGTAAGGATTTTCCACCCTAACTTGGTCATGAAGGTGAGGTTCCAAATCATAAGTTTTCTAATCCCTAAACCTCCCCCACTAATAGGGTCACAAACAGTAGACCAAGAAGTTCTAGGGATATATCTACTTTTATCAACCCTATTCCAAAGAAATTTTTTAATTCTTTTTTGAAGTTCATTAGTGATAGCAGTGGGGATGACATTGGTTTGCATAGAATACATAGGAAAGGAATTGAGGACAAATTTAATGAGGGTAGAGCGGCCCACCATATTGAGGAGTTTGCTTTGCCACCCTTTAATTCTAGAAGAGGTTTTATCAAGAAGGTCGTAATAATATCCAATTTTAAGTTTATTAGGGCTAATCATAATTCCCAAATACTTTCCAAAGGAAGTAGTGCTTTTGATATTACAAAATTCATAGATTGATTTCCTAATATTAAAATCCATCTTTTTGGGAAATATAATGGGCGATTTTTAAATGTTAATGGAGAGGCCAGAAATTTTATTAAAATGATCTAAAACATTCGTCATAACATTGATACTGTCAAGGGTAGCTTTTCCAAAAAGAAAAACATCATCGGCATAGAAAAGATGAGAAATTTCAAGATCCTTAGCAATTTTCATGGCCTTCCAAGATTTATTATTAACTCTTTCTTGGATCATGCAAGACAAACGATCAAGACAAAGGACAAATATATAAGGGGAAAGAGGACATCCTTGTCTAATACCTCGAGACGGCTTAAAAGAGTTAGTAATTTGACCATTCCAGAGAACCGACATAGAGGGGGAACAAATACAACTAAGGATAAGAGCAACAAGAGAATCGGGGAGATTGATAGACCTAAGGGTATCCTCAATAAAACTCCATTCGATACTATCAAAAGCTTTTTCTAAGTCAATTTTAAGAACCATAACATTAGTCTTTTTAGAAGACTTATTGAAAAAATGGGCAACAATTAGTTTTCATTCACGAATTCTCATCAACAATTAGTTTTAATTAGCTTTCATCTACATCTTTCATTCATCAACTCTCTTCATTCACAAGTTTTCTTTCATCGATTCTTAATTAAAAACATTCTTTCTTTTAGCATTCTTTTCAATTCTTTCTTGCTTTTTCATACAAAATTCCGCATTCACAAGATCTAGAAACACCTAGCCATATTCGAAGTTGCCTTCGCCCTAGACGTGAAAGGTTTTAATTTCTGAGGGTTTGGTCCCAAATCTCTATTTAAATTATTTAATTTAATTGTTTTGATTATTATTTTCCTTGAAGTTACTAACGTGTGTATTTTGTAATTAGAAAGAGGTACGAGGCATCCAAGTAAGTACTTTTATTGATTTTATGATGTAGACATCATGTTTATATTGTTATTATGATTCCTAGTATCATGTCTAGGATATTTTTAATATTAAATATGATTGTTATGATGCTTCCTATGTTCTTCCTAATATTAATTCATGTTAGTATCATGTTAGAGTTAAAGATTTGATTTTTATTGCTTAGTGACATGCTAGGGTTTGTTATTAATCTTGTTAGTATCATGCCTAGGATCTTACTTTTATTATGCTTTAACATGAATATTGTTATAATTATGATTATTAATATTTATGATTGCTATGATTATTATTATTATAATTTTATGATGATTATTATGATTATCATGATTATTATTATGTTGCTTGATACATTATTTTATTATTTATTGCTTGATCACCTTTATTGCATGTTAAAGGGAATTTGTACTTGTAATCACGCTTAATAAGATAATTAATAATCTTGTTAGGGTTAATTATGATTATAATTCAAGTGATCGCCAGTAATAGTTTGTTTGTGCATTATATTCAACCAACATAGATAAACAGGTTTAGGGTTAATCCTATTGATTGCATGTTAATCAGAAAGCGCACATGAATACGATCAGAATAAAGTAGAGGCCTATTATTAGGGCAGATTCAATCTCTTTTTGGTTGGATTTGTACCTTCATCCCCGAACCCTATTTTGGTTCATGATCTTATGGAGTTGACGATCTCTTGGATCGTTAAGGGGTGTAACCTTCACCTCGTGATGGTTTACAAGTTCCTTAAAAACTTGTTGGCGACTCTTTTGCTCTATCTTCTTCCCTTTTGGACGCCACCGTACTTTAGTGTATGATCACAGTGGGGTTCGAGCTAGTGGGATTTTAAAGGCTTGAATTATTCCCTATAGTTTTTGGCGACTCCACTGGGGAGGATTTCTATTTTAATTCCTGAATTTGTTTCGGCAATGATTTCAAATGAGTGGATGAGACTCGAAAAGTTCTAAGTATTTCATGTGCGTAATTTTGATTAACATTATTGTCATATGCATAAAAAAGGTTCTCATTGGAAAGACCATCCGTAATGAGTCAAAAACATAGGATTTTACACGTAGGAAATTTGAGGAATGTCTTTCACAACTAGGACTGAAATAACACCGCGCGAAACTGGAAGATTTTATTGAGCACAGAAAGCTGCTGAGGCATGTGGGAAGTAGCGTCAGGGGCCAGAGCTTGGCGCCACACTTTTAGCCGTAGCGCCAGACGCTAGGCGCTACAGTTAAAAGTTGGCGCCAGTCTCTGTTTGCTGGCGCCAATTTCCCCCAATACCAAGCCAGAAATATGCGTTCTAATTTCGACCGGTTTTTCGTATTGTTTGCTCGATCTTGCTTCCTGATTGATTTTTTTCTCACTTTTCTGAAACCCATATGTGTTCTACATATGGACATAACCTTCTGGGAATTCATGCTCCATCTACCCGATTGAACGCTCCTGGCAACAAAGGGTACATCTGAGATGTTGAATTCACCAAACCATGGAAGTGAGTTTTTTCTAAAACTCGCGGTGTCCCATCCACATGCGCTAACCCTTCACGGTTAGGCTTCTGCGCGGTGCATCCGAACAATTAACCATGGACCCTCTATTGACTAAACCATATCCCGAACTTTAGAGAACTAGAGCCATGGTTAGGTTGCAAACTCATTGCATCATATTGTGCCTACTTGACTAATTGTGCATTATTTGTTGTGCATATATATTCTATGTTCCTCTTAACCGTTTGTTGATTTGTGTTGAGACTAAAATTAATGACTTAAAGAACTTTGCCTAATTAATTAATTATTTAATTAATTTGAGTCAATAAAGTCTTTTTTTTTAATCGAAATTGACCTAGTACGACTTTAGGCATACCCCAGTTTACTAATAATACCGAAAACAGTCCCAGACCAAAGCTCCAACATTGGTGCCAAAGTCTGAGCTGTAGCGCCACATTATAGTGTATAGCGCCAGGCATTAACTAAATTGTCTGGCGCCAACCACCATAGTGTGACGCCAGTCCTGTCGCTTGGCCGACAGTTCGGATTATTTGTCGAGTCATCACCTAATGTCTAATTAATCAGTTTTCTGTTTAATTCGGTTAATTTTGCTGACAATAATGCTTAATTGAATCAATGATCGAGTCTTGGTCACATAGTCTAGCCACATGGTCATGACACGAGTCTTAACATGTCACCTACACTCACTAGTCTTAGCACACACTTTGAGTACACATCACCGTGGCCATGTCTTAGGTTCATGCATGAGTCGGTCTTTTCCGTCGTTTAAGTTGGGGGTACATTCTAGTCCTAATTCTTCATATCCCTCCATCTAAATCTTTCTTCACATTCTTCTATCTTTCTTCACCTTCTCCATCCATGTGTGTTGAATCGAGTTTGAGTCATGTGATAAACAAACAAAAAATGAGGGTAATGATGAAACAACACAAGAGAAGAGGCGAGCTTCAACGACAAGATTTCATGACCTCTTTTTCTATTTCGTACCCGATTCAATGCTACTGACATCCCTAAATTCAAGGTAACAGATAATCCTTACTTTCATCTAAGAGCTTTCGAAACTATAATGAACATTAAGGGTATCGATAAGAAGGTTTTCCCCTCTTTGTTCCCACTATCTCTTGAAACCGTTTGCCAACAATGGTTCTTCTCCCTTGACAAAGAGAAAACCTCTACCTGGGAATCGATAGTAAACGCTTTCGTTGATAGGTACAAGTGCAATATCCAAGTTGAAACCGACCATAGACAACTTGAGATGTTAAGACAAAAAGAGAATGAAGGTTTTACTTATTTCTTTAATAAATGGAGGGAAACTTCCGCTAAGATGATTGAGGTCCCCACCGAAAAGGAGTCTGTGAGGATGTTTATCAAGAATCTCCAAGAAAAGTATTCAAAGCATTTAAAATATCAACACAATTTGAATACTTTCAAGGCCGTTTATGACATCGGAATTGAAATCGAAGACGACCTCGCAAAGCAAAAAGCTACTAACAATAGTAACCACGGTGGCTGGAAAGGAAAGAAGAACGACAATCCTTCTTCTTCCGAAAACGCCCACTCTAGTAATAATGTTAGTACCTTTGACCATAATGGTGTCTTAGCCATGGACAATCAAGGAACTAAAAGGAAACCCAGGCGAGAGTTCACACCCATTGGAATGACCTACGATGCTGCTTTCGATCGTCTCTATGATCGAGGAATAATCAAACCTATTGGCCCTACCGAGGATCCAACACTAGAAAATCGATCTTTGATTAGGAATCCAAACTCCTATTGCAAGTACCATCAAGGGCGCGGTCATACTATTGATGAATGCTACAGGTTTCAAAACCTCATTCAAGATCTCATAGAGGCAAATAAGATCCCATTGCCTCTAGCTAGCGAGAAGACTGGATGATGTCGGAGCAAACAACACAAGACAGAGGCGAGCTTCAACGACAGGATTTCATGACCTCTTTTTCTATTTCTTTTTCATTTTTTCCTTTCCCAATAAGTCTAGCATAGGCACCTTTTCTTTTCCTTTAGATTAATTTCGTTAATTTTTTTTTTTCCTTTTTCCCTTTTTAATAAAATGAGCATTTATTTCCTTATATATGATCATTTCATTATATTGCATCAAATATATATATATATATATATATATATATATATATATATATATATATATATAAATAAAATCCATGTCGAATTAAGCACAAGTTATACCAATGATTTGAGGCACCCCTTGTAGCCACATCATATCTTCTTTCATCTTCCAAATTTACAATCCTTTCTTCATAAACCACTTTGAGCTTCGTCTAACGATAGACCCTTCTTTTTTCAACCTACATCTACCTAACCTTGGGATGGGATGGCGTGTAACTTATGCAATTCTAAAGAAAGCTTGAGCAAATTCAAAAGAAAGCAATAGCAAAAAATAAGCAATAATAAAAAACGAAAACAAGTGTACAAAAGGGTAAGTGTTCCAATGTGTTTGATATAAAAGTATCTTCGATAAAAACATGTCTCAGATTGCGTCTCTTATCGAGTGCTCGGTACCGTGCCTGAGAAACAGGAATGCCAAGTGAGTGATAGACCGCATGATCGGGATTGTCCTCACTTATAAAAATGAAATATATGCTAAAGCAAAAGAAAGAGCGAAAAAAAAAAAGTAGAAACTCAAGCATGAAAATACAAAGATTCAGAAGCAAGGTTGCACACCTTGGGGGCTTGTCTAGGGTCTTGAGCCTTTATCCCCTTCTTCTATAGCCTTTAGCCTAACCACGTTACAACCCTTAAAAAGACCGAGGTATACACACTTGTGCGAGGTTCGGCTAGAGCTACGTTCGGCCTGATTACTAACGGATACGTAGGCAACCTCCCATCGAGGTGCGGCCGTAATAAACATGCATTCATATTCACATTCACACACTTACACCATGATCATATCAAGGGATCTCCAATGCTCATCCCTATTCATTTAGAGCTAGACTTGGGGGCTTGATCCCTACATCATTAGCTTATCTAGCTTAAGAGTCACCACCATTTGACTCTTTTAATAAATAATATCTTTTCACACACTTAGCTCTTGCGGCCTAACTCTAGTGTCACTATCCCACACATCACGCATACATGACCAAATATACTTCCCTTAGGAACCCTTTGTCATGAAATCTTAATGCTGAAGCATGCCTTGTCATATCAAAATTCACTCATCAATCATAATGGTCATTGCATCACGAAGTATGAAGTGCTTAGCCTCCGTGCCTAAGTTACCCAAATACTTTCATCATGGAGTCAACAGCTGAGATAGCCTAGGATGGATTAATCTTTGCACCTTGAGAGATAGTATCAAACAACATTTGACTAAGCTCATTCAACATGCATATTCAAACTTTTGATTTTCTTTTTCGCGTCTTTCTTTTTCGGGAGAAAGTCGGTACCCTCCATAAAAATGACGGAAATTTTTGCATTTTTCAAGTCGCACGATCACATTACAATGCACACACGATTCATGTACACATTGAGTCATGTCATGTCATATCACTTTGATTTGAGTCTAACACATGTGTCATTTCACTTTGAGTCGAGTCAACCTCGAGTCAGTCAATCAACGAGTCAAGTTTATACCTTGAGTCGTGTCAAGTTATTGAGTCAAGCAACATTAAACCTTAGGTCAACCCTAAGATGGCTAAAGAAATTGGCAAAGTTCTATAGTCAAAAATAAATACAGGTGTAGCAGAACAGGGAAGACCCTATTACAGCGTTCGGCGACAGAATCAGTTCTTGCTGCCAGAATTATTTCAGCAACGACAGAGCTCGAAGCCTCTCAGAAAGGTGATTTTGACTTCATACAGCAATTTCGGGTTCCTTGGTACGCCAGTTAGCCCCTATAAGCAATTTGACATGATTAAGTAGTCAGTTTGATTACAATTGCAATAAGTGATCGACCTGATGAAAGATCGTCTCACTTAGCTTAAAGCGCCTAATCACGGAGACACCGACACACTGGTTCTAGCGAAAGCAAAGTTCAGGCGAGCTTTAGAGATCGACAAACGTTGGTCTTCGGAAATTTTTCTTCAGAACATTATCGCAACAAACATTCAAGCACCGAAGCTCTATTGTTCAGAGACGCGTGAACATTTCCATCAGAAGCTCTTTTGCTCTAGAGACGCGTGGGCATATCATCAAAGCTCTTTTGTTCAGAGACGAGTGGACATTTCATTCAAGCTCTTTTGCTCCAGAGACGCGTGGACATTTCATTCAAGCTCTTTTGTTCAGAGACGCGTGGACAATCCTTTTCAAGCTCTTTTGCTCCAGAGACGCGTGGGCATATCAATCAAGCTCTTTTGTTCAGAGACGCGTGGACAATCCTTTACAAGCTCTTTTGCTCAGAGATGCGTGGGCATCCTATTATCAAGCTCTTCGTTCAGAGACGCGTGGACACATCATTTAGAAGATCATATCAAAAAGAAGCTCTTTGTTCAGAGATGAGTGAACATCGAAACAGCAAGGTGGCGTTCCCTGGATTATGGAGAGTTGTCAAAACAACTGAGGATTGTTTCAAGAGAAGCAATCTTTGATAGTATTCCCTTGGACGCGGAATATTATCAATGCGGATGAAGATTGTTTCAAGAGAAGCAATCTTCGATGATGTTCCCTTGGACGTGGAATATTGTCAATGCGGATGAGAATTATTTCAAGAGAAATAATTTTCGATAGTATTCCCTTGGACGTGGAATATTATCAATGCGGGTGGAGATTGTTTCAAGAGGAATAATCTTCGATGATGTTCCCTTGGACGTGGAATATTATCATAGCGGAGGAGGATCGTTTCAGGCGAAGCAATCTTCTAATTTGGAAGCAGTTACGGGCGTAGCGGTTTTCAAGCGGGATGACATTCTCTAGCTTGCAGGAGGTCATCAAAACAACAAAATACAGCGAAGCGACAACAATCAGTTACTTTCAGAGACATGTGCTCGACGGTGCAAGATACGCGTTTCTTAACTCTTTTATCTGTTTAACTAACGCTAGTTTTGCAGGCATCGGCGTTATAAGATTGATTTAGGATCGTAGAACGTTCTGAATCATTCTCCGTCCCTATCGTTACTTTGACTTTCATTTTCGAAACTCGCGTTTCTCCAAACTCAGTCAAAGTGGGGGCTTCTGTAGACACCCATTTGTGTCTCCCCAAAACCAAACCCGGTGATGAGTGCCTTTCACGTCAAATCATAATCGAATGAAACGAAAGTGTGGAGAGGTCTAGTGTTGCGGAATGTTTTTATTTCTTTTCTTTTCTCCCTGTTTTGGAAAACTTTATTTTAAGAAAACAGCCAATCCAGTTTGGTTGGTCCATGATATGGGTCCAATAGTGGTGTAGTTGGATGGGTCTTGCAAAGACCTTTCCAACGATATATTATAAGCCCAATTTCGATGAATATTGAGGAAGTTATGGCCAATTTACTAAACTGGGTCCGGTTGAGCTTTATGTACGGCCCAATGATCTAGGGGAGGGCCTAATATGATTTATCATTCCTAATGCAATTAGGAATGGTTTTAGTCTTCTAGATTCTTCTAGAAGCTTCTTTTCATTCCTAATTCAATTAGGACTTTTCAGAGTTTTAATCAAGATCAAATAGCATTTTCGAAGGAATTATATTATTTTATCTTCTAGTACGGTAAATTTATCAGATTTTCGAAAACGCGTTGAAATCCAGTTTGGCGCCTGGCGCTAGCCACTGGTGCCTGGCGCCAGCTAGCCAGGGTTGGCGCCAATGCTATTTTGTGATCTTCAGACTCTGTTTTGTTAAATTATCTTTTTTGGCTGATTTTCTCTATAAATATCGTATTAAAAACTCCATTTTCATTCACGAATTCTCATCAACAATCAGTTTTAATTAGCTTTCATCTACATCTTTCATTCATCAACTCTCTTCATTCACAAGTTTTCTTTCATCGATTCTTAATTAAAAACATTCTTTCTTTTAGCATTCTTTTCAATTCTTTCTTGCTTTTTCATACAAAATTCCGCATTCACAAGATCTAGAAACACCTAGCCATATTCGAAGTTGCCTTCGCCCTAGACGTGAAAGGTTTTAATTTCTGAGGGTTTGGTCCCAAATCTCTATTTAAATTATTTAATTTAATTGTTTTGATTATTATTTTCCTTGAAATTACTAACGTGTGTATTTTGTAATTAGAAAGAGGTACGAGGCATCCAAGTAAGTACTTTTATTGATTTTATGATGTAGACATCATGTTTATATTGTTATTATGATTCCTAGTATCATGTCTAGGATATTTTTAATATTAAATATGATTGTTATGATGCTTCCTATGTTCTTCCTAATATTAAATCATGTTAGTATCATGTTAGAGTTAAAGATTTGATTTTTATTGCTTAGTGACATGCTAGGGTTTGTTATTAATCTTGTTAGTATCATGCCTAGGATCTTACTTTTATTATGCTTTAACATGAATATTGTTATAATTATGATTATTAATATTTATGATTGCTATGATTATTCTTATTATAATTTTATGATGATTATTATGATTATCATGATTACTATTATGTTGCTTGATACATTATTTTATTATTTATTGCTTGATCACCTTTATTGCATGTTAAAGGGAATTTGTACTTGTAATCACGCTTAATAAGATAATTAATAATCTTGTTAGGGTTAATTATGATTATAATTCAAGTGATCGCCAGTAATAGTTTGTTTGTGCATTATATTCAACCAACATAGATAAACAGGTTTAGGGTTAATCCTATTGATTGCATGTTAATCAGAAAGCGCACATGAATAAGATCAGAATAAAGTAGAGGCCTATTATTAGGGCAGATTCAATCTCTTTTTGGTTGGATTTGTACCTTCATCCCCGAACCCTATTTTGGTTCATGATCTTATGGAGTTGACGATCTCTTGGATCGTTAAGGGGTGTAACCTTCACCTCGTGATGGTTTACAAGTTCCTTAAAAACTTGTTGGCGACTCTTTTGCTCTATCTTCTTCCCTTTTGGACGCCACCGTACTTTAGTGTATGATCACAGTGGGGTTCGAGCTAGTGGGATTTTAAAGGCTTGAATTATTCCCTACAAGGAGGAGGAGTAATGGGGTTGCGACCGAGGAGGTGGGCTCGATCTTTGCACCATCGAGGCTTGGGAGACAGGGGATGTGAAACAGGGGTTTGAGACAGAATTGGCTGGTTGAGTTGAATCAGGGTTTGGTGCATAAGGGAGATTTTGGCCATAGTGATCGGGGATTCCAGAGGAGTCCAAAGTAGCGGTTTCGGGGGTCGATAGCTGTTCTGAGCCGGACAAGCTCTGATTATTTCCTGAATTTCGGCAATAGTTTTTGGGACGGTGAAGATGGTGGTTGACGGAGGAAGGGTGGATGAGGAGGGGAGGAATTGAGAAGGAAGAGAGGAGTGAGGAATCGGTGGCCGGAGTGCCGATTGGGGGAGGGAATCAAATTCCCCGGGAGAGGAGGAGCAAGGGAAAGCTCCGTTGATGGGAGGTTGAGATTGGGAATTGGAGGAGATGGAGGCGGAGGGGGGGAGTTCTGGCGGTTTCCCAAGGATGGAGGGGAGAACCGGCGGTGGCGCCGCGGTGGCCACACCAGAATTCGCTTCGAACGGCGAGGGAGTGAGGTGTTTTGAGGGTTTCTTTCCATGGCTAAATTCAAGAGAGTTTTTTTTTTCAATGTTCGAGGTAATGGGAGAGGAGTGATTATCAGGGTTAGAAATTAATTCGTTAGAAAGGTTTAAAAGGGGGAGATCAAAGGTTTGTGTGTGGGTTTCAATGTCGTTTGTTGGTTCCTCCATTTCTATTGCCATTTGTCCAAAATTGTCAGAGAGAGAGGCAGTAAATAATCTGGGTTGCACGCAAGCCTACCCAGTTCCCTTGAGTATAGAAATTTCCTTACAGAGAATTTCGGCTGGAATATTTTTTGCTGGAAGAGGATTTTCATCTTCTTCTCCTTCATTGGCTAGAACATGAAAGTGATTTTCTTCGGAAGGAGGAGAAGGGGGAGACTTTTGGGATAAAATATTCTTGGTAATTAATTTATTCTTATTGTTAATTGGTTTTGGCAGTTGGTGGGTTGTATTTTTGTTGTTTTTTTTTTATGGTTAATTTTTTTATTAGAAACAATTAACCAAGGTCCATAGGAATTAGAAGATTGGATAAGAGGATTATCAGAAATAGGGGTAACATGGGATGGGCTAGGCTTAGATAATTGATTAACAGCTGGAAGCCCACTCTCCACAATTTTATGAGAGGATTCTTTGTTGGCAAGCGAGTTGAGCTCAAGGGGTGGAGTGATGGGCTGTTTCCGTTTGTCAATCAATTGACATTTTACTTTTTGGTGGCCAATTATTCCACACTTGAAGCACAAAGAGTGAATATTTTCATATTCAATTTGTTGCCATATCATCCATTACTAACCCAAATCGCTGTAAGAAGCGGTGTAGTAAGATCAATATTCAGACTCTGGCATATCTATCTCTGGTTAGATGATCCGTAGCATAATCAACTTGATAGTATTACCAGCAATTTTAGCAATTTCAAAAAGAGCATCCTTGTTGTAGTATTCAACTGGGAGCTCCGGGAAGCGAATCCAAACCGTCATTATATTGAAAGGATTCATTGAAGGTCAGAAGTTAGGTTTCCATTTGGTGATCATGAGATAATGATATAGAATAAACTAAGGGCCACCAAGGAGAGCTCTCTCGTAATCATCAAGCACAAAAAATCTAAAGAGATAAACATCTTTCCCAAGATCAATGATTTCAAGAGTTCCTTTAGGACGCCACATGGCACGAACCCTTTGAGTTATGAAGGAAAGTATAACATAGATTCCTAAGCATTTGCCCAATAGGGTAAGTTTCCAAGGGTTGCGTAGTTTTTCAAGTGTTTCTTTGGCAAAAGAGATGGTACAAGCTGAGTCGGGGATGGCAACATCTTCCTCTTCCCATTGAAGGGAGGAAACAACTATTTCTTGGGCTTCAGAAAACCATTGAGAAGAACCCTTAACCGCTTCTCTAAAGGACATAGAAGGATTTAATTGAGGCAAAGGTAAGGCTTGGATTTGGGACTGGTTAGGACTAGTAGAACCAACCTCAGGTGAACTGAGATCTGAAATTCCATTTGGATTGGATGGAAGGTTTTCATTGTTGTTATTTAAAGGGATATCATCCATGTTGGTATCCATAATAGGAGGACCATCCATGAACAAAGAAGAGAAAGGATCAAGAATGGCGAAGTAGAGCGAGCTTCAATACCTGCAAAAAAAAAAAACAAACAACACTAAAAGGAAAAACAAACAACAGTTAAGACTCTAGACCAAGGAGACTCTCAGAGCCCCCTCGCCAAAGCGAGAAGGAAACA
The DNA here is from genome assembly GCF_948465745.1 of Chenopodium album. Classification (NCBI taxonomy): domain Eukaryota; kingdom Viridiplantae; phylum Streptophyta; class Magnoliopsida; order Caryophyllales; family Amaranthaceae; genus Chenopodium; species Chenopodium album. Next base: position 38,600,269 of record NC_137838.1, read on the forward strand.
CCTCTGATGATCACCCTAGAGGAGAGAAAAAACTATTGAGAGAATACTTTATCTCTTTGTTGTTCACACAAATATGAACCTTTCTAAATAGACAAATGTATACACATTCCAAGATGTCAATGGTTGATTAAAAGATAAACTATGCTAATCATATTATATACATTCTTACCGCGTTCCCTCATCTAGATTCAAATTCACCCTTCAAAGTAGCATCTCATGAATCCACGAAGGAGCCGGAACAAGGATAAGACAGTAAAAACAAGGGGAACCCGACATCTTACCAAGTCATGCTCTCTCCATATGCTTGAAATCTACCTCCCTCCACCTACAAGTGACTCAACTAATCCAAGTCAAAAGGGCTTTAAAAGTGTTGTAACGTAGACTATGGGGTAAAGGTGAGGAAAAATTTGAAAATTTTGTGGTAAATCCTATTTGTGAAGAAAAAGAATGGGCCCAAATCTCAATAACAACATAGAATATCATCAATTTTCAAGCAAAAATACATATCCTCCAAGCTTATTAATACAAACTCATAAAACTATAAACAAAAAGCATAGAACCTCTCCCCCAAGCTTAAATTGAGCATTGTCCTCAATTCTCAAGCTAGGGAAAGCACTACATCAAAATCTTTTTGCGAATTTTCATTCTTTTCTTTTTTCTTTTTTTTTTTTTTTTGAGCTTTTGCTTTTTTCAACTTTTATTACATAGTCCTTTCCTTTTATAACCATGGATGGCTTTTTCTTGAATTCACATTGAATTTTATTAAATACAAATGTTCAAAAACATAACCTTACTTTCCATTCCAAACTATCACCTTTTAACTTTTCAAATTAAAAAAACAACAAACTTTTGTGACCCAAGAACTTCACAAATCTAAAGATGTAAAATGAAACAAAAAGGCTTTGAGGTTTTTAGTATGCTTATAAACAAGAAGGGTTAGGCTCAACATGACTAGCAATGGGCAAATGCAAATATAATAACAAAAAACCAACAAAAGAAAGGCTAAACCTAGAAAAACAAAAATAGTCATCGAAGAAAATGCCTTTGTCCTCCCTAGATTTAGTTCGGTCGCGATCTTTGGTAGCTAGACGCTAAGTTCTCGATCTAAGCACGCCTTGGTAAGGATCCTACGCCGCTCAAATAAGAACTGTAGGAGGCTTGAACAATAAAGCTCACATTGTGTTACAAACACTACCTTTAGGGCTTCAAATCCCCTAATGAGAGTAACACCTTCTTAACACAAACAAGTTAATTTGGGTTCGATGGGATTGATGAGTTCTAAACCGCCTACCATAGCATAGACATATCCTAAAATTAACCGATGACACTCTCAAAGACTCAAACCGTGCAAACATTAGGAAGTTGCACATTTAAGAGCACATGTCCTATAAAAAATCTCCAAAATAAAAACAAATGAAACACATTTTTGCTAACCTTGCCTTGAAATAAACAAAAATCTTTTTGGATTTCCCAAAAGCATGAAAAACATGGAAATGAATATACTTAAGAGCATGGCATATAAATCAACATCCCACTAAACATGACAGAATACCCTCCCCCAAGCTTGAATGAGACCAAGCTCTCAAATCATAAACAATGAAACCAAGGAGGGGAAAACAAGGAGAAGTCAATCCAACATTACCAACACATGATATTTAAGTCACAATAAGTACGTGAGAGGTAAAATAAGGATATTACCGGATATGGGATAAATGAAAAATCACACAAAAATCCGAAATAACCTCATAGGAACCACAATCTAAACAAGTAAGGTTTGAACTTCACATGATAGGTAAGTCGAGGCACATTTCCTTGATTCTTGATTATCACCAATGCACAAGAGTATATCAAATTCTGTACCTAGAAAGGAACACAAACAAGTCCATGAGAGAAAATGTAATCAAAAAAGAAATGAAAGTAAAGCAATAACGGGTCACTTTCTATAAAGGCTTGTTTAACGTCCAAGCGAGACCGCACTAGGAAATTATAATTTAACACACACAAGAGCTTGTCAAATGCACTACTACACATCTAATGGGGGTGTAGATAGGCAAATGATGGAAAAATAACGTGCAACAAGATCATTGCACGCAAGTGAGAAGGGAGATGCCAAAAGAAAGACGAAGAGGGGTCAAAAGGAAATTCAAGAAAGTAAGAATAAGAAGAGGGAAAAGATGAATGGAAACAAAAGGAATAAGGTAAATACTCTTCACAAAATTATTGGTTGGCATACTTCCTCTCATCCTCAAAAATGATGGAATGAGGGACATTAAAATCATCCATAGAAGGCGGCTCCCCAATAGGCTCTTTGAGATAGGAAAGGTGAGAAATAGGGTAAGGAGGGATGTGGTCAAACCCTAGGGAAAAAGGGGTATGAGAAATGGGAAAAGGGGTAGCTACTCCCTCACCATAAGGCCTCACATTGCCAATGAAGACATGAAAATTAATCATAGAATCCTCAAATGAAGGGCACTCATAATCTACACCTCCCTCAAGCTCAAAAATTGTAAGGGAATCAACCTCAATCTCCTTTTCACCATAATGAACAACCTTTCCTTCAACTATCTCAAAACATAAGGTCCCAAAATCGTGCATGAACGGAGGTAGATTCATCTCAAACTTATCTAAGTGCCAAGAAGCGTTCTTGATGAAATCATCAAATAATCTATAAGTCCTCATATTATTCTCGAAAATTATGTGGGACATTACCTCAGAAGAGTCTATATGCTCATTGATTGAAGGGTCATAAATATATACTTGAGACTCATCGAGATGGTAGAGGGTAGATGCATTGTGCTGGAGCATTTTATTTATTTCTGCTGATGCTAGGGGAACAATTATTATTAGACATAAATTGTTCTATCTGGAATTCGAGAAATGATGATCTTGTCGGGACGAAGTTTGATTACTCCCGCTGAAGCCTGAGAAATGACGAGCTTACGGGGAGGAATTTTGATTACTCTCGCTGAATTCTGAGAAATGACGAGCTTGCAGGGAGGAATTTTGATTACTCCCGCTGAAGTCTGAGAAATGACGAGCTTGCATGTAGGAATTTTGATTATTCCTGCTAAATTCTGAGAAATGATGAGCTTGTAGGGAGGAATTTCAATTACTTCCACTAAGTTTTTTTTATTGTTTTTTTTATTATTTTTTTTTTTTTGCGGGAACGATATTTTGCATGAGCGAGACACGTGTCAGCAATCTGAGTGGTTGTAGACACCCATTTGTGTCTCCCCAAAACCAAACCCAGTGATGAGTACCTTTCACGTCGAATCATAATCGAATGAAACGAAAGTGTGGAAAGTCGAGTGTTGCGGAAAGTTTTATTTCTTTTCTCTTCTCTCTGTTTTTGAAAACTTTATTTTAAGAAAACAACCAATCCAGTTTGGTTGGTCCATGATATGGGTCCAATAGTAGTGTAGTTGGATGGGGCTTGCAAAGTCCTTTCCAACGATAGATTATAAGCCCAATTCCGATGAATATTGAGGAAGTTATGGCCAAATTACCAAACAGGGCCCGGTTTGAGCTTTATGTACGGCCCAATGATCTAGGGGAGGGCCTAATATGATTTATCATTCCTAATGCAATTAGGAATGGTTTTAGTCTTCTAGATTCTTCTAGAAGGTTCTTTTCATTCCTAATTCAATTAGCATTGATAAGTTGACTTTGTTGACTTTTCAGAGTTTTAATCAAAATCAAATAGCATTTTCGAAGAAATTATATTATTTTATCCTCCAGTACGGTAAATTTATCAGATTTTCGAAAACGCGTCGAAATCATGATTGGCGTCCAACACCAGGCCTTGGCGCCTGGCGCTAGCCATTGGTGACTGGCGCCAGCTAGCCAGCGCCAACTCTGTTTCCTGAGCGTCAGACTCTGTTTTGTTAAATTATCTTTTTTGGCTGATTTTCTCTATAAATATCGTATTAAAAACTCCGTTTTCAATCATCTACATTCATAAACAATCAGTTTTCATTCGCAAGTTAAATCATTCATGCATTAACATTCTTTAAATCTCTTGATCGTTCATCTCTTTCATCTTTCCCAAAACTTTGTGTTCTCATACAAAATTCCGCATTCACAAGATTTAGAAACACCTAGCCATATTCGAAGTTGCCTTCGCCCTAGGCGTGAAAGGTTTAATTTTCTGAGGGTTTGGTCCCAAATCTCTATTTCAATTATTTAATTTGATTGTTTGATTATTATTTTCCTTGAAGTTACTAACGTGTGTATTTTTTTATTAGAAAGAGGTACGAGGCGTCAAAGTAAGTACTTTAATGGTTTTTAATTGACTTTATGATGTAGAAATCATGTTTATATTGTTATTATGATATTCCTAGTATCATGTCAAGGGTATTTTTAATATTAAATATGATGATGCTTCCTATGCTCTTCCTAATATTTATGATTGTTAGTATCATGTTAGGGCTAAAGATTTGATTTTTATTGCTTAGTGACATGCTAGGGTTTGTTATTAATCTTGTTAGTATCATGCCTAGGATCTTGTTATTATTATGCTTTAATGTTAACATGAACATGATTATGATTATAATTATTATAATTTATGATTATGATGATTATGAATATTATTATTATTATTTTGATGATGATTATTTTATTGTTATGATTATAATTATTATTCATGATATTGATTATTTATTGTGTTCTTGATTATTTATATTTATTGCTTGATCACCCTTTATGCATGTTTAAAGGGAATTTGGTACTTGTAATCACGCTTAATAAGATATGAATAATTCTGTTTAGGGTTAATTGTGATTATAATTCAAGTGATCGCCAATAATAGTTTATTTGTGCATTAATATTCAACCAACATAGATAAACAGGTTTAGGGTTAATCCTATTGATTGCATGTTAATTAAAAAGCGCACATGAATACGATCAGAATAAAGTAGAGGCCTATTATTAGGGCAGGTTCAATCTCTTTTGGGTTGGATTTATACCATCATCCCCGAACCCTTATTTGGTTCATGACCTTATAGAGTTGACGATCTCTTGGATCGTTAAGGGGTGTAATCTTCACCTCGTGAACGGTTTACAAGTTCCTAAAAAACTTGTTGGCGACTTTTTTGCTCTATCTTCTTCCCTTTTGGACGCCACCGTACTTTAGTGTATGATCACAGTGGGGTTCAAGCTAGTGGGATTTAAAGGCTTGAAATTATTCCCTACAGTGGTCAGTGAGGTGACATAGCGGTTCGACTTTATTATTTTCTCAACCGCCTATTTATTCCCATATTTATTTCACTGTCTTCTTTTTTACCTTATTTTTTTCATCTTCCTCTTGCCCTTTAATTTTCAAACTTTCTCGCCCTTCGTCTTCTTCTCAAACGCGTGTCGTTCCTTCATTATTGTTGTAAGTTCTTCGTTCTACCATTCCTGTTTTTGCTTTAATTTTTTGCTGTGTTTGCTCGTTTTCTTTTTTTCGTCCCTTTCACTAAATTTGTCAGCTGACTCGCTAAAGAATTGAGTCAGTTCTTCCATCCTTTTTGCGAGTCGCATGATGTCTTTAGTGAATTTTGGCTCTTGGAGGCTTAAGACTGCCTCCACTTCCTCCGGGTTGGCGTCAATTCCTCTCTCGCTGACCAGGAAACCCAGGAACTTCCTAGAGCTCACTCTGAAAACACATTTCTTTGGGTTGAGGTTGATGTTATACTTATTTAGCATGTTAAATGTTTCCTCTAGGTCCATAATGTGTTCCGCCTGTGTGACGCTCTTGACAATTGAATCGTCAACGTATACTTCAACATTTCTCTCTTTTTGATGCATGAACACTCTATCCATTGTCTTCTAAAAAGTAGCCCCCGCATTCTTCAACCCGAAGGGCATAGCTATGTAACTGTACACTCCCCCTTCGGTGATGAATGCGGTCTATAGCCTGTCTGGCTTGTTGATATGTCTAATTTATATAGTGTTTTACCCCCGTCCCATGGTCATAATTAGTGGTGTTTTTGGCTCTTTAGAGTAACTTTTATTACTAATTTGTGTTTTCTAGTGTTTTTGTAGTTTTGCTTGAGTTTTGTAGGAAATTGCACACTTGGAGCAATTTCCGGGTTTTTCACGAAGCAACTACGAGCATTAGGAGGACACGACCGTTTTTGAAGCCCAAGGCCGGTGGGAGCCGGTGATTAAGGGCTCGGTATGTGATACCGGGGAAATTGGATCGAGTATTCAAGACCCGAAGAGGAAATCCGGATTGGGCCGAAGAATCGAGCCCAATCGAAGTCCAAGCCTCGAAGAAGAAGCCGAGCCTGATCGAGCAAGCATACTCCCGATCGGGCGGGCGCGCACAAATCAGCACCAAGAAGAACGGCGCGCCTCATCGGGTGAGCGTTGGCTCGATCGGGCGCAACACACCAGCCACAGCGCAGAAAAAAGGCGGGCTCGATCGGGCGGCCCTTCGCCCGATCGGGCGCGTGTTAGAGACCTGATTAGTTTTCGTTTAGGTTTTGTTTTAGGGAGGTTTAAGTACGATTTTTGTACGTAATTTTGGATTACCTTCTCTTTTAGATTTTCTCTCTCTACTTAGAATATTTTCTCTCTCTTAAACTCTCTCAACATTGTTCTTAATTCCATTCCTTAATCCAGATTTCTTTTGGTAACAATTTTTTCTCTTTTAATTTCAGTTATTTTATTTAATTCTTTCATTATGTCTTGCTTTATTGATTTGATTAATTAGTTTAGATTTAATTATGCTGGAGTAGTTTTATTTCTAGGGTTTATGGGGATCTAATAAATTATATGAAGGGGTAAATTTGTGATTGTTGATTATCAATGCTTGGTTAATTTCCTATTGATGGATTTAATGCTATGCAATTAGGTTTGGCCAGATTTAATTGTATGAGTTTAGCAATGTTAATTCGAGATTCGTCAGATGAGAATTGATGTTTAGGCTTAGTTTCAATAGGCGGACTAATTTATAAATGGTTAAGTCGAGATTCGACAGATGAGATTTAATACCGGTAAATTAACTCTGTGATTATACTACGTAGCGAAAGCCCTTTATAATCTGAATAATTGATGCTTGATGATTGCTTATTATGATTTGCCCTGGAATATTGTTTATTAGTGATCCTATGCCCTAGGTTTCCCTTTATTGATTTAAACCCTTTTTATTCCTGTCCTACTTTTACTTTTAGTATTTAATTACATTTTTACAACAAACTGTTACTTGATAATTTAAATTGCATTAAATTAGTTAGGAGTAAAATGACTTGTTTCCCTGTGGTTCGACCCTTCTTCCCTATCTACATAGTTAGTGGATTTAGGTTTATTTTTTATTAGGTAAATACGACTTGAGCTTGTCAAAATTTGGCGCCGTTGCCGGGGAAACAGTTTTATTTTTATTTTCTGATTATTTTTCGTAGTCTAGATTATCCCCTCTTGTCTCAGAGAACGTTATTTCTTTGAGGCAATTCTCATATTTGTCTTTTAGTTCCTTGTTTATGCCAAGGTATTCCAGATCAGGTTACATTCCATTCGATCCTGAGATCGAGCGCTCGATTCATAGGCAATGGAAAATCTATAGACAAATTTTGGCGGGTTCTGAGGAAGACAACAATCGAAGAGACCCTCCCTTTGATTCTAGCGACGCAGAAATTCCTTCAGATTCAAAATCAGAGATGACGGCCCAAAAGAAACTCAGTGACTACTCGCAGCCGAAGCTCACAGATTTCCCGCACCTTACTCCCACTCCGGCTCTAGATGGAGTCCAATTTGAGATCAAGTCCCAATTTATCACTATGATAGAGAGGAATAAATTCAGTGGAACTAAGGGTGAAGATCCTAATCTTCACATTGCAGATTTCTGCCAATATTGTAACACCATTAGACAAGCCGGGGTCACGCAGGACCAAATCAGGGAGATTATTTTTCCCTTTTCATTATGTGGCAAAGCTAAATTATGGTTTAATGGTTTGAATAGAACTGCACTTGGTATTACTGACTGGGAAACTCTTGCTTTGAATTTCTATAATAAATATTATCCTGCAGAGGGAACAGCGGTTCTAAGGAGTGCTATTCAGAACTTCGCTCAAGAGGCCGGTGAAACACTATATGATGCTTGGGAGAGGTTCAAGGATCTACAAAGAGAATCCCCCACCACAATCTAGCACAATGGCAATTGATCCAAGATTTCTACAATGGACTTGGAAACTCTTCTAGATCAGTTCTAGATTCTGCAGCCAGTGGGAGATTCATGAATTTAAATGTGGACGATGCAAGGCAAGTTATCGAAGATATGGCAAAACACAATTCCCAATACGGGAATCCGAGAGGGTTTGCAAATAAAGGAAAACATAATGTCGATTCCGTATTGTTTTTCAAAGCTCAATTAACGTTTATTTGTCAAAAATTAGATAATCTTACTACTACTCCTAACTCTAAAGATAATGTTTCTGCTGTTGCTATCAATGAAGCTTTTTGTGAAAATTGTGGAATTGTAGGACATTGGGAGCAAGATTGTAGGAGTTCCATGGAACAAGTTAATGCCTTTCAAACCTATAGGCAGAATAACCCATATTCCAACTCTTATAATCCTTGTTACCGAAACCATCCATATCTTTGGTACCGGAGTACCAATGTACACAACCCTCCACCTCCACAACAACCCCCACCACAGCAAAAATATTACCATCAAAATTCTGGCCAGAAAAGCCAAGCATCACCCTCATCATCTTCTGACCCTGCCATGACAGAAATAAGAGTAATGCTTACTAATATGCAAAAGCATATGGAGAGTAGGGATGCGCAAATTGATTATATTTTATCCCACAATAAAATCATGGATAATCAAATTGCACAACTTTCATGTACCCTACAATCCCGTCAGCAAGGAGCTCTACCATCACAACCTATCCATCCTACGGATCATGCAAATGCAATCACTCTAAGGAGTGGTTCCCATTATAATGGACCTCCTATGCCAAAGGAAGATGGACCAGTTCCTGATCTAGATTCCTCTATACCAAACGCTAATCCTGCTAACCCTGCAGGGCTACAAACAGATACTAACCCTTCTAATGTTTCTGTGCAGGGTAAATCTGAAGATAAGGGAGGAGATGTGCAGAGCCCGGTTATCAAACTACCGTTCCCCAATAGACAATTGAAGAATAAGTTTGATAAACAATTTGGTAAGTTCTTCGAGGTTGTGAAAAACCTGCAGGTAACAGTTCCTTTCACTGATTTAATCACTGCATATGCTAAATTTATGAAAGACATTCTTACTAGGAAAAGGGCCTTTAATGAAATAAAAACTGTAGCTTTCACAGAGGAGTGTAGCGCCTTATTGCAAAATAAATCCCCTCCTAAATTAAAGGATCCCGATAGTTTTTCTATCCCTTGTCATATAGGGAATGTTTTTATTGATAAAGCTTTGTGTGATTAGGGTGCCAGTGTCAGTGTTATGCCATCGTCTGTCTGTGCTAAACTTAATATGGGGGAATTAAAAGTTACTAATATCACTTTGCAAATGGCAAATCGTTCTGTAAAATACCCCCTAGGTATTTTAGAGGATGTCCCTGTCAGAGTTGGTAAATTTTTTATTCCTGTTGATTTTGTTGTTTTAGACATGGCTGAGGATACACAAATACCCATTATATTAGGTAGGCCTTTCCTCCATACTGTAGGAGCCATTATGGATGTGAAAAATGGTAAACTGACCCTTTCTGTTGGTGATGATAATGTTACCTTTAATTTAGGGAAGGTTTTGAAAGGGCCTATGCTAGAGGAAAATTGTTGTTATACTGATGTAATTGATATAATGGACGATATTTGTGATGATAGCTTGCCACAGGTTCTTGGAAGGGATCCCCCTGGAGGAAATTCTTTGTGGGTATTTATCTATAGACAATGCAAGCGTTTGGGGTAATGAGGTATAGGATATTGAAAAAGCTCTTTCCTTAAAAGAGTTAGACCCCAAGGAAACAATGAAGTTAGTAAATTTAGTTCAGGAATCAAAACCTGCAGAGGTCAAGAAACCTGAACTAAAACCTCACCCTTCTCATTTGAAATATATTTTTCTGGATGAACAGGAACTATACCCCATGATCATCAGTACATCACTTAATGACCTACAAACTTCCCAACTTCTAGGGGTGCTTCAAAACCATAAGAAAGCAATTGGGTACAATATTGATGTTCTCAAGGGTATTAGCCCTGATTTTTGTATGCACATGATACATTTAGAGGATAACTATAAGACTTTCATCCAACCCCAAAGAAGATTGAATCCTAACATGCAGGAAGTAGTCAAGAAAGAGGTTATTAAATTACTTGATGCAGGTATTAATTATCCTATTTCTGACTCCAACTGGGTAAATCCTGTGCAGGTAGTGCCTAAACAAGGTGGGATGACTGTTATTACTAATGAAAAAAAAGAATTAATTCCCACTAGAACTGTAACAGGGTGACGTATGTGTATTAATTATCGTAGACTGAATATCGCCACTATAAAGGACCACTTCCCCCTCCCCTTTATAAATCAAATGTTTGAGAGGTTAGCTAACCATAAGTTGTTTTGCTATTTGGATGGGTATTTGAGATTTTTCCAAATTCCAATTCACCCTGAAGTTCAGGAAAAGATAACCTTTACATGCCCTTATGGCACTTTTTCATATCGTAAAATGCCCTTTGGTTTATGTAATGCTCCCGCTACCTATCAACGTTGCATGATGAGCATCTTTTCTGATTTCATAGAGTCTATTGTGGAAGTCTTTATGGATGATTTTAGCGTGTATGGTTCTTCATTTGATTCATGTCTAATTAACCTTGCTAAAATTTTAAAACAATGTGAAGAATGCAACTTAGTTCTAAACTGGGAGAAATGTCACTTTATGGTGACGGAGGGAGTAGTTATAGTATCTGATAAGGGCATACAAGTAGACATAGCTAAGATTTCAGTGATTGAGCAATTACGTCCCCCAGTTAATGTTAAGGGAGTTAGAAGTTTCTTGGGTCATGCGGGGTTTTATTGTCGCTTTATCAAAGATTTTTCTAAAATTGCTAAACCACTGACTCAGCTTTTGCTCAAGGATGCTCCTTTTATTTTTACTAACGAGTGTCTTGAGGCTTTTAACAAGATTAAGTAGGCTTTGATATCGGCACCCATCATATGTGCTCCCGATTGGAATCTCCCTTTCGAGATCATGTGTGATGCAAGTGACTTTGCACTAGGAGCCGTGCTTGGACAAAGAAAGAACAAGGTTTTGCATGCTATTTATTATGCAAGCAAAACTTTGGATGAAGCCCAAGTCAACTATGCCACTACGGAGAAGGAGTTTCTTGCTGTTATATATGCTTCAGAAAAATTTAGATCATATCTTGTTGGTTCTAAAGTCATTGTTTTTACTGATCATGCAGCGTTGAAGTACTTGATAGCTAAGGCGGAATCAAACCAAGGCTACTCCGATGGGTTCTTTTGCTCGAAGATTTTAATATCGAAATAAAAGATAAAAAGGGAGTAGAGAACGTCGTGGCAGACCACTTATCACGTATCAGGTATGATGAGGGTATGGATTCTCTTCCTATAGACTATTCTTTCCCTGATGACAATCTATATGCAGTTGTAGATCAACACCCATGGTATGACGACTTCGCTAATTATTTAGTGGGTGGTACTCTACCTCCTGAGTTGTCCTACCAACAAAAAAAGAAATTCCTTTCTGATGTTAAACATAATTTTTGGGATGATCCTTTTTTGTTTCGTGAGTGTGCAGATGGATTATTTCGAGGTGTGTTCCTGAATGGGAAGTTCACGGTGTGCTTACTAGTTGCCACACCTCACCATATGGAGGACATCATGGCCCCACTAACACGGTGGCCAAGATCAATGAGTTGGGTTTTTATTGGCCTACAATGTTTAAGGATGCTAACACTTTTGTGCAGGCTTGTGACTCTTGCCAGAGGACTGGAAACATCTTGCGGCGGCATGAGATGCCTCAACCGGAATTTTAGAAGTTGAAATTTTTGACGTTTGGGGTGTTGATTACATGGGACTGTTCCCTTCTTTAAAAGGGAACCGTTATTAAACATGGGCACGGGCCGTGCCGACACGCGGGCGGCACGGGCCCGGCACGATTTCGGCATGGCATGGCATGGCAGCCCACCTGTGGGCCGTGTGCCGTGCCGTGAACATTTTTTTGGAAATCGGCACGGGCACGACACGTAGCACGACGGGCGGCACAGTGGCTGGCCCGTTGGCCGGCACGCGGGCACGTCACGACACGTTGCCCATGTTTAACCGTTATATACTTGTCGCCGTCGACTATGTATCCAAGTGGGTTGAGGCCATCGCTACTCCTACTAATGATGCCAAGGTGGTACATAGACTTTTCAACAAGACCATCTTTCCAAGATTTGGCGTGCCTAGGGCGATAATCAGTGACGCAAGATCTCACTTTCATGAGCGAAAGTTAGACACTCTCCTCAAAAATTATGGTGTCTACCATAGGACAGGTTTAGCCTACCACCCCCTATAGGTACAACTTCATATAGACTCGTGTACGGTAAAGCATGTCATCTCCCGGTCGAATTAGAATACAAGGCATATTGGGCTATTAAGGAGCTCAATCTGGATGCCAAATTAGCGGGAGAAAAGAGGCTACTTCAACTTAACCAACTCGATGAGTTTAGAATGACGGCCTATGATAGTGCTCGTGTCTACAAGGAGAAGACAAAGAGATGACACGATAAGATGATCCTTTCGTGAGAATTCAAAGAGGGTGATAAAGTGTTGTTGTTCAACTCTCGACTTAAACTATTCTCAGGAAAGTTGAGGTCAAGGTGGTTGGGTCCTTTTACTGTAAAAAGGGCCAATAAATTCGATTCTAAGGAGGTTTTCGATGAACATGGTAATGAGTTCAAGGTTAATGGCCAAATACTCAAGCTATATCATGAAGGGGCTATGATTGGTGCAGTTGAATTACTTCACCTAAGCGGTTCCGATTCAATTTGAGCTTCAATGTGGTAAGAGGGTCGTGCGGGACCTAGATAAACTAGCGCTTTGCGGGAGGCGACCCGTATTTCTTGCTTTCTAGACTAGTTTTTCGTTATTTTTTTTTTCTCTTTTATTTTTTTTTCTCTTTTATTTTTTAGAGAGGTGATGAGAGTGAAATTTTACCTTTCATGAGTGTTTTGTACAGGTTTAGAACATAAAGTACGGAGTTTTCAAGAGAAAAAGGCGAAAAAAAGAGAAGCTCCAGATTGGGTACGGGCTCGATCGGGCGTGCAACTGAAGGTCAAAATCGAGCATATTTTCGCCCGATCGAGCAAGGAGTCCCGATCAGGCGCAAAATATGGATTTTATCGGAGCACATATTCGCCCGATCGGGCGCGCAAGTAAGCAAGAAAATCAAGGATAATCTCGCCCGATCGTGCGGAAATTTGGAAAAATCGAGTGCCACGAAAAGAAATATCGGACGAGCAATCTGGCGATTTTATGGTTCGAGTTCGCGTCGCCCGATCGGGCGCACATTTCAAATATCCAACAAACCCAATATTCGCCCGACCGGGCGAGGCTTGCTCGATCGGGCGCGCCTAAAATCCGGAGGATTTAATCCTCCTTCTCTCCCTTTCTTTTCTTTTTCTTTCTTATTTATTCTTCTTTATTCACACTTTCTCTCTCTGAAACCTCCATTTTCAAACCTTCAACCTCAATTTCTTTCCATGATCTTCTCAAATTCATCCATCAAAACCTAAATATTTTTACATATTCTTAATCCTCACACATTCCTTTACATTTTTCACCCACTTTCTCTCACTTTCTCCCAAAATTTCTTAAAACCCTTAGAGAGAGAAAGCTTCAATATCCTAAATTTCTCACTACAAATGGCTTCCAAACGATCTAGACAAAAAAGGGGTGAAAGTTCGAGGCAACAACAACCAATGGTCGACCCGGAGCATAAAATACCGGGATGGGAGGAGGTTGTTATCACCTCAACGGAACAACCGGCAAGGATGCTCAACCTCATCAAGAGGCAGGTAATCTCCACACGTTTCGTTCATCATCCTACATTGTCTAGACTAGGTCTTGATAAACCTGTAGAGAAATTACTTAAGGGTATAGGCATTAGTGGTTTCTTCCAAATGCATCATGATACTTATGTTTACTTGACATTAGAATTATTTTCTAGTTTTAATGTTATTAAAATGAATGCTTTGATCACTCATGTACAATTCCGATTGCTAAACAATGATGTGCGATTAACTCTAAAAGAATTTGGTAAATTGTTTGAGCTAAAATCAGACGAACCTATCGAACCCTCCCAAGACCACATTGTCGTGGTCTACAAGACACTCACCGGGGAGGGTTTGCTTAACCTCTAACACGCTAAAGGGACGTGGATTTAACATCCTGTCCCAAAGTTTTGGCAAAGGTTTGCCGGCCTCACAATTTTTGGGAGGCATGAACCAGCAAACGTGAGGAGGGATGAACTTGAATTGTTGGCATCCTATTTGATTCCTAATGCTGAGAAATTATAAATACCACATATGATTGCCCAACACTTTCAAAGGGCGGCCAATGCAGCCGAATCGGGTAAGTCTAGGGCGCATATCTACTTTAGGGGGTTGATTATTGCTATTAAACACCTAGGATGGAACCCAAACGGGCATAGGAAAGTAGTGTGTTCAACCCTCTAGGAACTAGATTACTTAGGGGGCCTAAACTGGGTGCAACCCATGGGCGGTGAGACTTGGTGGATAGTCCACCGGGAATCGGGTAGGAGAGACCAAGCTTTTACCCTACCTAACCCCGCCTTTACCAAATTTGAGAAGGGCAAGCCTTCTTACACATTCGAGATAAACGGTCAAGGCGAGGTTCAAGAACCTCACCTTTCACCACAACCCCACCATTTCCCCCAACACCATTCACCACACTACCAACCACTTCCCTAACCCATCACCTATGACATGCCCACCTCCTCCGTTGATTATAACATCGAACCTCATGCCCCTTATGACTTTTTGGCTTTTCAGAGCCAACTTGACCGTATAGAGAGGGGGCAAGGGAGAGTTGAGGGCATAGTGCAAAACCTAGACTCTAGGTTAGGCACTTTGGATAGGCAGGTGGGTGACGTAGAGGAACCTCAGGAGGGGTTTACACCTGTAGACACCCATTTGTGTCTCCCCAAAACCAAACCCAGTGATGAGTACCTTTCATGTCGAATCATAATCGAATGAAGTGAAAGTGTGGAAAGTTTAGTGTTGCGGATAGTTTTAATTTCTTTTCTCTTCTCTCTGTTTTCGAAAACTTATTTTAAGAAAACAGCCAATCCAGTTTGGTTGGTCTATGATATGGGTCCAATAGTAGTGTAGTTGGATGGGGCTTGACAAGAGTTTTCCAACGATATATTATAAGCCCAATTCCGATGAATATTGAGGATGTTATGGCCAATTTACTAAACTAGGCCCGGTTTGAGCCTTATATGCGGCCCAATGATCTAGGGGAGAGCCTAATATAGATTTATCATTCCTAATGCAATTAGGAATGGTTTTAGTCTTCTAGATTCTTCTAGAAGGTTCTTTTCATTCCTAATTCAATTAGCATTGATAAATTGACTTTTGTTGACTTTTCAGAGTTTTTAATTAGAATCAAAGAGCATTTTTGAGGGGAATACGATTTTATCCTCCTGTACGGCAATTTTTATCTAATTTTAAGAAAATGCGTTATTTTCTAGATCAGCGCCAAACGCCAGTTGTAGCGCCTGGCGCTATGCTTGGCGCCTGGCGCCAATAGCCAGCGTTGGCGCTAATTCTGTTTTATGTGCGCTAGACTCTGTTTTGATAATTAATCTTTTTGGCTGATTTTCTTTATAAATAATGTCATAAAAACTCCGTTTTTGTTAACCAATTTTAATCAATTCCCTCTTATTCTCTCTATAATTCACCAACTCTCATCAAGATTCTCTTGATTACTCTCTCTCTCTCTTTTTTCTAAACTAGCTTCTCTCAAATATAAAAATTCCGCATTCATTAGATCTAGATACACCTAGCAATATTCGAAATTGCCTTCGCCCTAGACGTAAAAAGTTTAATTTTAGAGGGTTTGGTCCCAAATCTCTCTTTAAATTATTTAATTTAATTGTTTTGATTATTATTTTCCTTGAAGATACTAACGTTTGTATTTTGTTATTAGAAAGAGATACGAGGCATCCAAGTAAGTGCTTTAATTGATATTATTGATATTATGATATAGAAATCATGTCTAGGTTATTATTATGATTCCTAGTGTCATGTTAGGATGTTTTATTGATTCCTAGTATCATGTTTAGGGTAACAACTATAATTTCTAATATCAAATATGACAATTGTGATTCCTGCGATGCTTCCTATTTTCTTTCCTAATATTCATGTCACTATCATGTTAGGGTTGAAGCTTTGATTTTTTATTGTTTAGCGACATGCTAGGGTTTGTTATTAATCTTGTTAGTATCATGCCTAGGATCTTGCTATTATTATGCTTTAACATTATTATGATTATTTTTTATGATTTATGATTATAATTGTTATAATTATTGTTATCATGATTATTTATAATTATTTATTATTATGATTATTATGTTGCTTGATTATATTTATTTTTATTGCTTGATCACACCTTTTATGCATGTTTAAAGGGAATTTGTAATCACGCTTAATAAGAAAATTATTAATCTTGTTTAGGGTTAATTTGATTATATTTCAAGTGACCGCCAATAATGGTTTTTTTTTGTGCATTAATATTCAACCAACAGAGATAAACAGGTTTAGGGTTAAACCTATTAATTGCATGTTAATCAGAAAGCGCACATGAATACGATCAGAATAAAGTAGAGGCTTATTATTAGGGCAGGTTCAATCTCTTTTAGGTTGAATTTGTACCTTCATCCCCGAACCCTATTTGATTCAAGACCTTATGGAGTTGACGATCTCTTGGATCGTTAAGGGGTGTAACCTTCACCTCATGAACGGTTTACAAGTTCCTAAAAAACTTGTTGGCGACTCTTTTGTTCTATCTTCTTCCCTTTTGGACGCCACCGTACTTTAGTGTATGATCACAGTGGGGTTCAAGATAGGGGATTAACGCTTAAAATATTCCCTACTGTTTTTTGGCGACTCCACTGGGATGATTTCTATTTTAATTCCTGAATTTGTTTCGGCAATGATTTAGAATGAGTGGATGAGACTCGAAACGTTCTAAGTATTTCATGTGCGTAATTTTGATTAACATTATTGTCATATGCATAAAAAAAGGATCTCATTGGAAAGACCATCCGTAATGAGTTAAAAACATAGGATTTTACACGTAGGAAATTTGAGAAATATCTTTCATAACTAGGACCGAAATAACACTGCGCGAAAATGGAAAATTTTATCGAGCACAGAAAGCTGCTGAGGCATGTAGGAATTAGAGTCAGCGACCAGAGCATTGGCGCCAGACATTTAACTGTAGCTCCAGACGCCAGCATTGGCGCCAGGCGCTACAGCTAAAACTTGGCGCCAATCTCCGATTGCTAGCGCCAAATTCTTCCAATACCGAGCCAGAAATATGCGTTCTAATTTCGACCAGCTTTTCGTATTGTTTGCTCGATCCTACTTCCTGATTCACTTTTCTGAAACCCATATGTGTTCTACATATGGACATAACCCTCTGGGAATTCATGCTCCATCTACCTAATTGAACGCTATGAGCAACAAAGGGTACATCCGAGAATGTTGAATTCACCAAACCATGGAAGCGAGTTTTTCTAAAACTCGCGGTGTCCCATCCACTTGCACCAACCCTTCACGGTTAGGCTTCCGCTCGGTGCATCCGGACAATTAACCATGGACCCTCTATTGACTAAACCATATCCCGAACTTTAGAGAACTAGAGCCATGGTTATGTTGCAAACTCATTGCATCATATTGTGCCTACTTGACTAATTGTGCATTATTTTTTGTGCATATGATATATGTTTCCTTAACCGTTTGTTTGACTTGTGTTGAGATTTAATAAATCAATGACTTAAGAAAATTTGCCTAATTAATTAATTAATTTGAGTCAATAAAGTCTAATTTTTTTTAATCAGAATTGACCTAGTACGACTTTAGGCATGCCCTGTTGATTAATAACACCGAAAACAGTCTCAGATTGAAGCTCCAGCATTGGCGCCAAAGTCTAGACTGTAGCGCCACTCTGTGGAGTGTGGCGCCTGGTGACAGCTCTGTCGTCTAGCGCTACACTACACTGTGCGGCGCCAGTTCTGTCGTTTTGCCGACAGTTTGGATTATTGATCGAGTCATTACCTAGTGTCTAATTAACCAGTTTGCTAATTAATTCGGTTAATTTTCGTTGTCAATAATACTTTGTCAAGTCATTAATTGAGTCTAGTCACATAGTCTAGCCACATGGTCATGACACAAGTCTTAACATGTCACCTACACTCACTAGTCTTAGCACACACTTTGAGTACATATCACCATGACCATATCTTAGGTTCATGCATGAGTCTGTCTTTTCCGTCATTTGAAGTTGGGGGTACATCAATTCTATTCCTAATTCTTCATATCTCTCCATCTACATCATTTTTCTTCACATTCTATTCCATCTTTCTTCACTTCCTCCATCCATTGCATGTTGAATAGAGTTTGAGTCAAATAATTAACAATGAATATCCCCAAATTCCTTTTCCACAGTACTTGGTCGAGGAGAGAAGGGCGATTAATCAAGGACAACCTTTTTATTCAAGTTTCACTTTTCGATAAACCAATTCGTCAAAAGAGGAGGGCTAAAAAGATAATGGCAAGTCAAGAAGAGGTCAATGAACTTAGGAATCAATTGAATGACGTGACTGAGGTGTTAAAGGCTTTAACCCTCAAAATTGATGACCCTGTGAAGCAACAACAAATGAACCTCATGCAAGAAAGTTTGAGAAAGCTATCTAGTGACTATAAATTTCAGGGCTTGAGTTCACAAGGGATCTCTCTAGACAAGGAACTTCTTCCGCATAAGTTCAACGCCACTGACATCCCAAAATTCAAGGCAACAGATAACCCTTACTTTCACTTAAGAGCTTTCGAAACCATAATGAGTATTAAGGGTATCGATAAGAAGGTTTTCCCCTCTCTATTCTCACTATCTCTTGAAACTGTTTGCCAGCAATGGTACTTCTCCCTTGACAAAGAGAAAACCTCTACCTGGGAATCGATAGTAAACGCTTTTATTGATAGGTACAAGTGCAATATTCAAGTTGAAACCGACTATACACAACTTGAGATGCTAAGACAAAGAGAGAATGAAGGCTTTACTTATTTCTTTAATAAATGGAGGGAAACTTCCGCTAAGATGATTGAGGCGCCCACTGAAAAAGAATCTGTGAGAATGTTTATCAAGAATCTCCAAGAGAAGTATTCGAAGCATTTAAAATATCAACACAATCTGAATACTTTCAAGGCCGTTTATGACATCGAAATTGAAATCGAAGATGACCTCGCAAAGCAAAAAGCTACTAACAATAGTAACCACGGTGGCTAGAAAGGAAAGAAGAACGACAATCCTTCTTCTTCCGAAAACGCCCACTCTAGTAACAATGTTAGTACCTTTGATCTCAGTGAAGTTTTAGCCATGGATAACCAAGGATCTAAGAAGAAACTAAGGAAAGACTTCACCCCCATTGGGATGAGCTACGATACTGCCTTCGATCGACTCCATGCCAAAGGACTCATTACTCCCATTGGACCTATTCAAAATCCCGCACCTGAAAAGAGATTGCCTAGTTGGAATCCAGACGAACACTGCAAGTACCATCAAGGTAGGGGCCATGCTACTGAGAGCTGTTGGAAGCTAAAGGAGGCTATTCAACATTTAATTGATAATAACAAGCTTCCCATGCCTCCAGTCAACAAGAAGAGCGAGTGATGATAAAGGAAACAACACAAGACAAGAGGCGAGCTTCAACGACAAGATTTCGTGACCTCTTTTTTCTATTTCTTTTTTATTTAACCTTTCCCCAATAAGTCTAGCATAGGCACCTTTTTATTGTGCTTAGATTTATTTTGTAGGATCATTATATATTTTCTTTTAATAAAATGAGCATTTATTTCCTTATATATGATCATTTCATTATATTGCATTAAAAAAAAAAAGAAAATAAAATCCATGTCGAACTAAACACAAGGTATACCAATGATTTGAGGCACCCCTTGTAGCCACATCATATTGCCTTTCACCTTTCTAATTTACAATCCTTTCTTCATAAACCACTTTGAGCCTCGTCTAACGATAGACCTTTCTTT
Source organism: Chenopodium album (assembly GCF_948465745.1). NCBI lineage: Eukaryota > Viridiplantae > Streptophyta > Magnoliopsida > Caryophyllales > Amaranthaceae > Chenopodium > Chenopodium album. The sequence goes on from NC_137838.1 coordinate 38,620,540, forward strand.
TTTCAACCTACAACTACCAAACCTTGGGACGGGATGGTGTGCAACTTATGCAATTCTAAAAAAGAGCTTGACTGATTTCAAAAGATCAAAATAAATAAAATAAGCAAAAAATAATAAAAATGTACAAAAGGGTAAGTGTTCCAATGTCTTTGATATGAAAATATCTTTGATAAGAACACGTCTCATATTGTGTCTCTTGTCGAGTGCTTGGTACCGTGCCTGAGAAACATGAATGCCAAGTGAGTGATGGACCACATGATCGGGATTGCCCGCACTTATAAAAATAAATGCTAAAGAAAAAGAAAGAGCTAAAAAAGAGTAGAAACTCAAGCATGAAAATACAAATATTCAAAAGCAAAGTTGCACACCTTAGGGGCTTATCTAGGGTCTTGAGCCTTTATCCCCTTCTTCTATAACCTTTAGCCTAACCACGTTACAACCCTTAAAAAGACCTTTTTGAGGTATACACACACTTGTGTGAGGTTCGGATAGAGCTACGTTCGACCTGATTCCTAACGGATACGTAGGCAACCTCACATTGAGGTGCGGCCGTAATAAACATGCATTCATATTCACATTCACACACTTACATTATGATCATATCAAGGGATCCCTTGTGCTCATCCCTATTAATGTAGAGCTAGACTTGGGGGCTTGATCCCTACATCATTAGCTTACCTAGCCTAAGAGTCACCATCATTTGACTCTTCTAAAAATAATATCTTTCTACACACTTAGCTCTTGCGGCCTAACTTTAGTGTCACTATCACACACATCACAGATACATGACCGAATATACTTCCCTTAGGAACCCTTTGTCATGGAATCTTAACACAACGCTGAAGCATGCCTTGTCATGTCGAAACCACTCATCACTCATAATCATCATTGCATATCAAAGTATGAAGTGCTTAGCCTCCGCGCCTAAGTTACCTAAATACTTTTATTATCGAGTCAACTAGGATAGTCTAAGATGTTACAATCCTTGTACTGTGAGAAAAAACATTTGACTAAGCTCATTCAACATGCACCTTCAAAACATTCGATTCTTTTTTACATCCTTCTTTTTCGGGAGAAAGTCGGTACCCTCCACAAAATGACGTAAAATTTTTACTTTTTTTGCATTTTTGAGTCGCACAATCATAATACAATGCACACACGGGTCACGAGTCACACGTGTCATTTTACTTTGAGTCGAGTCAACCTCGAGTCAGTCAATCACAGAGAGTCAAGTTTATACCTTGAGTCGTGTCAAGTCAATGAGTCAAACGACGCTAAACCTTAGGTCAACCCTAAGATAATTGAATAGATTGGAAAAGTTTTATAGTCAAAAATAAATACAGGTGCAGCAGAACAGGGAAGGCCCTACTCCAGCGCCGGACGAAAACATCTAGCGTCTAGAAATAGATTTCAGCGCTTGGCGCTAGATCACAGCGTCTGGCGACAGAGTCAATTCTAGGCGCCAGAGATATTTTAGCAGCGATAGAGCTCGAAGCCCCTCAGAAAGGTGATTTCGACCTCATACAACAATTTCGGGTTCCTTGGTACGCCAGTTAGCCCCTATGAGCAATTTGACATGATTAAGTAGTCGGTTTGATTACAATCGAAATAAGTGATCGACCTGATGAAAGATCATCTCACTTAGCTTAAAGCGCCTAAGGATTGGCTCATCACGGAGACACCGACATACTGGTTTTAGCGGAAGCAAAGTTCAAGCGAGCTTTAGAGATCGGCAAGCGTTGGTCTTCGGTAGTTTTCTTTGGAATATTATCGCAACAATAGAGGGTGACTTCAAGTAAAGTTATTTTCGACAGCGTTCGCTAAGATTGTGGAAGTTTTCACTAAAAATTTGAGAAGATAACACGAGATGGGTGGTCTTAGACGGCATTCGCTAAGATTGTTGAGGTTGTCACTAATATTTGAGAAAAGATTTGAGAAGATAGCAGGATATGGGCGGTCTTCGACGGCATTCGCTAAGATTGTGGAGGTTTTCACCCAAGATTTGAGAAGATAGCACGAGATAGGCGGTCTTCGACGGCGTTCTCTAAGATTGTGGAGGTTGTCACCAAGATATGAGAAGAGCGGTTCATGATGAGGCGGTCTTCGACGACTTTTGCTATGATTGGAAAGGTTGTCACTATGATTCAAGAAAAGGATCGAGATGTAGCAACATTGATCGACGGCGTTCCCTAGATTGTGGAAGATCGTCAAAACAAGCAGCAAGATGGCGTTCCATAGATTGTGGAAAGTTGTCAAAAAAGCAACTGAAGGTGATTTCAAGCGAAGCAATCTTCGATTGTGTTCCCTTGGACGTGGAGTATTATCATAGCGGAAGAGGATTAATTCAAGCGAAGCAATCTTCGATAGTATTCCCTTGGACGTGGAGTATTATCAAAGCGGAAGAGAAAAGTTTCAAGCGAAGCAGTCTTCAATATTGGAAGCAGTTACAAGCGTAGCGGTTTTCAAGCGGGATGGCATTCTCTTGGCAGGAGGTCGTCAAAAAAACAAAATGCTGCAGCAAATCGGTTACTTTCAGAGGCGTGTGCTCGACGGTGCAAGATACGCGTTTCTTAACTCTTTATCTGTTTTAACAAACGCTAGTTTGCAGGTATTGGCGTTACAAGAGTGATTAAGGATCGCAGAACGTTCTGAATCATTCTCCGTCCCTATCGATACATTGACTTTTGTTTACGAAACTTGCGTTTCTCCAAAATCAGTCAAAGTGAGGGCTTCTGTAGACACCCATTTGTGTCAAAAACCAAACCTAGTGATGAGTACCTTTCATGTCGAATCATAATCGAATGAAGTGAAAGTGTGGAAAGTTTAGTGTTGCGGATAGTTTTAATTTCTTTTCTCTTCTCTCTGTTTTCGAAAACTTATTTTAAGAAAACAGCCAATCCAGTTTGGTTGGTCTATGATATGGGTCCAATAGTAGTGTAGTTGGATGGGGCTTGACAAGAGCTTTCCAACGATATATTATAAGCCCAATTCCGATGAATATTGAGGAAGTTATGGCCAATTTACTAAACTGGGCCCGGTTTGAGCCTTATATGCGGCCCAATGATCTAGGCGAGGGCCTAATATAGATTTATCATTCCTAATGCAATTAGGAATGGTTTTAGTCTTCTAGATTCTTCTAGAAAATTCTTTTCATTCCTAATTCAATTAGCATTGATAAGTTGACTTTTGTTGACTTTTCAGAGTTTTAATTAGAATCAAAGAGCATTTTTGAGGGGAATACGATTTTATCCTCCTGTACGGCAATTTTTATCTGATTTTAAGAAAACGCGTGATTTTCCAGATCAACGCCAGCTGTAGCGCCTGGCGCTAGCATTGGCGCCTGGCGCTAATAGCCAGCGTTGGCGCTAATTCAGTTTTAAGTGCGCCAGACTCTGTTTTGATATTTTATCTTTTTGGCTGATTTTCTTTATAAATAATGTCATAAAAATTTCGTTTTTGTTAACTAGTTTTAATCAATTCCCTCTTATTTTCTCTATAATTCACCAACTCTCATCAAGATTCTCTTGATTACTCTCTCTCTCTCTCTCTCTTTTCTAAACTAGCTTCTCTCAAATATAAAAATTCCGCATTCATTATTAGATCTAGATACACCTAGCCATATTCGAAGTTGCCTTCGCCCTAGACGTGAAAAGTTTAATTTCTGAGGGTTTGGTCCCAAATCTCTCTTTCAATTATTTAATTTAATTGTTTTGATTATTATTTCCTTGAAGATACTAACGTGTGTATTTTGTTATTAGAAAGAGATACGAGGCATCCAAATAACTGCTTTAATTGATATTATGATATAGAAATTATGTCTAGGTTATTATTATGATTCCTAGTGTCATGTTAGGATGTTTTATTGATTCCTAGTATCATGTTTAGGGTAACAACTATAATTTATAATATCAAATATGACAATTGTGATTCCTGCGATGCTTTCTATTTCCTTTCCTAATATTCATGTTAGTATCATGTTAGGGTTGAAGCTTTGATTTTTTATTGTTTAGCGACATGTTAAGGTTTGTTATTAATCTTGTTAGTATCATGCCTAGGATCTTGCTATTATTATGCTTTAACATTATTATGATTATTTTTTATGATTTATGATTATAATTGTTATAATTATTGTTATCATGATTATTTATAATTATTTATTATTATGATTATTATGTTGCTTGATTATATTTATTTTTATTGCTTGATCACACCTTTTATGCATGTTTAAAGGGAATTTGTACTTGTAATCACGCTTAATAAGATAATTATTAATCTTGTTTAGAGTTAATTTGATTATAATTTAAGTGATCGCCAATAATGGTTTTATTTGTGTAGTAATATTCAACAAACATAGATAAACAGGTTTAGGGTTAAACCTATTGATTGCATGTTAATCAGAAAGCGCACATGAATACGATCAGAATAAAGTAGAGGCCTATTATTAGGGCAGGTTCAATCTCTTTTACGTTGAATTTGTACCTTCATCCCCGAACCCTATTTGGTTCAAGACCTTATGGAGTTGACGATCTCTTGGATTGTTAAGGGGTGTAACCTTCACCTCGTGAACGGTTTACAAGTTCCTAAAAAACTTGTTGGCGACTCTTTTGTTCTATCTTCTTCCCTTTTGGACGCCACCGTACTTTAGTGTATGATCACTGTGGGGTTCAAGCTAGGGGATTAACGCTTGAAATAATCCCTACAATACCCAATGTACGATGACTATGCACGCGGAGGGGCTATCCCCCCGAGGCATAAGTTCCCGACTGGTTTGAATACCCCCAAGGAGGATATTCCACCCCCGGAGCTTTTGGTGCATATGTGAACTACTCTGCAGTTCATGGATATGGGGGTGATGCTTCGTTTGGGGGTATGGGGGGAAATGTAGACCCTAATTATTTTGTAGGTGGTTCGGGCTACGGTGGTGCTGAAACGAGCCAGGGTGGTGCCGGCGCGAGTTATGGAGGAGGCGACGAGAGGATGGATGATGATGAGGAGTAGCTTCTTCTAGCTACCCTCCCAAGTCAATGAGGGCATTGCTTGATTTGACTTGGGGGGGGGGAGATTTCTTGTATATATTGTAACTCTTTCTCTCTTTTCACTACTACAAAAATTGGAAAAGAGACCTGTCCAAATATGCCTAAAAGACCGCCTCTGAACGGGTCTCTATCTCAAGGGTCTGTTTGATAAACAGACCCCGTCATAAGGGGGGTCTGTTTTGAAAGGTTAAAAGATCCGTTATTAAAGATAGGGGGTCTGTTATGTGAGGTATGGAGTAAATATTTTATCAAGAGAAAGAGACCCATTAATTGAAATATTAGGTCTTTTTCATTGGTGCCTAACAGACCCCTTATGTTTGACAAGGGGTCTCATTTCTCCTTTTTCTTTTAAAAAAAATATAGCCCACTTACATTTTGTTTTTATTTTAATTTAAATAATTTTTTTGGTTGACAGGAATTTGAATTTGAAATTTGAATTTGTAAACTTTATTCCAATGGCGGAAAATGGTGAATTTCACACTAAAGATATTTCATAGCATAAATGAAGTTATACACACAAAATCAACACCTTGAAATTCCATAAAAAAAATGAATAAACCTATTGTAAGTTAAAATTATAATTACAATCTAATATATATATATATATATATAAAGGGGAGTTTTTTAAAGAGTTTTTAGAGAGCCACGTAGGATCTAATTTTCTCAACGCGCCATGTAGGGTTATAAATCTTAGTAGTATCCAATTAAATAAGAGATTATTAATTTTTTTTTAGAATTATATAATTTAAATGTCATGTAAGCAAAATTAGCGAATGAGATTTTTAAGTTTAAATTAATTAAATATTATATATTATCTTTGAATATTAGAAATTTTATCTAAATATATAACAAATTTTTAGCTCATAAATACAAAAAAAAAAACATTATTTAAAAAAAATCAAACAAACCGTGCATCGCACGGGCTTCATCTGCTTAATCCCATGTAGCTGGGCTGCTTGAGTACTCCATATTCACTCTCCTTCATTTGAGATATTCTTGAATCAGATCTGGCATCGCAAAAACCAAAGAATTAATCATAGTAAATGTACAATGTAAAAAATTGAATAGAATACTTAATTACACAAATTAATAAGAAAACCAAGTTTATAAAAAAAGGAAATGCATTGGCGGAGTAAGATCAAGGGAAGATAATTAGGTGAAACATTAGAATAAAAATGACCTCCTTGTTAGCTTGAACACCGCAATATACATTGAAATTTCGTCAATAAACTTTTCAACTTTACAAAACCATAAAAACTACTATAGTTACAAGGATTTCACATACAGATTAATTAGAATATCAACTTCAATCTAACAAATTATTAACCAAATAATTTTAAGAACTCCTTATAAATTATCCAATAAAGTCGCATCCAATCTAAAAGAAAAATTATAAAATTTCAGAGTTTCAAGCTAAGATTAACAGTTCAAATAAGTTAGACAAAAATACAATTAATTTACAGAAAATATATAGATTATTAATGCAAATGAATAAAACATACCAACAATACAAAAATCGAAGTCTAGTTCTATCGTCAATAAGACGACTATTATTGTCGCGGCATCGTCGACGTTGTTCTTGTTCAAATTTTAATTCGGAAAATTTTACTTCTAGAAAAATTAGATGAAAAAAATATGTTGCATTTGGTCTCAACAATTAGATGGAGAAAGTTGAGAGGAGATAGAATGAAGATTAGAAAAGAAATTGGAGTATAGTTTTAGAAAAAAAAAGTAGGCAAGGAGTATATTTAAAGAAGAACATACAAGAAGGTACTAGGTGTGAGAGAGCATGTGAGGCCATGATATACAAATCTGAACTGCTATTCGTCACTCCCATTTTACAGGGTAACGCTCCCTTTTTGACTTGAATGGACAAATATGCCCTTTATACAATTTGTGTTATAAAAAGGACTTTGTTCCCCATTTGGACACATTACATGAAACGGTCCCTTCACATTACGACCTTGCTATCCCGAGTCCACTAAATCGGTCCCCACGACCTTAAAACAAAATCGGTCCCCACGACCACCTTAATTTCTTTTATTTAAAAAAAAATTAATCATAAAATTTTCCGACGGGTCTTGGGTCATGGACGGCGAGTGGAACATTCGTACGCCGGAGAATGCGTCGGAACATTTTGTAAGTTTTCTGTTTTTTTATTATTTTCTTGAAATAGGACATCCGCCTAAAATATCCGGATGTCCTAGGTAGATCCGCCTAAAATTTTCGGATCTACCTTGGAATATCCGGAAATTTCAAGCGGAAGGAGGGATCCGCCTGAAAAATCCGGATGTTCCATGGTAGATCCGGAAATTTTAGGCGGATCTACCTAGGACATCCGGATATTTTAGGCGGATGTCCCTTATTATTATTATTTTTTTTTTAAATGTTGATTACGTTATTTTATTTTTTTTAACGTTAATTAAGTTTTTTTTTTTTTTCGTGGTCTTGTGATTGTTGTTGTGATTAAGTATTTGATAATTAATGTAATTACTATTGTTTGTATTAATATGATTATTAGTAATATGATTATTTTTTGTAACATTATTATTATTATTATTATTATTATTATTATTATTATTATTATTATTATTATTATTATTATTATTATTATTATTATTATTATCAATGTTGTTGTTGTTGTTGTCGTTGTTGTTGTTGTTGATATTATTGTTGTTGTTGTTGTTGTTGTTATTGTTGTTGTTGTTGATATTCTTATTATTAATTAGTAGAAATATAATTTTATAAATATTATTATTATTATTATTATTATTATTATTATTATATTATTTATTAATTAATGTTATGGTATTATTGTTTTGTGTTTATTGTTATAATTGTTTATTATTTTTTTTAATATTATTATTAATATTAATATTTTTATTTTTATAATTATTATTAATATTGTTATTGTTTTGTATTTGTTGTTGTTATTATTATTATTATTATTAGTATTTTTATTATTATTATTGTTATTATTATTATTATTATTGTTATTATTATTATTATTATTATTATTATTATTATTATTATTATTATTATTATTATTATTATTATTATTATTATTATTATTATTATTATTATTATTATTATTATTATTATGACATAAACCATGTTTTGTTTAATTTGTATAGGATATGGAATCTGAGGAAGGCGGTGAAAGTGTGAATTATAGTGGGAATTTTGTCACTGATACATTTTTTCCAACATTTGACGATGCAGTTACATGGGCTGATGGTGTTTCCATAAAATTGGGATTTATTTTGGTGAAATCGTCTTAAAACAAAACCAGAGATGGTCGGCCGTATCGGTATTTGCGATGTGATCGGTCACGAAGGAGCAAGCCGAGAGATTTGAAGAACGCGACACAGAAGGACACCAAAACCAAAGCTAATGGTTGTCCATTCTACATCAAGATACATTATGAAGTCAGCACCGACAGTTGGAAGATCATTGCGAAAATCGATCACACCGGGACACATAACCACCCAATGATTGTGTACCAAGAGGGTCACCGTAAAGTGAGCGGATTGAGTCCGGGTGCAAAACAGGTTGTGCGGGACATGACAAAGTCCAAGGTTGCGCCCCGTAACATCATGTCAACTATTGCCGAGCAATTTCCTATTGATCATCTAAACACCAGAAACATTTACAATTTCCGGAATGACTTCAGGATGGAGATGTCCGAAGGAAGAGGAGTTTTTCAGCAATTTCTTCATCTGGCGAGAGAGAGTAAATACATTTACTGGGTCACGAACGATGATCACAACATTTTGCAACATGCATTTATGGTGCACCCGATCATGGTCAACATACTTCGCACATACCCACATGTCATAGGTATGGATTGTACTTACAAGACCAATCGATATAACATGCCTTTCTTTGAGGTAGTAGGTGTGACACCGACAAACCAAAATTTTCTAGTTGGATATGTTTTCATGCGCGACGAGTGCACAGATAGCTATCGGTGGGTGTTGCAAAGATTAAGGGAGTTGATTGGGTTTGATAAAGAGCCATCTGTATTTATTTCAGACCGTGATCTTGGGCTATGTGCGGCTTTGAGAGAAGTCTTTCCAGGGACGTCACATTTACTTTGTATATGGCACATCAACAGAGATGTGGAGGCTAAGGTGACGAAGATGTTCGGAAACAAGAAGGTTGGTGTCAGTTTTAGAAATGGCAAATGGTTCAAAATCGTGAATGCAACAACACAGGCGGAGTATGATCATGCTCTAGCTACCATGCAAGTGAGGTGAGGAAAATATCCGGCAGTGATTCAGTATGTTGAGAGAACATGGCTTTGTCATAAGAAGAAATTTGTGAAATATTGGACGAACCAGGTTCTTCACATTGGTAACACCACCAACTGTAGAGTTGAGAGCCAACATTCAGCAGTGAAAACTTTGTTTGAATCATCCACATGTTAGTTGTTTTATTTTATTAGTTGTTCTCGTTGATACGTAATTGTAATTATAATAAAAAAAATTAAAATGTATTTAATAATTTGACTCATTGGCAGGTTCTCGTTTTTTTTTTTTTTTTTTTTTTTTTTTTTTTTTTTTTTTTTTGAAGCAAATGCATAAAGTGATAAAGATCAGTACGGGTGTCTTGCCATGCATTCTTATTTTTTTATTACAAAAACGTAAAGGATATGTTACTTTTATGACGGGTCTCTTAGCTATATAATATTTTTTATTTTAAAAATGGTAAACAACGGGTCTCTTATCTCTTCCACTATTATTTCACCCACAAATGTAGTGGGCCTCACTGCATATTACAGACCTGTTATATCTAATATTGGATCTCTTTCATCGAATAGACTTGTTGACTAATGTAACGGGTCTTTAATTAGTGATCCGTTTTTTAAGTTTTGTAGTAGTGTTTCTCTATTTGTTTTTGTTTTTATTGCTTTCTAGTGTAGTTTTTATTGCTTTCCTTTATGAAAAAAATACAAAAAAATTCAAAAATAAAAAAAATTCAAAATACATTCCAATGAATTGTAAATCATGCTTCCGTGTGTCCCATACTTGGAAAATATTGTTTTAATTCTTGGTATATGATAATGAGCTTTGTGAATTTGTTAATCATGATTTGAAGTTTAATTGTTTGGATTCCTAAACATGCGTCAATTTTGCCAACTATTTGTGAATATAGTGCTTGACTAATTGATTTGGTTAGGAATGTGTGATAGTTCCTGGTATGTCAAGGAATTTGAGTATTGGTTTGCAACTATTAGTAATGTTTATATGACTCAATTTTATGGACATTGAGGAGGACGAAGGCATTTGTTCTCTTAGGTAGCCTTTAGACGATATTAGATACATTTGTTTCCTTCTTGTTACCCATGTTGTTGCTTGTGCCCTTTTATTGTTTATTTAGCCACATTACAAGCCTATATGAGCCCTATTGGTTACTAGTCCCAAGCTTGGCTTGGGGGAGCTATTAGTTGGTGAGGTTAGGGAGTAGTGGTGTGCATATCATTTGCACAATGTGGGAATAAAAGAAGAGTGTTTGTTCCTTTATATTTTGATTGGAAAATATTGATGTTTTATCTTTCAAAGTTGAAAATTTTCCAATATGAGTTAAAAAGAAAAAAAAGAGCAAATAAAAAAAGTTGTTTCATATGTTCAAATGTTTTATTTGAAGGTTGCTCCAGAAAAAAAAAAAAAAAAAGTTCAAGTTTGAAAAAAAGAAAGAAAGAAAAAGATTAAGTACTTCGAAGTTTGTTTTAATTCACTCTATTTCCTATTATTATATTTTGGGAGTGAATATGTAAGTGTTGGGATTGTGTTGTGTATATGATTGTTTGGTGAAATTTTGTGGAGTTGAGTTGTGATTGGAGGTGTTTTGGTCATCACTTGCTGTGACCTTGGGTTTTATTAGGATACGGCTCCCTTAAGCATGGCTTTACTCTCACATTTTCCTAAATTTATCGTACCCTTTACCCTAGCCTTATATTACAAGCTTTAAAGACCTTCCGCCCTTTGTGCATAAGAGTTGTATGAATGTGAAAGTGTTGTTTATCAATGCAAGTTATGATTTGACATAGTTCGAGTCGACTAGTAGGTTGAGCGTTCATTGTTTGAAACACACGAGAGTGTGAGTTGGGAGGGCATTGTTCACAAATAAAGGGGTTGGTTGGAGATCGATCGAGTACATCTTTTACTCGCCACATAAATGAGAGTTGAGTGTGTGAGCACTAGTCTTATATGCTCATGTGGTTTGCTCAACTTAACAATTGTTGGGGACGAAGGATGATTAGATGAATGAGATTGATTGATATTGAAGCATGTTCATTAGATTTGCCTTGAATCGTTTGTGCTTGATTTTGTTTATTGGGATGAGGCATGTTTTATATGTTCATTGATGAGCTCTTTGCTTAGGGACAAGCAAAGGTTTGGCTTGGGGGAGTTTGATATGTCCAATTTATATAGTGTTTTACCCCCGTCCCATGGTCATAATTAGTGGTGTTTTTGGCTCTTTAAAGCCACTTTTATTACTAATTTGTGTTTTCTAGTGTTTTTGTAGTTTTGCTTGAGTTTTGTAGGAAATTTCACACTTGGAGCGTTTTCCGGGTTTTTCACGAAGTAACTACGAGCATTAGGAGGACACGACCGTTTTTGAAGCCTAGGACCGGTCTGAGCCGTTGATTAAGGGTTCGGTATGTGATACCGGGGTAATTGGATTGAGTATTCAAGACCCGAAGAGGAAATCCGGATTGGGCCGAAGAATCGAGCCCAATTGAAGTCCAAGCCTCGAAGAAGAATCCGAGCTCGATCGGGCAAGCATATGCCCGATCGGGCGGGCGCGCACAAAGCAGCACCAAGAAGAAAGGTGCGCTTGATCGGGTGAGCGTAGGCTCGATCAGGCGCGGCACACCAGCCAGGGCGTAGAAAAAAGGCGAGCCTGATCGGGCGGCCCTTCGCCAGATCGGGCGCGTGTTTTTTTGAGACCTGATTAGTTTTCGTTTAGCTTTTGTTTTAGAGAAGTTTAAGTACGATTTTTTTTACGTAATTTAGGATTACCTTCTCTTTAGATTTTCTCTCTCTCTGCTTAGAATATTTTCTCTCTCTTAAACTCTCTCAACATTGTTCTTAATTCTATTCCTTAATCCAGATTTCTTTTGGTAACAATTTCTTCTCTTTTAATTTCAGTTATTTTATTTAATTCTTTCATTAATGCTCAAACCTTCCAGGTCTACCTCCTCGCTTCTAGTTTGACCTTCTCACCCTAAATTCTCTGTCTGCGTTCCTGCGACCTTGTTCAACCCAGCTAAGTTGATCTACCTTGGTTGTGTTCTCCACTAGGGCAACTTTAGCTCACTTTACTAGACTCTTTCGTCCCATCTACGCTATGAAGGGTGAACCCTGCATCAATCCACTTTGCATTGCTAGTGGTGCTACCTCCTGGCTCATGTTCAGGATGGTTGTTCCTTCCTTGTTGAATCTAGTGATGAACTCTCTCATGGGCTCATATTTTCCTTGCACTAGTTACATCAGCTCTGTAGTCATTTTTTTACAATCCACCAGGGTGACAAAGTGCTCCATGAACATTCTCTTCAACTGATTATAAGAGTAAACGAACCCTTTTGATATGGCTCCGTACCACTCCGCTGCCAGCACCTCTAAGGTTGGCAGGAATGCCTAACACCAGACTGAATCTGTCATGGTATACAGTATCATGTGATTCTCAAACGCTGAAACGTGGTGCTTAGGCGTTGTGGTTCCATTGTACTTGAAGCTGGGCATGTTTATATTCTCCGTCGATTCTTCATAATCTCTTTAAAATTGGGGAATCATTTGAATTAAGCTGGATTTGTGCTTGTTTCTCCGTGTTAAGGTTCGATCTCTACTGAGGGGCCGGTGACCTGTTGCAAGTAACTCGAGCCTCCTGGCAGCCCTTTTCTTGGGATTCCTCAACCACACTCCATTCCCGATTCAGGTTTTTGGCCTCTAGCTCCAGCACCTTCTTCCTTAGCTGGACTAACATTGCTTGCTCCAGGGTGAGAGTCATGGGTGTCACCTCACGGCTAACTCTGTAGGTGTAGCTACTAGCAAGGTGCATGTTCCTTTACCGAAGTTTGTGAGGACTATCGTCATAGCTGCCAGCTTCTCTTTACTGCACTTAGAGAGGTTCTGCAGGATGGATGACATATTAAAAGGATGCGATTTAGATGATCCTTCCCCTCTTTCTAGCCAATTGATCTAGGTTTGGATCCAATGGTTCTGCTGGCATGTGTTGGGTCCTGTCGACGACCTGTGCAAGGCACCACATGTAAACCGCCCTTGGGGGTGGCTCGAGGAACCCCCCTCCGATGCTTAAGTTAGAATGTGGTTAGAGAGAGAAAGCGTACTTAGAAAGATAGAGAGAGTGTGATAACTTGTGTATCTAACCTCTATTTCGTTGTACTTTTTCCTCAATTTATAAGAGTCCAATCCTCTTTGTGGAAAGTCGTACTTGGTTAGATTGCGGGCTAAAGAGCCCCGTCAGATATCCTTCCAGCGGTGAGTGCTCACCCAAGGGGGCCAGATTGGGAGCCTGATGATGGCTTTGTAGAAGGTATCCTATACAAGGAGCATATAATGATTCATTAATGGTATCTAATACCTTATAAATTGCTAGTATTCAAGTTTAATTTATAAAGAAGATACCTGAGGTGGAGATTTCTCTTCCCTTTGCCTCATCTTCCAGGTACATGTTGCATTCTCTCTTGTAGTGACGCTGCCGACTATAGTAGAAGCATCACATCCTTGCCTTGTTCTTGAACTCCTTCTTCTTTGCCTTTAGAGAAAGATTGAGTTTATCAATTCCGCAAGGGTTGGCCCATTGAAGCTCATTAAAAACCTCCATCAAGGAGAGTTAGTCCCGATTAGTAGTTAGTCGCATCATCAATGCGATGTAGCCCGAGTGGAGAGAACTCAATATTATGTGAGCAGCTTGGTCATCCTCCACCGGCTTGCTAATGAGCGCCAAGTGAGTAAATAGCCTTGTCATTTGAAGCACGTGGGCTTGAAGTGGCATTTTGGGTCTTAGTTTAGCATTGTAGACTTGTGCCCGACCCATACCTCTTGGCTGTTCTTAGCAAGACACCCCTCTTGCGATGGCTTGATGTTCATGTTGGAGAGTGACCAATTCACTTCCTCCACCAGACCATCATATTTGCCTTTGATGCTCTTGGTGACCCTCAAATTGACTCTATCCTCCAGAGCTTTGAGGAGCATGTCTGGAAAATAGTTGGATAACTTCCCCTTCCATTGTTCCGGGATGGAGTTTGCCATAAGTCGTGAGACTCCTATGTAATCCCAACTCCATTCCTCATGAGTGTTATCGCTCATAACCCCTATTCAGTAGAAACTCGGGATGAGTATGTTAAGAATGTGCTCTAGGTAGCAATTTCGGAGGGTCTTTCGGAGTTCTTCTTCCCACTTCTTAAAGTTCACCAAGTTCAAGCAAAATGGTAATTTTTTGGGAAGTTCCTGGCACATTAGGTTGTTGTCGTTGTTAGTTAAAGACTTGATTCTATAATTGAATGAATTTTAAATGAAAAATCATTCATAATACTTAAATAAGATTGAAATCATGTATATTTATCACACTTATTTAAACATCTTATTCACACATTAAATTGTCTCCATTTGGTGAGAATAAGTCGATTCCACGATCTAAAGAATCAATGAGTAAAGCATGCTTTGGCTTGTCTTAACACTCAATATTCTAAGGTAAGAAACTCTTTGCTAATGGCTCCAAGCCACTCTTGGTTAGATAAATCGTCGCATCAAATACTCTATCAACAACTTATCCACTTTGCCACGACATGTTAGGACTCAATCACTCATATCGTTGAGTATAACCAAAACCAACATGCATATCCGGTATGCCTTACGTTTCCTAGTAGTAATAGTGATACCTCGCTTTGGCGTAGCGTATCATTACTCTCAATAGGTCGGTAAGTGATGTTTTGGAATGACAATTTTACTCAATATTTTAGGGACCTAGGGTTTCTATGTTGGTTGATTTATGTGAACTTAACTAATCATCGCAACATTCGAAATCATAAAAATGCATCTAACATATAATTCATATATATAATCATAAATGTATATCGAAAATATAAATAAATGATGCATTTGGCAACTAGCATGACCCCCTGAGTCTTCAAGTCTTCAAGGGTCTTTATTTGCAACATCATGGCTTCATCTTCCATGAACCTCCGTCTTCAAGACATGACCAAAAAGATGCAAATACTAGTATCTACATGTAGACATCTACTTTTGGCCTCTTGTCCCGGCAGGAAGTGCAATGACAATAAATAAAACCATCTTTGTGTTGGATTACATGAAGAACACTAATGGATAACTGATTTAATTACAAGAACATAAAAATAAGCTAGCCTAACCCAAAAGCAAAAGCATTAAGGTCCAATCAACTAAGCCCGATAATAATCAGTCTTAAGTCCTAAAAATGACAGATAAAGAGGCGCTTAGGTTAAAATTAATGATACCGCGGATAAACCCGCACGCATCTGTAGACACCCAAATGTGTTTCCCAAAAACCAAACCAAGTGATGAATTCCTTTAAAATCATTTGATTATCAAACGAAGTGAAAGTGTAAAAGGTCTAGTGATGTGGTTGTTTTTATTAAAATATCTATCTTTCTGTTTTTGAAAATATTTCTTTTTACACTCTATTTATGAAAATAGCCCTTCCAATTTAGTTTGGTCCATGATAAGGGTCTAGTAATAGTGTAGCTGGATTGGGCTCGAAAAGAGCTTTCTAACGATATATTATAAGCCCAATGCCGATGAATAATGAGGAAGTTATGGATTAAATTAAATTTGGCCCAAAATGGTTTTATATGTAGCCCAATGATCTAGAGGAGGGCCTATTAATTATTATTCCTAAAAGTATGAGGATTGATTTTAATCTTCTAGAATATCTAGAAGGTTCTCTTTAATTCTAATGGGATTAGGATTAATAATTATATCTGAAAGAGTTTTATTTTAAATAAAATATGTGATTTGTCACAAACATGATTTTAATCTTATCAACGTGGAATTAGCTGCTGAATCGTATTAAGAAGATGATTCCGCGTACAAAGCGCGTTTTAATTCTGACTTAGCACGAGACGACAAGGCTGTCGCCTAGCGTAAAGCTTGACGTCTGGCGCTAACTCCTGTCGTTGGCGACATAAGTTATTTTATTCCGAATGAGACTTGATTCGGGTTCCGGGCTATTTTCTATAAATAGGGTTCCGGGCTATTTTCTATAAATAGGGCGTAAAGCTCGAATTTCCAACGTCTAAATATTTATTACTCACGCGACTCATTAATTTCTTCTGAATTAATTCGTCGAGTCGGTTCGTTAATTGCTTGGGTGTGACCCAAAGGATTCAGTCAAGATTATGCTGTAATATTAATTATTCATTAATATTACTGATCGGAAGCGGCCTCCACCTAGGCATTCCGATCACTTGACCATACTAAATATATTAGCTTTTAATAATGTTGAACCCTCTATCAGAATAATACACTTGTTCGAAGGACACAATTCCTTTCAAGTTTAACTTGCGGGGTCCCATCCACTCGCGCCAACCCTTCCAAAGGTAAGGCTTCCGCGCAATGCATCTGGACTCATAACCATGGACCCTCTTTGACTAAAACATATCCTGAACTTTATAGAACAAGAGCAATGGTTAGTCTACTAACCGTTTGTTTGACTTGTGAATAAGTCTAAATAAACTAATTGATGACTAAAGGACTTTGGTAAATTAATAATTAATTAATAAATGATTAAAGTCTAAATAAATTGATCGAACTTTACTTTTTACGACTTTAGGCATGTCCCTTTAAAGTAAAATACTGGAAACAGTCAAAGACTAATGTTCCAGCAATGGTGCATAGGTATGGACTGTAGCGCTACGCGACAATGTTATCGTCTAGTGCTGATCCTTAGCGTTTGGCGTCAGTCTTGTTGCTCCAGCGACAATCCATGTTTTTACTCGAGTCTAATTAATCAATTTGCTTAAACGGTTTAATCAGTTATTAATGGTAGTAATCATGCTCAGTCCTTAATTGAGTCTAGGCACATAATCCCATGGTCTCACACAAGAGTCAAATCATGTCACTCACACTCACTATTTCTATTTTTTTTGCTTTTTTTAAAAAAAAAACCAATAAAGTTAAAGTCAATTTGAGTCAAGTCATTATAACAAATAAATGGTTTAATTTATATCGCTTGGACAAGAAAGGAAAGGCGATTAATCAAGTACATCACCTTTCTTCAAGTACTACTTTTTGAAAAACCAATTAGTAAGAAAAGAAAAGCTAAGAAGATAATGGCGTCATAAGAAGAAGTCAATGAACTTAGGAAGGACGTGGCAAACTTAACTGAATTGATGAAGACTATGGCTCTTCAAATCCACCCTGTGAAGCAAAAACAAATGGAGCTCATAAATGAAAGCTGGAGAAAACTATCCAATGACTATAGATCCTAGGGGATTATCTCACAAGGGGTCCTAGTGGACAAGGAGCTTCTTCCGCAGAAGCTTAATGCCAGTGAAATCCCTAGATTCAAGGGAATAGAAAATCCTTATTTCCACCCAATGGCTTTCGAGACCATAATGAATATTAAGGGGATTGATAGGAAAGTCTTCCATTAACTATATCTCTTGAAACCTTTTGTCAACGATGGTTCTTTTCTCTTGACAAAGAGAAAACCTCTACTTGGGATGCTATTGTAAACGCTTTCATTGATAGGTATAAACGTAATATTAGTTGAAACTGATCATAGAGAACTTGAGATACTTAAACAGAAAGAGAATGAAGGTTTAACTTCTTTCTTTAATAAGTGGAAGAAAACCTCTACTAAGATGATTGAAGTACCAACTGAAAAAGAATATGTGAGATTATTCATAAAGAATCTCCAGAAAAAGTATTCCAAACATCTCAAGTACCCAAGTAACTTGAACACTTTCAAGGCCGTTTATGACATTGGAATTAATATTGAAGACGACCTTGCATTAAGACTCTTTTGTCCCATCTACACTCTGAAGGGTGAACCCTGCATCAATCCACTTTGCATTGCTAGTGGTGCTACCTTCTGGCTCATGTTCGAGATGGTTGTTGCTTCCTTGTTGAATCTGGTGATGAACTCTCTCAAGGGCTCATCCTTTTCTTGCACTAGTTACATCAGCTTTGTAGTCATTTTTTACGATCCACCAGGGTGACAAAGTGCTCCATGAACATTCTCTTCAACTGATTATAAGAGTAAACGAACCCTTTTGAGATGGCTCCATACCACCCCGCTGCCTGCCCCTCTAAGGTTGCCAGGAATGCCTAACACCAGACTGAATCTGTCATGGTATACAGTATCATGTGATTCTCAAACGCTGAAACGTGGTGCTTAGGCGTTGTGGTTCCATTGTACTTGAAGCTAGGCATGTTTATATTCTCCATCGATTCTTCATAATCTCTCTAAAATTGGGGAATCATTTGAATTAAGCTGGATTTGCGCTTGTTTCTCCTTGTTAAGGTTCGATCTCTACTTAGGGGCCGGTGACCTGTTGCAGGTAACTCGAGCCTACTGGCATCCCTTTTCTTGGGATTCCTCAACCACACTCCATTCCCGATTCAGGTTTTTAGCCTCTAGCTCCAGCACCTTCTTCCTTAGCTGGACTAACACTGCCTGCTCAAGGGTGAGAAACCTGGGTGTCACCTTCACGGCTAACTCTGTAGGTGTAGCTACTAGCAAGGTGCATGTTCCTTTACCGAAGTTTGTGAGGACTACCGTCATAGCTGCCAACTTCTCTTTAATGCACTTAGAGAGGTTCTGTAGGATGGATAGCATATTAAATGGATGCCATTTAGATGATCCTTCCCCTCTTTCTAGCAATTTGATCTAGGTTTGGATCCAATGGTTCTGCTGGCACGTGGTTGGTCCTGTCGACGACCTATGCAAGGCAGCACACGTAAACCGCCCTTGGGGGTGGCTCGAGGAACCCCCCTCCGATGCTTAAGTTAGAATTGTGTTACAGAGAGAAAGCGTACTTAGAAAGATAGAGACAGTGTGATAACTTGTGTATCTAACCTCTATTCCGTTGTACTTTTTCCTCAATTTATAGGAGTCCAATCCTCTTTGTGGAAAGTCGTACTTGGTTAGATTGCGGGCTAAGGAGCCCCGTCAGCTATCCTTCCAGCGATGAGTGCTCACCCAAGGGGGCCAGATTGGGAGCCTGGTTATGGCTTTGTAGAAGCTATCCTATACACGGAGCATATAATGATTCATTAAAGGTATCTAATACCTTATAAATTTCTTGTATTCAAGTTTAATTTATAAAGAAGATACCTGAGGTGGAGATTTCTCTTCCCTTTGCCTCATCTTCCAGGTACATGTTGCATTCTCTCTTGTAGTGACGCTGTCGATTATAGTAGAAGCATCACATCCTTGCCTTGTTCTTGAACTCCTTCTTCTTTGCCTTTAGAGCAAGATTGAGTTTATCAATTCCGCAAGGGTTGGCCCATTGAAGCTCATTAAAAACCTCCATCAAGGAGAGTTAGTCCCGATTAGTAGTTAGTCGCATCATCAATGCGATGTAGCCCGAGTGGAGAGAACTCAATAGTATGTGAGCAGCTTGGTCATCCTCCACCGGCTTGCTAATGAGTGCCAAGTGAGTAAATAGCCTTGTAATTTGAAGCACGTGGGCTTGAAGTGGCATTTTGGGTCTTAGTTTAGCATTGTAGACTTGTGCCCGACCCATACCTCTTGGTTGTTCTTAGCAAGACACCCCTCTTGCGATGGCTTGATGTTCATGTTGGAGAGTGACCTATTCACTTCCTCCACCAGACCATCATATTTGCCTTTGATGCTCTTGGTGACCCTCAAATTGACTCTATCCTCCAGAGCTTTGAGGAGCATGTCTGGAAAATAGTTGGATAACTTCCCCTTCCATTGTTCCGGGATGGAGTTTGCCATAAGTCGTGAGACTCCTATGTAATCCCAACTCCATTCCTCATGAGTGTTATCGCTCATAACCCCTATTCAGTAGGAACTCGGGATGAGTATGTTAAGAATGTGCTCTAGGTAGCAATTTCGGAGGGTCTTTCGGAGTTCTTCTTCCCACTTCTTAAAGTTCACCAAGTTCAAGCAAAATGGTAACTTTTTGGGAAGTTCCTGGCACATTAGGTTGTTGTCGTTGTTAGTTAAAGACATGATTCTATAATTGAAAGAATTTTAAATGAAAAATCATTCATAATACTTAAATAAGATTGAAATCATGTATATTTATCACACTTATTTAAACATCTTATTCACACATTAAATTGTCTCCATTTGGTGAGAATAAGTCGATTCCACGATCTAAAGAATCAATGAGTAAAGCATGCTTTGGCTTGTCTTAACACTCAATATTCTAAGGTAAGAAACTCTTTGCTAATGGCTCCAAGCCACTCTTGGTTAGATAAATCGTCGCATCAAATACTCTCTCAACAACTTATCCACTTTGTCACGACATGTTAGGACTCAATAACTTATATCGTTGAGTATAACCAAAACCAACATGCATATCCGGTATGCCTTACGTTTCCTAGTAGTAATAGTGATACCTCGCTTTGGCGTAGCGTATCATTACTCTCAATAGGTCGGTAAGTGATGTTTTGGAATGACAATTTTACTCAATATTTTAGGGACCTAGGGTTTCTATGTTGGTTGATTTATGTGAACTTAACTAATCATCGCAACATTCGAAATCCTAAACATGCATCTAACATATAATTCATATATATAATCATAAATTTATATCGAAAATATAAATAAATGATGCATTTGGCAACTAGCATGACCCCCTGAGTCTTCAAGTCTTCAAGGGTCTTTATTTGCAACTTCATGGCTTCATCTTCCATGAACCTCCGTCTTCAAGACATGACCAAAAAGATGCAAATACTTGAATCTACGTGTAGACATCTACTTTTGTCCCGGCATGAAGTGCAATGACGATAAATAAAACCATCTTTGTGTTGGATTACATGAAGAACACTAATTCAACAACCTACCACTAAAGAAGAAGTTTTTCTCTTAATATATATAATGGGGAAAATAATAGACATGTGTAGGAAAGTTCTTGAACGCATTAGACCGAGCTAAACATGTCAATGAAGAGGTGACACCTATAGACACTACTAAGAGGAAACCATTTTCTCTTCAAGTACTCAAAATGCCCAAAAGGATCAATAAGTCCTAAACTCCAATTGGGATCACATATGCAAATATGTTCAAAATGCTCTCCGAGAGTGGAAAGATTAAACCTCTCGAACCGAGACCATTTGAATCACTAAAGAGGACGGAGAGATTCTGCTATCCATTTCATCAATCAGGGGAACATACTATAGAACATTGTTTTAAATTCAAGGATTTAATTCAAAAACTTATTGATAATAAAAAGTTTGTCCTAATTCCTCAAGAGAAAGATGTTACTATCAATGGAGTTTTTAATAGTGATGATGAGGATTTCTACCAACAGGATATGGAAGAAACCCCACTCCCCACAATATATAAAGTGGACGATATTTGGGATGAAGAAGATTCACCCATACACTAGTAGAAAAATAGCAATAGGCAGCCCCCAAATGGCACTGGTTCAGGCCAAACCGGTGGCAAAAACTAGTCTAGAAATGGGCGGGATTTTAGAACACGAGAAAAGGCACCGGTTTGGCCTGAACCGGTGCCAAAAATAAAAAAGGAACCAGTTTGAACCAGTGCCAATTGAACCGGTGCCAAATTAAAAAAACAAAAAACGCGGCCTTAGCTTTCTTCTCCTTCCTCTCTTTCTCTTTCATTCCTTCTATCACATCTCACTGTTTCATTAGAGCTGAGCGAAAACCACCTTCAATCCTTCCTCTCTCTCCCTCCACCACAGCCGCCACCTTCACCGGCCACCAGAGGTGTCGAAAACCACCTTCAATCCTCTTTCAAAGATACTGCCCTTCTGTTTTCCCTTTCTTTCTCTTTCAAAGCTGCTGCCCTACATATTTCCTCCACCTACATAGTTCGAAAACAATAGCCACCAGCCTTGAGGTTCCTCCACCACCGAGCCGCGCCCCGCCCTGAGGCTCCTCCACCACCGAGGCGCGCCACCGCCCTGAGGGTCCTCCTCCATTTGCCGTGCCCTGCCCCGAGTCTCCTCCTTCATCTGCTGCCCTCGTCTCCTTCCATTGAAGGTTTCCTTTTAATTTTTTTTTTGTTTTTTTTTTACATTATTTTCCAATTATATACTTATATATATTAATTTGTTTTGCATTTTGAACCATTGTTAGCAAATTAAACTTTAGTTTTTAATATAATTTTTCTCAATTTTAGGTTTTAATATAATTGGGAAATTGCGAAAATATTAGAGATTAGTAACCTTGTTACTCAATTAGTTGGATTTTATTATGTTTTAATGGTTAATTTAATCTGTTTTGGTGGATAATTTTGAAATAATTATTGAATATATATTAACCTTGGTACTTAAATAGGTGAAATTTTGTATCTTACTTTTAATGGTTAATTTGAAGTTGTTTTGATGGATTATTTTGAATAAGTTAGAGATTAGTGAACTTTGATATTAAATTAGTTGAATTTTAGAATGTTTAAATGGTTAATATTAAGTTGTTTTGATGGGTATATTTGAATAAATTTGAGATTAGTAACCTTGCTTGTTACTAAAGTAGATGAATTTTGGAATGGGTGAATGGTTACTTTTAAGTTATTTTGATGGGTAATTTTGAAAAAATTAGAGATTAGTAACCTTGTTAGTTTAGCAATTTTGAATAAATTAGATGAATTAAAGTAGTGAATACATTGTTTAGCAATTGTTAGTTCGATGAATGATGTGTTTTAGCTTATAAATAAATTAGTGAATTGACATTTTATGAGAAAGATCTAGTACATACCTAATATTTAACCTAATTTTTGTTTATTGCTTTTTATTTTTAATAGATTTGTGAATTGAAGCACGAGTTTAGCTTGAGGACTACATATTGAGCTCAAGTGGGTAGTTGCTATATTGGTATGACTTATAAACTTTACTTAGCTATATTTCTTTCTATTTATCCATTTAATAAAAGTTTATTCATGAAATTGCAACTTGTGTATTGTTTAATTGCAAATAAATACAACAATATATAGAATACTTGCATCGTCATATGCGTAGATACCCGTTCATGGCTTTCTAATTTGGAGAAAGTCTTGAATAGTCCCCGGTTGGGACTGTTCTTGATTATGTACTCTCACTTAGGTGGTGAATGTATGTTTTCTTTTCGATTTTAAGGAACATCTTGGCTTACCATTTCCTCACTATGTTCTCTAGGTACATATGTGGGTAATTAATTATCTACATCATCGTGTACTTGGAGAACTAGGGGGAAATGCTGCAAGATTTTCCTTAAAATTGGAAAGGTTACATACATTTCACTAGTGAGAGTAGACATTCAAGGATGGGTTAGGTTGGAGTGATAAGGACCCTTTGGAAACATGCATTTTTTCACTATATGAATGGTATATTCACGTTTTGTACTTGAATTTGATTTACATTAAATATGTAGCAATTACACATTATTCATTATATGTTGCTATATATGTTTAGAGACAATTTAGTAAATGGAGAAGGATCGTGGTTGGATGTATGGTAGACACGATACATTGGAATTTTGGAATAAGGTTCAAGAGTTTTGCGAGAGGGCTTTAGCTTATCAACGCAAACTGGGTGGCAAAGGCCTTTATTGTCCTTGTGTTGATTGTAATAATGTGAATGTGGTCGATAGTGTTGTAATCATTAGAGATCATGTATTATGTCGTGGGTTTAGGCATTTATACCATGTGTGGATTTGGCACGGAGAAAGTGGGGAGTACAGTGGGGATCTTGATCGGAATGATGTGCGTGTTAGAAGCAATGAGATTCATTTGGACGAGGAATACGAGAATGATGACTATATTGTTGATAATGGTGAGGATGGAGCCGATGATGATCAGGCGGATGAGGTCGAGGATGAACAAGTGGATGAGATGTTGCATGGTGTTGAAGTTGGAGTGTTTGAGTTATTATCGGAGGCTTCCAAAAAGCCTTTGTATCCCAGGTGCAAAAAATACTCCAAACTATCTGAGGCTTCCAAAAAGCCTTTGTATCCCGGGTGTAAATATTTGCTAATTTCCTTTGCATGTTTCACTGATGTGATTTGTTTGCCATATGCTAGTGCGCACAACTAGAAAATGGACTTGATTGTGCTTTGTATGTGATGAGATTCATGCTTGACATTGTGACTCATTGTACGGACACTCAACAACTTGATGATTTAAGTCCTAACACTTATGTAAATGCTATATTGATGTGATTTCTAGCCTTAGACACCTAATATTACCCAACATTGACATGTTATGAGAAATAAAAAGGTCATTTGACAAGAAAGGTAGAAAATGGGCTGAAAAGAAGTCATTTGGGCCATATTTGGGCCATTTTGTGTTAATATGCTCTTTTGATGTGATTTCTTTCCTTATACACCTATAACTAGATAATATTGACATGTTATGAGATAAAAAAAGTTCACTTAATAAGAAATGTAGGAAATGGGCAAAGTAAAGTCATATAGGCCATATTCGGGCCATTTTGAGTAAAAGGCATCTTTAACCTTAATAAAATGCTCTTTTGATTCAATTTTAGGGCTTGGACACATAAAATTAGGTGTCATTGACATGTTATGAGAAAGAAATAGTTCATTTGATAAGTAATGTAGGAAATGGCCTACATAAAAGTCATATAGGCCATATTTGTGCCATTTTAGCCTTAGACACCTAATATTACCCAACATTGACATGTTATGAGAGTTAAAAAGCTGATTTGACAAGAAAAGTAGAAAATGGGCTGAATAGAAGTCATATGGGCCATATTTGGGCCATTTTGTGTTAATATGCTCTTTTGATGTGATTTCTTTCCTCATACACCTATAACTAGATAATACTGACATGTTATGAGATAAATAAAGTTCATTTAAAAAGAAATGTAGGAAATGGGCAAAGAAAAGTCATATAGGCCATATTCGGGCCATTTTGAGTAAAAAGTGTCATAAACCTTAATAAAATGCTCTTTTGATTCACTTTTAGGGCTTAGACACATAAAACTACCCAACATTGATATGTTATGAGAAAGAAATAGTTCATTTGATAAGTAATGTAGGAAAAGGGCTACATAGAAGTCATATAGGTAATATTTGATAAAATACATATTGTTTTGCCTAATTAATTAATTCTAACATAATGTTTTTGTATTTCAAGTTTTGCAAGGTCCAAAAGAATGATCCGTTGACAATCAAGGAGCTTAATGAAGTTCGTGACACGTTGGCGTCATTTATCACCTTCAACATGTAAATGGCATTTTAATTGTAAATTATTTATGTTAACTTTTGAACTATATATATTATTTCATTATATATTTACTTACTATCATTTGTATATATATATATATATATATATATAACACCGTTTTTTTTAATGTATTGCGTTTGGGAATATTTATATCTATATATATATGAGATCTTGTTTTTAATATTATTTTTGTATCTTATTATAATATTTAATAATATTATTATTATTAGTAATTATAATAATAATATTATTAATTATTTTATTTAATATAATTGCTGGAATTACAGGTTATTATCATTGCTGGAAACATGTTTTTTTTTGTTTAAATAATATTGCAAAAAAAATGGAAAAAAAAAATTTGAGTAAAAAGGCACCGGTTAACCGGTGCCAAAACTAGTTACCACCAAAAACAAATGGCGGGAGACTATTTTAGGCACCGGTTAACCGGTGCCAAATTGGGTATAGGGCAGCGGTTTTGAAACGGTGCTAAAAAGGAGGGGTATTTGGCACCCCCCACATTGAATGCGGTTCAAATCGGTGCCTTAGACCGGGTTTGAACCGCTGCCAAAACCCATTTTTCACCTAGTGATATACCTTCACATAAGATCTGGGAGAATGCAACCTCCCATTACCACACAACAATCTATTCCTACTACTCATCTAGTTCCCACACTCATCATTAAAGACAACGATATTGTTAAACCACTAAAGAAGACAAAGGTCAAGATGAATGTATGGAAACTTTGAGCTACATCCCATCAAGATAGGGTTGCAGTGATGAATGCTTTAGATAAAATAGGAATATATTTTGAAACCACTCCTGAGGGGTCGGCTAACTTTCTCACGAGTGATCTTCCTAATCAAATCAATTTGATCACCTTTTCTGACAATGACCTACCTTTAAAGGGTGACAAACACAACAAAGACTTAAATCTCACAGTAATCTATAAAAGAATGAATGTCCCAATGACTCTTGTAGATAATAGATTAGCAAATAACGTCTGTCCACTCCGAACTCCGAGAATATTGGGAATAAGGGATGAAGATCTATCTCTGTCTACATAGGGAATATGCATGATATAACCAGATTCTCAGGTTAGACATTAAAGTATCTTTCAACTTATTGTTGGGACGCCCTTGGCTTCATGACCTAAAGGCCGTCCCTTCATCCCTTCATCAACAAGTGAAGGCTATATTTGGAGGCATACCTATTACAATCGATGCTTCAATAATGAGAATCAAGGCCATCGGGAATCCAATCATAAATGTGGAGCACGATGAAGATTTGTGGGGATTTAACGAAGAGGTCTCCTTAATCGAGGAGGATGAAAGGACCCCTCTTCATTATGACCTCCACTCCAACATGACAATAAATGCTATCCTTAGAAAACAGGGACATTTTCCTAGACTGACTCTTGGAAAGAATAAAGGGATAGCAAAGCAAATGGGACTACATGGCCTCCCTAAATTAGACACTTTTGGACTTAGTTTTAAACCGACTTTAGAAGATCTTAAGCGAGCCCGGGAAAAAGCTAATGCACGTAGGAAAGCTCGTAACCAAAAGAAAGCAATCCCAATGAATCATTATCCTCTAACCCTAAATGGACAACACATGAGAGAAGGAGAGGATTATCTATGTCATGAGTTTCCTAAACCCTTTTGTCAAGAATGGG
This sequence comes from Chenopodium album, assembly GCF_948465745.1. Lineage (NCBI taxonomy): Eukaryota > Viridiplantae > Streptophyta > Magnoliopsida > Caryophyllales > Amaranthaceae > Chenopodium > Chenopodium album. The sequence goes on from NC_137838.1 coordinate 38,647,640, forward strand.
ATAAGACAACCTGGGTTTGAAATCTTCTTGGATTGTAACTTTCTAGATAATGTCCCAACTCCTATCCATAAGGAGAAAGCACCTCCATGCTTTGACTTTAATGTCACGGGACTTCTCTTTGGGCACGAGAAGAATGAACCAACGTATATTGAAGATAATTCCTTGTTCATTTAAACGGTACTACAAATTGAAAGCTTTGACCCTTCTAAGCTTATCACTTCAGCAGAGGGATTAGTTCAAGGATGGCGAAAGATCGTGAAGTTGACTAATCCAGGTGGAAGAAAGAGCTTCATAACAACAGGACAAGGACCAATGTTTGAAGAATCGTCTGAGTCTGACTCTTCCCCTATTGAGTCTTCTAAACCTTTAGCTATAGCACCTTCCCCCAGTTCTTCTGTTTAAGCCCAAGATGACTTCATTTGCTTACTCCTCGTGTCACTCTTTAACCCAAGATGACCAGCATTACTTAACTAACAATGAAAATGACAAAGAAATAATAAAAGGAATGGAAAAAGTTGAAAATAAAACAATAGTAACTTAAGATATTGAAATGGTTGATATCTTAAAAGATCCAACCATTAAAAGAGAAGTTAAAATTGGACTAACACTAAGTAAAGATGAAAGAACCGATTTAATTAATCTACTAAAAGAGTTTATCGATGTATTCGCTTGGTCATATGAAGATATGCCAGGAATAAAAAAGAGAAATACCTAAACACACAAGACCACTATTTCTCGGAATGAAACCTGTAAAAACAAAAGTTACGTCGAATAAAACTCGTCGTAACTCTTAAAATAGAAAAAGAAGTACAAAAACTGATAACATTAGATTTTATTAGGGTATCCATATTCTCCGAATGGGTTTCAAATGTGGTCCCAGTTCCAAAGAAGGATGGAAGGGTAAGAATGTGTGTCGACAATCGAGATCTAATTAAGGCAAGTCTAAAGGACGACTTCCCTTTACCACACATTGATATTCTAGTAGATAATACAACGAATCACGCACTTCTCTGATTCATGGACGGATATGCGGGATATAACCAGATTCTCATGGCAGAAGAAGACATGGAGAAGACAACGTTCGTAACACCTTGGGGAATTACTGTAACACCGTGATGCCATTCGGGTTGAAAAACGCGGGTGCCACTTAATAACGAGCAGCGACTGCCTTACTCCATGTCACGATGCACAAGGAAGTTGAAGTCTATGTAGATGACATGATTGTAAAATCAAAGGATCGTCCAGGGAATTTGGTAGCCTTAGGAAAATTCTTTGAAGGCTAAGGAAATACAACATGAGGTTTAACCCATCTAAGTGTGCCATTGGAGTCACTTTAGGAAAACTCTTGGGATACGTCATTAGCTCTAGAGGAATAAAGATACACCTAACCAAGATCAAGGCAATCATGTCAATGACACCGTCCAAAACCAAAAGGCAAATTCTGAAATTCATTAGCTTGTTGAAATTCATAAGTAGGTTCATATTAAAATTAACAAGAATATGTAAACCAATATTCAAGAAGATCAAGAAGAACGTGCTAGTAATATGGGACGACGAGTGCAAAAAAGCCTTTGAAAAGATCAAATCCTATCTTGGTAATCCTCTTGTATTAGCACCAGCACTCCTGGGAATCCCTGTTAGGTTGTACCTAGCAATCACCAAAGAGAGAATGGGAGTTATGCTCGCAAAAGAAGTAGAAGGAAAAGAGAATGCCATCTACTATTTAAGTAAAAAAAATGCTTGAGTATGAAATACGCTATATACCACTTGAGAAATTGTGCCTTGCATTATTATGGGCCATAACCAAGTTAAGACATTACATGCTCGTTCACACAGTCTTTGTAGTATCTCAAATGGATCCACTTAAATATCTTTTCGAGAAATCTACACTAAATGGGCGAATATGAAGATGGATAGTTACCTTAGCCCAATTTGATGTATGATTTATGCCCCAAAAGGCTATTAAAGGATCCGTGGTCTCAGACTTCTTAGCAAACTTCCCAATAGAAGATTCGACACCAATACATGAGAATGACTTTCAAGACGAAGACTTGATGGTCATAGAAGATGATACTTGGACTATATATTTCGATGAAGTATTATTGGTATCACCTAAAGAAGAGCATATTCCCATCTCTATAAAGCTTGATTTTGACGTTACCAACAACGCTGCCAAATATGAAGCATGCGTGGTAGGCCTCGAAACATTATTGGGATTGGAAGTAAAGAAAACTTTGAATATTCGGAGATTCTTCGTTGACCATCAACAAAATTTCCAAAAGATGGAAAGTAAGGAGTGAAATTTGGCCCCTTACCAAACATACTTGGAAAATCTCACAAACCAACTTGAAAAGGTAGAGTACACATATCTACCTAGAGAAGAAAATTAATTTGCTGATGCCTTGGCAAGACTAGCCTTAATGGTTAAAATTCCTATGGAAATTGAGCAAATGCCTTTAATGATAGAAAAAAGGCATAAATGGCTTAGAGGATGATGAAGTAGTCCAAGAAGAAGAAGAAGAACCTTGGTACACAAACATCCTCAACTATATCACAAAAAGATAATTTTCTATACAGACCTCAGGCAAACGGTGCAGTTGAGGTAGCTAATAAAAATTTAAAGACTATCATTGAGAAGATGACAGAAAATTACAAGGATTGGCCTGACAAACTCCACTTTGCTCTGTAGGGTTATTGCACGTCAATTTTCTCGTCAACAGGAAATACGCCATTTTACTTAGTCTATGGGATGGATTCTGTACCACCTGTAGAGCTAGAAATACCTTCCCTACGCATCGCGTTGGAAAGTAAACTCGATGAAGTTGACTGAACTAGGGCAAGATATGAAGAGCTAATTCTACTCGATGAAAAGCGACTAGAAGCTCTACATCATACTTAATGCTATCAAACCCGTATGGCTAGACACTTCAACAAGAAAGTCAAGACAAGAAACATCAAAGTAGAAGACTTGGTGTTTAAGGCATTAATAAAAATGTTTTGGATCCAAGAGGCAAATTTAGACCTAATTGGTCTGGACCATAAGATGTCAAAACTATCCTATCAGAAGGCGCTGCAAAACTAACTGATATGGATGGCAATGATTTCTCAAACATGAAAAATCATGACCAACTTAAGAAGTACTAACCATAATTACTTGAATAGGATACTCAAGAGAGCCACATTTGGCTTGATTCCTTAGGACGAGATACGTAGGCAATCCTTATAGGGTGCGACCACTATAATTTTTACAAATCTTGCATTCCACCATCGACAAGTAAACTCTGAACAATCAGCGGGAAAAATTAAAGACCAACGCATCTTAAAAAATCTGTCGCATGATGAAAGATATCAGCGTTGGCCGACAACTGCAGCGTCTAGTGACAAGATGTAGCGCCAGGCGACAAGCAGCAGCTTTTGATGACAAACTTTAAACTACGGTGCCAATTTTTCTGCGATAAAATGGGCAAATTTCGGTGTATTTCGGAAATTTTCGACGTCCGTACTCGAATAATTTTCAGAAAAATAATTAAAGCGTTTTCATTTCTTTGTTGGAAATTAAATGTAAATGTTGAATTAATTTAAAATTGCATTAATAAAATAAAGTAAAGATTACATTAAAATAAACTTGAAAATTAAAATAATCTAATAAATTGAAAGTAAAGCAATGCTCTAATCTTTATTCTCTTTTCTAGCCTTCTTCCAATTCTTGTAAGCATTTTCTTCATCATCCATCACTTTTGCTAGCAAGTATCCCTTAGAGGATCCGCATTCAATCTTGGTGTCGATAATTTCCCCTTTAGCCATCACACCATGTTTTTTTTTTCTACCCACACTTTCTTTTCTATAGAGTCAGTTTTTCTTTTCTCTTTGCTTTTAGTAGTATTTTTCTTCTTAGGCATAATAAGAGTCTTAAACCTTTTCACCTAGGCATTCCTTAACAGGAGCTTTCTTGTCTCCCAGACAATCCTTCACATTGATCTTATTTTGAACTTTGGTCTTATCCTTTTTAGGTCTATCAAGTAGCCAATGCTTTACATCTTTAGACAAAGAAGGAGGAACTTCTTGGGTAACAACTTCCCATAAAGGCTTAGCACTCTATTAATTATCAAACCTCTCAATGTCTTGTGAAATAGGAAATTCATAAGGGCAACGAAGATCACTAGAAGAAATGGTTTGAGCAAGGCCATACTGTCTTTTTACCCTACAGGGGTAATAAAGGTCAACTTTGATAAGCTAGGAAGACGGCAAAAGGGTTGTTTGTTGACACCAACCATCTTCTCCATTTTCCACCAAGGAATGACCCACTTGACGGCAAAATCACAAGAGGCAAATATTTTGATCCACTCTAGGCAGCCCATCTTTATGGAAAAGCATTTCTTTCGCCTTACAAAGCAATTTGGCGTATATTTGTCAACATTGTCAGGAGGACTAATAAATATCATCCTCTCTATTAGCCACATCTGCAAACATCCAATGCAAATAATTAGTATTACTATACAAAAATATATATTTTTTATTTCTGTAATTAAAAATATTATTTTTCTACCTGTAACAAAATTGGAGAGCCTCGAAGAGGTGCTTTTTTATTCTTCTTTAATTCATCTAAACTAAGCATATTTTCTCCAAAAATTAATGGCATTAGATTCCTCCTTGATTCAATTTGTTCCATGACAGATACTAAATTGCTTGACCTTCACGATTATTACCACTAGTGAGGAGATATTGGCTAAACATGCAAAAGAGGAAAGCTCTCCTCCTATAAACATGAAAAGATTCGGAATGTGGTCTATCAAAATAATGGCGTCCAAATTCTTTTAGATTAACTACATTCCCATCTACAATATTTGTTAGATCCCTGTCCATAAGATTAAAGAAACGCTGAAAGTCTTTAATAATATTCGCCCACATTTTAAATTACCGCATTATCTAAAGAGGGAAAAGAAGGATATTATCGGATATGGGATAAATGCAAAATCACACAAAAATCCGAAATAACCTCATAGGAACAAGAATTTAAACAAATAAGGTTTGAACTCCACATGATATGTAAGTCGAGGCACATTTCCTTGATTTCTTGATTATCACCAATGCACAAGATTATATCAACTTATGTACCTAGAAAGGAACACAAACAAGTCCATGAGAGAAAATCTAATCTAAAAAGAAAAGAAAGTAAAGCAATAACGGGTCACTTTCTACAAAGGCTTGTTTAACGTCCAAGCGAGACTGCACAAGGAAATAATAATTCAACGCACACAAGAGCTTGTCAAATGCACTACTAAACATCTAATGGGGGTGTAGATAAGCAAATGATGGAAAAAGAACGTGCAACAAGATCATTGCACGCAAGTGAGAAAGGAGATGCCAAAAGAAAGACGAAGAGGGATCAAAAGGAAATTCAAGAAAGTAAGAAGTAGAAGAGGGAAAAGAAGAATGGAAACAAAATGAATAAGGCAAATACTGATCACAAAATTATTGGTTGGCATACTTCCTCTTTTCCTCAAAAAGGTTGGAATGAGGGACATTAAAATCATCCATAGAAGGTGGCTCCTCAATAGGCTCTTTGAGATAGGAAAGGTGAGAAATAGGGTAAGGAGGGATGTGGTCAAACCCTAGGGAAAAAGGGGTATGAGAAATGGGAAAAGGGGTAGCTACTCCCTCACCACAAGGCCTCACATTGCCAATGAAGACATGAAAATTAATCATGGAGTCCTCAAATGTAGGGCACTCATAATCTACACCTCCCTCAAGCTCAAAAACAACAAGGGAATCAACCTCAATCTTCTTTTCACCACAATGAACAACCTTTCCTTCAACTATCTCAAAACCTAAGGTCCCAAAATCGTGCATGAATGGAGGAAGATTCATCTCAAACTTATCTAAGTGCCCAGAAACGTTCTCGATGAAATCATCCAATAATCTATAAGTCCTCAAATTATTCTCGAAAAATATGTAGGACATTACCTCAGAAGAGTCTATATGCTCAAAGATTGAAGGGTCACAAATATACCCTTGAGACTCATCGAGATGGTAGAGGGTAGATGAATTGTGCTGGAGAATTTCGTTTATTTCTGCTGATGCTAGGGGAACAATTTTTATTAGACATAAATTGTTCTGTCTGGAATTCGAGAAATGACGATCTTGTCGGGACGAATTTTGATTACTCCCGCTGAAGCCTGATAAATGACGAGCTTACAGGGAGGAATTTTGATTACTCCCGCTGAATTCTGAGAAATGACGAGCTTGCAGGGAGGAATTTTGATTACTCCCGCTGAAGTTTGAGAAATGACGAGCTTGCAAGGAAGAATTTCAATTATTCCTGCTAAATTCTGAGAAATGATGAGCTTGTAGGGAGGAATTTTGATTACTCCCACTAAGTTTTTTTATTATTTTTTATTATTTTTTTTACGGGAACGATATTTTGCATGAGCAAGACACGTGTCAGCCATCTGAGTGGTCAATGAGGTGACATAGCGGTTCGACATTATTATTTTCTCAACCGTCTATTTATACCCATATTTAATTAACTGTCTTCTTTTATACCTTATTTTTTTTTGTTTTCCTCTTCCCCTTTAATTTTCAAAATTTCTCGCCCTTCGTCTTCTTCTTAGACGCGTGTCGTTCCTCCATTGTTGTTGTAAGTTTTTCGTTCTACCATTCCCGTTCTTGCTTTAATTTTTTGCTGTGTTTGCTTGTTTTCTTTTATTCGTCCCGTTTCACTAAATTTGTCAGCGGACTCGCTGAAGAATTGAGTCAGTGCTTCCATCCTTTTTGGGAGTCGCATGATGTCTTTAGTGAATTTTGGCTCTAGGAGGCTTATGACTGCCTCCACTTCCTCTGGGTTTGCGTCGATTCCTCTCTCGCTGACCAGGAAACCCAGGAACTTCCTAGAGCTCACTTTGAAAACATATTTCTTTGGGTTGAGCTTGATAATATACTAATTCTTCATGTTAAATGTTTCCTCTAGGTCCATAATGTGCCTCGCCTGTGTGACGCTCTTGACAATTGAATCGTCAACGTATACTTCAACATTTCTCACTTTTTGATGCATGAACACTCTATCCATTGTCTTCTAAAAAGTATCCCTCGCATTCTTCAGCTCGAAGAGCATAGCTATGTAATTGTACACTCCCCCTTCGGTGATGAATGCGGTCTATAGCCTGTCTGGCTTGTGCAAGCTGATTTGGTGATACCCTGAGAAGACATCCATGAAACTTAACAAAGCATGGCCGCTGGTTGAGTCTACAAGCTGGTCAATTCGCGACAGTGGGTAGCAGTCTTTTAGACATGCTTTGTTGAGATATATGAAATCAATGCACATCCTTCATTGGCCATTTGCCTTCTTTACCATGACCATGTTGGCCAACCACTCTAGATAATCACAAGGCTCTATGAATCCATATTCTAGGAGGTTGTCCACCTCCTCCTAGATTTCCTGATATCTTCTTTTACATTCAATCTGTGTACTATGGCCGTGGAGTCAATTCCTGGCATCTCGTCAGCTGAAATTGCGAAAATGTCCTTATTTTTCCTCAACAGCTCTATGATGTTGACTCTTACTTCGGGGCCAATATCTTTTCCAATATTTACAGTCATGGAATTATCACCCACTGTGAGCTCAATATTTATGTGCTCCCCGCTGCCTCTTCTTTTAAGGGCTCAAAGTTTTCCATTGCTAACTTCTTCTTATCCTTTTCTTTATGATACTCCTCTCGCTTTCTTTTCCTTGATTTCCTTTCAACCTGCCCTGCTCGACCTTAGCTTGGGACCTGCTTGCTGCCTAGTCTTAGCAGGCTGCTTCAAAGCTGTGATATAGCATTGCTAGGATGTCTTTTGGCTTCCCCTGAGCTTTGCAGACCGCCTGTCATTGGTAGTGTATACCATGGCAAAATGATAGGTGGATACCACCCCGCCTATTTTGTGAATGAGCGGTCACCTACAATCACATTGTATGGCGATGGATAATCTATTACCAAGATTTCAGCTCGAACGTCACGGACCTTTTAAACTCGGTAATTTCATAACTTACCCGTTTTAGGTCTTTTCTATCATGTTTTACCTCTTTGAATGCACTAATGTATATGATGTTTTCTAAGCTACCACCATCTATTAGTACTCTGTCTACCTCCCAGTTTTCAATTCTCATTGTGACCACCAGAGGGTCATCATGGGGGTAAAATATACCTTCTTGGGCGTACTCATCAAATTTAGCTCGGGGCTGCATAGGAAGTGGAGGCCACCTGCGCTTCTCATTGTAATTTATCTTGTTGATTATTGCTCGTAAATCAACCCGCGTTCTTCACGGTTCCACCATTCACTTGTCCACCATTGATCACATACACCCTGCCCTCTTGTCTGCTGTTTAAGTCTCTTCCTTCGACCTGACTTCTGTGACCTCCTCTGTTATTGTGGTCAAATGTGTCCTCTTCTTTTCTATTGGAAGAGTCAGAATATTGCTTGAACTGGTTCAAGTATCCTCTCCGGACTATGTCATCTATGTTAGCTTTCAGGTGCGTGCATTCGTTAGTGGTGTGCCCATGGTCTGTTTAGAAGTCACACCATTTGCTTGGCTCACGATTTCTATTCACTATTTTGGGTGGTCTCTGCCACTAATTATTAGCTTTGTTCACGATGAAAATATGAGACCTCGAATGCGTGAGCGGAGTGTAATGGTCAAACCATCAAGGTCTACCTCCTCGCTTCTGGTCCAACCTTCTCACCTTGAATGCTCTGTCTGCGTCCCTGGACCTTGTTCAACCCAGTTGGGTTGATCTCCCTTGGTTGATTTCTCCGCTAAGGCAACTTTGGCTCACTTTACCAGATCGCTTGGCGCTTTTCGGCTCAACATTTCCCTATCTGTCTCATCTGCTTTTATGAATTTATGCGCCTTTCCCGACACCTCAGCCAGCGTTTTTGGACTCTTTCGTCCCATCTACGCTCTGAAGGGTGAACCCTTCATCAATCCACTTTGCATTGCTAGTAGTGCTACCTCCTGGCTCATGTTCGGGGTGGTTGTTGCTTCCTTGTTGAATCTGGTGATGAACTCTCTTAAGGGCTCATCTTTTCCTTGCACTAGTTACATCAGCTCTGTAGTCATTTTTTTACGATCCACCAGGGTGACAAAGTGCTCCATGAACATTCTCTTCAACTGATTATAAGAATAAACGGACCCTTTTGAGATGGCTCCGTACCACTCCGCTGCCATCCCCTCTAAGGTTGGCGGGAATGCCTAACACCAGACTTAATCTGTCATGGTATACAGTATCATGTGATTCTCAAATGCTGAAACGTGGTGCTTAGGCGTTGTGGTTCCATTGTACTTGCTGGTGGGCATGTTTATATTCTCCATCGGTTCCTCCATAATGTCTTTAAAAATTGGGAATCATTTGAATTAAGCTGGATATGCTGTTGTTTCTCCCAGTTAAGGTTCGATCTCTACTTAGGGGCCGGTGACTTGTTGCAGGTAACTCAAGCCTCCGGGCAGCCCTTTTCTTGGGATTCCTCATCCACACTCCATTCCCGATTCAGGTTTTTGGCCTCTAGCTCCAGCACCTTCTTCCTTAGCTGGACCAACACTGCCTGCTCCAAGGTGAGAGTCATGGATGTCACCTTCACTACTGACTCTGTAGCTGTAGCTACTACCAAGGTGCATGTTCCTTTACCGAAGTTGGTGAGGACTACCGTCATAACTGTCAGCTTCTCTTTACAGCACTTAGAGAGGTTCTACAGGATGGCTGGCAGATTAAAAGGATGCGATTTAGATGATCCTTCCCCTCTTTCTATCTAATTGTTTCAGGTTTGGATCCAAGGGTTCTACTGGCACGTGTTGGGTCCTATCGACGACCTGCGCAAGGCATCACACGTAAATCGCCCTTGGGGGTGGCTCGAGGAAACCCCCTCCGATGCTTAAGTTAGAATGTGTTTAGAGAGAGAAAGCGTACTTAGAAAGATAGAGAGAGTGTGATAACTTGTGTATCTAACCTCTACTCCGTTGTACTTTTTCCTCTATTTATAAGAGTCCAATCCTCTTTGTTGAAAGTCTTAGTTGGTCAGATTGCGGGCTAAGGAGCCCTGTCAGCTATCCTTCCAGCGGTGAGTGCTCATCCTAGGGGGCCAGGTTGGGAGCCCGATGATGGCTTTGCAGAAGCTATCCTAAACAAGGAACATATAATGATTCATTAATGGTATTTAATACCTTATAAATTGCTTGTATTCAACTTTAATTTATAAAGAAGATACCTGAGGTGGAGATTTCTCTTCCCTTTGCCTCATCTTCCAGGTACATGTTGCATTCTCTCTTATAGTGACGCTGTCAACTATAGTAGAAGCATCGCATCCTTGCCTTTTTCTTGAACACCTTCTTCTTTTCCTTTAGAGCAAGATTGAGTTTATCAATTCCGCAAGGGTTGGCCCATTGAAGCTCATTAAAAACCTCCATTAGGGAGAGTTTGTCCCAATTATTAGTTAGCCGCATCTTCAATGTGATGTAGCCCGAGTGGAGAGAACTCAATAGTATGTTAGCAGCTTGGTCATCCTCCACTGGCTTGCTAATGAGCGCCAAGTGAGTAAATAGCCTTGTCATTTGAAGCACGTGGGCTCGAAGTGGCATTTTGGGTCTTAGTTTAGCATTTGTAGACATGTGCCCATACCTCTTGGCTGTTCTTAGCAAGACACCCCTCTTGTGATGGCTTGATGTTCATATTGGAGAGTGACCTATTCACTTCCTCCACAAGACCATCATAGTTGCCTTTGATGCTCTTGGTGACCCTCAAATTGACTCTATCCTCTAGAGCTTTGAGGAGCATGTCTGGAAAATAGTTGGAGAACTTCCCCTTCCATTATTTCGGGATGGAGTTTGCCGTAAGTCGTGAGACTCTTTTGTAATCCCAACTCCATTCCTCATGAGTGTTATCGCTCATAACCCCTTTTTAGTAGAAACTCGGGATGGGTATGTCAAGAATGTGCTCTAGGTAGCAATTTCAGAGGGTCTTTCGGAGTTCTTCTTTCCACTCCTTAAAGTTCACCAAGTTCAAGCAAAATGGTAACTTTTTGGGAAGTTCCTGGCACATTAGGTTGTTGTCGTTGTTAGTTAAAGACGTGATTCTATAATTGAAAGAATTTGAAATGAAAAATCATTCATAATACTTAAATAAGATTGAAATCATGTATATTTATCAAACTTATTTAAACATCTTATTCACACATTAAATTGTCTCCATTTGTTGAGTAAAGAATGCTTTGGCTTGTCTTAACACTCAATATTCCAAGGTAAGCAACTCTTTGCTAATGGCTCCAAGCCACTCTTGGTTAGATAAATCGTCGAATCAAATACTCTCTCAACAACTTATCCACTTTGCCACGACAAGTAGAACTCAATCACTCATATCGTTGAGTATAACCAAAACCAACATGCATATCCGGTATGCCTTACGTTTCCTAGTAGTAATAGTGATACCTCGCATTAGCGTAGCCTATCATTACTCTCAATAGGTCAGTAAGTGATGTTTTGGAATGACAATTTTACTCAATATTTTAGGGACTTAGGGTTTCTATGTTGGTTGGTTTATGTGAACTTAACTAATCATCGCAACATTCGAAATCCTAAACATGCATCTAACATATAATTAATATATATAATCATAAATTTATATCAAAAATATAAATAAATGATGCATTTGGCAACTATCATGACCCCTTAAGTCTTCAAGGGTCTTTATTTGCAACTTCATGGCTTCATCTTCCAAGAACCTCTGTCTTCAAGACATGACCAAAAAGATGTGAATACTAGTATCTACGTGTAGACACCCATTTGTGTCTCCCAAAAACCAAACTCGATGATGAGTACCTTTCACGTCGAATCATAGTCGAATGAAGTGAAAGTGTGGAAAGTCTAGTGTTGCAGATAGTTTTAATTTCTTTTCTTTTCTCTCTGTTTTTGAAAATCTATTTTAAGAAAACAGTTGATCCATTTTGGTTGGTCCATGATTAGTCCAATAGTAGTGTAGTTGGATAGGGTTAGAAAATAGCTTTCCAGCGATATATTATAAGCCCAATTCTGATGAATATTGAGGAAGTTATGGCCAAATTACTAAACTGGGCCCGGTTTGAACCTTACATGTGGCCCAATGATCTAGGGGAGGGCCTAATATGGATTTATCATTTCTAATGCAATTAGGAATGGTTTTAGTCTTCTAGATTCTTCTAGAAGTTTCTTTTCATTCCTAATTCAATTAGCATTGACAAATTGACTTCTTTTGACTTTTTAGAGTTTTAACACAATAAAAGAGTGTTTTTGAGGAAAATACGATTTTATCCTCCTGTACGGTTAAATTCTATCTGATTTTAGAAAACGCATCAAAAACTTGATTAGCGCCTAACGCCAGCATTAGTGCCTGACGCTAGCATTAGCGTCTGGCGCTAATGTCAACGTCTAACGCTAACTCTGTTTTTTCACGTCAGAACTCTGGTTCGATTTTCCATCTTTCTGGCTGATTTTCTCTATAAATAGCCTCCTAAAAACTCCGTTTTCAATCATCAACAATCATCTACAATCATCAATTCTTATTTTCTCTAATTCTCTTCTCCCTCAAAGCTAAATCTTTCTTTCTATCTCTTTTCTAAACCAACCCTTTTTTACAAAATTCCGCATTCACAAGACCTAGATACACCTAGCATAATTCGAAGTTGCCTTCGCCCTAGACGTAAAAGGTTTTAATTTCTGAGGGTTTGCTCCCTAATCTTTATTATAATTATTTAATTTAATTGTTTTGTTTATTATTTTCCTTGAAGTTACTAACGTGTGTATTTTGTTAATAGAAAGAGATACGAGGCATCCAAGTAAGTGCTTTAGTTGATTTATTAATATTATGATATAGAAATCATGTCTAGGTTTTTTTTATAATTCCTAGTATCATGATATATAGGATGCTTGATGTTTTGAGTGACAACAATGATTCCTAGTATTATTATGTTTAGGGAAAATGTTATAATATCAAATATGCTTATTATGATTCCTGTGATGCTTCCTATTTTCTTTCCTAATATTCATGTTAGTATCATGTTAGGGCTATATATTTGATCTTTATTGTTTAGTGACATGCTAGGGTTTGTTATTAATCTTGTTAATATCATGCCTAGAATCTTGCTATTATTACACTTTATTTTTAACATGAACATGATTATGATTATTATTATTATGATGATTATTATTATGATGATTATTATTATGATTATAATAATTTTTCTTGATATTAATATTTATTGTTATTGCTTGATCACACCTTTTATGCATGTTTAAAGGGAATTGGTACTTGTAATCACGCTTAATAAGATAATTAATAATCTTTTTTTTTTTTTGACAAAAGATAATTAATATCTTATTTAGGGTTAATTTAATTATAATTCAAGTGATCGCCAATAATAGTATATTTGTTTATTAAATTCAACCAACATAGATAAACAGGTTTAAGGTTAAACCTATTGCTTGCATGTTAGTCAAAAAGCGCACATGAATACGATCAGAATAAATTAGAGGCCTATTATTAGGGCAGGTTCAATCTCTTTTAGGTTGGATTTGTACCTTCATCCCCGCACTACCAGTCATGGTTCCAGACCTATTGGATTTGACGATCTATTGGATCGTTAAGGGGTGTAACCTTCACCCTGTGAACGGTTTACAAGTTCCTAAAACTTGTTGGCGACTCTTTTGCTCTATCTTCCTCTCTCTGGACGCCACCGTACTTAAGTGTATGATCACAGTGGGGTTCAAGTTTGGGGTAATGCTTGAAATATTCCCTACACTACGTGTAGACATCTACTTTTGGCCTCTTGTCCCGGCAGGAAGTGCAATGACGATAAATAAAACCATCTTTGTCTTGGATTACATGAAGAACACTAAAGGATAACTGATTGAATTACAAGAACATAAAAATAAGCTAGCCTAACCTAAAAGCAAAAGCATTAAGGTCCAATAAACTAAGCCCGATAATAATCAGTCTTAAGCCCTAAAAATGAAGGATAAAGAGGCGCTTAGGTTAAAATTAATGATACCACAGATAAACCCGCGCGCATCTGTAGACACCCAAATGTGTTTCCAAAACACCAAACCAAGTGATGAATTCCTTTAAAATCATTTGATTATCAAACGAAGTGAAAGTGTGAAAGGTCTAGTGATGTGGTTATTTTTATTAAAATATCTATCTTTCTGTTTTTGAAAATATTTCTTTTCACACACTATTTATGAAAATAGCCATTCCAATTTAGTTTGGTCCATGATAAGGGTCTAGTAATAGCGTAGCTGGATTGGGCTCGAAAAGAGCTTTCTAACGATATATTATAAGCCCAATTCCGATGATTATTGAGGAAGTTATGGATTACATTAAATTTGGCCCAAAATGGTTTTATATGTGGCCCAATGATCTAGAGGAGGCCTATTAATTATTATTCCCAAAGTTATGAGGATTGATTTTAATCTTCTAGAATATCTAGAAGGTTCTCTTTAGTTCTAATGGGATTAGGATTAATAATTATATTTTAAAGAGTTTTATTTTGAATAAAATATGTGATTTGTCACAAACATGATTTTAATCTGATCAACGCGGAATTAGCTGCTGAATAGTATTAAGAAGATGATTTCGCGTACAAAGCGCGTTTTAATTCTGACTTAGCGCGAGATGACAAGGCTGTCACCTGGCGTAAAGCTTGTCGTCTGGCGCTAACTCCAGTCGTTGGCGAAATAAGGTATTTTATTCCGAATGAGACTTGATTCGGGTTCCGTGCTATTTTCTAGAAATAGGGGTCGTATCTCCCCATTTTGATTCTTTCACAATCATCATCTCTCTCTATTCTCTCTCTCTCTCTCTCTCTATTCATTTTCTAAACCTTCCCTCTTACAAAATTCCACATTAATTAGTTCTAGATACACCTAGCCAAATTCAAAGTTACCTTTGCCCTAGATGTGAAAGGTTGATAATTTCTGAGGGTTTGGTCCCAAATCCCTATGTTAGTTATTTAATTTAATTTTTTGATTTAATATTTTCCTTCAAGTTACTAAAGTGTGTATTGTGTTATTAGAAAGATATACGGGCATCGAAGTAAGTAATTTACTTTGTTATTTTTTTGATATAGAAATCACGCTTAGATTATTTTGTTAATTCATAGTATCATGTTAGGACGTTATATTGCTTCCTAGTATCATGTTTAGGGCTAACTAATATTTATGATATTATGTATGTTAATGATGCTTCCTATTTCTTTCCTAATATAATGTTAGTATCATGCTAGGGTTAAAGCTTTGATCTTTAATGTTTAGTGACATGCCAGGATTTTTTTATTAATCTTGTTTGTATCATGCCTAGGATCTTGCTATTCTTATTATGCTTTATTGTTAACATGATTATGATGATGATTATTATTATGCTGCTTAATACATTATTGTTATTGCTTGATCACACCTTTTATGCATGTTTAAAGGGAATTTGTACTTGTAATCACGCTTAATAAGATAATTGATAATCTTGTTTAGGCTAATTGATAATCCCCAATAATAGTTTTATTTGTGCATTAACATTAAACCACCATTGATTAATCAGTTTTAGGGTAAACCTATTGAATGTATGTTAGTCAGAAAGCACAAATGAATACGACAAGAATAAAGTAGAGGCCTATTATTTGGACAAGTTCAATCTCTTTTTGGTTGGATTTGTACCTTCATCCCCGAACATCCAGTCATGGTTAAAGATCTATTGGAGTTAACGATCTCATGGATCGTTAAGGAGTGTAACCTTCACCATTTGAACAATTTACAAGTTACTAAAACTTTTGGGCGACTCTTTTACTCTAGCTTCCTTCCCTTTGGACGTCACCATGCTTAAGTTTATGATCACAGTGGGGCTCAAGTGTGGGATGCTTGAAATATTCCCTACAGTTTTTGGCGACTCCACTGGGGAGGATTTCTTTTTTAATTCCTAAAATTTTATTTTAGAAATAATTTAGAATGAGTGGATGAGACTCGAAAGGTTCTAAGTATTTCATGTGCTAACTTTTTGTTAACATTTTGGCATAATCATAGAAAGGTTCGCATTGGAAATACCATCCGTAATGCAACAAAAACATATTATTTTTACACGTAGGAAATAAGGGAAATATCCTTCACAACTAAAGTTGAAATAATGTTGCGAAAATCTGGAAAATTCAATAACAGAATGCTGCCGAGGCATGTAGGAATTAGCGCCGAGAAAACATCGCCATTTCCAAGGGAATGCTCATTCGCCTGGCGATAGTCATAGTCGTCTGGTGAAAGTGCCATTTTCTGGCAACATACACTATTTTCTCTGCTAAATTCTTCCAGTACCGAGCTAGAAATCTACCTTCTTGTTTCGACTAGTTTCTAGTACTAATTGCTCGATTTTACTTCCTGATTGAGTTTTTCCCTTTTTTCTGAAACCCAAATGTGTTCTACATATGGCCATACCCTTTGGGAATTCACGCTCCATCTACCCATTCGAACGCTCCCGGCAACGAATGGTACATCTGAGTTCGTTGAGTTCACTAAACTATGGAAGCGAGTTTTGTTGGGGTTTGGTGAGTCCCACTCACCGCGGAAAAAACCCGAGCCAAGGATCAAGCTCGTAATAAATAATATCACTAAAGCATAAAATAATCACAAAGGGCAAAATAATAAATATACCTTTGACGCGTGCTTCGCCTGACCGAATGGGCTCTTACTTAAATGCTTATCCCCAAAAACACGAGAGCCTCCAACGGAAATCCACCCGCAAAAATGACTTCCGACATTTATGTCCGTTACCTCAAGGTTAGTAAGGTCCACCAAAACCCGAGTATTATATGAGTTTAAGAGTTTTTGCTAATGCAATGCTCTATTGAACTCCTACTCAAGCAAAGAATTCTCAAGCCATGCTTTGGCTATTTATAAGGAAGGATAGCTTGTGAATTCCACTCATCTTTTAATGTAGGGCTTTTTCAGAAAAAGATCCCACATGGAAAGATTGATGAATTCAACCTAGGAACAAGTAACAAGTGTCACATGGTTAGGTGAGGACGACTTTCTCATCACCCAACCTATAGCCCCAAGTTGGGTTCGGTTGGGCCATTTTCTTTTAGCCCGTGTCCATGACCCGCACTCGGGTCCACGGCCCCTTGCCATACGTGCCGCCACCACGGCACGCTGCCACGTGGGACGCTGCCAACATGGCACGCTGTCACTTGGTGGCTGCCAACGTGGCTGCCACGTGTGCTGCCACATGGCACGCTCCTATCGGGCGTGCTTTCCTAGCCTTTTGCGTGGCTAGGATTTTACTTGTTACTTGAAGCATTTTCCAGTCTCGCCAAATCCTAAATTTTAGCTCGACATTTGAGATTCTCCGACGCTCGGTTTGGACGCTCCAAGCTCAAATTTCCAACGTCTAAATTTTAATACTCGGGCAACTCATTAATTTCTTCCGAATTAATTTATCAAGTCGGTTCGTTAATTTCTTGGGTGTGACCCGAAGGGATCAGTCAAGATTAAGGTGTAATATTAATAGATCATTAATGTTACTGATCGGAAGCAGCCTCCACCTAGCCATTCCGATCACTTGACCTTACTAAATATATTAGCATTCTAATAATTCTTAACCCACTATAAGAATAATACACTTGTTCAAAGGACACCGTTCCTTTCAATCTCCCACTTGTCTTTCCGGACAAGTGTGCTTTTAGTGTATAGCCCTTTTCTTATGTCGCTTAATGTCTCTTCATGAACTATAAGGTAAGATTATTTTGTCATCCTTATTACGTCCAGAAGTGTGTCTCGATTGCGAGTCCGACTGTCAATAAACAGATGATTTCTAAAATCCATCCGAGCACGGCCATGCATTTTAACAGTCTCGCTCTACGAGAGGCCTTGTAAACAACAAAGACATCTTCCCTAATTTAATAGGGGGACATTTCCAGTCTTGTAATGTAACTTCTCTTACTAAGAGGACCTAGCCGCCCTAGTGATGCCGTTATAATCCTCTGTTAAGGCTGACGTTTGAAACTCATCAAACCGGGCAAGTACTCAAACAAGAAAGCTCACAATACTCATGGTCAAGGAAAAAGGTCCGATAGCAATAATGAGAAGTATACTTATGACGGATTTTAATCTATTAAAGTATTCTCATAAGTCGATCTAGTGTGGTTCTAAAGCAATACCTGTGCAAATGATTCGTGACAATCATGTCCTTGTAGCACATGAAACGGTGCTATAAATCAAACTACACGCTAATCTCAACTGGTCATCAGTCGTCCATCGTTTAAATTTCCTCGATTAGGGATAATTTTTTATTATAATATCAACGTTCACTTAATAGGTGTTTCCTTACCAAGACTTGTCTTGATACCCTATTTTGAATATTCTAAGAATCAAATGGACTCATTATTTAATTCTAAACCACAATTAAATAGCAAACGGAGTGATAAAAATTGCATGAAATTTTAAATTACTCCAAAACCTGAATGGTTCATCTTATGATAAATGATTTTTCATAATGTTTTAAGAGTATCACTCTTTATAAAAAATCTATAGAAATTACACCCATATCTAATATGCTTGATTTCTTTCATGCAATTGTTAATGTTGTCGTTCACTTATTGCATAGGTTTAGTTATAACTACTTTGCTAATCTTAGTATCTTCATTACTGATCACTTTTATAATAAGATGATAAAATTTGAGAGTGTCATGGATTAAATGTGATTTAGGATTTATTGTCCAAGTGATGGCTGCCACACATTTTCATGATTGAGACCTTCAACTTGACAACCTACAATCATTAACGTTAAGAACGAACTTTCCATAGAACATCTTCTTTATTATCGCCATTCAGGCAACTATATTCTCAACATATATTTTAGTAGATTTCCTGATGATGCTTTGCTTGGGTTTCATTCCAAGCGGCTCACAATGATTTGGAATACCCTAATCACTTGTGATCATGGAAATTTTCCTTAAATACGAGGTTAAAATGGATAATGCGATCTACTAATCTAATTAGCAACTTAAAACTAGAAAAATTAAGCCATAAAAATACATTGAAAAAATATGATAGTAAAAAAAATAACAAGCGGGGCTCCGATACCGCTTTTGGGGTTTGGTGAGTCCCACTCACCGCGGAAAAAACCCGAGCCAAGGATCACGCTCGCAATAAATAATATCACTAAAGTATAAATATTCATAAAGGGCAATATAGCAAATATACCTTTGACGCGTGCTTCGCCCGACCGAATGGGCTCTTACTTGAAAGCTTATCCCCAAAAACTCAAGAGCCTCCAACGAAAATCCATCCGCAAAAACAACTTCCGACTATTAGGTCCGTTACCTCGAGGTTAGCGAGGTCCGACAAAAACACGAGTGTTATATGGTTTAAGAGTTTTTGCTAATGTAGTGCTCTGTTGAACTCCTACTCAAGCAAAGAATTCTCAAGCCATGCTTTAGCTTTTTATAAGGAAGGATAGCTTGTGAATTCCACTCATCTTTCAATGTGGGACTTTTTCAGAAAAATATCCCACATGGAAAGATTGATGAATTCATCCCTTAGTGAAATAAACCAAGGAACAAGTAACAAGTGTCACATGGTTAGGTGAGGACCACTTTCTCACTTGGTCCCCAAGGCATTTCACATGCATTGTGAACTAACCATGTGTCACCCAACCTTGAGCCCAAAGTTGGGTTCAGTTGGGCCATTTTCTTTTAGCTCGTGTCCATGACCCGTCACCCGGGTCCACGGCCCCTTGCAATACGCACTGCCACCATGGCGTGCTGCCATGTGGCCAGCTGCCAACGTGGCAAGCTGCCACTTGGTGGCGTCCAACGTGGCGGTTGTCACTTGGCTGCTACCACGTGTGTTGCCACGTGGCGTTTTTCCACGTGTGCTGCCATGTGGCACGCTACTATTGGGCGCGTTTTTCTAGCCTTTTGCATTGCTAGGATTTTACTTGTTACTTGAAGCATTTTCCCGTGTCACCAAATCCTAAATTTTGGCTCGACATTTAAGATTCTCCGACACTTGGTTTTGACGCTCCAAGCTCGAATTTCTAACGTCTAAATATTTAATAGTCAGGCGACTCATTGATTTCTTCCGAATTAATTCGTCGAGTCGGTTTGTTAATTGCTTGGGTGTGACCCAAAGGATTCAGTCAAGATTAAGCTGTAATATTAATTATTCATTAACATTACTGATCGGAAGCGGCCATAACCTAGACATTCTGATCACTTAACCTTACTAAATATATCAGGTTTTAATAATTCTGAACCCACTATTAGAATAATACACTTGTTCGAAGGACACAATTCCTTTGAAGTTTAACTTGCGGGGTCCCATCCACTCGCGCCAACCCTTCCAAAGGTAAGGTTTCCGCGTAGTGCATCTGGACTCATAACCATGGACCCTCTTTGTCTAACCCATATCTTGAACTTTATAGAACAAGAGCAATGGTTAGGTTGCAAACTCATTGCATCATATTGTGATTATTTGACTACTTGTGCATTATTTGTTTGTGCATAACCTATATATGTTTCCACTAGCCGTTTGTTTGACTTGTGAATAAGTCTAAATAAACTAATTAATGACTAAAGGACTTTGGTAAATTAATAATTAATTAATAAATGATTAAAGTCTAAATAAATTAATCGAACTTTACTTTGTACGACTTTAGGTATGTCCCTTTAAAGTCTAATGTTATCGTCTAGTGCAGATCCTTAGTGTTTGGCGACATTCCTGTTGCTCCAGCGACAATCCATGTTTTTGCTCGAGTCTTCACGACGAGTCTAATTAATCAATTTGCTTAAACGTTTTTAATCAGTTTATTAATGGTAGTAGTCATGCTCAGTCCTTAATTGAGTCTAGGCACATAATCCCATGGTCTCACATAAGAGTCAAATCATGTCACTCACACTCACTATTTCTATTTTTTTGCTTTTTTGTTTTTTTTTTAAAACCAATAAAGTAAAAGTTAATTTGACTCAAGTCATTATAACAAATAAATGGTTTAATTTATATCGCTTGGTCAAGAAAGGAAAGGCGATTAATCTAGTACATCACCTTTCTTCAAGTACTACTTTTTGAAAAACCAATTAGTAAGAAAAGAAAAGCTAAGAAGATAATGGCGTCATAAGAAGAATTCAATGAACTTAGGAAGGACGTGGCAAACTTAATTGAATTGATGAAGACTATGGCTCTTCAAATCAATGACCCTGTGAAGCAACAACAAATGGAGCTCGTGAAAGAAATCTGGAGAGAACTATCCAATGACTATAGATTCTAGGGGATTATCTCACAAGGGGTCCTAGTGGACAAGGAGCTTCTTCCGCAGAAGCTCAATGCCAATGACATCCCTAGGTTCAAGGAAATAGAAAATCCTTATTTCCATCCAATGGCTTTCGAGACCATAATGAATATTAAGGGGATTAATAGGAAAGTCTTCCATTCATTATTTTCTTTATCTCTTGAAACCTTTTGTCAACGATTGTTCTTTTCTCTTGACAAAGAGAAAACCTGTACTTGGGATGCTATTGTAAACGCTTTCATTGATAGGTATAAATGTAATATTAGTTGAAACTGATCATAGGGAACTTGAGATACTTAAACAGAAAGAGAATGAAGGTTTTACTTCTTTCTTTAATAAGTGGAAGGAAACCTCTACTAAGATGATTGAAGTACCAACAGAAAAAGAATATGTGAGATTATTCATAAAGAATCTCCTGAAAAAGTATTCCAAACATCTCAAGTACCTAAGTAACTTGAACACTTTCAAGGCCGTTTATGACATTGGAATTAATATTGAAGACGACCTTACAAAGCAAAAAGCTGCTAACACTAACTCCAACAATGCTTTGAAAGGAAAGAAGAACGAAAATCCTTCTTCTTCCAAAACCACACACTTAAATAATGTTAGCGCCTTTAATCTTAATGAACTCCTGCTATGAATAATCAAGAACAAAAGGAACCATTTAGGAGAAACTTTACTCTTATTGGTATGAGTGATGACACCACATTTGATCATCTTCATGCAAAATGTCTTTTAACTCCTATTGGACCATTTGGGGATCCACAAGTCGAAAGGAGAATTGCTAATTGGAACCCCAATGCACACTGCAAATACCATCAAGGTAGGGGTCATCTTACTGAGAATTGCAAGAAGCTAAAGGAAGCTATCCAAGACTTGATTGATAGCAATAAACTCCCAGTGCCTCCTGCAAGCAAGAAGCTAAGTATCAACAGTGCACCACTTTCTGACTCCCTGGCTATTTCTGATGAAAATTTTTTTGTTAACCCCTCATCTTTAATCATACCAATCGAAGACACTCATGCCCTTGAAGAAGAAGAGGAAATCTTTTTCGATGCCATGAGTGATTGATCCCCAATTCAACAACTTACCACTAAAGAAGAAGTTTTTCTCTTAATATATATAATGGGTAAAACAATAAACATGTGTAGGAAAGTACTTGAACGCATAAAGTTAGAACGAGCTAAACATGTCAATGAAGAGGTGACACCTATAGACACTACTAAGAGGAAACCATTTTGTCTTCAAGTACTCAAAATGCCCAGAAGGATCAATAAAGCGTAAAATCCAATTGGGATCACATATGCAAATATGTTCAAAATGCTCTCTGAGAGTGGCAAGATTAAACCTCTCGAACTAAGACCATTTGAATCACTAAAGAGGACGGAGAGATTCTACTATCCATATCATCAATCAGGGGAATATACTATAGAACATTGTTTTAAATTCAAGGATTTAATTCAAAAACTGAATGATAATAAAAATTTAGTCCTAATTCCTCAAGAGAAAGATGCTACTATCAATGGAGTTTTTGACAATGATGATGAGGACGTCTACCTAAAGGATATGGAAGAAACCCCACTCCCCACAATATATAAAGTGGTCGATATTCGGGATGAAGAAGATTCACCCATATACGTTCACACAAGATCTAGGAGAATGCAACCTCCCATTACCACACAACAATTTATTCCTACTACTCATCAAGTTCCCATACTCATCATTAAAGACAATGATATTGTCAAACAACTAAAGAAGACAAAGGTCAAGATGAATGTATGGAAACTTTGAGGTACATCCCATCAAGATAGGGTTGCAGTGATCAATGCTTTAGATAAAATAGGAATAGATTTTGAAACCACTCATGAGGAGTCGGCTAACTTTCTCACGAGTGATCTTCCTAATCCCATCAATTTGATCACCTTTTCTGACAAGGACCTACCTCTAAAGGGTGACAAACACAACAAAGACTTAAATCTCACAGTAATCTACAAAAGAATGAATGTCCCGATGACTCTTGTAGATAATGGATCAGCAATTAACGTCTTTCCACTCCGAAATCCGAGAATATTGGGAATAAGGGATGAAGACTTGTCTCTTTCTACATAGGGAATAAGATCCTACGATAATACTCGTCGCCAAGCTCTTAGAACCATCACCGTGAATGTAACGGCAGGAGTCATAGAACATGCTACTATTTTTCAAGTGGTAGACATTAAAGTATCTTTCAACTTATTGTTGGGAAGCCCTTGGCTTCATGACCTAAAGGCCGTCCCTTCATCCCTTCATCAACAAGTGAAAGCTATAGTTGGAGGCATCCCTATTACAATCGATGCTTCACTAATGAGAATCAAGGCCATCGGGAATCCAATCATAAATGTGGAGCACGATGAAAATGACGAAGATTTGTGGGGCTTTAACGAAGAGGTCTCCTTAATCGATGGGGATGAAAGGACCTTCTTCACTATGAACTCCACTCCAACATGACAATAAATGCTATCCTTAGAAAACAAGGACATTTTCCTAGACTGACTCTTGGAAAGAATAAAGGGATAGCAAAGCAAATGGGACTACATGGCCTCCCTAAATTAGACACTTTTGGACTTAGTTTTAAACCGACTTTAGAAGACCTTAAGCGAGCCCGGGAAAAAGCTAATGCACGTAGGAAAGCTCGTAACCAAAAGAAATCAATCCCAATGAATCATTATCATCTCACCCTAAATGGACAACTCATGAGAGAAGGAGAGGATTATCTATGTCATGAGTTTCCTAAACATTTTGTCAAGAATGGGATAAGACAACCTGGGTTTGAAATCTTCTTGGATTGTAACTTTCTAGATAATGTCTTAACTCCTATCCATAAGGAGAAAGCACCTCCATGCTTTTACTTTAATGTCATGGGACTTCTCCTTGGGCACGAGAAGAATGAACCAACGTACATTGAAGATAATTCCTTGCTCATTCAATCGGTACTACAAAGTGATAGCTTTGACCCTTCTAAGCTTATCACTTAAGTAGAGGGGTTAGTTCAAGGATGGCGAAAGACCGTGAAGTTGACTAATCCAATTGGAAAAAAGATATCCATAACAACAGGCTAAGGACCAATGTTCGAAGAATTGTCTAAGTCTGAGTCTTCCCGTATCGAGTGTTCAAAACCTTTAGCTATAGCACCTTCCCCCAGTTCTTCTGTTTTAGCAGCTTCTCCTAGATTAGTTAATAGTCAAGTCCCAGCGGACATATCTCTATTTGATGTAATGGTTTCTGAGTTTAATAATATGTCTTCATTTGCTTACTCCTCGTGTCACTCTTTAACCCAAGATGACCAGAATCTCTTAACTAACAATGAAAATGTCAAAGAAATAATAAAAGGAATGGAAACACTTGAAAATAAAACACCGGTAACTGAAGATATTGAAATGGTTGATATCTTAAAATATCCAACCATTAAAAGTGAAGTTAAAATTGGACTAACACTTAGTAAAGATGAAAGAACCAATTTAATTAATCTACTAAAAGAGTTTATCGATGTATTCGCTTGGTCATATGAAGATACGCCAGGAATAAAAAGAGAAATAGATAAACACACAAGACCACTAATTCTAGGAATGAAACCTGTAAAACAAAAGTTATGTCGAATAAAACTCGTCGTAGCTCTTAAAATAAAAGAAGAAGTACAAAAACAGATAACAACAGATTTTATCAGGGTATCCAAAAACTTCGAATGGGTTTCAAATGTGGTCCTAGTTCCAAAGAAGGATGGAATGGTAAGAATGTGTGTCAAAAATTGAGATCTAATTAAGGCATGTCCAAAGGACGACTTCCCTTTACCACACATTGATATTCTAGTAGATAATACAGCGAATCACGCACTTCTCTCATTTATGGACGGATATGCAGGATATAACAGGATTCTCATGGCAGAAGAAGACATGGAGAAGACAACGTTTGTAGCACCTTGGGGAATTACTGTTACACAGTGATGCTATTCGGGTTGAAAAACACGGGTGCCACTTACCAACGAGCAGCGACTGCGTTACTCCATGTCATGATGCACAAGGAAGTTGAAGTCTATGTAGATGACATGATTGTAAAATTAAATGGGGAATTTGGTAGCCTTAGGAAAATTCTTTAAAAGGCTAAGGAAATACAACATGAGGTTTAACCCATCTAAGTGTGCTTTTGGAGTCACTTTAGGAAAACTCTTGGGATACGTCATTAGCTCTAGAGGAATAAAGATAGGCCCAACCAAGATCAAGGCAATCATGTCAATACCACCGCCCAAAACCAAAAAGAAAATTCTTGGATTCATTAGCCTGTTGAAATACACAAGTAGGTTCATATCAAAATTAACAACAATATGTAAACCAATATTCAAGAAGATCAAGAAGAATGTGTTAGTAATATGGGACGACGAGTGCAAAAAATCCTTTGAAAAGATCAAAGCCTATCTTGGTAATCCTCTTCTATTAGCACCATCACTCCCGGGAATCCCTCTTAGGTTGTACCTAAAAATCACCAAAGAGAGAATGGGAGCTATGCTCGCAAAAGAAGTAGAAGGAAAAGAGAATGCCATCTACTATTTAAGTAAAAAAATGCTTGAGTATGAATTACGCAATATACCACTTGAGAAATTGTGCCTCACATTATTGTGGGCCATAACCAAGTTAAGACATTACATGCTCGTTCACAAAGTCTTTGTAGTATCTCAAATGGATCCACTTAAATATCTTTTTGAGAAATCTACACTAAATGGGTGAATATCAAGATGGATAGTTAACTTAGCCTAATTTGATGTATGATTTATGCCCCAAAAGGCTATTAAAGGATCCGTGGTCTCAGGCTTCTTAGCGGACTTCCTAATAGAAGATTCGACACCAATACATGAGAATGACTTTCCGGACAAAGACTTGATGGTCATAGAAGATGATACTTGGACTATATACTTCGATGGAGCCTCAAACCAAAAGGGATGTGGCGTAGTAGTATTATTGGTATCACCTAAAGAAGAGCATATTCCCATCTCCATAAAGCTTGATTTTGACGTTACCAACAACGCTACAGAGTATGAAGCATGCGTGGTAGGCCTCGAAACATGATTAGCATTGGGAGTAAAGAAAACTTCGAATATTCGGAGATTCTTCGTTGACCATCAACAAAATTTCCAAAAGATGGAAAGTAAGGAGTGAAAGTTTGGCCCCTTACAAAACATACTTGGAAAATCTCACAAACCAATTGGAAAAGGTGGAGTACACCTATCTACCTAGAGAAGAAAATCATTTTGTTGATGCCTTGGCAAGACTAGCCTTAATGGTTAGAATTCCTATGGAAATTGAGCAAATGCCTTTAACGATAGAAAAAAGGCATAAATGGCTTAGAGGATGAGGAAGTGGTCCAAGAAGAAGAAGAAAAAGAAGAACCTTGGTACATAAACATCCTAAACTATATCACAAAAAGAGAATATCCACTCCATGCTGACAAAAGAGCAAAACGAGCCTTCAGACTTTTAGCTTCGCAATATGTGCTTCTTCTATGTGAAGGCCAAAAGGAAGCCCATAGGGCTATGAGAATAGTCCCTGAAGGAGTATGTGGAGCACAAGTAAATGGCAAAATGCTATTCCAAAAGATAATGCGCGAAGGGTATTATTGGATTACAATGAATAGAGACTGTCATCAATATGTCAAAAGATGCCCTAAATGCCAAATATACGCTAACTTACTACATGTTCCTCCATATCTCCTCTACACCTATACATCACCATGGCCATTCTCAACATGGGTAATAGATATTATTGGAAAAATTACTCCTCCAAGAACAAGCAGTCATGAATACATATTAGTAGAAATTGACTACTTCACTAATTGGGTTGAAGAAAAATCATATGCAAAACTCACAGCAAAGCATTTAGCACTCTTTATCGAAAAAAACATCATCTGTCGATATGGAGTCCCACATGAAATGATAATTGACAATGTAACTCACTTTCAAGCAGAATGTGAGGAATTGCTATAAAAGTATGGCATTCAACATCATCATTCTTCTCTATACAGACCTCAGGCAAACATTGCAGTTGAGGCAACTAATAAAAATTTAAAGACTATCATGAGAAAATGACAGAAAATTACAAGGATTGGCCTGACAAACTCCACTTTGCTCTGTGGGGTTATTGCACGTCAATTCTCTCGTCAACAGGAAATATGCCATTTTACTTAGTCTATGGGATGGATTCTTTACAACCTGTAGAGCTAGCAATAGCTTCTCTACGCATCGCGTTGGAAAGTAGACTCGATGAAGTTGAATGGACTAGGGCAAGATATGAAGAGCTAATTCTACTCGATGAAAAGCGACTAGAAGCTCTACATCATACTCAATGCTATCAAACCCGTATAGCTAGACACTTTAACAAGAAAGTCAAGACAAGAAACATCAAAGTAGAAGACTTGGTGCTAAAGGCATTAAGAAAAATGTTTTGGATCCAAGAGGCCAATTTAGACCTAATTGGTCTGGACCATAAAATGTCAAAACTATCCTATCAGGAGGCGCTGCAAAACTAACTGATATGGATGGCAATGAGTTCTCAAACATGAAAAATCTTGACCAACTTAAGAAGTACTAACCATAATTACTTGAATAGGATACTCAAGAGAGCCACATTTGGCCTGATTCCTTGGGACGAGATACGTGCGGCCACTATAATTTTTACAAATCTTGCATCCAAGCATCGACAAGTAAACTCTGAACAATTAGCGCGAAAAATTCAAGACCAACGCATCCTAGAAAATCTGTCGCCTAATGACAAGTATCAGCGTCGGCTGACAACTACAACATCTAGTGACAAGATGTAGCGCCAGGCGACAAGCAGCAGCTTTTGGCGACAAACTTTAAACTACGGTGCCAATTTTTCTGCGATAAAATGGGCAAATTTTGGTGTATTTCGGAAATTTTCGACGTCCGTACTCGAATAATTTTCAGAAAAATAATTAAAGCGTTTTCATTTCTTTGATGGAAATTAAATGTAAATGTTGATTTAATTTAAAATTGCATTAATAAAATAAAGTAAAGATTACATTAATATTAACTTGAAAATTAAAATAATCTAATAAATTGAAAGTAAAGCAATGCTCTAATTAATCTTTATTCTCTTTTCTAGCCTTCTTCCAATTCTTGTAAGCATTTTCTTCATCATCCATCACTTTTGCTAGAAAGCATCCCTTAGAGGATCCGCATTCAATCTTGGTGTCGATAATTTCCCATTTAGCCATCACACCATGTTTTTTTCTACCCACACTTTCTTTTCTATAGAGTCAGCTTTTCTTTTCTCTTTGCCTTTAGTAGTATTTTTCTTCTTAGGCATAATAAGAGTCTTAAAATCAACCTTTTCACCTAGGCATTCCTTAACAGGAGCTTTCTTGTCTCCCAGACAATCCTTGCCTTTAGTAGTATTTTAAACTTTGGTCTTATCCATTTTAGGTCGATCAAGTAGCCAATGCTTTACATCTTTAGACAAAGAAGGAGGAACTTTTTGGGTAACAACTTCCCATAAAGGCCTAGAACTCCAGTAATTATCAAACCTCTCCATGTCTTGTGAAACAGGAAACTCATAAGGGCAACGAAGATCACTAGAAGAAATGGTTTGAGCAAGGTCATACTGTCTTTTTACCCTACAGGGGTAATAAAGGTCAACTTTGATAAGCTAGGAAGACGGCAAAAGGGTTGTTTGTTGACACCAACCATCTTCTCCATTTTCCACCAAGGAATGACCCACTTGACGGCAAAATCACAAGAGGCAAATATTTTGATCCACTCTAGGCGGCCCATCTTTATGGAAAAGCATTTCTTTCGCCTTACAAAGCAATTTGGCGTATATTTGTCAACATTGTTAGGAGGACTAATAAATATCATCCTCTCTATTAGCCACATCTGCAAACATCCAATGCCAATAATTAGTATTACTATACAAAAATATATATTTTTGATTTCTGTAATTAAAATATTATTTTTCTACATGTAACAAAATTGGAGAGCCTCGAAGAGGTGCTTTTTTATTCTTCTTTAATTAATCTAAACTAAGCATACTTTCTCCAACAATTAATGGCATTGATTCCTCCCTGATTCAATTTGTTCCATGACAGATACTAAATTGCTTGACCTTCACGATTATTACCACTAGTGAGGAGATATTGGCTAAAAATGCAAAAGATGAAAGCTCTCCTCCTATAAACATGAAAAGATTCGGAATGTGGTCTATCAAAATAATGGCGTGCATATTCTTTTAGATTAACTACATTCCCATCTACAATATTTGTTAGATCCCTGTCCATAAGATTAAAGAAACGCTTAAAGTCTTTAATAATATTCGCCCACATTTTTTTTTAATATGTTCGTAATATACAAAAATCGGCAAATTTGAAGGCTATTTATGAACAAAACTTATACAGTTTGTGGAGACACCCAAATGTGTCTCCCCAAAACCAAACCCAGTGATGAATACCTTTCACGTCGAAGCATAATCGAATGAAGTGAAAGTGTGGTAAGTCTAGTGTTGTAGTTAGTTTTTATTAAAATTCTCTTCTTTCTTTCTGTTTTCAAAAAGCTATTTATGAAAATATCCAATCCGGTTTAGTTTGGTCCATATCAAGGGCCTAATAATATTGTAGTTGGACCGGGTTTAAAAAGAGCTTTCCAACGATATATTATAATCCCAATTCCGATGAATAATGAGGAAGTTATGGCCAAATTACTAAACTAAGCCTAATTTGATCCTTGTATGCGGCCTAATGAACTAGAGGAGGGCCAATTATGAAATATCATACCTAATGCAATTCAGATTGATTATAGTCTTCAAAAATCTTCTAGAAGGTTCTTTTTAATCCTAATGTGACTAGGATTGATAATTGAGTTTTATGAGTTTTATTTGGAATAAATGAAGTGTTTTAAATAAAGTTATGATTTTACCCCTCGTATGGACTTTTACGCTTAATTTTATCATAAAATATGAAAACGTGTGGAACACTACCCGCAATGCCGCACAACAATATGTCGCCTGGTGACAAGCTTGTCGCGCGGCGACAAAGGCTTTTGCGGCGCTGGCGTCGTGTTTTATTCTTCTTAAAACTCCGATTCTTTTTTATCATATTCCAGCTTATTTTTGTTATAAATAGCATCCTTAGGCATCCGTTTTTTAATCATCAATTCTCCATCTAATTCTCACTAACTCAAGAATTTCTTGATACTTTCTCTCTCTTTTTTTGAACAAACTTTTTACAAACAACAAGATCTAGACGCACCTAGCATAGTTCGAAGTTGCCTTCGCCCTATACGTGAAAGGTTTGATTTCTGAGGGTTTGGTCCCAAATCTAGTCTAAACTTTCTATCTCTATTTTATTTATTTAATGTAATTGTTTGTTTTATATTTTCCTTGAAGTTACTAACGTGTGTATTTTGTTATTAGAAAGATATACGAGGCATCCACGTAAGTGCTTTAATTGTTTTATTGATATTGTGATATAGAAATCATGCTTAGGTTGTTATTTTAATTCCTAGTATCATGTTAGGATGCTTTCCTTAGTATGAAGTTTAGGGTAAAGAATATAATGTCAATTATGATTTCTATGATGCTTCCTATTTTCTTTCTTAATAGCATGCTAGAATCATGTTAGCATTAAAGCTTTGATTGTTTAGTGACATGCTAGGATTTGTTATGAATCTTGTTAGTATCATGCCTAGGATCTTGCTATTATTATGCTTTAACATAATTATGAGTATGGTTATTATGATTGTTATAATTTATGATGATTATTATGCTGCTTGATATTTATTTATTGCTTGATCACGCCTTTTATGGATGTTTAAAGGGAATTCGCACTTGTAATCACGCTTAATAAAATGATTAATAATCTTGTTTCGTTTTAATTATATTATAATTAAAGTGATCGCCAATAATAGATTTGTTTGTGCATTAATATTCAACCCACATAGATAAACAGGTTTAGGGTTAACCTATTGATTGCATGTTAGTCAGAAAGCGCACATGAATACGAGAAGAATAAAGTAGAGGCCTATTATTAGGGTAGGTTCTTTTACTTTTAAAATGAATTTGTACCTTCACTACTACAAAAATTAACAAAGAGACCCGTTGAAAAATGCTTTACAAACCACCAAACAACGGGTCTCTAGCTAAGGGGTCTGTCAGATAAACAAACCGCCTCTTTGGAGGGGTCTGTTTAAAAAACATAACACACCCGTTAATTAAGAAGTCAGGTTTGTCAGACTAGTAAATTGAAAAATTATTTAGAAGGATAAGAGACCCGTTATCTAACATAACGGGTCTTTTTGGTGGGTTATCAAACAGACCTCATATGCGACATAACGGGTCTCTTCTTCTTTTTTTTTTTTTGTTTAAAAAAACAATTCTCGTGATTTTTTTATTACATATAGTATTTTGAAATTTGAATTTCATTGCGTTATTGAATTGACTGAATAAAATGTAAACTTTGAATATATAATTAAACAAACCAACATATATTAATTATTGAAATTTACAAAATAATTACTAGAATTTACAATTGGTAGCTTATTGAATAATTTACAAGTATATACTCCATACAAACATACATTAATAGTGTATCTTGTACTCTGTATTCCTTCCATGATTATCAATAGCATAACCTGTTCAATGATATAAACAATATTAGGAATAATTATGCCCAATAATATAACAGTAGTAGGAACAATTATGCAAAATGTTATGTAGTTATATGAAATTAAAATATAGCTTGCTAAATTAAGAGCCCATAAACAAGTTAATATTCAGTAAAATAAAGAGCAATAATCTAATTTAACATTCAAACTAAAAAAAATCAAAAAATCAGATAAAGACCAGAACACCAACAATTCAACACGACTAGACTACCTCCACACCCACATAAAGTATAAACCATCCTTAATGGCCCAACCCTCCTAAATACCCTAGCCGCCGCCACTGCCTCACCGCCAAAAACAATCTAAAGCTAAACCAAAACAACCCCCATAAAACCATACTCACCCACGAAAAAATCCAAAATCAAAACAACCACCATGAAAAAACTTTTTTAAAAAAAACTGCAAATTCTACTACACAATCTTCAGACCTTTCTGATATAGATCTTCGGACCTTTTCTCGAAAACTCTAGATCTATTTCAATGATTAGAGCACAAATTACACAATCACATAATCTTTCAATAGATCCAACAAAAGGATTATAATCAATATAATGAAAATTAGAATTCGAGAGTATAAAAAGAATCACAAACCTGTTTTCATTATTACCAAAACAAATCGAAAATTAAACAAAAACCAAATCACAAAAACAAACCAAAAATCAAACGAAAACACAACTCACAAAACAAACCAAAAACATCTACCCACCACCATCGCTAACCCAAAGCAACCCAGAAGAAAACAATAAATTTCGAACAACCTCAGTGAAATTCACAAAAACTGTACCTTGAATGATTAAATCTAGATCTAATTGCACTAAAGCACTTTGAAACTGTCGTCGGAGGATAAGAAAAGAGGGATCTTGAAGGTGGAGACTTCTCAAAATGCAAGGAGCATGCATATGCTCGAAGAAGTCGTTGATGAAGGTGGAAAATAAGGACATGAAGCCATAAATTGGGGGTGAATGAGAAATGAGTTTTTGAAGAAAAAAATTAGCAAAGGAATGTCGGTGATAAACAAAGAGATGCAGAGGAGAGAGACTGAGCTAAAGGATGGTACAACAACACGCATAAATAATTGAGAAGTGAGAAAGGAAGGTAAGAGACCCGTTGCTGTTACAATGGGTTTCTTATCTCACTCCTATCAATAAAGTTGTGGGCCCAAGGGCTTATAAGAGACCCGTTATCTCTATTAAAGGATCTCTTACATCAAACATACCTGTTGGTTAAGATAACGGGTCTCTAATTAGGGGTCCTTTTTCCACTTTTTGTAGTAGTGCTTCATCCCCGAACTTCAAGTCTTGGTTCCAGACCTATTGGAGTTAACGATCTCCTGGATCATTAAGGGGTGTAACCTTCACCCTGTGAACGGTTTACAAGTTCCTAAAACTTGTTGGCGACTCTTTTGCGGTAGCTTCCTTCCCTTTGGATGCCACCATGCTTAAGTGTATGATCATAGTGGGGTTAAAATTTGGGGTAATGCTTGAAATATTCCGCATAGTTTTTGGCGACTCCGCTATGGAGGAATCCTATTTTAAATCCTGAAATTTATTTCGGCAATGATTTAGAATGAGTGGATGAGACTCAAAAAGTTCTAAGTATTTTATGTGCGTAATTTTGATTAACTTTATTGTCATATGCATAAAAAGGATCTCATTGGAAAGACCTTCCGTAATGAGTAAAAAACATAGGATTTTTACACGTAGTAAATTTTAGGAATATCTTTCACAACTAGAATCGAAAAAATGCTGCAAAAAACAAGAAAATTTAAGAATACAGAAAGTTGCTGAGGCATATAGAAACTGGCGTCTAGAAAACAGAGCCTTTCGCCGAAGATAAGGCTCTATCGCCAAGCAAAAATTTTGTCCCCAGGCGACAGGGCTCTTATCACGGCGATAGTCCCTGTTGGCTGGCGCTGCAGTCTTCCAATACCGAGCCAGAAATATGAGTTCTTTTTTCGACCCGTTCTAGCACTGTTGGCTCGATTCTACTTCCTAATTTAGTTTTTCTCACTTTTTTGAAACCCATATGTGTTCTACATATGGACATAACCCTCTGGGAATTCATGCTCCATCTACCAAATTGAACGCTATGAGCAAAAAAGGGTACATTCTAGAATGTTGAATTCACCAAACCATAGAAGCGAGTTTAACTCGTGGGGTCCCATCCACTCGTGCCAACCCTTCCAAAGGTAAGGCTTCCACGCGGTGCATCCGGAAACATAACCATGGACCCTCTTTTGACTAACCCATATCCCGAACTTTAGAGAACTAGAGCCATGGTTAGGTTGCAAACTCATTGCATCATATTGTGCCTACTTGGCTATTTGTGCATTATTTGTTGTGCATACTCTATGTGTTTTTCCTAACCATTTGTTTAACTTGTGTTTAAACCTAAATAAACTAGTTAATCACTAAAAGGACTTTGCCTAATTAATTAATTAATTAATTTGAGTAATTAAAGTTTAATAATGTAATCAGAACTGACTTAGTACGACTATAAGCCTGTCCGGTAAAGTAAAAATATTGAAAGCAGTCCTAGATTAATACACCAGTAATAGCGCAAAAAATTGGGCTACAGCGCCAAACGCTGTTGTGCAACGCCGTGCAACAAAACTGTCGTTTAGCGCTGCATTGTAGTTTACGACGACAATTCTGTTGCTTTGGCGACAGTTCATATTTTTGCTCGGGTCATCACGATGAGTCTATCTGAAGAGTTTGGTTATTTTGTTAATGGCAGTAACCATATTTAGTTCTTAATTGAGTCTAAACACTTAGGCCCATGGTCTTACACAAGAGTCAAAGAATGTCACTTACATCCTAAAAAAAAGCACACACTAATATGTATGTACACCATAACCATGTCTTAAGTTCATGCATGAGTTAGTTTTTTCTGTCATTTGAGTTGGGGGTCCACCTTATTCCTAAATTCTTCTATATATCCCCATCAACATCACCTTTCCATTTTCTACATGCTTTCTTCATATCACAACCTTCATTCTTTCTACCTTCTTCCATCCATAAATTTTGAATGTAGTTTAAGTCAAATAATTAACAATGAATACCCGAATTTCCCTTTCCACAGTTCGTGGTCAAGGAGAGAAGGACGATTAATCTTTAAGGGTTTGGTGAGTCCCACTCACTGCGGAAAAAACCCGAGCCAAGGATCACACTCGCAATAAATAATATCACTAATGCATAAATAAACATAAAAGGGCAAAATAGGAAATTTACCTTTGGCGCGTGCTTCGCCCCACAAATCAGGCTCTTACTTGAGAAGCTTAGCCCCGAAAATACGAAAGCCTCCGACGGAGATCCACCCCTAAAAACAACTACTTTTAGGTCCGTTACCTCGAAATTAGCGAGGTCCGACCAAAACCCGAGTATTATGTGAGTTTAAGAGTTTTTGCTAATGCAATGCTCTATTGAACTCCTACTCAAGCGCTCTTCCGAAAAATCCAAGATGGGTATTTATAGGCAAGAGGGAGAGTGGGAATTTCTATCCTATCAATGTGGGAGCATGAAATTCCACAATTTATTTTAAAGCTAAATTAAAATAAATAAGCAAACTAATAATAAATCTACAAGTATCACTATTACATGAAAAGGTATGTGAGGACCACTTGGAGAGTAGGGGACCATACTTACTCCCCATTCCATACTCTCCTTATGCCATATGTCTCTCACCCGCTTGCCTCCCATTAACTTCCCATGAGTTTCGGCCCTACTACCCGTGCCTTAGGCCCAGCTGTAGCCCAATCGAAGCCCGGCCCTGCACTTGGAGTTGCGGGCTGCTGCTATGGCTAGCAAGCCTTGCAACCCAAGTGCGGGATGCTGCTAGCAGCTGCTTTCTTGGTGTGCTTGCGGCTGCTAGCTGCTGCTAGCACGGTGCGCTAGCACGCACTAGCCAGCCACCCTTGGATCGGCATGGTGTGCATGCTAGCCACCTGTCCTAGCATATTATGCCCTTAGAATTCGGATTCTCGGAGCTTTCCGATGCTAGGGGTATTATGGGAATATTATCGATTTATTATTATTTTGCGCGTCTCGTCATTTACTATTTTTGACTCGTCTTCCAACGCTCGGTTTCGAGGCTCTAAGCTCAAATTTCTAACGTCTAAATATTTAATACTCAGGCGACTCATTTATTTCTTTCGAATTAATTCGTCGAGTTGGTTTGTTAATTGCTTGGGTGTAACCCGAAGAGTTCAGTCAAGATTAAGTTGTAATATGAATTGTACATTAATATTACTGATTGGAAGTGGCCTCATCTCAGGCATTCCGGTCACTTGACCATACTGAATATATTAGCTTTCCAATAATTCTGAACCCACTATCAGAATAATACACTTGTTCGAAGGACACCATTCCTTTCAATCTCCAACTTGTCCTTCCGGACAAGTGTGCTTTAAGTGTATAGCCCCTTTCCTATGTCTTTTCATGTCTCTTCATGAACTGCAGGGTAAGATTATTCGTCATCCTTGTTATGTCCAGAAGTGTTTCTCAAAATTCGAGTTTGACAGTAAAAAAGAAGATGTTTTCTAAAATCAATCTGAGCACGGCCATGCATTTTCATAGTCTTGCTCTTCGAGAGGCCTTATAAACAACAAGACATGTTCCCTATTGTTAGTAGGGGGACATTCACAGTCTTGTAATGAAGCTTCTCTTACTAAGAGGACCTAGCCGCCTGATAGCCGTCGTTATAATCCTTAATGACGGCAAATGTTTGACCGACGTCAAAAACAGACTAGTAATCAAACAAGAGACCTCGCAATACTCATGGTTAAGGAAAAAAGTTCCGATAGCAATAATGAGAAATATACTTATGACGATTTTGAATCTCTTAAAGTATTCTCATAGGTCGATCCAGTATGGTTCTAAACCAATACCTGTGCAAATGATTTACATCCTTATAGCACAAGAAACGCTGTTGTAAATCATACTACACACTAATCTCTATTGGTCATTAATCGTCCACCATATAAATGACCTTGATTAGGGATAAGTTTTTATTAAAATATTCAATGTTCACTTAATAGGTGTTTCTTTATCCAAGACATTGTCTTGATACCCTATTTTGAATATTCTTTAAATCGAGTGGACTCATTATTTAATTCAATACCACAATTAAAGAGAAACGAAGTAATTTAAATCGCATGAAAATTTAATTACTCCAAAACTGAATGGTTCATTATAGTGTTTTACATCAACATTGTCCAAAATTTAATTAAAACACTAAAATAAGGAAATCAAATCTAGTTTCCAATATGCTTGATTCCCATTGCCTCAACGTGTTTGTTGTGTTTCACTTGAGACAGAGGTTTAGTGAGTGGATCGGCTACATTATAATCCGTTCCAACCTTGCAAATTATAATTTCACCTTCTGATTTCCATTGTCTAATCATGTGAAATCACCTCTTGACATGTTTGACCTTCTGATGTTCTCGTGGCTCTTTGGCCTCAGCAATAACCCCATTGTTATTACAATAGAGATCTATTGGACCCTTGATGGAGGGTACAACATCAAGTTCCCCAATGAACTTACGAATCCAAACTGCCTCCTTAGCTGCCTCGGATGCTGACAAGTATTCAGCTCTAGTTGTAGAATCAACAGTTGTGCTTTGCTTAGCACTCTTCCAATTAAATGCTCTTCCATTAAGACATAATATGTACCCAGACTGTGACTTAAAGTCGTCTCTATCTGTCTGGAAGCTTGCGTCGGTGTATCCCTCAACAACCAAATCATCTCTACCGCCATAGACCAGGAATTTAACCTTGTTCCTTTTCAGGTACTTTAGGAAATTCTTGGTTGTAGTCCAATGCGCCTCTCCTGGATCTGATTGCTATCGGCTTGTAGCGCTCAAGGCATACGATACATCTAATGTAGTACATATCATGGCATACATGATCGATCC
The DNA here is from genome assembly GCF_948465745.1 of Chenopodium album. Classification (NCBI taxonomy): domain Eukaryota; kingdom Viridiplantae; phylum Streptophyta; class Magnoliopsida; order Caryophyllales; family Amaranthaceae; genus Chenopodium; species Chenopodium album. The sequence continues at coordinate 38,685,573 of NC_137838.1, forward strand.
AATAAGCGAAGCATATGGAATCTAATTCATCCTTTCCCGCTCATCGGACACTGCTTCTTGCTAAGGGTTATGCCATTTGACATGGGTAGGTGGCCTCTCTTGGCTCCTTCCATGTTGAATCGAGCTAGTACCTTATCAATACAAGTACTTTGACTCAATCTTATCATCCTCTTTGATCTATCCCTATAGATCTTGATGCTTAATATGTACTGAGCCTCTCCCAAGTCTTTCATTGAAAAACATTTTCCGAGCCAAGCCCTTACATACTCTAATAACGGAATGTTGTTTTCAATGAGCAAGATGTTGTCGACATATAAGACTAGGAAGGCGATGTCACTCCCACTAACCTTCTTGTAAACACAAGACTCATCTGGATTTTTGATAAAATCAAATTTACTAATGGCTTCATCGAATCACAAATTCCAACTTATGCTTGCTTGCTTTAATCCATAAATGGACTTCTTAAGCTTGCATACCTTTCCAGCATTGTTTTGGTCGACAAAACCTTCAGGTTGTGTCATGTACACAGTTTTTCCAAAATTCCATTTAGGAAGGCGGTTTGACATCCATCTGCCATATTTCGTAATTGTAACATGCAATAATCGCTAGAAGAATTCGAACGGACTTAAGCATTGCAACCGGAGAAAAGGTTTCATCGTAATCAATACCATGAAATTTTCTGTAACCTTTTGCTACCAGCCTAGCTTTGTAAATGAATACATTTCCATCTTTGTCGGTTTTCAACTTAAAAATCCATTTACATCCGATAGGTGTGTAACCTTCGGGTAAATCAACCAAGTCCCATACTTGATTTTCAAACATGGAGTCCATTTCGGATTTCATGGCCTCTTGCCATTTTGCAGAGTCGAGGCTCATCATAGCTTGCTTGTAGGTTGCCGGCTCATCTCCATCCATTACAAGGATGTCCTGATTCTCATTAAAAAACAATCCGAGATATCTATCAGGTTGAGATCTCGGCCTCTGAGACCTATGTAGGGTAATGTACTGAGCATTTGCATTGTCGGTTTGACATTGCAAATTTTGATCATTTTGACCTGCGTCAACAGATGTTGTTTGAGCACTTTGACTGTCATTCTAATTTTGTTGCTCATCCTCACGAACTTCATCGAGTTTGATTTTCCTCCCACTAGTCATTTTGGAAAGGTGTTCCTTCTCGTAAAAGACACTATCGCGAGCAACAAACACTTTGTTCTTCGATTTATTGTAGAAGTAATACCCTTTGGTTTCTTTTGGGTAGCCCACAAAGTAAACCTTGTCAGATTTGGGATGAAGTTTATTAGAAATCAATTTCTTGACATATGCTTCGCATCCCCATATCTTTAGAAAAGACAACCTAGGAGGTTTCTTTGTCAATAATTCATATGGTGTCTTTTCTACAGCTTTTGATGGTACACGGTTCAGTGTTAGTGCCGCGGTTAGAAGTGCGTGTCCCTAGAAAGAGATAGGAAGATCACTAAGACCCATTGTTGATCGTACCATGTATAACAAGGTCCGATTTCTCCTTTCGGATACTCCGTTCCATTGTGGAGTTCCTGGAGGTGTCAATTCTGAAAGTATACCCTTTTCTTTCAGATGGTCATCGAATTCTTGGCTCAAGTATTCACCACCTCGATCCGATCAAAGGGCTTTAATTTTCTTGCCAAGCTGATTTTCAACTTCACTCTGAAATTCTTTGAACTTTTCAAACGATTCAGATTTATGCGACATTAGGTAGACATAACCATATCTACTGTAGTCATCTGTGAAGGTGATAAAATATCGGTGTCCATTTCTTGTGGTGGAGCTCATTGGTCCACATACATCAGTGTGTACCAGACTTAATAAGTCTCCTACCCTTTCTCCCAACTTGGAGAATGGTTGTTTAATCATCTTGTCTAATAAACATCCCTCACAATTTTTAAATGATTCTAAATTGAAAGAGTCAAGAACACCTTCCTGTAGAAGTCTCTTGATGCGTTTGATGTTAATGTGGCCAAGACGACAATGCCACAAGTAAGTTTGGTTTGACTCCATGGTCTTGGCTCTTTTGTTAGCATTATTCACATTATAAACTTGTTTGTCTAAATCAAGCACAAAAAGACCATTTTCAGAATGTGCAATACCATATAAAACATTATCGAGATAAAACGAAAATTCATTGTCTTTTACTCGAAATTCAAAACCCTTGGCATCCAACGCCGAAATTGAAATGATGTTTTTGGTAATGTTTGGAGCATAATAAACATTATCTAGTTCAAAAACTAGCCTGGTGGGCAAAGCCAAACTGAGAGTTCCTACGGATACGACACTAATTCTGGCTCCATTGCCGACCCGGAGTTCAACCTCTCCCTTCTCTAGCCTTCTAGCGTTCCTTGGTCCCTGAGAAGTGGAACAAAAGTGTGAGCCACATCCGGTATCTAATACCCATGAGGCTAGGCTAGTGAAGTTAAAGTCTATAACGAATATACCTGATTCAGATGTAACGGTTGCGTTCTTCTTATCTTCCTTGAACATGAGGCAATCTCTATTCCAATGTCCTTTCTTCTTACAGTAGAACCATTCGGAATAAGATTTAGAGGACTGTAGGGAATAATTTCAAGCTTTAATCCCACTAGCTTGAACCCCACTGTGATCATACACTAAAGTACGGTGGCGTCCAAAAGGGAAGAAGATAGAGCAAAAGAGTCGCCAACAAGTTTTTTAGGAACTTGTAAACCGTTCATAGGTTGAAGGTTACACCCCTTTACGATCCAAGAGATCATCAACTCCATAAGGTCATGAACCAAATAAGGGTTCGGGGATGATGGTACAAATCCAACCTAAAAGAGATTGAACCTGCCCTAATAATAGGCCTCTACTTTATTCTGCTCGTATTCATGTGTGCTTTCTGACTAACATGCAATCATTAGATTAACCCTAAACCTGTTTAATCTATGTCGGTTGAATTTCATGCACAAATAAATCTATTATTGGCGATCACTTGAATTATAATCATAATTAACCTAACAAGATTATTAATTATCTTATTAAGCGTGATTACAAGTACCAATTCCCTTTAAACATACATAAAAGGCGTGATCAATCAATAAATAATAAGCATCAAGCAACAATAATAATCATGACAATTATAATCATGAATAATAATTATAATCATCATAATAAAATAATAATCATCAAAATAATAATAATCATATTCATAACAATCATAATCATAATCAAAACAATTATAAAAATAATCATGAATCATGTTAAAGCATTATAATAATAGCAAGATCCTAGGCATGATACTAACAAGATTAATAACAAACCCTAGCATGTCACTAAGCAATAAAAATCAAATCTTTAACCCTAACATGATACTAACAATCATAAATATTAGGAAGAACATAGGAAGCATTGTAGGAATCATAATAAATATTAAAAATACCCTAGACATGATACTAGGAATCATAATAACAATCTAAACATGATTTCTACATCATAATATCAATCAAATCAATTAAAGTACTTACTTTGATGCCTCGTACCTCTTTCTAATAACAAAATACACATGTTAGTAACTTCAAGGAAAATAATAATCAAAACAATTAAATTAAATAATTGAAAGAGAGATTTGGGACCAAACCCTCAGAAATTAAACCTTTCACGTCTAGGGCGAAGGCAACTTCGAATATGGCTAGATGTTTCTAGATCTTGCGAATGCGGAATTTTGTATGAGAACACAAAGTTTAAGGAAAGATGAATGAAAGAGATGAACGATTTAGAGATTTAAAGAATGCTAATGCATGAATGATTGATTGTAGGTAAATAACTTGCGAATGAGGAGAATTGGTGAATGAAAGATGTAGATGATGAATGAAAACGGAGTTTTTAATACGATATTTATAGAGAAAATCAGCCAAAAAAGAAAAACTAACAAAACAGAGTCTGACGCTCAGGAAACAGAGCTGGCGCCAACCCTGGCTAGCTGGCATTAAGTACCAGCACTAGCGTCAGGCGCCAATGGCTAGCGCCAGGCGCCAAGCCTGGTTCCAGGCGCCAAGGCCTAGGGTTGGACGCCAAGCTTGATTTCAACGCGTTTTCGAAAATCCGATAAATTTACCGTACTGGAGGATAAAATAATATAATTTCTTCGAAAATGCTATTTGATCTTGATTAAAACTCTGAAAAGTCAAAAAAGTCATTTTATCAATGCTAATTGAATTAGGAATGAAAAGAACCCTCCAGAAGAATCTAGAAGACTAAAACCATTCCTAATTGCATTAGGAATGATAAATCATATTAGGCCCTCCCCTAGATCATTGGGCCGCATATAAAACTCAAACCGGGCCCAGTTTAGTAAATTGGCCATAATTTCCTCAATATTCATTGGAACTCGGCTTATAATATATCGTTGGAAAGGTCTTTGCAAGCCCTATCCAACTACACAACTATTGGACCCATATCATGGACCAATCAAACTGGATTGGCTGTTCTCTAAAAATAAAGTTTTCAAAAACAGAGAGAAGAGAAAAGAAATAAAAACTTTCCGCAACACTAGACCTTTTCACACTTTCGTTTCATTCGATTATGATTCGACGTGAAAGGTACTCATCACTGGGTTTGGTTTTGGGGAGACACAAATGGGTGTCTACAGAAGCCCCCACTTTGACTGAGTTTGGAGAAACGCAAGTTTCGAAAACAAAAGTCAAAGTAGCGATAGGGACGGAGAATGATTCATAACGTTCTGCGATCCTAAACCATTCTTGTAACGCCGATACCTGCAAAACTAGCATTAGTTAAACTGATAAAAGAGTTAAGAAACGCGTATCTTGCACCGTCGAGCACACGTCTCTGAAAGTAACCGATTTGCTGTTGCTTTATTGCATCCTTGTTGTTTTGATGACCTTCGGCAAGCTAGAGAATGCCATCCCGCTTGAAAACCGCTACGCCTGTAACTGCTTCCAAATAGAAGATTGCTTCGCCTAAAATGATCCTCCTCCACTATGATAATATTCCACATCCTAGGGAACACTATCGAAGATTATTTCTCTTTAAACAATCCTCATCCGCATCGATAATATTCCACATCCTAGGGAATATCATCGTAGATTGTTTCTCTTGAAATAATCCTCAGTTGCTCGTGACAACTCTCCGCAAGCTAGGGAATGTTGCTGAAGATATCTTCTCTTGAAGTCATCCTCATTTGATGCGATAATTTTCCAAAGGAAATTACCGAAGATCCACACCTGTCGATCTTTAAAAGTTCGCCTGAACTTCGCTTCCGCTATGCCTGTACGTCGGCGCTCTTGTTGCTTTGAACCTGTATGTCGGTGCTCTTTGCTCTTGAACTTATATGTCGGTGCCTTTTGCTAATGAGCCAATGTTTAGGCGCTTTAAGCTAAGTGAGACGATCTCTTATCAGGTCGATCACTTTATGTAATCAAGCCGATTACTAAATCATGTCAAATTGCTTAGAGGGGCTAACTGGCGTACCAAGGAACCCAAAATATGTTGCAGAAGGCTAGCACAACCTTAACAGGTGGCTGGATGCTTTGGCGTCGCTGAAAAACCATCAGCGCCAGCTATTAGACGTTAGTGCCAGGCGGTGATGTTGGCGCCAGGCGCCAAGCCCAACTTGTGACGCCAATGCCTAGGGACTGGCGCCAGCACAGGAATTTCTTTAAATACCTGTTTTCTCTTCATTTCGCTGCTCTGTTCGTCGCAAAACTGCTCGAGGAAACCGAAAGCTTCAATTGCTCATTGCTTGCTCGTTTTTCAACCGAATTCGCTCAAATTTGTTGCCTATCTATGTAAGTTTTCCTCAAAATCACATCAGTTTTTATGAATTCTTGGTACCGAGGGTGAGACGGGGTACCGAGCCCGGGAGGACACGACATCACGGCTCAGGCTGTGACGGTTTAGGCGATTTGTATAGGATGTACATCGCCAGGGATCTTGAGACGAGACTCCTATGGGATTCTTGCGGACTAGCTACCCTGTTTGAGACCTCCGAGGCTATGGTCGCCTCCAACGGGGGTCATCACGTAGTGCGCGGTTTGGTGGAGTTCTTCTGGGACACCACCAACACCTTCCGTTTCCCTTGGGGTGAGATGATGGTCACCCCTACGGACTTCAGTCTCATCACAGGACTGGAGTTCACTTCTGTGCCACTGCCTTTCGACGGTGGGATCGACGTCTTTTCTTCAGAGGTCGAGGAGTTGTTGGGGTCGATTGCTATTCGGGCCTAAGCTGAGGTTGAGACGACTCAGTTCAGTGCTAGAGGGATTCGCCGCTGGCAACGGCTCTTGATGACGATGCGTCCACCCGAGAGCAGCGGGTGCGCATCTTTGTGCTGATGTTGTTGTCAGGGACATTCTCCCCTGACAAGGGTAGTAGGGAATTGCTTTACTAGCTCCCTGCTGTCCGTGATCTCCAGCGGATCGGGACTTATGACTGGGCCAGCTTGGCCTATGCTGATTTCGTTCGTGCGTCACCGGTCCTTTAAGACGAATGTCGCTTTGTCTGCATTTTGGAAGGTCGTAGTGGTAAACATTATTCCCTATAACATGTAGCCCTACATATTAGTTAGCATTTATTCACACTTTTAACTCCTTGTAGATCTGGTTCTATGAGTACTTTCCTTCCGTTGCGCCGGCGAGACCATCGCTGAGGGGATTTCCGGTGAGCGCCTCTTGGGGCGGCCACCATGTGGACATGTCTACTGCACGTGTCCGGAGCTGGATCATCTCGGTACGACTTTTAGTGTTTATCTTGCTTTTCCGCGGTGCTTTAGATATATTCTTGCCTGATTGATGCTTTTTATAGGGACCTGAGGTGGTATACCGACCGTGGGGCGGTTGGACAGTCCCTGGATTAGCCGCACAGTACTCTGCTGAGTGTCGCTATTTTCTGGGGACTTATGGAGCGGTCGCGTACTTAGGAGAGAGGGTCGCTAGACAGCACTCTTTTGATGTCTTCGTCGTCCCTGCTGCTCCACCATGTCATATGTTCGACGAGGCGCGGTTATCGAGCATGTCTGAGGGAGCTGGTACCCCTTGGCGGTCCCATGTGATCCTCGAGCGATGTTATGCTAAGGAGCTACTACCTTTGTTAGCTCCAGCCCCTGTTCCGGTTGAGGATGTGAGGGTAAGATTCTTAGCTTTTATTTTTCGCTAAGTAGCCCCCAAGTAATACTTTACTGATTTTTTCCGTTTTATCAGGACGGTGCTGCTGAGTTCGTGCCGCCCCGTATGTCCATCCACTACCAGGGGATGTACGGGCCGATCGAGGAGATGATTCCTCCAGCTCCCCAGGGCGAGCGCTTCGTAGAGCGGTCGATTCCTCGCCACCAGACTAGTGTAAGCCTAATTTTAATTCAGAATTTTTGTGTTCATTTATCATGCATTTTTACTGACTTATTTTTTTCTGACAGTTTTCACGCGAGGTGGTTTCGGCTATGGCACGATGCATATATGCCTTCCGGAGCCAGCTCGTCCGGATGAGGAACGCGGCCACCTGTCGTCGGGATGACGTTGTTCGAGAGGTGACCTTTCTTTACTCATTATTTTTGCATTACTGCTTCAGTTTTACTTTGTTTCTGATTTTTTTTGCAGGGCCAGCCTATCGCTTCTCACACCCGCACGAGACTTGAGGGGCGGAGAGATCCGACGAGGTCTAGCTCGAGACATTGTCGCACTTCGTCAGGGGGTAGAGGCGGTCGTTCTGAGGCTGCTCGAGCCGACGTTGCTGAGGGCTCAGGATCTTCTTCTGAGGGTGCTCCTGCTGCACCGGTAGGAGAGGCTACCTCGGCTTTCAGAGGTGGTGGGATGTACGAGGTCGGCTCGTCATCGCAACAGCCTCCGCGGCCTCAGCCTCAGGTTGATCCTGGCTGGAGTGGTCCTATCTTGAGTCTTCCTCCTCCCACGGAGACTGGAGCTGGTGGAGAGGTGACTCCTCGTACGGCGCAATTTTATGGCATGATGGGCCTACGTCCTCCGGCACCAGTTTGTTCCTGTGTATATTTTATTTTGACTTTTTTATAGAACTTTACCTTTGACTCATTATTTAGACACATTTTGTATTTTTATGTTATTATGAATTTATTATGAGTTTATTATTATGTGTATGTTAGTGTGTGCAAAAGAAGTGTGACAACAATTTTGTGCAAAAATTCCGTCATTTTTATTATTGATGGAGGATATTATCCGACTCTCTCCCCCCCAAAAAGAAAAAATAAAAAGAAGGAAAAAATAAAAAAAAAATGTCGGGTTTTGGAATTTAAAATAAAGTCCAAAAAAAGAATATTATAAATTAAAAATAATAGCTATATTTAATCAATTAAAAAAAAAAGATAGAAAAGATGTCTTGGTGAGCACAAACTGAGCACGCGCGGCTGTCTTGGTGACTTGGCGCCAGCTGGCGCCACACTATGGCGCGTGGCGCCAGGCGCTACACTTAGCGTGTGGCGCCAAGCTCTGGCGGTTGGCGCCAATCTCGGGGTTTTGACGCCAATTGACGTTGACTCCGTGCTTCATTCTGATTAAAACTCTTCGCAATTTCTGTATAAATAGCCCCCTGCCCAACCGATTCTTCTCATAATTCAAGCGAATAAAATTATTCTCTTTTTTAGAAAAAATAATAATCATGTCTTTAGCCACTAAAACCTTCACCCAATACACTCATGAATGGTGTCGATCTCTTAATGCTAGAGACAAAAAAGAATTAGATTTATTTCACTTGGGGGGGGGGGATTTATGGCATCAAAGGGGTATATTTAGACCTAGACTTCATACATACCGCTTTAGAATTTTGGAATGTTGATACGCATTGTTTCATAATAGGGTATGATGAGATTAGCCCTTTGCCAGAGGAATTTGGTGCTATCTTAGGCTTCCCTGCAATAGACCTCGTAGTAATCCCTACAGTAGATGCATACTACTATAAGGATTTTGAGCGCTTCTTTAATTTAAAGGAAAGGGATTTATCAAAAAATAGTAGATGGCAATATGGTTAATTTGAAAGAATTTGCACGCTATTACTTTGATAAACCTCTTTCTGAATCCTTTCATATATATAGAAGAATGGCGTTCTTATTTTGCATGCTCAATCAATTTTTCCTTAGTAGTGGTAAAAATAATGAGGGTCAATCAATTATCACCACTGTACTAGAACAAATTGAATCAGGGAGGAATCCAATGCCATTAATAGTTGGAGAGACCATGATTAGTCTCGATGAATTGAAAAGGGACCCAAAAGCGCCTTTTCGCGGTTCTCCAATTTTATTACAGGTAAAAAATAATATTTTTAATTACAGAAATAAAAAAATATATTTTTGTATTGTAATAATAATTTATTTGCATTGCAATTTTTTACAGATGTGGCTAATGGAGAGGCTAGGATTAATTATCCCTCCGGATGACATTGAAAAATATACTCCCAATTGCTTCGTGAGAAGGAATAAGCGCATCCCTAAAATTGGGCGTCATGGGTGGAGAAAAGTATTTGAATCACGTGATTTTGCTATCAAGTGGGTCATCCCATGGTGGAAAATAGAAAGGATGGTTGGTGTTAACAAGCAACCTTTCTGCCGTCTTCCAAGCTTGTCTCGTGTAACCTATTATTATCCCTGCAGGGTAAAAAGACAATACGGCTTGCTTCAGAATATTCCTTTCAGGGATCTTCGTCCTCCCTATGAGTACCCCGTATCTCAAGAAGTAGATAGATTCGATGCTTACTGGAGCGCTAGACCTTTATGAGAAGTGATTACCCAAAAGGTTCCTCCTTCTTTGCCTAATGATGTAAAGAAGTGGTTGCTTAAGAAATCTTCGATTGATCAGGGTAGAGCCGATGTGAAGAATCGTCTAGGTGACAGGGTGACACCTGCCAAAGAACGCTTAGGTGCAAGAATTGAATTTAAAACACCTACAATGCCTAGGAAGAAAAATACTACCAGAGACAAAGGAAAAAGGAAAGCTAACACCACAGACAAAAAAGCTTGGGTGGAGAAGAAACATGGAGTGCTAGCTGAAGGGGAGACAATCTACTCCAAAATTGAATGTAGGTCCTCTAAAGGATGCCTACTAGCTAAAGTAATGGATGAAGAGGAGGAAGCAGAAAAGAATTGGAAAAGAGCTAAAAAGGAAAAGAAAGATTAAGAGCATCGCTTAGCTTTAGATTTATTAGACTTAGATTGTTGTTTTTATTTAAAGTTAATTTATTTCAGCTTATTTAAATTCCATCAATAATGTAATTTTATTTTATTAATGAAATTTCAGCTTTCAATTAAATTGTTTACTTTAAATTTATTTTATTAAAGCAATGAAAATCGAAAAAACAATTAATTTTCCAGAAATTCTTCGAGTACGGAAGTCGAAAATTTTCCGAAAAACACCGAAATTCGCCCCGATTTTATTCCCAAATTGGCGCCAGCTATTGAGATCTGGCGCCAGGCGCCAATTCCGTCGGCTGGCGCTGAAGACTTCTGGCTGGCGCCAGACTCTGTTCTGCGACGCCAATAATTTGCCGATTTTCTGTTGAATTTTTAATTGATTCTGGAACGCGGAGATGTCGAAAAATAAAGTGGCTGCACCCGTAAAGGGTTGCCTACGTATCCTTTCTTAAGGAATCAGGCCGAACGTAGCTCTCTTGAGTATCCTACTCAAGTAATTATGGGTAGTATTTCTTAAGTTGGTCAAGATTGGTCATGTTTGAGAATTCATTGCCATCCATATCAGTTAGTTTTGCTGCACCTCCTGACAGGATTGTTTTGACAATGTAGGGGCCAGACCAGTTAGGTCTAAATTTTCCCCTTGGGTCTAAAACATTTTTCCTTAGTGCTTTTAATACCAAATCCCCTACTTTGATATTTCTTGTCTTGACCTTCTTATTAAAATGTCTAGCCATACGAGTTTGATAACACTGAGTGTGATGTAGAGCTTCTAGTCGTTTTTCGTCGAGTAGAATTAATTCTTCATATCTTGCCCTAGTCCATTCAACTTCATCGAGTTTACTCTCTAGCGCAATGCGTAGAGATGGTATTTCTAGTTCGACAGGTTGTACGGCATCCATTCCATATACCAAGGAAAATGGCGTATTTCCTGTTGATGTTCGGATTGACGTGCGATAGCCCCACAATGCGAAGTGAAGCTTGTTAGGCCAATCCTTATAATTTTCTGTCATTTTCTCGATGATAGTCTTTAGATTTTTATTAGCTACCTCGACTGCTCCGTTTGCTTGAGGTCTATAAGGGGACGAATGATGATGTTGGATGCTATATTTTTGTAGCAAATCTTCACATTCAGCTTGAAAGTGAGTTCCATTGTCACTTATCATTTCATGTGGGACTCCATATCGACAAATAATATTTCTTTCGATAAAGAGTGCTACATGTTTTGCAGTGAGTTTAGCGTATGATTGCCCTTCGACCCACTTTGTAAAGTAATCAATTGCTACTAGAATAAATTTGTGGCCTCCTGTTCCTGGGGGAGTGATTTTGCCAATTATGTCAATTCCCCATGTAGAGAATGGCCATGGCGATGTGTAGGTGTAGAGCAAAGATGGAGGGACATGTTTTAAATTGGCATAAATTTGGCACTTAGGGCATCTTTTTACATATTGATGGCAATCCCTATTCATTGTAGTCCAATAATATCCTTCTCGCATTATTTTATGGACTAACATTTTTCCATTTACATGAGTGCCACAGATTCCTTCGTGAACTATTCTCATTACTCTTTGTGCATCCACCTTTCCTACACATAGAAGCGCTCGACCTTTAGGTACCCTTTTATGTAGCTCGTTGTCTATGAGTACATATTGAGAAGCCAAAAGTCTTAATGCTCGCTTTGCTCTTTTGTCAGCATGAGGAGGGTATTCTCCATTGGTGACATAGTTGAGTATGTCTGTGTACCATGGTTCTTCTTCTTGTTCTTCTTCTTCGCCTTAGACTAAGTCGTCGTCTTCTATAGCCTGGATATATGCTGGTTTGTGCCTTTTTTCGATAGTTAGAGGTATTTGCTCGATTTCCGTGGGAATCCTAACCATTGAGGCTAATCTTGCCAAGGCATCAGCAAATTGGTTTTCTTCTCTAGGTAGATATGTGTATTCTACCTTCTCTAACTGATCGGTAAGAGTTTCCAGATAGGTTTGGTAAGGGGATAGGCTTTCGCTCCTTACTTTCCACCTTTTAGATATCTGATTGATGATCAGAGAAGAGTCTCCGAATATCCTTAACTTCTTTACTCCCAATGCCAAGGCTGTTTCAAGGCCTACCACGCATGCTTCATATTCAGCAGCGTTGTTGGTAACGTCGAAATCAAGCTTTATTGAGATTGGAACGTTCTCTTCTTTAGGTGATACTAGTAGCACCCCGACGCCACATCCCTTTTGGTTTGAGGCTCCGTCAAAATACAAGGTCCAAGTATCATCTTCAGTGACCATTAAGTCTTCATCTGGAAATTCATTGTCTTGTATTGGCGTCGAGTCTTCTATTGGAAAGTCTGCTAGAAAGTCTAACACCACGGATCCTTTAATAGCTTTTTGTGGCATAAAGCGTACATCAAACTGGGCTAGATTGACTATCCATCTTGAAATACGTCCATTGAGTGTAGATTTCTCGAACAGATACTTGAGCGGATCTAATCGGGAGACTACGAAAACGGTATGCACCAACATGTAATGTCTCAACTTAGTTATGGCCACACCATGGCGAGGCACAATTTCTCGAGCGGTGTATAGCGTGTTTCGTATTCGAGCATCTTTTTACTTAGGTAATAAATTGCGTTCTCTTTGCCTTCTACCTCTTGTGCTAGCATGGCTTCCATTGTCTCTTTGGTAACCGTCAAATATAACCTAAGAGGTATTCCGGGAAGTGCTGGCGCTAATACGGGTGGATTTGCGAGATAGGCTTTGATCTTTTCAAAGGCTTTTTGACACTCATCATCCCATATTAGTGGTACATTCTTCTTGAGCTTCCTGAAGATTGGTTCACATATCGTTGTTAGTTTTGATATGAACCTACTTATGTATTGCAACCGGCCAATAAATCCTCGAATTTGTTTCTCAGTCTTGGGCGGTGGCATTGACATGATTGCTTTAATCTTTGTTGGATCTACCTCTATTCCTCTAGAGCTTATGATGTATCCTAAGAGCTTGCCTGAGGTGACTCCAAAAGCACATTTCGATGGATTCAACCTCATGTTATATTTTCTTAGCCTTTCGAAAAATTTCCTTAAGGCTACTTGATGGCCTGGACGGTCTTTTGATTTCACAATCATGTCGTCGACATATACCTCAACTTCTTTGTGCATCATGTCATGGAGTAAGGCAGTTGCTGCACGTTGGTAAGTAGCACCTGCGTTTTTCAACCCGAACGACATTACCGTGTAGCAGTAAGTGCCCCATGGTGTGATAAAGGTTGTTTTCTCCATGTCTTCTTCTGCCATGAGAATCTGATTGTACCCTGCGTATCCATCCATGAATGAGAGAAGCGCGTGATTTGCCGTGTTGTCTACCAGAATATCGATGTGTGGCAAAGGGAAGTCGTCCTTCGGACTTACCTTATTTAGATCTCGATAGTCGACACACATCCTTACCCTTCCGTCTTTCTTTGGAACTGGGACGACGTTGGCAACCCATTCGGGGTATTTTGATACCTTGATGAAACCTGCAGTTATTTGTTTTTGAACTTCTTCTTTTATTTTGAGTGCTACGTCGGGTTTCATTCGACGCAACTTTTGTTTTACAGGTTTCATTCCTGGAATTAGCGGTATGGTGAGTTGAGCTATTTCTCTATTAATGCCTGGCATATCTTCATATGACCAAGCAAATACATCGATAAATTCATTAAGTAAGTTAATTAAATCGGTTCTTTCTTGTTTATTCAATGTTAGTCCGATTTTAACTTCTCTTTTATGAGTTGAATCATTCTAGATGTCAACTGTTTCAGTTTCTTCAATTACCGGTGTTTTCTTTTCGAGTGTTTCCATTTCTTTAATAATTTCTTTGTCTTTTTCATCGTTAGTTAAGCAATGCTCGTCATCTTGGGTTAGGGAAGAACACAAGAAGTAAGGAGAATGAGAAATATTATTATACTCTGAGATCATTACATCAAAGAGTGATATGTCCTCAGGGACTGGATCACTAACTATCCTAGGTAAAGAAATAGGAGGGGGAGGTGTTACTGCTACAGAATTAGAAGACTCTAAAGGGGAAGCCTCTGACTCAGACTCAGACTCAGACTACTCTTCGAACATTGGTCCTTGCCCTGTTGTGATTGATATCTTCCTTCCGCTTAGAGTAGTCACTTTGATAGTCTTGCGCGACCCTTGTAGTAATCCTTCGGCTGGAGTAATTAGCTTCGAGGGGTCGAGGTCTTCGCTTTGTAGGACTGTTTGAATGAGCGAGGAGTTATCTTCTTCATAAGTTAGCTCATTCTTTTCTCGTCCAAACAGTAATCCCATGACGTTAAAGTCGAAGCATGGGGGTGCTTTCTCCTTGTGGACGGGAGTTGGGATTTCATCAGTGAAGTAGCAATCCAAGAAAATCTCGAATCCTTGTTGTCGTATGCCATTTACAACAAATGGCTCGGGAAATTCATGGCATGGATAGTCCTCTCCTTCCTTTATGAATTGACCATTGAGCGTAAGAGGGTACTGATCCATTGGAATTGCTTTCTTTTGAATGCGAGCGTCCCTACGTGCTTTGAAATTGTCCTGGGCTCGCTTGAGATCTTTCCGATCGGTTCGAAACCAAGTCCGAAAGTGTCTAACTTAGGGAGGCCAGGTGACTCCAGCGATTTTGCTATCCCTTTCTTCTTTCCTAGGGTCATCCCGGGAAAGTGCCCTTGTTTCTTCAGCATGGTGTTGACAATCATGTTGGAATGGGGGTCATGGCAAAGAGATGTCCTTTCATCCTCTTGGATTAAGGAGACTTCTTAGTTAAAGCCCCATAGGTCTTCATCATCTTTGTCGTGCTCCACATTGATGATTGGATTCTCTATGGATTTGATCCTCATAGGCGAAGCATCAATAGTGATTGGAATTCCTCCAACTATGGCTTTCACTTGTTGGTGGAGAGATGAAGGGACGACCTTTAGATCATGAAGCCAAGGGCGTCCCAACAACAAATTGAATGAGGCTTTGATGTCTACTACTTGAAAAGTAGTAGCATGTTCTATTGCTCCTTCCGTCACATTTAGTGTTATTTTGCGAAGAGCTTGACGGCAAGTATTATCGTAGGCTCTTATTCCTTGCGTGGACGGAGTTAAATCTTCGTCCCTTATGCCGAGCATCCTCGCAGTTCTAAGTGGACAGACATTGATAGCTGATCCATTGTATACAAGAGTCATGGGAACATTCATCCTTTTGCAGACTACCGTGAGGTTTAATGCCTTGTAATGTTTGTCACCTTCTGGGGGGTAAATCTTTGTCAGAGAAGGTGATTAGATTAATCGGACTAGGAAGGTCACTTGTGAGGAAGTTGGCTAGTCCCTCAGGAGTAGTGTCAGAATCTATCCCGATTTTGTCCAAGGCATTCATTACAGCCAACCTATGTTCTCGAGATGTTGCTAGAAGTTTCCACACATTCATCTCGACTTTGTCTTCTTAAACTTTTTAACAATGTCGTTGTCTTCGATGATAGGTATGGGAACTTGATGTACGGTGGGCATAGGTTGTGTTGAAACGGAAGGTTGCATTCTCCCGGATCTTGTGAGGATGTCTATTGATGAATCTTCTTCAGCCCAAATGTCATCTGTGGTGTATGATACAGAAGGTGAAGGTCCTACTATGTCCTTTAGATAGACATCTTCTTCATCACTGTCCCAAACTCCATTAACGGTTATATCCTCTTCTTGTTGAGCTTGGACTAATTTCTTTTCATCAATCATTTTCTGTACCAAATCCTTGAACTTGAAACAGTTTTCTATGGTGTGCCCCCCTGATTGATGGTACTGACAGTAATATCTATCTGTCCTTTTTAATGACTCAAATGGTCTCGGTTCGAGAGGTTTGACCTCGCCACTCTCGGAGAGCATTTCGAACATTTGCGCATATGGGATCCCAATTGGAGTGTAGATTTTATTGCTCTTCTTGGGTTTTTCGGTGACTTGTAAGGGAAAATACTTTGCCTCATAAGTCGTTCTCACTGGTGTGAGTTCTCTTTTAGATTCTTCCTTTGGACATGGAAGCTCATCATATTTCTTGTGGAGTTCGTTCATAACCTTAAGAGCTTCACGTAGTAGTTGCGATGCCTCTTTCATAGACACTGTGAGCAACTGTATGTCTTCCTTATTTGCCGGTTCTGGAAGGCTATCTTTGACATCGAAAAAGATCTCCTCTTCTATTTCTTCGACGGGTTTAATGAGAGAGGAGGGGTCAACCTCATTTTCTTCATCGGAGATAGCCAGAGTATGAGCTAGAGGTGCATTGTCAATGCTTGGCTTCTTACTGGTAGGGGGCAACGGCAGTTTGTTACTGTCGATTAGGTCTTGGATAGCTTCTTTAAGCTTCCAACAGCTTTCAGTAGAATGGCCCCTACCTTGGTGATACTTGCAGTGTGCATTGGGGTTCCAGTTAACCGACCTCTTCTTAACTGGTGGGTCCCCAAATGGTCCAATGGGAGTTATAAGACCTTTTGCATTTAATCGATCAAATGCGGTGTCATAACTCATGCCAATAGGAGTGAAGTTCCTTTTAAATGGTTTCTTCTGTCCTTAGTTGTTCATGACAAGAACTTCTCCTAAATTAAAGGTGCTAACATTATTTGAGTGGGCAGTTTTGGAAGAAGAAGGATTGTCGTTCTTCTTTCCTTTCCAGCCACTGTTGGAGTTATTGTTGGCAGCTTTTGACTTAGCCAAGTCATCTAAAATATTGATCCCAATATCATAAACAGCCTTAAAGGTATGGAGATTATTTTGATATTTAAGATGCTTGGAATATTTTTCTTGGAGATTCTTGATAAACAGTCTCACAGACTCTTTTTCGCCTTGTACCTCGATCATTTGAGCTGAGGTTTCTTTCCACTTGTTAAAGAAAGAGGTGAAACCTTCATTCTCTTTCTGTTTGAGGATTTCGAGTTCTCTATGCTTAGTCTCGACTTGAATGTTGCACTTGTACCTATCAACGAAAGCGTTTTCTATAGACTCCCAGGTAGAGGTCTTTTCTTTCTCGAGAGAAAAGAACCATTGTTGGCAAACGATCTCGAGAGATAGTGAGAAAAGAGAAGGGAAGACCTTCTTATCAATACCCTTGATACTTATTATTGTTTCAAATGCTCTTAAATGGAAGTAAGGGTTGTCAATTGCTCTGAATTTTGGGATGTCGTTGGCGTTGAACTTCTGCGGAAGAAGGTCTTTGTCCACCGAGACCCCTTGTGATGTAAGCTCTTGAAACTTGTAGTCGCTGGACAACTTGCTTAGGCTCTCTTGCATGAGGTCCATTTGTTGTTGCTTCACGGGATCATCGATCCTAAGTGCAAGAAGCTTCAGTGTCTCGGTCAAAGTAGCCAGTTGGTTCTTAAGATCATTGACTTCTTCTTGAGTTGCCATTATAACCCTTGCTTTCCTCTTGCGAGCTATAGGTTTGTCGAAAAGTTAGACTTGTACAAAGAGGTTATCTTTGATTAATCGTCCTTCTTTTCTTGACCACGCGCTGTAAATTAAACCATTTTGCGTTTTAATTACTTGACTCGAATCAACTTGACTTTATGGGTTATTTTAAGAAAAAAGGGGAAAAAGAGAAAAAGGGTGCATATTTTTGGCAAAAATAATGTACATTTTTTTTTATATAGGGAACTAAGTATTATTATTTTTATGTTGGAGGATTAATATCCGACTTACCCCCCTAAAAAAATGACGGAAAAACGCGCACACAAGATTCTCTTAATCATGGTCAAAGTATGTGTATTGGTGTGTGCACTGAGTGTAAGTTACATGCTTGGACTCTTGTGTAAGACCATGGGACTTAGTGCCTAAACTCGATCATTGATTCAATTAAACATTATTGACAGCAAAACTAACCGAATTAAACAGAAACTGATTAATTAGACCTTAGGTGATGACTCGAAAAATAATCCGAACTGTCGTCCAAGCGACTGGACTGGGATCACACTGTGGAGGTTGGCGCCAGACAACATAGCTGTCGTCTAGCGCTACACATCATAGTGTGGCGCTACAGCTCAGACCTTGGCGCCAATAGTGGAGCTTCGGTCTGGGACTGTTTTCGGTGTTATTAGTCAACTGGGGTATGCCTAAAGTCGTACTAGGTCAATTCCGATTGAAAAATTAGACTTTATTGACTCAAATTAAATAATTAATTAATAAGGCAAAGTTCTTTAAGTCATTAATTTATTTAATCTCAACACAAGTCAACAACTGGTTAAGAGAAACATAGAATATATATGCACAACAAATAATGCACAATTAGTCAAGTAGGCACAATATGATGCAATGCGTTTGCAACCTAACCATGGCTCTAGTTCTCTAAAGTTTGGGATATGGTTTAGTCAAAGAGGGTCCATGGTTAATTGTCCGGATGCACCGCGCAGAAGCCTAACCGTGAAGGGTTGGCGCGAGTGGATGGGACACCGCAAGTTTTAGAAAAAACTCGCTTCCATGGTTTGGTGAATTCAACATCTCGGATGTACCTTTTGTTGCACGGAGCGTTCAATCGGGTAGATGGAGCATGAATTCCCAGAGGGTTATGTCCATATGTAGAACACATATGGGTTTCAGAAAAGTGAGAAAAAATTCAATGAGGAAGTAGGATCGAGCAAACAATACGAAAAACTAGTCGAAATTAGAACGCATATTTCTGGCTCGGTATTGGGGGAAATTGGCGCCAGCAATCAGAGACTGGCGCCAGATTTTAACTGTAGCGCCTGGCGCCAATGCTGGCGTCTGGCGCTACAGCTAAAAGTCTGGTGCCAAGCTCTGACCCCTGACGCTACTTCCCACATGCCTCAGCAGCTTTCTGTGCTCGATAAAATCTTCCAGTTTCGCGCGGTGTTATGTCAGTCCTAGTTGTGAAAGACATTCCTCAAATTTCCTACGTGTAAAATTCTATGTTTTTGACTCATTACGGATGGTCATTCCAATGAGATCCTTTTTATGCATATGACAATAATGTTAATCAAAATTACGCACATGAAATACTTAGAACTTTTCGAGTCTCATCCACTCATTCTAAATCATTGCCGAAACAAATTCAGGAATTAAAATAGAAATCCTCCCCAGTGGAGTCGCCAAAAACTGAGGGGAATATTTTCAAGCTTTAATCCCACTAGCTTAATGCCCACTGTGATCATACACTAAAGTACGGTGGCGTCCAAAAGGGAAGAAGATAGAGGAAAAGAGTCGCCAACAAGTTTTTTAGGAACTTGTAAACCGTTCATAGGATGAAGGTTACACCCCTTTACGATCAAATAGATCGTCAACTCCATAAGGTCATGAACCAAATAAGGGTTCGGGGATGATGGTACAAATCCAACCAAAAAGAGATTGAACCTGCCCTAATAATAGGCCTCTACTTTATTCTGCTCGTATTCATGTGTGCTTTCTGACTAACATGCAATCATTAGATTAACCATAAACCTGTTTAATCTATGTCGGTTGAATTTCATGCACAAATAAATCTATTATTGGCGATCATTTGAATTATAATCATAATTAACCTAACAAGATTATTAATTATCTTATTAAGCGTGATTACAAGTACCAATTCCCATTAAACATACATAAAAGGCGTGATCAAGCAATAAATAATAAGCATCAAGCAACAATAATAATCATGACAATAATAATCATGAATAATAATTATAATCATCATAATAAAATAATAATCATCAAAATAATAATAATCATATTCATAACAATCATAATCATAATCAAAACAATTATAAAAATAATCATGAATCATGTTAAAGCATAATAATAATAGCAAGATCTTAGGCATGATACTAACAAGATTAATAACAAACCCTAGCATGTCACTAAGCAATAAAAATCAAATCTTTAACCCTAACATGATACTAACAATCATAAATATTAGGAAGAACATAGGAAGCATCGTAGGAATCATAATAAATATTAAAAATACTCTAGACATGATACTAGGAATCATAATAACAATCTAAACATGATTTCTACATCATAATATCAATCAAATCAATTAAAGTACTTACTTTGATGCCTCGTACCTCTTTCTAATAACAAAATACACACGTTAGTAACTTCAAGGAAAATAATAATCAAAACAATTAAATTAAATAATTGAAAGAGAGATTTGGGACCAAACCCCTCAGAAATTAAACCTTTCACGTCTAGGGCAAAGGCAACTTCGAATATGGCTAGGTGTTTCTAGATCTTGCGAATGCGGAATTTTGTATGAGAACACAAAGTTTAAGGAAAGATGAATGAAAGAGATGAACGATTTAGAGATTTAAAGAATGCTAATGCATGAATGATTGATTGTAGGTAAATAACTTGCGAATGAGGAGAATTGGTGAATAAAAGATGTAGATGATGAATGAAAACGGAGTTTTTGATACGATATTTATAGAGAAAATCAGCCAAAAAAGATAAATTAACAAAACAGAGTCTGATGCTCAGGAAACAGAGCTGGCGCCAATGGCTAGCGCCAGGCGCCAAGCCTGGTTCCAGGCGCCAAGGCCTGGGGTTGGACGGCAAGCTTGATTTCAACGCGTTTTCGAAAATCCGATAAATTTACCGTACTGGAGGATAAAATAATATAATTTCTTCGAAAATGCTATTTGATCTTGATTAAAACTCTGAAAAGTCAACAAAGTCAACTTATCAATGCTAATTGAATTAGGAATGAAAAGAACCCTCCAGAAGAATCTAGAAGACTAAAACCATTCCTAATTGCATTAGGAATGATAAATCATATTAGGCCCTCCCCTAGATCATTGGGCCGCATATAAAACTCAAACCGGACCCAGTTTAGTAAATTGGCCATAATTTCCTCAATATTGATCGGAACTCGGCTTATAATATATCGTTCGAAAGGTCTTTGCAAGCCCTATCCAACTACACTACTATTGGACCCATATCATGGACCAACCAAACTGTATTGGCTGTTCTCTTAAAATAAAGTTGTCAAAAATAGAGAGAAGAGAAAAGAAATAAAAACTTTCCGCAACACTAAACCTTTCCACACTTTTGTTTCATTCGATTATGATTCGACGTGATAGGTACTCATCACTGGGTTTGTTTTTGGGGAGACACAAATGGGTGTCTACAAGGACGCTACCTTCTTGCCTTTGTTATCCTTGCTAGCTTTAGACTTAGGCGGAAAGGTTTTCTTTTTTCCCTTCCCCTTAAAGCCTTTCCTCTTCTTGCCTGAGAATTTTAACGGCTTGCCCTTTTTAATCATGAGCATATCATGCTTCCCCTCATCCTTGAGCGTTTGCTCTGCTTGCTTCAACATACCATGAAGCTCGGTGAGGGTTTTCTCCATGCTGTGCATGTTATAGTTCATCTTGAACTAATTATAGCCTTTGTGCAGCGAGTGGAGAATGATATCAATTGCCATCTCGATTGAATACCCCGCATCAAGCCTTCTCATGTTCTCAAACAATCCTATCATTTTTAGTAAATGTGGGCTGATTAACTCTCCTTTCTTGAGCTTGCTCTCAAGGATCTGCCTGTGGGTTTCAAACCTTTCACTTCGGGCCAACTCTTGAAACATATTCTGCAATTCAGAAATGATCTCAAAAGTTGTCTCCTTCTCAAAGAAAGTCTTTTGAAGCTCAAGAAACATTGTGGCCAACATGATGCATTTCACATCTCGATTGGCACTTTGCCATCGATTTAGGGCAGCCTAAGTCACCTCCTCATTGGGAGCCTCGGGCTTTTCTTTGTCAAGGACATATTCCTTTTGCTCTTGCATGAGAAAAATTCGCAATTTCCTTTGCCAATCAAGAAAATTTGGCCCACTCAACTTCTCCTTATCGAGAATTAAGCGTAACGAGAATTGGTTGTTTGAGTTATTTGAAGATATGATTCTATAATTGAAAGAATTTGAAATTAAAAACCATTCATGATATTTAAATAAGATTGAATTCATGAATTTTTAATCAAACTTATTTAAAACGTCTTATTCACACACTTAAAGTTGTCCCCAATTCGGTGAGAATAAGTCGATTCCAAGATCCAATGAAACAAAGAGTGGTTAAGCATGCTTTGGCTTGTCTTAGCACTCAATCTCCTAAGTTAAGCAACGCTTTGCTAATGGCTCCAAACCACTCTTGGTTGAATAAATCGTCGCATCTAATGCTCTCTCAACAATTTATTCACTTTGCCACGACATGGTAGGACTCCATCACTCATATTGTTGAGTACACCCAAAACCAACTTGCGTACCCGGTATGTCTTACGCTCCTATGAGAGGTAGTGGTGCCTCTCTTTGGCGTACCCTACCACTACCCTCATTCGGTTGGTAAGTGTTGTTTTGGAATGACAAGTTTTACCCAATATTTAGGGACTTAGGGTTTGTGTTGGTTGATTTAAGTGAATTTAATTAATAATCACAACATTAGAAATCCTAAACATACATCTACCATATAATTCATATACATAAACATATATATTTACCGAAAAACATAAATATAGATGCATTTGGCAACTAGCATGACCCCTTGAGATCTTCAAATCTTCAAAAGGTCTTCATTTGCAACTTCATGGCTACGTGTTCCAAGAACCTCCATCTTCAAGACTTTACTGTATTTAAATGCAACTACTAGTATTTACGATTAGGACTAATCTAAATATTAATGTACAAAAATACTCAATGGTTCGCAGACTGTATTTAGATTTACAAAAATACATCACGGATCGCAGTCCGTATTTTCTATCCTAATCGGGCCCCACTAGTTGTCATTTCATAAAACCTGTGAGAGAATATACATTCGATTCATCCATTCACCATCTGCGAATGGCCCATGCATTTTACAATGATAAACGAGTAACAATGCATAAACAAGCGTGAACTAGTAACTAATCTAGGTGGTTAATCCAATTAACACGCCTAATTAAAACTAGTCAAAGTTGTTTTAACCGGTTATGTAAATAAGCGCAATTAACATTTGAAGCTCCCACTAAATTCCGCATCCAACTCAATTAATCAAATTAATTAAGTCGGTAAAACCCAAAGTTTGTCAAAATAAATTTTGCCAATGCCGCTCAAAACTGAGGCCTAGCCTCCAAAATATTATTAAAATAATAAAAAACAAATTAGATTAATAAAATAATTAAAACGACAATCTAAGCAAAAAATTACGTAGTCCAAAATCCCTAAGTGCCTAGCACTAAGACATGGAGTGCTCACATTCCGCACAACTGTTTGATGCTCAATGAACGTGGGAGTGGGCCCGATGTCGCTAAGTGTTACACCGCCCACATTAGCGAACTTTCACACATCAATAACGTGGCCCTTGATGGCTACGTTGTATGAACTCATTGCACTACATTGCTTCGCAAGCAAAGTATACGCATATTCCCTATTACACGACGCATGCACCAAGTCCCAAGCCATGCACCAATATGCTCGTGCTTGCACCAGCCGTGGCCAACCAATTAAGGCAGCACGCACAGCACCATGTTGCTGCTTGGTGCTTGCTGGCGTGCCATGCTGTTGGCAGCAAGCAGCAGCCACGCACATGGCTTGCGCGCAAGCACGGGACACATCCTTGGCAGCCACATGTGGGCTGCTATGCAGCCCGGCTAGCCAAGTGATGTCCGTGCCTCGTTTTGCGTGCCATAGCCTTGAGATTTTGATCCCAATTTTGCGTGACATAATTATTAATTCTAAATTAATTTTAGAACTAATTCATTGAGCAAAATAAAATTTAAACAGGTCTAACTTAAAAGAAAATTTTCAAAGTGCATGTAACCAAAATAATTCACAAGAACCATTCTTTAATTAAATTGGTTTAACTTGGTGCAACTAAAATAAGAGGGCAATTACTCACTATTAATTTAATTAATTTAAATTAATCTTGAGGTTTTTACAAAATAAGAGGGAGCTGAAAAAATATGAGCTTGAGTTCAATTAAACATTCCAACTTTAATACTTGTGAATCCTTGAAAAATTATATCTTCCAATGTGAAGATAAACAATTTTCTATCACAAAGTTTCAAACTTTATGATTCCAATCAACTAAAAAATGGTTAAATCAACAAAGTTTAACAAAAATTCATGGAAATTAGTAACATAAAGTTTCAATCACTTAACATAATTAAAGATTGAATCTTTAATAATAATTTCACACTTAATGCAATTAGTTTGCAATTATGTGAAAAAATAAAATCAAGCTTTCAGGCACAAATTACTACCAAGTAATCATGCCTAGAGAGGTTTAAAATTGCATATAAAATATGTATTGAACCAATTACATAACCACCATAAATATGCAACTAATTTTCAAGGTTAGAAAGACTTATAATTTTTCGTAAAAACGAAAAATCCCTCAAAAAGTGCATTTCTGGTCGGTTTTTGGCTAAAATCCGTGCCTTAGAAGAATAAAACCATTTCCAGAACACATTTTCCACCCAAAATTCACTATTTTTTAGTCGAAATCTGGGTTCGGGGTTGATGATAGCTTTAATACGAGATTAAAATTAATAAAACGAGCTACTAATCTAATTAGCACTTCAAAACCAGAAAATTAAGCCATAAAACACCTTAAAAAAATATTATGATTTTAAAAATAAATGAGCGAGGCTCCGATGCCGCTGTTAGGGTTTGGTAAGTCCAACTTACCGCGGAAACAACCCCGACCCAAAGAACCACTCGCAATAAATAATAAAACCTTAAAGCATAACAAATAAACATAAAAGGATAAAACCGGAATTTACCTTTGTAGCGTGCTTTGCCCTCAAAGTCAGGCTCTTACTTGAAAGCTTTAAGCTCCGAAAATATGCGAGCCACCTACGGAAGTCCACCCGTAAAATCTACTAGCGACTTTTAGGTCCTTTACCTCAAGGTTAGCGAGGTCCGACCAAAACCCGAGTATTATGTGAGATTAAAAGTTTTTGCTAATGCAATGCTCTATTAAACTCCTACTCAAGAACTCTTCTCTAAAACCCAAGATGGGTAATTATAGGCAAGAGGGAGAGTGGGAATTTTTATCCCATGAATGTGGGAGTCATGAAATTCCACAATTTATTTTAAAGCTAAATTAAAATAAATAAGCAAACTAATAATAAATCTACAAGTGGCGCACTATCATATGTAAAGGGTGGTGAGGACAACTTGGAGAGTAGGGGACCATACTTGTTCCCCACTCAATACTCTCCTTGTGCCACATGTCCCTCACCCCACTTGCTTCCATATGCTCCCACTTGCTTCCCCTAGTACTCGTCCCTATGGCCCAGCCACAGCCCGGCCAAGAGCCCAGCCCCCATGCGTGCGCTGCTAGCTGCTGCTAGTACGCATGGCTTGCGGCAGCTTGCTGCTGGTAGCACACATGCTTGCGGATGCTAGCTGCTGCTAGCATGCGTTGCTTGCAGATGCTAGCTATGGTGTGCTAGCACGCACTAGCCGGCCATGGTGCGCTTGCTAGCCGTCTATGCTAGGACATTGGCGATTTATTATTATTTGCGCGTCTCGTCATTTATTATTTTGGACTGGATTTCCGACGCTCGGTTTCGACGCTCTAAGCTCGAATATCCGACGTCTAAATATTTAATACTCGGGCGAAGAAATAATTTCTTTCGAATTAATTCGTCAAGTTGGTTCATTTACTGCTAAGGGTGTGACCCAAAGGGTTAAGTGAAGATTAGGCTGTTATATTAATTATGCATTAATAATACTGATCGGAAGCGACCTCCACCTAGGCATTCCGATCACTTAACCTTACTGAATATATTAGCTTTCTAATAATTATGAACCCACTAACGGAATAGTACACATGTTCGAAAGACACCATTCCTTTCACTTCTTGAGCACTTTGATTGTCAATTTGTCCTTGTTGCTCGTCCTCTTGAACTTAATCGAGTTCGATTTTTCTCCCACTTGTCATTTCGAAAAGATGCTCCTTCTCCAAAAAGACACCATCACAAGCAACAAACACTTTGTTCTCGAATTTGTTGTAGAAGTAATACCCTTTGGTTTCTTTTGGATGGCCCACAAAGAAACACTTGTCAGATTTTGGATGATGTTTGTAAGACATGAGTCTCTTGACATATGGTTCACATCCCCAAATCTTAAGAAAAGTCATCCTTGGAGGTCTCTTTGCCCATAATTCGTACGAAGTCTTTTCAACAGTTTTTAACGGAGCACGATTCAGTGTAAGTGTTGCAATTAAAAATTGCATGTCCCCCGAAAGAGATTGGAAGATCACTAAGACACATGGCTGATCGTACCATGTCTAACAGGGTTTGATTTCTACGTTCAAATACTCCATTCCATTGTGGGGTTCCTGGAGATGTCAGTTCTGAAAGTTTGCCATGATCTTTCAGATGGTCATCGAATTATTTGCTCAAGTATTCACCTCCTCGATCTGATCGAAGGGCTTTGATTTTCTTGCCAAGCTGATTTTCCACCTCACTCTGAAATTCTTTGAACTTGTCAAACGATTTAGATTTGTGCGACATTAGGTAGACATAGCCATATCTACTATAGTCGTCTGTCAAGGTGATGAAATATCGATGTCCGTTTCTTGTGGCGGAGCTCATTGGTCCTCATACATCGGTATGTATTAGACCTAATAAGTCACCTGCTCTTTCTCCCAATTTGGAGAATGGCTGCTTTATCATCTGGCCTTGTAAACTTCCTTCATGATTATCAAAAGATTCTAAATCGAAATAGTCATGAACACCTTCTAGAAGAAGTTTCTTGATGCGTTTGATGTTAATGTGGCCAAAAACAACAATGCCATAAGTAAGTTTGATTTGACTCCATGGTCTTAGCTGTTTTGGTAGTATTATTTACATTATAAACTTGTTTGTCTAAAGAAAGCACATAAAGACCATTTTCAAAATGTGCTATACCATATAAAACATTATCGAGATAAAATGAACATTCATTGTCTTTTACTCGATATTCAAAACCTTTGGCGTCCAACGCCGAAATTGAAATGAAGTTTTTGGTAATGTTGGGAACATAATAACAACTATCAAGTTCCAAAACAAGCCTAGAGGGCAGAGACAAACTGAGAGTTCCAACGTACACGGCCGCAATTCTGGCTCCATTGCCGACCCGGAGTTCAACCTCTCCCTTCTCTAGCTTCCTAACGTTCCTTAGTCCTTGAGAATTGGAACAAAGGTGTGAGCCACATCCGGTATCTAATATGAAAGGAATGGTGTCCTTCGAATAAGTGTACTATTCCGTTAGTGGGTTCAGAATCATTAGAAAGCTAATATATTCAGTGAGGTCAAGTGATCGAAATGCCTGGGTGGAGGCCGCTTCCGATCAGTAATATTAATGAATTATTAATATTACAGCTTAATCTTGACTGAACCCTTCAGCTCAAACCCAAGCATTCAACAAACCGAACCGACGAATTAATTCGGAAGGAATGAATGAGTTGACCGAGTAATATTTATTAAGACGTCGGAAATTCAAGCTTAGAGCGTCGAAACCGAGCGTCGGAAGTCGAGTCGAAAAATAGTGAAAGACGAGACGAGAAATAGTAATAAATTAACAAAAGACCAAAATACCCCTAGCATCGGAATGCCCAAGCAAACCGAGTGCTAAGGGCGAATGGCCTAGCATGGTGGCTAGCATGCGCACCAAGCCGAGCCTAGGCTGGCTGGTGCGTGCTAGCGTACCCATGCTAGCATCGCAAGGCTAGGCGCTGCCTAGTGCGTGCTAGCATGCTAGGCGCAGCCTTGTGCGCGCAATGGCTAGCAAGCCATGCCGCAACAAGCTGCAGCAGCTAGCACGCTAGGCGCGCCAGCTCGCCACAGCTAGCAGCAGAATGGCTAGGCCATTGCTTGCTGCCTAGCAGCGCTGGCCAAGGCACAAGGCCAACAGCAGCCCGCACAAGCATGCTGGGCTTGCTGGCCAGCAGCGCCTGGCAGCCCGCATGCGAGTGCTGGGCCTGCTGGGCTTGCTGGGCGTGGCTGCCACGGACAGCAGCACATGGCAGCCCACCTTGGCTGCCTTGGTGCCCAAGGGTGGGTGCCATGTGGCTAGTGGTCCTTGAGTGTGTGTGAAGTGAGGTGGCCGGTTATGGGAGAGGGAGTGGGGAGCAAGTTTGGTCCCCCCCTTTCTCCAAGTGGTCCTCACCTAACCACTCACATGAGCTTGCCACTTGTTGATTTATTACTAGCTTGATTATTAATTTTATTTTAGCTTTAAAATAAAATGGAAAAATCATACTATCCCACATTGATGGGAGAGTAAATGATACTCCCATCATTTCCTATAAATACCCAAGTATGGGCATTGGGAATGATGCTTGAGTAAGAGTTGGAAAAGGCATCAAAATTAGTGAAAACCTTTGAACTCAATATAATTACTCGGGTTTTATTGGTCGGGTCTTGCTAACCCTAAGACATTGGACCTAGTCGGTTTTGTTGGTGCGGGTGGACTTTGTTGCAGGTCTCCGTGTGAGTGGGACTTGAAGCTTTCAAGTAAGAGCTCATTTTGGAGCGAAGCACGCGTCAAAGGTAATTAGCTTATCTTAATCTTGTGATTAATATAATTATGTTTATGGTTTTATTTATGGCGAGTGCGGTCTTGTATTTGGGTTTGTTTTCGCGGTGAGGCGGACTCACCAAACCCCAACAGCGGTATCGGAGCCTCGCTCGTTTATTTTTAAAATCATAATATTTTCAAGGTGTTTTTATGGCTTAATTTTTCTGGTTTTAAGTTGCTAATTAGATTAGTAACTCGTTTTTCCAATTTTTACCTCGTATTAGAGCTGTCTTCAGCTCCTGACCGCAGATTTCGACCCAAAAATAGTGAATTTTGGGTGGAAAAGACGTTCTGGAAATGGTTTTACTCATTTGGACTCGGTTTTTAGCCAAAAAACGACCAGAAATGCATTTTTCAAGGGATTTTTCGTTTTGACGAAAATTTTTAAGTCTTTCTAACCTGGAAAATTGATTGCATATTTATGGTGGTTATGTATTTTGGTTCTTTCCTTAATTTATATGCAATTTTAGACCACTTTAAGCATGATTACTTGGTAGTAATTGGTGCTTGAAAGTTTGGTTTTATTTTTCACATAATTGCAAATAAATTGCATTAAGTGTGAAATTGTTATTCTTTGTTGCTTCCAAGTACTAAAGATTCAATCTTTATTTATGATAAGTGATTGAAACTTTGAGTTACTAAATTCCATGAATTTTGGTTAAACTTTGTGGATTTAATCATTTTTTAGTTGATTGGAATCATAAAGTTTAAAACTTGTGATTGAAATTGGTTTATCTTCATATTGGAAGATATAATTTTTCATAAAGTCACAAGTATTAAAGTTGGAGTCTTTATTGAACTTATGTTCATTTTTTCCAACTCCCTTTTATTTTGTCAAAATCTCAAGATTAATTTAAAGTGATTAAATTAATAGTGAGAATTGCCCTAATTTATTTCATTACACCAAGTTAAACCAATTTTATTAAAGAATGGTTCTTGGAAATAAATTTGGTTAATTGCTTTTGGATGAATTATTTAAGTTGGACTTGTAATTTTTCATTTTTCCTCAAAATTGATTCTAAAATTAATTTAGAATTTATTTATAATGTAACACACAAAATCGATAATTTTCGAAACATTAGCACGCAACACGAGGCCTAAGAGCCCCGAGCTAGCTCTCGGCCAGCTGGGCTGCTCACGCAACCCATATGTGGCTGTCGAGGCTGCTGGGCACTTCGTTCTTAGGTACTTGGTGCTGTGCGTGTGTGTGTGTGCGAGGAAGGGCGTGGGCTGCTGCTCGCTGCCAACAGCATAGCGCGCCAGCCAGCAGCAAGCAGCAGCGTAAGGCTGGGCTGGGCGTGGCGCATGCGAGCACAAGCAGCCCACATGCATGCTTGGTGTTGCGGGTGTGCGCGTTGGCATACTACGTGCTTGTTGTACGGTACGTACAATCCCATAATTGGCACAATAACCCCGGGTTATTAAGGCGATGCTATTTTAAAGTTAATTTTAGCGTTGCTTAATATGTAAATAAGGGTATTTTTTGGACTCCAAGTCTTAGTGCTAGGCACTTAGACATTGTGAAATACGTAATTTTGCTTAAAATTGTCGTTTTAATTATTTTAATTATTTTGTTTATTTAATTAAAATTTTTTGAGGCTAGGCCTCGGGTTTCTAGCGACATTTGCAAAATTAATTTTGGCAAATATTTGGGTTCACCGACTTAATTAATTGGATTAGTTAAGTTAGATGCGGAATTTAGTGGGAGCGTCTCTAAGTTATTACCATAACCGGTTAAAACAACTTTGACTAGTTTAATTAGGCGTGTTAATTGGTTTAACCACCTAGATTAGTTACTAGTTCTCGCGCGTTTTATGCATTGTTACTTGTTTATTGTTGTAAAATGCATGGGCCATTCACATATAGTGAATGGATGAATGGAATGTAAATTCTTTCACAGGTTTTATGAAATGGAAACTAGTGGGGCCCGATTAGGATAGAAAATACGGACTGTGATCCGTGATGTATTTTTGTAAATCTAAATACGGTCTGCGAACCGTTGAGTATTTTTGTACCTTAATATTTAGATTAGTCCTAATCTTAGATACTAGCAATTGTAATTTTTTGGTCAAGTCTTGAAGACGGGGTTCTTAGAAGATGAAGCCATGAAGTTGCAAATGAAGACCTTTTGAAGACTTGAAGATCTCAAGGGGTCATGCTAGTTGCCAAATGCATCTCTATTTATGTTTTCGATATATATTTATGTTTATATATATATGAATTATATGTTAGATGCATGTTTAGGATTTCGAATGTTGAGATGATTAATTAAGTTCACTTAAATCAACCAACATAGAAACCCTAGGTCCCTAAAATATTGAGTAAAACTTGCCATTCCAAAACACACTTACCAACCGAACGAGGGTAGTGGTGGGCTACGCCAAAGCGAGGCATCACTACTTCTCCAAGGAACGTAAGGCATACCGGGTATGCAAGGTGGTTTTGGTTATACTCAACGATATGAGTGATGGAGTCTTAACATGTCGTGGCAAAGTGAATAAATTGTTTAGAGAGCATTGGATGCGACGATTTATTCAACCAAGAGTGGCTTAGAGCCATTAGCAAAGCGTTGCTTACCTTAGGAGATTGAGTGTTAAGACAAGCCAAAGCATGCTTAACCACTCTTTGTTTCTTTGGATCTTGGAATCGACTTATTCTCACCTAAAATGGGGACAATCTTTAATGTGTGAATAAGACGTTTTAAATAAGTTTGATTAAAATGCATGAATTCAATCTTATTTAAGTATAATGAATGGTTTTTTATTTCAAATTCTTTCAATTGTAGAATCATGTCTTCAACTAATGTCAACGACCTTATGCTCCCGGAATTGCCCGAAAAGTTGCCAATTTCTCTGAACTTGGTAAACTTTAAGGAATGGGAAGAGGAACTCCGAAAGACCCTCCGAAATTGCTACCTAGAGCACATTCTGGACACTCAAATCCCGAGTTTCTACGCAAAGGGGATTATGAGTGATGAGACACATGAGGTATGGAGTGTAAATTGTAAAAGAGTTTCCAGACTCATGGCAAACTCCATCCCGGTACAATGGAAGGGGAAGTTCTCCAACTATTTTCTGGACATGATGCTCAAAGCTCTAGAAGATGTAGTCAATTTGAGAGTCACAAAAAGTACCAGAGGCAACTATGATGGACTTGTGGAAGATGTGACTAGGTCACTCTCGAACATGAGGATCAAGCCACCGCAAGATGGGTGTCTCACGAAAGAGAGACAAGAAGTATGGGCTAAGGTCTATAATGCAAGACTTAGACCAGGGATGCCACTTCAAGCTCATGTGCTCAACATGACAAGGCTATTCACCCATCTGGAGCTAATTGGCAAACCAGTGGACGATGAGCAAGCGGCTCTCATGCTACTAAGCTCACTCCATTCGGGGTATGTTTCATTAAAGATGCGACTTACGGCCAAGCGGAACAAACTGTCCTTGATGGAAGTTGTTCAAGAGCTCCAGAAAACCTATTCTTGCAAGAAGGCTACGGTTGCTCTGAGACCAAATAAGAAGTAGTTCAAGAACAAAGCTAAGATGCGCTGCTTCTATTTTAGTAGACCCGGACACTACAAAAGAAAATGTAGCATGTATCTAGAAGATGAGGCGAAAAGTAAAGTAACCTCAATCTCAGGTATCATCTTTACACTTGAACATAAGCCATTTATAAGGTATTAGATACCGGAAAATTGGCTCACTATATGCTCCTGTTTCAGGAACAAAGTGAGCGGTGCCTTTCAAGTGGATATGAGTACACAAGTGGAAGAAGAAGATAATCTTTCAAAGAAAGCTTGTAATCTCATATTTTGTCTAGATTTAAAACTTGTTTAGTTTTATCTACCATATTTTGATCTTGTGGCGTTGGACGTCATTTTGAACTTGATCACAAGACATATCATCTTGTTTATATTTATGGAATGACACGTTGGTGTCTTTGGACAAATTGTTTATAATGATACTGTAGACACCTAAAAATGTCTCCCCAAAACCAAGTCCGATGATAAATAACCTTTCACCGCCACTGTTGGTCGGGTTTAGTATTTAATCCCGAGAGTGCTTAAAAAATCGTATTTTATTAAATTCATATTTTTGAAAGGTCCATGGATCAGTCTTGGTGTTTGGTAAAAGCATAGTTTTAATTTAAGCCCAAACCTTTTTTATTTTATTATTATTTTTGGCCCAAATATTTTATTTAATTTTATTTTTTTTTTATTATTTTAGCCCGAATATTAAAAGTCAGAAAAAAGCCCGTAATCATCAATCGGCACTCAAAAAGCCGAAAGAAATTAGGGTTAAAAATGAATTTAGACGGAAAAGTGGACTGGAGTTGACCGTGTCACGGTCAGGCTTGACCGTGTCACGGGAACTCTTCCCGTCTGACGGTGGGACTTCCCGCGACACGGGAGGTCTGCCGTGACACGGGAAGCTCCGCGTCCTTTCCGCGCAAACCCTTAACGCGTTTTCCGTTCCGTTTTCTGAAAATTTCCCGCGACACTCCAAAGACTGACCGTGTCACGGGAACTTGTACCGTCTGACGGTGCAGTCTAACCGTGTCACGGTACGGTCTGACCGTGTCACGGGATATTTTTTTAGGGTTTTTTTTATCATTTTAGGGTTCCGTGTGCTCCCTCAGCACATTTCCCTATAAATACCCCCTCATTTCTGATGAACGGGGCAACCAGAATTCTATTATTCTTATTTTTCCTCTCTTCTATGCTCTTAACCTAAACACTAACCTACCCTTTTCACTTCAAAATTCCCTCTTCAAGCACTCAAAGGAGTCCATATTTTACTCGAGGTTCTGTCCTTAAACCAAGGCGTGAAAGGTAGAATCGTTTGAGGGTTTGGCCCCAAAATTAACCTTGTTTTTATTTAATTTAATTTAATTGTTGTTTTATTATTTCCTTGAAGTTACTAACTCGTTTTATTATTTTGTAGTTGCAAACAAACAGATTCAAAGTAAGGATCATGCTCTTTTTATTATTATTGTTTTTCTAACGATTTTTATGTTGTTGGAATTATGATTAAATTGATTCTTTTTATGTTTATATTGATTCTATTATATTTATTGATCACAATATTGCATGTTAAAGGGAATATGTAATTGAAAATCACGCCTAATAAGATAATTTGGACAACCGGTTTAGGTTCCTTTTAATCTTGTTGTTTAATCAAGTGATCACAATATTTTAGAATTATATGTTGCATTAATATTCAACCAATTTAGCTTAATAATAATTTGGAGCAAATTGAATATTTTGTTTGTATGCCTTTGAGATCGCAGGAATCACTTTTCACTATAAGAATCGAGTAGAGGCCAATACGGGCGAATGTGACTCCATGACTCACTTCGTACCATCATCCCCGATCCTCCTTTCGTGGTTCCGAACCATATGGAGTTAGTAATCTCATGGATTATGAATGGGGTGTAACCTTCACGGGTCAATCGTTGTTGCCTATCGTTGTCCCTTATCGTGGTTGCCTTTTTATGATCCGTGGACGGTTTACAAGTTCCTTAAAAACTTGTTGGCGGCTCCCTACTTTATTTGTCTCTAATCGTTGTCCCTAATCGTAATGTCAATTCCCACTTCCTATGAGTGCCAAGCATATTCACAACATGCTTTTAACGTAGGCGCACTTCGAGCGACGCCTACAGATACCAAAAGAGCTAAGACCATAGAGTCAAATCAGACTTACTTGTGGCATTGTCATCTTGGCCACATCAACATCAAACGCATCAAGAAACTTCTACAAGAAGGTGTTCTTGACTCTTTACATTTAGAATCGTTTAAGAATTGCGAGGGATGTCTATTAGGCAAGATGATTAAACAGCCATTCTCCAAGTTGGGAGAAAGGGCAAGTGACTTATTGGGTCTTATACATACCGATGTATGTGGACCAATGAGCTCAACCACAAGAAATGGACATCGATATTTCATCACTTTCACAGACGACTATAGTATATATGGCTATGTCAACCTCATGTTGCATAAATCTGAATCATTTGAAAAGTTCAAAGAATTTCAGAGTGAAGTTGAAAATCAGCTTGGCAAGAAAATCAAAGCCCTTCGATCGGATCGAGGTGGTGAATACTTGAGCCAAGAATTCGATGACCATCTGAAAGAAAAGGGTATACTTTCAGAATTGACACCTCCAGGAACTCCACAATGGAACGGAGTATCCGAAAGGAGAAATCGGACCTTGTTAGACATGGTACGATCAACAATGGGTCTTAGTGATCTTCCTATCTCTTTCTGGGGACACGCACTTCTAATTGCGGTACTAACACTGAATCGTGCTCCATCAAAAGCTGTAGAAAAGACTCCATATGAATTATGGACGAAGAAACCTCCCAGGTTATCTTTTCTAAAGATATGGGGATGCGAAGCATATGTCAAGAAATTGATTTCTGACAAACTTCATCCCAAATCTGACAAGGTTTACTTTGTGGGCTACCCAAAAGAAACCAAAGGGTATTACTTCTACAACAAATCGGAGAACAAAGTGTTTGTTTCTCTCGATGGTGTCTTTTTGGAGAAGGAGCACCTTTCCAAAATGACAAGTGGGAGGAAAATCGAACTCGACGAAGTTCGTGAGGATGAGCAACAAAATCATAATGACAGTCAAAGTGCTCAAACAACATCTGTTGACGCAGGTCAAAATGATCAAAATGTGCAAAGTCGAACCGACAATGCAAATGCTCAATCCATTACCCTACGTAGGTCTCAGAGGCCGAGATCTCAACCTGATAGATATCTTGGTCTAATATTAACCGAGAATCAGGACATCCTGATTATGGATGGAGATGAACCGGCAACCTACAAGCAAGCGATGGCAAGCACCGACTCTGCTAAATGGCAAGAGGCCATGAGATCTGAAATGGATTCCATGTTTGAAAATCAATTCTGGGACTTGGTTGACTTACCCGAAGATTATACACCTATCGGATGTAAGTGGATTTTCAAGTTGAAAACCGACAAAGATGGAAATGTATTCATTTACAAAGCTAGATTGGTGGCAAAAGGTTACAGACAAGTTCATGGTATTGATTACGATGAAACCTTTTCACCAGTCGCAATGCTTAAATCCGTTCGGATCCTCCAAGCGATTGCTGCATATTACAATTATGAAATATGGCAGATGGACGTCAAAACCGCCTTCCTTAATGGTTATTTGGAAGAAAGTGTGTATATGACACAGCCTGAAGGTTTTGTCGACCAAAACAATGCTAGGAAAGTTTGTAAGCTTAAGAAGTCCATTTATGGATTAAAGCAAGCAAGCAGAAGTTGGAATCTGTGATTCAATGAAGCCATCAGTAAGTTTGGTTTTATCAAGAATCCAGATGAATCTTGTGTTTACAAGAAGGTCAGTGGGAGTGACAACGCCTTCCTAGTCTTATATGTCGATGACATATTGCTCATTGGAAACAGCACTCCGTTGTTAGAGTCTGTAAAGGCCTGGCTTGGAAAGTGCTTCTCAATGAAAGACTTGGGAGAGGCTCAGTACATACTAGGCATCAATATCTATAGGGATAGATCGAAAAGGATGATTGGATTGAGTCAGAGTACTTATATTGATAAGGTACTTACTCGATTTGGCATGGAGGAGGCCAAGAGAGGTCACCTGTCAATGTCACATGGCATAACCCTAAGCAAGAAGCAGTGTCCAAAGACACCTGATGAGCGGGTAAAAATGAATCAGATTCCATATGCTTCGCTTATTGGATCGATCATGTATTCCATGATATGTACTAGGCCAGATGTATCGTATGCCTTGAGTGCTACAAGCCGTTACCAATCAGACCCAGGAGAGGCGCATTGGACTGCGGCTAAAAATATCCTAAAGTACCTGAAAAGGAACAAGGATAAATTCCTGGTGTATGGTGGTGTAGAGGATTTAGTTGTGGAAGGTTATACCGACGCAAGCTTCCAGACAGACAGAGACGATTTCAAATCGCAATCTGGATATGTGTTCTGTCTAAATGGAGGGGCGTTTAGTTGGAAGAGCGCAAAGCAGAGTACAACTGCAGATTCTACAACTGAAGCCGAATACTTAGCAGCTGCTGAAGCAGCTAAGGAGGCTGTTTGGATTCGTAAGTTTGTTGGTGAACTTGATGGTGTACCCTCTATAAAGGGTCCAATAGCCCTCTATTGTGACAACAATGGAGCTATTGCTCAGGCCAGAGAGCCTAGGGAACATTAGAAGGTCAAATATGTCAAGCGGCGATTTCACATGATTTGAGAATGGAAATCAGAGGGTGAAATCAGAATTTGCAAAGTTGGAACGGATGACAATGTAGCCGATCCACTTACTAAACCTTTGCCTCAAGTGAAGCACAACAAGCACGTTGAGGCAATGGGAATCAAGCATGTAGGAGACTGGCTTTGATTTCCTTGTTTAGTGTTTTAGTTAATTTTGAGAAAAATTAATGTAAGACGCTAAGGAAAACCATTCATGTTTTGGAGTAATGCAAAATTTCATGCAATATTTTATTACTCCGTTATGCTATTTAATTGTGGATTAGGATTAAATAATGAGTCCATTCGATTCTGAGAATATTCAAAATAGGGTATCAAGACCAGTCTTGGTAAGGAAACTCCTATTTAGTGAACATTGAATATTATAATCGAAAATTATCCCTAATCAAGGTCATCTAAACGATGGACGATTAATGACCGATTGAGATTAGTGTGTAGTTTGATTTATAACACCGTTTCATGTGCTACAAGGACATGATTGTCATAAATCATTTGCACAGGTATTGGTTTAGAACCATACTGGATTGACCTATGAGAATACTTTAAGAAATTAAAAATTTGTCATAAGTATACTTCTCATTATGGCTATCGGAACCTATTTCCTCAACCATGAGTATTGTGAGTTCTCTTGTTTGAGTACTAGTTCGCTTTGATGTTGTCAAACGTCTGCCGTAATAGGGGATTATAACGGCAACACTCGGGCGACTAGGTCCTCTCAGTAAGAGGAGCTACATTACAAGACTGGGAATGTCCCCCTACTAAAATAGGGAAGATGTCTTTGTTGTATACAAGGCCTCTCGTAGAGCGAGACTGTAAAATGCATGGCCGTGCTCGGATGGATTTTAGATATCATCTGTTTATTGACAGTCGAACTCGGAATCGGGAAACACTTCTGGACGTAATAAGGATGACAAAAAAAATCTTACCTTATAGTTCATGAAGAGACATTAAGCGACATAGGAAAAAGGCTGTACACAAAATGCGCACTTGTCCGGAAGGACAAGTGGGAGATTGAAAGGAATGGTGTCCTTCGAACAAGTGTACTATTCCGTTAGTGGGTTCAGAATTATAAGAAAGCTAATATATTCAGTGAGGTCAAGTGATCGGAATGCCTGGGTGGAGGCCGCTTCCGATCAGTAATATTAATGAATAATTAATATTATAGCTTAATCTTGACTGAACCCTTCGGGTCACACCCAAGCATTCAACAAACCGAACCGACGAATTAATTCGGAAGGAATTAATGAGTTGACCGAGTAATATTTTTTTAGACCTCGGAAATTCGAGCTTAGAGCGTCCAAACCGAGCGTCGGAAGTCGAGTCGAAAAATAGTGAAAGACGAGATGAGAAATAGTAATAAATTAACAAAAGACCAAAATACCCCTAGCATCGGAATGCCCAAGCAAACCGAGTGCTAAGGGCGAATGGCCTAGCATGGTGGCTAGCATGCGCACCAAGCCGAGCCTAGGCTGGCTGGTGCGTGCTAGCGCACCCATGCTAGCATCGCAAGGCTAAGCGCTGCCTAGTGCGTGCTAGCATGCTAGGCGCAGCCTTGTGCGCGCAATGGCTAGCAAGCCATGCCGCAACAAGCTGCAGCAGCTAGCACGCTAGGCGCGCCAGCTCGCCACAGCTAGCAGCAGCATGACTAGGCCATTGCTTGCTGCCTAGCAGCGCTGGCCAAGGCACAAGTCCAGCAGCAGCCCGCACAAGCATGCTGGGCTTGCTGGCCAGCAGCGCTTGGCAGCCCGCATGCGAGTACTGGGCCTGCTGGGCTTGCTGGGCGTGGCTGCCACGGACAGCAGCACATGACAGCCCACCTTGGCTGCCTTGGTTCCCAAGTGTGGGTGCCATGTGACTAGTGGTCCTTGAGTGTGTGTGAAGTGAGGTGGCCAGTTATGGGAGAGGGAGTGGGG
The DNA here is from genome assembly GCF_948465745.1 of Chenopodium album. NCBI lineage: Eukaryota > Viridiplantae > Streptophyta > Magnoliopsida > Caryophyllales > Amaranthaceae > Chenopodium > Chenopodium album. Next base: position 38,724,389 of record NC_137838.1, read on the forward strand.
AGCAAGTTTGGTCCCCCCTCCCTTCTCCAAGTGGTCCTCACTTAACCACTGACATGAGCTTGCCACTTGTCGATTTATTACTAGCTTGATTATTAATTTTATTTTAGCTTTAAAATAAAATGGAAAAATCATACTATCCCACATTGATGGGAGAGTAAATGATACTCCCATCATTTCCTATAAATACCCAAGTATGGGCATTGGGAATGATGCTTGAGTAAGATTTGGAAAAGGCATCAAAATTAGTGAAAACCTTTGAACTCAATATAATTACTCGGGTTTTATTGGTCGGGTCTTTCTAACCCCAAGACATTGGACCTAGTCGGTTTTGTTGGTGCTGGTGGACTTCGTTGTAGGTCTCCGTGTGAGCGGGACTTGAAGCTTTCAAGTAAGAGCTCATTTTGGAGCGAAGCACGCGTCAAAGGTAATTAGATTATCTTAATCTTGTGATTAATATAATTATGTTTATGGTTTTATTTATTGCGAGTGCGGTCTTGTATTTGGGTTTGTTTCCGCGGTGAGTCGGACTCACCAAACCCCAACATAATACCCATGATGTTGAGCTAGTGCAGTTTAAGTATATAATGGATATACCTAATTCAGAAGCAACAATTCCGTTCTTCTTATCTTCCTTGAATTTGAGGCAATCTCTCTTCCAATGTCCCTTCTTCTTGAAATAGAAGCATTCGGAATCAGACCTAGAAGATGCTACCTTCTTCTCCTTGTTGTTATTGGTAGCTTTCGGCTTAGGCGGAAAGTATTTCTTGCCTTTCCCCTTGTAGCTTTTCATCTTTTTGCCTGCCCATTTGAACGACTTGCCCTTCTTAATCATAAGCATATCATGCTTTCCCTCATCTTTAAGCGTCTGCTCAGCTTGCTTCAACATCCCATGAAGCTCAGTGAGGGTTTTCTCCATGCTATGCATATTGTAGTTCATTTTGAACTGATCATAGCCTTTGTGAAAGGAATGGAGAATGATGTCAAAAGCCATCTCAGTTGAGTATCCCACATCAAGCCTTCCCATGTTCTCAAATAATCCGATCATTTTGAGCACATGTGGGCTGACTGACTCTTTTTTCTTGAGGTTAGTCTCAAGGATTTGCCTGTGGGTTTCAAACCTTTTGGTTTGAGCCTTCTTTTAAAACATAATTTGTAACTCAGAAATGATCTCATATGCCAATTCCTTCTCAAAGAAGGTTTTCTGAAGTTCAGGAGACATAGTGGCTAGCATAACGCATTTGACATCCCGATCAGCTACTTGCCATCGGTTAAGGGCAGCCTGAGTCACCTCCTCATTGGGAGCATCGAGAATTTCCTCATCAAGGACATACTCTTTATGTTCTTGCATAAGAACGATGCGCAAATTCCTTTGCCAATCAAGGAATTTGGTCCCACTCAACTTCTGCTTATCGAGAATTGAGCGTAATGAAAATTGGTTGTTTGAGTTGTTTGAAGACATGATTCTACAATTGAAAGAATTTGAAATAAAAAACCATTCAAAATATTTTAAATAATATTGAATTTAACTCATGCATATTTCAACACTTATTTAACGTCTTATTTACACATAAAATTGTCCCATTTTGTTAAAATAAGGCTATTCCAAGATCCAAGGAAATAATGAGTGGCTAAGCATGCTTTGTCTTGTCTTAGCACTCAATCTCCCAAGGTAAGCAACGCTTTGCTAATGGATCTAAGCCACTCTTGGTTGAATAAATCGTTGCATCTACTGCTCTCTCAACAATTTATTCACTTTGCCACGACATGTTAGGACTCCATCACTCATATCGTTGAGTATAACAAAAACCAACTTGCATACCCGGTTTGCCTTATGAGTCTAGGGAGCGGTAGTGATTCCTCGCTTTGGCGTAGCCCATCACTACTCTCAATAGGTCGATAAGTGTTGTTTTGGAATGTCAATTTTACTCTATAATTAGGGACCTAGGGTTTCTATGCTGGTTGATTTAAGTGAACTTAATTAATCATCACAACATTTGAAATTCTTAAACATGCATCTAACATATAATTCATATATAAATAATCATGAATACGTAAAGCAAAAGGCATTTTGATGCATATTGGCAACTAGCATGACCCCTTGAATTCTTCAAGTCTTCAAAAGGTCTTCATTTGCAACTTCATGGCTTTATCTTCCAAGAATCTTCATCTTCAACACTTGACCATAATTATGCAATACTAGTAACTACAATTAGGACTAATCTAAATATTATGGGACAAAAATACTCAACGGTACGTAGACCGTACTTAGATTTACAAAAATATATACTTCACGGCACGCAGTTCGTATTTTTTATCCGAATCGGGTTCCACTAGTTGCCATTTTTATACACTTGTGAGAGAATATTCATTCAATTCATCCATTCACTATATGTGAATGGCCCATGCATTTTACAACAATAAACAAGTAATAATGCATTAAACACGAGTGCGCACTAGTAACTAATCTAGGTGGTTAATCCAATTAACACCCCTAATTAAAACTAATCAAAGTTATTTAACCGATTATGTAATAGACGAAATTAATAATTGAAGCAACCACTAAATTCCGCATTCATCTTAATTAATCCAATTAATTAAGCCGGTAGAACCCAAAATTTGTCAAAATAAATTTTTCCAATGCCGCTAAAAACCGAGGCCTAGCCTCAAAAATTTAATTAAAATAAACAAGATTAATTGAAATAAATAAAACGGCAAAATAAACAAAATTACATTGCCTTACAACCCGGGGTAAAGTGCCAAGTGTGGGGTTGTGCGCATTGTGCCGCAAGCACGTAGCACATCCATACGCACTCTCTTACCGCAACACCAAGCACACACACACATTGCTCATTGCCGCACCACCGCACGCGCGCACAAAGCCACGGCTGCTGCTATGCACGCACACACGCACACACGCACGCATGACCGTGTGTTGCTGTTGCTGTGTGATCTAGCCACGCACATGGCTTCACACACGAGCACCCCTCTTGGCAGCCACATGCGGGCTGCTATGTAGCCCGACTAGTCAAAGGGGGGTTTTGCCACGTTATGCGTGCCATAGCCTCGGGATTTTGATCCCAATTTTGCGTGACATGTTATTAATTCTAAATTTATTTTAGAACTAATTCAATGAGCAAAAAATTGAAATTTTAAACAGGTCTAACTTAAATAAAATTTAACAAGGTGCATTCAACCAAAATAATTTCCAAGAACCATTCTTTAATTAAATTGGTTTAACTTGGTGCAAAAAAACAAAATAAATAAGGCAATTTCTCATTATTAATTTAATCAATTTAAATTAATCTTGAGATTTTGACAAAGTAGGAGGGAGTTGGAAAAATATGAACTTTAATGTTTAAATGAAAAATTCCAACTACTAACATTTGTAAATCCTTGAAAAATTATATCTTCCAATATGAAGATAAACAAACTTCTATCACAAAGTTTGAAACTTTATGTTTCCAATCAACCAAAAATGATTAAAACAACAAAGTTCAACGTAAAATTCATGGAATTTTGGAGCTTTTAAAGTTTAAATCACTTAACACAATTAAAGATTGAATCTTTAGCACTTTAGAAGCCTAAAAAACAAAGTTCTCACACTTAATGCAATTTATTTGCAACTATGTGAAAAATAAAACCTAATCATAAATTACCACCAAGTAATCATGCCTAAAGAGGTTTAAAATTGCATATAAAATATGTATTGAATCAATCACATAACCACTATAAATATGCAATTAATTTTCAAGGTTAGAAAGGCTTAAATTTTTTCGTACAAAAGAAATATCCCTCAAAAAATGCATTTCTGGCCGTTTTTTTGGCTAAAAACCGAGTCCTAAAAGGGTAAAACCATTTCCAGAACACCTTTTCCACCAAAAATTCACTATTTTTGGGTCGAAATCTAGGTTCGGGAGCTGAAGTCAGTTCTAATACGAGGTTAAAATGGATAATACGAGCTACTTATCTAATTAGCAAATTAAACCATAACAATTAAGCCATAAAAACTACCTTGAAAAAATATGATAATTAAAAATAAACGAGCGGGGCTACGATACCGTTGTAAGGGTTTGGTGAGTCCCACTGACCGCGGAAAAAAATCCGAGCCAAGGATCACGCTCGCAATAACTAATGAATAATTAAACATAAAAGGGAAAAATAGGAAATTTACCTTTGGCGCATGCTTCGCCCTATAAATAGGGCCATTACTTGAGAATCTTAGCCCCGAAAATACAAGAGCCTCCGACGGAGATCCACTCGCAAAAACAACTACCAACTTTTAGGTCCGTCACCTCGAGGTTAACGAGGTCCGACCAAAACCCGAGTATTATGTCTGTTTAAGAGTTTTTGCTAATGCAATTCTCTATTGAATTCCTACTGAAGCACTCTTCCCAAAAACCCAAGATGGTTACACTAGTGGAAAAAAGGCCATCCGTAACGGGCAAAAACTGCCCATACGTAACGGGCAGCGTCTGTAACGTATGGCCTTTGTTATTTGTAACGGGCACCGCCCGTTACGAATAATTGGTTATTTGTAACGGGCACCTGAAAATCCCGTTACAAATAACCCGTTATTCGTAACAAGCATCTTAGATGAGATGCCCGTTACGAATAACGGGTTATTTGTAATGGGCTTTTCAAATGCCCGTTACGACTAACGGGTTATTTGTAACGGGATTTTCTGGTGCCCGTTACGAATAACAGGGTTCTTCGTAACGGGCTTTTCAGGTGCCCGTTACGAATAACCCTGATATCCGTAAAGGGACATGGTTTGCCCGTTACGAGTATTGTATAATCAAATTTAAAAAGAAAATCCAGCAAAATGCTGGATTTTGCACACCATTTTATCATTTAATGAGATGTATATATTTTTATACAAATATAGTATACAATTAATATTTCTTTCAAAAAAATAAAAAAAATACAATTAATATTAATAAACTACTAACTAAAACTTTAAAAGAACAGCTAAATCAAACCAAATTTCAAGTACACTTGTTTTCTTGGTTTAAAAAAAATAATAATAAAATAAAAAAAAACAAAAATTACACTTGTCTCCTCTAAAGGCATTATGTTTTACTTATTTGTCATTGTCCAGAAGAGCCTTATTAGCTTTCATAGCGGTTGAGTTGTCCAGCAAAGTTCCATTCAAATGAAATGGGAATAATAGGTACGCTTCATGTTTCCAAGATTGCTCTTGAGTGGCCTAATTATTAGTGCAAACATATTAATTTAAAAGATACTTTTAGATATGAATATACAGTTGCACAATCTACAAAATTGAGATACCACTACACTGCTCCAAGGTTGTAATCATGATAAGCAACCAAGAGCAAGAACAAAAAGCTGATGAAAAATGTAATTGTTTGCGTATCAGAAAAGACTATAAAGCTCCGAAAATTCCACATGGGTTTGTTTCCTTTCTTTAAACTTAATTCTCATAGGATAGACTTAATATGTCACAAGTTACTCAGATTAGCAATCATCAAGTGAACAGAATAGTCGTACAATTAAACCTTTAATAATTCACACAAAATTATGCCAACTAAATAAGCAATCCAACTAATGGCATAAACACAGTCGATTACCTTGACTTTGATGATAACATGATCTAGAAGGGGAAGCAGTTTGGGATGTGTAAACAGGGAGGAATGACAAAGGTTCATTATATCAACTTCTCATATTATTAGAAGAGTTATTAGATAGAAAATGACAACATTAATATAGGATTAAATTTTTTAACTTTTGCAACAACCAACATCACTTTTACAAATTGGAGATAAAATTATCAAATCAACTTCTCATATTATTAGATGAGCAGGTACAAAATGTGAAACGACAAAGGCTCTCAGATTTCTTAGTGTAAATACTGCTTTACTACACTAGTGCATAAGAAATCATAGAAAGACATTACTAGCGTTACAAGTAATAGAGAATACCTGCTGATTGGAATGAGCCCCAAAACTAGGTGCCTTGGACCTCAGCTTTTCAGCCTGATCATACAAGTTGTAATGGAGGTAATTGCGAAGCAGAAGGTTCAGAATTGTTTCCTATAGCATAGATAAATCACATGTAATTTAATTTCTCAGCATATAATTCATGTTATGAATATATATAATTCTCATTGACCGCATAAAAACCTGACCAAGCTCATCATGGTGTAATATAGCTAGCCGATGCAAGGTGAGGAGTTCACTGGAGCAGAAAAGAATTAGATTAAAGCGCTAAAGCAGAAGCACAACAAAATCAATAACTTTATGAAACATATTTCTTGATTGCCTATGTACATTGGGGTTAATCTTATATCAATACAAGATATTAAGGCAAATAGCAATTCTGAGCCTACCCACGGATTTCGATCAGCAAGATCACCAGTGAGCTCATAGCTCAATGAATAGAAAGAATACAATTTGGATGCCTACACATTATCAACCCTTCTTTTCAATGATTTTAAATGAGCAATGCTTGCAGAAGCACAAGATTTAGCCTTAACATTTTCGGAGTTAGCTTGAAACACATATGACAATGAAGAGTACAAAAGTAGTTTTTCGAACAGATCACACCTCATTGTGCATTTTCTGATCAATTAGAAACAACAAGACAATCAAGTAACAGATGATTTGCAGCTCTAGTAAAGTGCTTTTCTCGGAAGGTTGCACATCAGATGTTGTAGTATCAACTTCCATATCCTGTTCACCTCCCTAACACCAATGTTATGATAATAAGTTAGGATTTCTGAGTTGGAAAACCATAGATGTAAGCAGCATCAGAACTAAAATTTGCATGCAAGTTATAAGAGAACCTGAAACAACAATTTCCTAGTAACTAGTAAGGTTGTTCCAATTATGTTTTTTACACATCCATATCATAAACTCCACACACAAGTTCGATCTGAAAACAAACGTAGAGGTAGAGACGTAGAGTAAATAAGATGCAATGCATCATATACGTCTACTGCTCCCTTTAGTATCCAATCCCTCACAATAAATGAGCTTTGAAAGAAAGTAATCAATGAAGAAAGTCGGATAACACTTACTTCTATAGCTTTGAACTGAACAGGATAAGACTTCTCCTTAAAAGGCTTACTACCCTCCGCCCTTTCTCTAATCGACCAAAACACAGTCGATTACCCAGCCCAGGTGTATGTAATTAGAAACCAAATAACCAATTTAAAACTTGTCCATAAGTGGTACAAAACATATTTCACAACCATGTCACTTATTTCCTCAGTTATTTTAATATTGAACAGGTTTCAACAGGCTAAAATAAAACAGGATAGGACAGTATGGCACGAGCAGTTCTAAACACAAGTCAAACTGAAGGTAACAAATTTACCCAGCAGATCTGACTGTCGTGTTTTCATTTGTATTCAGTAGAGACTAGAACACAGAATAAACACCATGTCATTGACTCCTAACTATCATTTAAAGGACATAGAAAAAATAGTATAAAAATATGCAAGCAGTGAATCATGTACATGATTATCATAGCCAATCTGATATTGATAAACGCTAGTGTACACCACTAATTACAACTTTTATCAGAATTTACAAATAAATTGAGCTAAATAACAAACCTTGCAGTTAGCGGCAGCATGTTGCTCAAGAGCAGATGCTTGAGACTTGTACATTGACACATTCTTTGCCATCACATCCTTCCTCTCCATGCCTTCTTTCCTTAGGAAGCCACCAACCATGATAGCAACATTTACACCTTTGTAGGCTTCAGCAGCATCGGTTGAAGCAACGATACCTGCAAATAATGGATCATAGGAATTCATGAGTTCATAAGTCAAAAAAATAAACAGATAACCTCAACATATTAACACACTTCAAACTCTGCATAAGAAAATCCATAATCGCCAACCTTTAAGATGTGGGAAAGCAGCATCCACCAGCTCCATTTTAACTCCATTTAAAGCCTCGGCAGTAAGATGAATATCGAGCATGTGTAGAATCACAGGCTGGTCGGTACCTAGCATAACTCCCCTAGCAATCATGGGAACAAGAGCGTATCCAATTTGCCCTATATGTCCAAAAACAACAAACAGGTCACACAACTTACACAACAATACAACAATATACGAATAAGAACATTGATTCACCCAGTTAGAATCACACATAGTATAAGTAGTGTTTAACAACATAGCTGCAGTCAAGTACTACAATGCAAAGTCGTTCAAAGCATACATAAAACACTCTAATTTAACACGAATTGCAATATGCATACATAAACGCTTGGTCGCTTGGAAACTCAAGCCACACAGACAAAAATATTAAACTCCTTCAAAGTCCAACCGGTGTAAGTGTAAGGGCACAATACAAAATTGAAATCCAAACACCATAAACACAAACACAAACGACATAAAACAAATAAAAAATCGATTTACGATTAAAATGATGTTTAAGATATGAATGTTTAGGCTCAGACACGCACAAATGCGGTCATCAAGAATGCATACTCGCAATTAGTCTCAAACAACTAATTTTGCATCGAGAAATGTTAATATCCAATCAATTCAAATCTTGCCACTATGATCTCCTATTCAATTCATTTTTGGGTCATAATAGATTCAGCAGTAAGCTATAAACCAACATTTTAACAGCTAAAAATCACAAAATAAAAAACAAAACCTCAAAATCATGAATCTAATTACAAAATTAGCTTAAAAAACAGAATAATGAAATCAAAACCAAACAAATAGTTAGATCTCACATGCAGATTAACACATTAATCAAATCAACAATAATCTAATAAAAAACAGAAACAAATCAACAAAACCTAGATCTTCTGCGGTCTAATTCGCTTGAAAAAAAAATCGAAGAGATAGAACCATACCCATAACGTACTGTGATGTTTTTTACGAGAATCATCACCACAATATCCACTTCCGAGTAACGAGATTCGTGCAAAAGACATCCTAAATTGGGTCCTCTACTTTTGATGCGATTCAAAGGAGAGAGAAAGAGGGAAATTTTGGGAATCAGGGAGATGAAATGGAGGAGATTGAGTGAATTGAGTGAGGTGAATCCGTCGTAGAAGAGAGAGATTGAGTTAGCAAAATGAGAGAGGAGAGAGAAAAGAATGGGAGATTTGAGTGTTTGACGGCTAGGAGTGTGAAACCCTAATAACTAGTAATGGGCTCCTCTTTTTATAGGCTCCTCTCTTAAGCTGGGCCAAATATTAGTATCGGACACATGATGTCCGTTACAAATAAAATAGTATTCGTAACACAAATAATATAGTATTCATAACGGACATCATGTGTCCGTTACGAATAAATATTTATTCGTAACGGACAACGTTTTTCCCGTTACGAATGTATTTAATTTAACGGGCATAGCTTTGCCCGTTATAAATAACTCGTTACAAATGATACTTTTTCCACTAGTGGTATTTATATGCAAGAAGGAGAGTGGAAATTCCTATCCCATCAATGTGGGACCATGAAATTCCACAATTTATTTTAAAGCTAAATTACAATAAATAAGCAAACTAATAATAATCTATAAGTGTCATTATTACATGAAAAGGGAAGTCAGGACCACTTGGAGAGTAGGGGACAATACTTGCTCCCCAGTCCATACTCTCCTTGTGCCACATGTCCCTCACCCACTTGCTTCCCATTTTCTTCCCATGAGTTTTGGCCTTACGACCCGTGCGATAGGCCCAGTCGTAGCCCAACCGAAGCCCAACCCCGCACTTGGAGTTGCAGGTTGCTGTTGTGGCTAGCAAGCTACGCACTCCAAGTGCGGGTTACTACTAGCATCTGCTGCCTTGGTGTGCTTGCGGCTAGTAGCTGCTGCTAGCACGATGCACTAGCACGCACCAGCCAGCCACCCTTGGCTCGGCATGGTGCGCATTCTAGCCACCTGTGCTAGCATGTTATGCCCCTAGAATTCGGATGCTCGGGGCATTCCGATGCTAGGGGTATTATGGGAGTATTATCGATTTATTATTATTTTGTGTGTCTCGTCATTTACTATTTTTGACTCGACTTCCAACGCTCGGTTTCGATGCTCTAAGCTCGAATTTCCGACGTATAAATATTTAATACTCAGGCGACTCGTTAATTTCTTCCGAATTAACTCGTCGAGTTGGTTTGTTAATTGCTTGGGTGTGACCCGAAGAGTTCAGTAAAGATTAAGCTGTATTATTAATTGTACATTAATATTACTGATCGGAAGCGGCCTCCGCTCAGGCATTTCGATCACTTTGCCTTACTAAATATATTAGCTTTATAATAATTCATAACCCACTATCAAAATAATACACTTATTAAAAGGACACCATTCCTTTCATAATCAAGGACAACACCTTTGTTCAATTTCAACTTTTTGAAAAACCAGTGAGTCGGGAAAGGAAAGCTTAGAAGACAATGGCAAGTCAAGAAGAAGTCAATGAACACAAGAACCAAATGGCTGGTGTTACTGAGCTGCTAAAGACGTTGACCCTCAAAATTAATGACCCTGTGAAGCAACAACAAATGGAGCTCATGCAAGAGATCTTGAGTAAGATATCCAATGATTACAGGTTCTAGGGCATTAGCTACGCTCACAAGGGGTCTCAGTGGACAAGGAGCTTCTTCCGCAGAAGTTCAATGCCAATGACATCCCCAAGTTTAAGCCAACTGATAATCTTTACTTTCATTTAAGGTCCTTTGAAAATGTAATGTATATTAAAGGGATTGATAAGAATATTTTTCGCTCTTTATTCTCACTATCTCTTGAAACTATTGGTTTTTCTTCCTTGATAAAAAGAAGACCTCTAACTGGGATGGAATAAAAAAATGCTTTCTTTGATAGATACAAGTGTAATATTCAAATCGAAACCGATCATAGACAACTTGAGATGCTAAAGCAAAATGAGAACAAAGGGTTCACCTCCTTCTTCAACAAATGGAGTGAAACTTCCACTAACATGATCGAAGTCCCTACTGAAAAAGAATGCGTGAGGATGTTCATCAAAAATTTATAAGAAATGTATTCAAAGCACTTAATATATCAACACAACTTGAATACTTTCAAGACCGTCTATGACATAGGCATCGAGATCGAAGATGACCTCGCAAAGCAAAAAGCTACTAACAATAGCCACAACAGTGGCTAGAAAGGAAAGAAGAACGACAATCCTTCTTCTTCTAAAAACGCCCACTCTAAGTGAAGTCTTGGCTATGGATAACCAAGGATCTAAGAAGCAACTAAGGAAAAACTTCACCCCCATTAGGATGAGCTACGATGCCGCCTTTGATCCACTATATACTAAGGGACTCATTACTCCCATTGGACCTATTCAAGATCTCGCACCTGAAAAGAGATTGCCTAGTTGGAATCCTGATGCATATTGCAAGTACCATCAAGGTAGGTGTCATACTACTGAGAGCTGTTGGAAGCTAAAAGAGGCTATCGAACATTTGATCGATAATAACAAGCTTCTCATACCTCCAGCTAGCAAGAAAAGCCAGTGATGATAAAGCAAATGACACAAGGCGAGCTTTGACAACAAGATTTCATGACCTGTTTTTTATTTCTTTTACCTATCCTTTCCCCAATAAGTCTAGCATAGGCACCTTTCATTTTCCCTCAGATTCATTTTGTAGAACTTTCTTTTACATTTTTCCTTTTAATAAAATGAGCATTTATTTTATTGCATATGATTATTTCATTACATTGTATAAAAAAAAATAATAATAATAAGGACAAGGTATACCAATGATTGGAGGCACCCTTTGTAGCCATATCATACCTCTCACCCTTTAAATATGTAATCACGTTTTTTGATAAAATCACTTTGAGCTTCGTCTAACGATAGACCTTTCATTTTTAAATCCACATCTACCTAACCTTGGGAAGGGACGGTGTACAATTTATGCAATTTCAAAATACAAAAACCTGAGTAATCTCTAAAGAATAAAAAAAAATAAAAAAAATAAAAGTGTATAAAAGGGCAGGTGTTCCAATGTCTTTGACATGAAAAATGTCTTTGATATGAACACGTCTCAGATTACGTTTCTTATCAAGTGCTCGATACCATGCCTGAGAAACATGAATGACAAGTGAGCGATAGACCGCATGATCGGGATTTCCCATACTTATAAAAAAAAAGATGCAAAAACAAAAGAGAGAGCAAAATATGAACGGAAAATAGAAAAGAGAGCTAAAAAAGAGCTGAAAGCCTCAAGCATAAAAATATAATGATTCAAAAGCAGGGTTTTACACCTTGGGGGCTTATCGAGGGTCTTGAGCCTTTAACCCCTTCTTCTTCAAACCTTTAGCCTAACAACGTTACAACCCTTAAAAGACCTCGTTGAGGTATACACATAATTTTGTGAGGTTCGGTTAGAGCTACGTTCGGCCTGATTCCTAATGGATACGTAGGCAACCTCACATCGAGGTTCGCCATTAATAAAAATGTGTTCATATTCACATTCACACTTTCACACCATGATCATATCAAGGGATCCCCTATGCTCATCCTTATCCATTTAGAGCTAGACTAGGGGGCTTAATCCTTACATTATTAGCCTACCCAGCCTAAGAGTCGCCACCATTTGACTTTTTCAATATATATTTTTCCACACACTTATCCCTTGCGGCCTAACTTTAGTGTCACTATCACACACATCACAGATACATGACCAAGTATACTTCCCTTAGGAACCATTTGTCATGAAATCTTAACACGACGTTGAAGCATTCCTTTTCATATCAATATAACTCATCACTTGTAATTGTTATCGCATCACGAAGTATGAAGTGCTTAGCCTCCGTGCCTAAGTTACCTACATACTTTCATTATTGAGTCAACTAGGATAGCCTAGGATGAATAAAACTTTGCACCTTGAGAGACAACATCAAACGTATATACTTGGCTATGCTTATTCAGCATGCACCATCAAACACTTCGATTCTTTTTCGAGAGAAAGTCGTTACCCTCTACAAAAATGACGGAATTTTTTTTTGCTTTTTAGCATTTTCGAGTCGCACAATCACATTACAATGCACGCACGAGTCATGAGTCACACGTGTTAAATCACCTTGGGTCAACATCAAGTCAGTCAGTCACATTGAGGCAACCTCAAGTCAGTCAATCACCTTAGGTCAACCCCTATTACATGAGCAAAGTCCTATAGTCCAAAATGTAGAAGCAGGTACACTAAGTCCCAGATGGACGAGTGAGCTTTACAAAAGGTTTGAAGCAAAAGGACGCAAACAAACTTAGCAAATCAACTAGTGACAGCTTGATTGCAATCATATTTTACTGTCGCTCGGCCTAACATCGGTCATATTAATTGACTGGGTTCCTTGGTACGCTAGTTAGCCCCTTTAAGCAATTTGACATGATTAAGTAATTAGCTAGATTACAATCACATAAAGTGATTGACCTGATAAAAGATCGTCTCACTTAGCTTAAAGCGCGTAAAATTTGGCTCATAGCAAAGGCACCGACATAATGGTTCACAAGCAGTAAAAGCACCGACATAAAGTTTCACAAGAAGTAAAAAACACCGAAGTATTGATTTACAATGAATTCCCAGGATGGATGATTTCCACAAATCAATTTGAAGCCTTTAAGAATCATAGATATGGTTCTTGAGAAAGATTTTCCAAAGATGGAAGAATCGATTTGAAGATTCAAGATGAAGAAGTCTTCAACAGGGGGACATTAAGATTAAAGGGTTACTCGCCAAGATTTGAGAAGATAGCACGAGATGGGCGTTCTTCGACAGCATTCGATGAGATTGTGGAGGTTGTCGCCAAGATTTGAGAAGATAACACGAGATGAGCGGTCTTCGACAGCATTCGCTAAGATTGTGGATGTTGTCACCAAGATTTGAGAAGATAGCACGAGATGGGCGGTCTTCGATGGCATTTTCTAAGATTATGAAGGTTGTCACCAAGATTTGAGAAAAGCGGTTCGTGATGAAGCAGTCTTCGACGACTTTTGCTATGATTGAGAAGGTTGTCACTAAGATTCAAGAAAAAAGCTCTTTTGTTCAGAAATGCGTGAACATATCCCAAAAAAAAAGCTCTTTTGTTCAGAGACGCGTGGATATATCAACGTCAAAACAACAAGATAACGTTCCCTAGCTTGTGGAAGGTTGTCACAACAACAAATGCTGCAACAAATCGGTTACTCCTAGAGACGTGTGCTCGACGGTGCAAGATACGCGTTTCTTAACTCTCATATTTGTTTTAACTAACGCTAGTTTGCAGGTATCGACGTTTCAAGAATGATTTAGGATCGCAGAACGTTCTGAATCACTCTCCGTTCCTATTGATACTCTGACTTTTGTTTTCAAAACTTGAGTTTCTCCAACTAAGTCAAAGTGGGGGCTTTTGTAGACACCCAAATGTGTCTCCCAAAAACCAACCCAGTGATGAATACCTTTCACGTCGAACAATAATCGAATGAAGTGAAAGTGTGGAAAGTCTAGTGTTGCGGTTAGTTTTTAGTAAAATTCTCTTATTTCTTTCTGTTTTCAAAAACCTATTAATGAAAATAGCCAATTAGGTTTAGTTTGGTCCATAGAAAGAGTCTAATAATAGTGTAGTTGGATCTGGTTCGAAAAGAGCTTTCCAATGATATATTATAAGCCCAATTCCGATGAATATTGAGGAAGTTAAGGCCAAATTACTAAACTAGGCCCGGTTTGATCCCTATATGCGGCCCAATGATATAGAGGAGGGCCTATTATGAATTATCATTCCTAATGCAATTAGAATTGATTATAGTCTTCATGAATCTTCTAGAAGGTTCTTTTGAATCCTAATGTGATTATGATTGATAATTGAGTTTTATGAGTTTAGTTGGAATAAAAGAAGTGTTTTAAATGAAATTATGATTTTACCCCTCATACGGACTTTTACGCTTAATTTTCTCAAAAAATATGAAAACGTGTGGAACACTACCTGCAGTCCCGCACATTAGGCTGTCGCGCGGCGACAGAGGCTATTGCGGTGGTGGCATCATGTTTAATTCTTTTTAAAACTCCGATTCTTTTTTATCATATTCCGGCTTATTTTCGTTATAAATAGCGTCCTTAGACCTCCGTTTTTTTAATCATCAATTCTCCATCTAATTCTCACAAACTCTCATCTAGAATTTCTTGATACTCTCTGTTACTTTAGAAGAATACTACAAGAGGGGGGTGAATTGTAGTTTGTAAGAATTGAGCTAACAAGAGGATAAACCTCTTCGCCCTAACAAGAGGATAAACCACGACCACTTGGGATTTTAGTACAGATTCTTCACTATAACAGGGCAAACAACCTATTACAAACTAAATAATCAATTTTCATGTTCCTCTATGAACTTGAAGTTCCCAGCAGCAAGTCCCACTACTTGCCACTCATCTCTTCTCTATTGTCTTCTCTCTCTTTCTCTACTTAACTCTCTTAGAGTTCACTCAAACTCCCAATTCCAAAAATACAACTCAAATATAGAACTCTAATGAAAGTAATTAAGAAAAACACGTAAGTGGAATGCGACTCTTGACTCTTTTGAAAACAAGAAAGAAAGATAAAAGTATTTGAGCAAGGTGAAGTTATCCGGAACATAACTTTGATATTTATTGGAAAACATTGCTTGGTGAAAACGCCACACCTCCCACTACTTACGCCACCACTGTTGCATATCAACGCCACTACTCTCCACCACTTCCAAATCTTTCAAACATGTCCTAAAAACAAGGGCATGTTGAGCCTTAAGGAAGCAGTGAATTCGTAAGTGGTGAAGAGTGAATCAACAGTTAGTTGCGCAAGTTTAGGGAGTTAGTTTTCAAAGATATTTTTCTGAAAAAATAAAAATATCAACTTTAAAAGTTAAAATCAGAGAAGATATTTTTTCCAAACAAACTATCCTATTTATTTTAGAAAGCCAATAATACTTATCTTTTTAAACGCATTCAACTAAGCATTAATCCCTAATTAATTTTCACTTACATAAAGCTTAAAATAGAAAAATATTTCAGACTTTATTTTCTCTAAGAAGTCTCTGCTCCGTGTCTTCTTTCCTTACCTTCTGCTCCGAAGCTTTAGTTCCTTCACAGGAACTCTGCAACTGATCTCTTTTTTTTTAGCTCCTCGTGTTCCTTTGCCTTGAGTGCTTCCTGCTACTTATAAATAAATCACTAAACTCACATAATTCATTAATCAACTAATTTGACTTGTGTTATCATCAAAACATCAAGGGCAACAATATTCCCTTTTTTTGATGATGACAAACAAGGCAAACATGTTAGAGCAAAAATAAGTTAAGAGATCAATAAACTACTGTAAAACAAAATTAAAAGATGAAAAGAGAAGTTTTATACCTGACTGAGAATCAGAGAGACACAAGACTTTGATGAAGTGGAGATGGATGATAAGTGTACAAGTAGTTTGCCTGTATACTTTCCCCCTTCTGGCATTATCACAAACACAATGTATGTAGCAAATTATCTCAAGCACAGCACCATAACATGGTTGAATGAGAAGACATAGAGCATAAAAAAAAATCCAAGCAGAAAAGATGCACAAGATAATAATAAAACATCCATCCAAAACCAATGTTAAACATCGGCCAAAAGTGCATCAAATCCACAAGTTAAGAAAAAACTGATAATCCCTGTCTTAGTTACAGACCCAAAAGAAAATATTGTTCAGTAATAGCAAAAGAAAAGCAAAAGCAACATCATCATAGGCTGAAGGACATAGGAACGGGATCAGATTTCTTCTGTAGTGAGATCATCAAGCTTGGCTGCAATCTTCTCCTTCACCTGCTTGATTGCTTCATCCCTCGCCTGAGCAACCTGGAGAAGTAATGACTTGGCATCTGTAGCACAACTTGATACAGCTCTCTCTAGAGCATCCACCCTGCCTATATTGCCCTTCAGTTCTGAGATGACCTCTTTGAGCATGTTCTTCGATTCCTGCAGCTCAATTGAAACTGCTTCATTGAGCATAGCTGTAGAACTGATCTCTTTAAACCCTGTCTCCTAGGGTGCAGACTTAGGAGACTTAGGAGGAGTAGGAACTGGAGCTTCTTTCATAATGTCTTGTTTCCCTAGATTAATGAGAACATGCTCTATTTTCTTAGGAGCTTGTTTCCTTGACAGCCTCAAGCTCTTTCTTTTCCTTCCCCCTGTCTACTTACTTTATTTTCCTGAACATCAGATTCTAAACCCTTCTCCCTTTCTCTCCTTTTCTTTTCTTCCCCTTTTTGCATTCCTACCTCTATCACCTTTGATTCAGATGCTTCCCCCTCAATCTTTGCCTCCTCTTCTCCTTCAGATACTACAAGCATTACCTCCAAACACCTAGAGACTACATGCAAACCTCGATTCTCAAGGTATGTTCGCTGAATATATTCAATGTTCTTTAGAGGCAAGGGTTCTTTTTCAGAGAGGTTGATATCAAATCTTTCAAAGACACGGGTGAGGAGATTGCCATACCCAATTTTCCAGTTTCGGGGTACGCAATGATCAAGATGTTGAATCATGATAGAGGGGAAGTTAATGGGAATTTTGTGTTTAAGATAGTACATGAAGATACAGTCAAGCTTGTTGACTGAATCTCTTTTCTAGGTTCTGGGAACAATGTCATTATGTACAATTGCAAAGAGTAGTTTTTGGAGTGGAGTAAAGTTGTTGTGATTGACATACGTGGCTTTAGGGTTTCCTTCGTATGTGTTCTACAATTGACTCAATTGAGGTGTTAGGAAGAGGTTTTTGCACAGATCCTTTAAATACAGTTCATAACCAGCATTAGGAACATCAAATAATTCCCCTAAATACTCAGCATCAAACTCAATAGATTTCCCTAAGACTACGCATGAAATTTTCCCTTTCTCACATGAAAAAGGATGTATGAAAATCTCTCAAAGCAACATCATACAACGGCTTATTAAGGAATTCACTCAACGAATTAGTCCAATTTTGAAATTCAATCAACTCAAGAAATTCATTGAACTTACTAGCTTTACACCATGGAAGATTCAAGCTCAACCCCGACACAAAAAGTTTTGCATTGTCTTCAATTCCAGATGCTTCATCGCTGCAGTTTTATGCTTAAATGAAACCCCTAACTCTTCAATCTCTTCTTCTTTGGGAAATTCTGGTTCCTCTTCCATTTTATCTGACTTTGGGGAAGGAGGATATTCGAGAAGGAGTTGTTTGAGAGTGTTGGTGGTGTCGTCTGTAGAAATCTCTTGGATTTGTAAAGTTAGGGTTTGGTCTTTTGGTGAAATGTCCATGGGGGAGTATGAGCGAGGTTCTTTGTAAGGGAGAGGAATAATTGTTTTGAGTGGTGTAAATTGCTCAAAATTACCCATCACCTTTATGTATTGGAGTAAATGTGATGTATCGTTTCGGGGTAGAGGTTAGGTGAGGTGAATATGATGATGCATCACCAGTGGCGTATCCAGGAATTCCGAAAACTACAAAAGCATTCTTCGAGTTTTCATACTTTGAAAGCGTGCTAATACATCATCATCACTAACTCTTGCAAATAAGTCTCTCTCAAGATAAGTAACTAAACTATCATTCAATAGTTGATCACCCATACTATTCCACAACTTATTTTTTACATAAGTCATTGATGAAAACACTCGTTCCACGCTTGCAGTCGCCACCGGAAGGATCAATGCTAGTCTTATCAACAAGTAAACTAATTTGTAAGAAGTATGATTATTTGTTTCAACAAGCATCATAGAAAGCTCATTAATACCCTTCAAGTCTCCAAACCTTGCATCTGTACGCATGTCATTAATATAGAAACCAAGTTCATGACGAAGAGCAGTCATTGTCATGTCATTAGTTGGAAACTCTTCGGGATATAACTCGGCAAGTCTCATCAACTTTTGCTTATCAAATGCCCAAATGAATTTACCGGATTTAAGCATGACATACAAATAAGCAACTCCATATTTTTCTCATCAAATCTATTATTGAGCTCTTGGAGTTGTAAATCAATGACACTTAAATACATTTCTACCCGAAAACGATGAAGATTTGTCACTTTGGCAAAGAAGCGTTTTGATCTTCCACGAGGAACATACATATCATCCATATTAGGAGCTTCCACATTATGTTTAGCACAAAAAGAAAGCACAAGATGCAAAAATTCTTCCCACCCATGGTCCCTCATTTGTTGCAATTGTTCCTTAGTCAACGTAACAAATGACATGACATTAACAATATCTTGGTCTCCTCTTTGCAAAGCTTGACACAATTTATCAGTTTGCCCAAATATTTCAGACATCAAATGTATCATGAAAACAAACTCAAAGGATTCAAATGTAGACATAACAGTGATAGCCTTTACACGATCATCCTTATAAAGCTTATTTGATCCAACCTTCTCGAGAACTTTGACAATAGTAGCATATAATGAGGTAACATTTAAAACAGTTTTGTAGTGTGACCCCCACCTAGTATCACCAGGCCTACCTAAACCAAGTTCTTGGTTTAAACCTTGCCCACTTTCAATTTCCCCTAGATCTAATGCTTCTAGAACATGTTGAGATTGTATTTCTCTTATCATTTCCCTTCTCTTACAAGAAACACCAATAATATTCAATAAAATAGCAAGTTGGTCAAACAACCAAATACAATCATCATTATCCTTAGCAACAGCAACAAGGGTTAATTGAAGTTGGTGAGCAAAACAATGAATATAATAAGCTTGTTTTGTTTCATTCATGATCAAAGTCTTCAAACCGTTTATCTCACCCCTCATATTACTAGCACCATCGTAACCTTGTCCACGAACTCTAAACAAACTCAATGAATACTCCATAAGTAAAGACTCAATTGCCCTCTTTAGTGACAAAGCAATGGTATCCTTAACATGTACAATTCCAAGAAACCTCTCAGTTATCTTCCCTTTATTATTCACATAACGCAAACAAAGGGCCATTTGTTCCTTTTGAGATACATCACTAGATTCATCTGCTAGTATTCCAAAGTAGTCATCCCCAATATCATCAATGAGAAGTCTAGTGGTTTCTTTGGCACAACAATTAATGAGGTCCTTTTGAATTAAAGGAGAAGTCATTTGATTATTTCCCGGGGCATTACTTAGAACAACCTTTGCAACATCACTATTATTCTCTGAAAGCCATGTTAAGAGTGCAAGAAAATTACCCCTATTCCAAGAGTCTTCACTTTCATCATGCCCACGACAAGCTAAGCCTTGACTTAGAAGAAACTTAATACATTTTAATGAATAAGTCAATCGAGATTTGTATTGAAGTTTAGCTTCTGTGGTGTAAGTGGAAAAAGATTCGGCAACTGATGTTTTTGGGTTAATGAAAAAATTGTATTTTTCATAAGCTTGATTATGCAAACTACCAAGACCTCCCACATGAATATTAAATCTACCAATCTTATTCCATCCTCTAAACCCCCCTTTAATAAAGCAATCATTAGCAGCCATAGAATCAACTTTATCTTTGAACAAGTAGCACATAAAACAAAAAGCCGCATCTTTCTCCACACTATATTCAAGCCAATCATATTTATCAAACCAAGCAACATTAAATCGACGCATACCTCCTATTTGTCTTCAAGGGAAATTATGAGTGTGTGGATCACAACGTTTCATTGTAATATAACCTTTTCTCACAGCATCTCTGTCAATAGCAGGATATTCCAAAATTGGAATTCTTTTTCCAGGATCATGTGAAAGAAGATGAACATCATAAATGCGAGTATCATCAGACTCAACACTAGCATTTGGATTACTTTGAGTTGTGTTTTCAGGGATTGGAATTGAAGCAGCCACTGGAACCGCATCATTATTAGGAGACACGACATCCGCATCATCATTAGGAGACTCAATATCCGCATCATCAATAGGAGTTACAACATCTTCTTCTATTGGAGGATTCCTTGAACTAGGTGAAGAACAAGTAGAGGACTTTTGTGACTTCCCGGCACGTTTCCAAAAAGACTCTAAACTCATGGTAACAAAAGCTCTACAATCTACAATAATACACAAAATACACAATTAATTATCAATTAAAATCACAAGTCCCCAATAAACAAGGCCTTGCTGCCTTGGCTGCTGTTGATTTCAGCTGATTAATTCTAATTGTGCTCGCTGAGCACTTCCCTTTAAAAAAAAAAATCACAAGTCCCCAATAAACACAAATTTGACAATATAAACTTCTTCTAATTATCAAATTTTAATTAACAGAACAAGTACAAATTTATAATTTTAAGTTTCTAACTTCTAACTTTCTACAATTCAATTTCTCAACAATTCAAGAATTCAACAATATATCAAAACCATAAACCAATTTAAAAAATAAAACAAGCAATGAAGCAAACCAAGATTAAGATTTAATAGGAGTAGAGGAAATGAGGAATAAGAGATTAAGAGGACTCACAAAGTCACAATTGTAGAAGAGAAGAACTCGAAATTTGAACTCGTCCGTGAGTCGTCCCTCGTCCAGTCGTCCACAGTCCACTCGTCCGTATCTCCGTGAGGTGGTCGCCGCCTCGCCGGTCGCCCGGTCGGCCGTCGGTGTCTCAGTGTGCGGTGCCGGCATGCCGCGGCGGCAGGGGCGGATCTTTATGTAAGGAGTTTTTTAAAGTTAGGGTTTTGGTGTTTGGGAATTTGGGGAAAAATGTCTGATGTTTGATTTCTAAAATATGACTTATTGAAATCTGAATGTAAGGAGTTTTTTTTTTTTTAAAAAAAAAAAAAAAGTACAAAAAAGGGGGGCAGTAGGAGTCGAACCCAAGACCTAAGGTACTAAAGGAGCGCGCTGCTCTATTCTCCATAGAATTACCAATGCGCCAAACTTACCCGTGTGATAATTATTCTCACCAAAATTTCTTTTAAACCTTTTTTTTTTTTAAAAAAAAAAATTAAAACTTATAATTTTTTTCCAAAAAATCTGTGGGTTCAATGAACCCCCTTGAACCCCCCCTAGATCCGCCCAGCATCACTTGCATTTATAGTTTTAGGAAAATAAAAAGATAACTCTAGAATGTGAATTGTATTTTACATGAAAAGGGATTATTTCAACAAAATAGGATGGATATTAAATGTATCCATCAGATAAACCGTGTTTATTGAGATAAAGATTAGAAAAATAATAAGAGGATCAAAACGATTGATTTTGTTGAAAATATAAACTTGTAAATATGCAAATTAATGCACGGAACAAATCAACATAGCTCATGCCATTAGTCAAGGATTTCAAGAATAATTATTTCACTTATGCAGCACAATGGACATATATGTTTAAAGCTCTTGCCAAATCTATGTAATTGAACATATCATATTTGTGTGAGATAAAATGTACATTAGTTTAGAGATTTTACATGAGGAAACATCAAGGCTTTTCCTTAACACAACTTAATCATTCCAAGCTCCATTTTCATCATCTCATGTCTTTCTCTTTTCAAAAGCTTAGTTAAAATATCAGCAATTTGATTAGTTGTTTCGCAGAACTCTAATTTAATTAAGCCTTTCTCAGCATTATCCTTTAAGAAGTGATGATGAATATGAATATGCTTAACACGTGAATGATGCACTGTATCTTTAGAGATACATATGGCACTTGTGTTATCACAGAAAATAGGAATGCAATCGAATTTCATACCAAAGTCTCTTAGTTGTTGTTTTATCCACAACACTTGAGAGTAGCAGGCTGCAGCAGCTACGTATTCAGCCTCAGCTGTGGATAAAGCCACGGTGTTCTTTTTCTTATAACCCCATGAGACTAAGCATGGCCCTAGGAACTGGACCATACCTGATGTACTTTTTCGATTGACTAGATCTCCTGCATAATCTTCATTTGCAAAACCTTTTAGTTCGAGAGAATCACTTCTAGGATAGAAGATACATAACTCATCAGTTCCTTTCAAGTATCTAAGTATCCTCTTTACAGCAGTTAGGTGAAATTCCGTAGGATTCGACTGAAACTTGGCACATAATCCAACACTGAATGCAATGTCAGGTCTACTAGCAGTTAAGTACAATAAGGAACCTATCATACCTCTGTACATCTTTTGATCCACACTAGTTCTTGTTGGATCATCATCCAGTCTTGTGCCTGCTCCCATGGGTGTGTGATTTGTTTTTGCTTGATCAAGGTTGTACTTTTTCAGTAGTTCCTTGATATACTTTTGTTGATGAATTGAGATTCCTTTCTCTGTCTGCTTGATTTGTAGACCAAGGAAGAAGTTCAATTCTCCCATCATGCTCATTTTAAATTCACCACTCATGAGATCAGCGAAGTACTTGCACAAGACATCGTTAGTTGCACCAAAGATAATATCATCTACATAGATTTGTACAACTAAAATATCGGTTCCTTTTGATTTCAAAAACAAAGTTTTATCAACATTTCCTTTCTTAAAATCATTTTGCAAAAGGAACTTAGAGAGCCTCTCATACCAGGATTTTGGGGATTGCTTCAGACCATAAAGGGCTTTGTCAAGCTTAAACACATGATTTGGAAATTTTGGATTTTCAAAACCTGGAGGTTGTTCTACATACACATCCTCCATCAAGTAACCATTGAGAAAAGCACATTTCACATCCATTTGGTAAAGTTTGAAACCCATATAAGAAGCAAAAGCAATAAGTATTCTAATAGCTTCTAATCTAGCTACAGGAGCAAAGGTTTCTTTGAAATCAATACCTTCCTGTTGGTTGTAGCCTTTTACAACTAAACGAGCTTTGTTCCTCAAGATTGTTCCATATTAATCTAGCTTGTTCCTGAATACCCATTTGAGACCAATTATCTTCTTTTCCTTAGGTTTGGCTTCAAGATGCCAGACTTTGTTTCTTTCAAACTCGTTCAGTTCCTCTTGCATGGCTACAATCCAATCAGCATCTTCTAAGGCTTCCTGATGATTTCGAGGTTCCAGTATGGAGAGAAATGCATTGAATGCACAGAAGTTCCTCATCTGTGATCTGGTCTGAGTTCCTCTGCCTATATCACTGATTATTAGATCGGTGGGAGGAGATCCTTGATATTTGAAGGGCTTAGGCTGGAATTCTCTTGCCGGAATTCTGATTTGAGGAGTTTCTTGTTTTGCATTTCCACCTTCTTCTTCAGCTTCATGACCCTCGAGGATTTGCTCTTCATTGATCTGCTCTTCATTTGCTTGCGCTTCTTGATTGTTTTCCTGAGGATTTTCCGCAATCTCTTCATTTGGATATCTTTGCTCCTCTCTGGTTTGCTTATGAATTTCTTCTTCTTCATCCCTGTTTCTGATCAATTAAATTTTAAAATAATTGTTATCATGTTCCTGCTTATTCATAAAAGAGTTAGATTCATCAAATATGATATGAATGCTTTCTTCAACACACAAAGAGCTCTTGTTGTAAACTCTATAAGCTTTTCTATTTGAGGCATAGCCAAGGAATATGGCCTTTCACTTCTCTCATCGAACTTTCTCAAGTTCCTCTTTCCATTATTGGAACAAAACACTTGCATCCGAAGGCTCTGAGATGAGAGATATTTGGCTTCCTCCCTTTGAACAATTCATAGGGAGTCTTGTTAGTTATAGCTCTAATGGTTACTCTGTTAATTATGTAGCATGTTGTGTGGACAGCTTCAGCCCAAAAGTTCCTTGGCAGTGAGCTTGCTATTAACATTATTCTTACCATATCCTCCAGCGTTCGATTCTTCCTTTTAACCACTCCATTCTGTTGAGGAGTAACACCTTAGAAATTCCTTTCCTTTAAATTCACACTTTACTCTTTTTAAAATACGTTTTAGGAATATCTAAGACATTACCGCCACCGTGAAAACGGCTAAGGCAACTATCAAATATACACAGCGGAAGACTTGAAAACCAAAAATATTTAAATAACACAATTTAAAAACCAAACCAACGAAAGTAAAGTTGAAAATCAACAAAACCAAAGTCAAATAAAATCCACTACAACTTGGAACCATTTAAGGCCCTTATTCAAAACCGAAACAACCAAACTTTTGTGTTAGTCCATAAAGTAATATAATAAAATATTCAATGCATAAAACACATCATATCCTAATGGAAGCTAGCATGATTCTCTCTTCACTCATGCCCCGTCTTGAACATGCTTCAATACCTGAAAAGTGTATCTCTACTTGCCCCCACTACTCTCCATTAAAATGGATCATCGTAGGGCCAAGATAAAGACATGGCCAGACACAAACAACACACACAATCAGCAAAGCTGAGTACATAAGCGTAATTAAACACACTAACATGCATTCTCCTATCATCACACACACTTACCTCATTGCACCTATTTACAAGCACACACAACAATCAACAAGACACTTTAACTAGACACTAAATAATTCATTTAGCGTTGATTACGCATCGAACGGGTTTCCAACTACACCTCCCCCAATAAATTGAGGTTAACTGACACGGGAGCTAACCGTGCCAGCAACAAACCTGTGCCACACATAGGTGGCGGAATTCCAGCGCATAATAATAATAAAAAGGAATATACAGCGTCCTGTACTCCGTTAGAAGTTATGATCAAATATAAAGTCAGATAACTCCCCCCATATGTTCATACTCAAGGTATATACGTTCCAAGAGTTTTGGTGCGTAATCTCTTTCACTTTACGTTATTTACATATTATTAGACTTGGTGATGACCCTCAAATCATAACAATTCAATCATCAATAATAATTCAATCACTCAAACATACCAATTTAATTCTTGAATATTTAGTGACCACATAATATTTAATGTTGAACCCTTTTTAATTCTACCTCAGTGTCAAAGACACCTTAAACGCATAAAGCGCCAAAAATCCTATCCCTCGGTGTTAAAAACACCTTAAGTGCACAAAGGCACCAACATACAATTTATTCCTTGTGTACATAGACACTTATATAGCCCCTTTCTCATGCTTAAAGCATCAATAAAAATTATATGAACCATAATAAAATTTCTTTTCAATATTCCAAACATAATTAAACAATTAGTTTAAATAAACATGCTCTCTATCATGCCATAAATAAATATGTAGTCCATATAATCATGCCAAAATATAATTTTCCAGTCCATAAACCATCACAAATAATTCATGCTTCACAATTCAATCACCAACACCAATAATTCACAACTCAATACATAAACCTTAGCATGATACTACTTGTAATTGATTGAAATTAAACCTAGCATGGTTCTACATCATCAAAATATGCTAAGTACGCGAACGTACCTTGAGTACGTTATTAAAACTGCCACAACTAGTAGAAATCGCTTACTTCAAAGTCTCCTACACATTAAATCCATAATAGAGTATTAATATTCATTCTAAACAAATTTCCAGCAATATATATTATTTTAAAACCTTTCATAAATTAATTAGAATAAGCTGAAATTATATTTAAAATACCCTAAATTAAGTCCCTATTAATGGGTAATTAAATTTTCTTCAAGAAACCCAATATTAAGTGTTCTACAAAAAATTTCAGCACTTTATTATACTTAAAACTTGCTGTAATTTGGTTTTAAAACACTTAAAACAAAGGCCTACCCTATTATACATCATAGTCTTTAAATAAAACATGAAACAAGAACCTAGGGTTTCAAAAATTGGGGCTTTTTAATTAAAAACCAAATCTGAAAATTAATTCATACAATTACAATTATCAAACATCAAAATTAAATCCCAAAAGTCATAAATTATAACTAGATCTAAGCATAGGTTGAATTAAAATAAGAAAGCTAATTTTTTTTTTATATAGTTCGAAAAAGAAAGGGGAAAAAAGAGGAGGAAGAACGGCAGCCACCACCGGCTGCCGGCTGCTGACGGCGGCGGCTGCCTGCTGCTGGTGGCTTGCGCTGCTGGCAGCGGCGGCCACCAGCTGCCGGTGGCTTGCAGCGGTGGTGAGGGAGAAGGGCAGCCGAAAGAAAAATAAGGGGAAGGGGAAAAAGAAAAATAAGGAGGAGAGAGAGAAGTTTACCTTGGGTTTTCTCCACTCTGGGCAAAGTTTGATTTGCCTCATAAGTGGGATATTTATACCCCTTCTCTACTAACCCTCTTCCCTAAACTTTCCTCTTTTAGGTTTTCCTTATTCCTTCCCTAATAAAACTTGTTGAAAATTAAACTTTCCTAAAATAAAACCCCAACTTTTAAATAAAATAATTAAATAATTTTCCTTTAATAATAATATTAATTAATTAAAATACTTTAATTAAAATAATTACAACTATTTATATACTTTATAAAATACATACTTTAAATAAAATACGTATAAAAATACAGGGTATTACATGAGGAGTCCTAGTTGCAAAGAAATTATGGTTCATGCCTTGTTCCCTGCAAAACTCATCAAATTTTGAATTTTCAAACTCAATACCATGGTCAGATGTTAGATGGATTATTGAGAATCCACTTATTTTGTGCACATGTTTGGCAAATGCTACAAATTCATCAAAGGTCTCATCTTTACTTGTTAGAAAAATCACCCAAGTAAATCTAGAGTAATCATCAACTATAACTAACACATATTTCTTGCCACTCCTACTTTGGACTCTCATGGGACCACATAAATCCATATGAATTAATTCTAATGGCTTAGTGGTACTGACCATCTTTTTGGATCTAAATGAGCTTCGGACATGCTTTCCTTTTACACAGGCATCACAGATTTTATCATTCAGGAACTTGATAGAGGGTAGTCCTACAACCAAGTCCTTTGACCTAAGTTTATCAATTAACGCATAGCTAGCATGTCCAAAGTGTTTGTGCCAAAGTAGAGAGTCATCTTCAGTAACACTCAGGCATGTAAGGCTGCTCTTTGAGATTGAGTCAAGGTCAACTACATAGGTACTTCCTCTTCTCGTTCCTTTTAGAATAACCTTTCCTGATTTGTTATTGAAGATATGGCATACATCAGAAGTAGAGCTTACCGAGTTTCCTCTATCACAGAATTGTGATATGCTGAGTAGATTGTGCATCAAACCCTCGACCAGGAACACATTTTCTATTGCATGGGAGGTTGACTTTCCAATTTTGCCTTTAGCAATGATTTCTCCTTTCTTGTTGTCTCCAAAAGTCACTGTTCCTCCTGAATAGGTCTCTAGTGAAGGGAATTTTAATTTATCTCCTGTCATATGTTTTGAACAACCGTTGTCGAGGTACCATAGGTTGTTCCCCCTCACTAGGACCTGCAAGAAAACTTAAGTGTTAGTTTCAGGAACCCTGGGATCCTTGGGTTCCTTTGATGTTGATGCAATATCAGTTTTCTTTACCCATACTTGCTTAACATTTCTTTTATCATGTTCTAACATCTTTTTACAATCAGAGTGTAAATGTCCAATTTTTCCACAGAAAGTATAAACTTTTCTACTAGGTAGGTCTACATATTTTTTCTGTTTCCCTTTCCTTTTGGACTCATACCCAAGTCCCTCGGTTCTCTTGACTTGAGCATCCTTGATCCATTTAGGTGTAGCATTAGGATCAATGCTTCTATTCTTTCTACCCAGCAGTTCCTTTTCTAGTTTATCATTGTGAGATTTTAAGTTCTCAAGATCTAGCTTGAGTTTTTCAAAATCAGCATTGAATTTCAGCATGGAGTCCTTTGAGGAACTACTAGAACTAATATCAACATTAATTAGTTTATATGTGAAAGTTCGACATTTAACATGACATTTTCCTTTTTAACACTTTCAAGCATTTCAGACATAAGAAGATATTTGTCATGTAGCTCTCCAAATTTGGTTTGAATATCATTTCTTGCTGTTTCCAGCCAAGCACTGTGATCCTTCCAGATTTGCAAAACCTTTTGACACTCGTTCCTTTGCATGCATTCATCACTTAGATTTATTTCCATTTCAACAATAAGATCAATTAAAGCATCTTTGGATAAGGATCTAAGTTTAGCATTATCAAAGTTACTTTCACTTACCTCCTTTTCCAGTTCCTTGAGGTATGCATGCCTGTCATCTAACTTTACCATCAAGCAAAGGTTGGCGGTTTCCTCTTTAGGTTGATCTTCATCTTCCTCACTTTCAGAGTCTCCCCAAGCAGCAATCATTGCTTTCTTGACATCGGTTTTCGAGAAAGGAGTCTTGTATTTCTCTTTTCCTTGTTCTTTGAACTTCCCTTTTCCTTTATCAACATCCCATTGAGGACAGTCTATGATAAAGTGATTAGTTGATCCACATTTGTGACATCAATAGTTTGTTTTGGAGTTAGATGACTTCTTTTGAAAGTTCCTGGAGTTCCGTCTATTCCTGTTGAACATTTGTTTGAATCTCCTGACTAGCATTGCTGCTTCTTCTTCATCCATTTCTGATTCCTCCTGGTCAGCTTTCAGTGCTATCCCTTTGTTCTTGTTTCCTTCACTGTTACTGGTTCCTAGACAAAGCTCATGTATCATGAGGGAACCAACAAGTTGTTCAATGTTGAATGTTATGAAGTCCTTTGTTTCCTTAAGGGCAGTCACCTTAGCTCTCCAACGCTCGTCTTGAGGAAGACTTCTTAGCACCTTTCTAACCTGCTCATCAGTAGGGATTTTTCTACCAAGAGAAACTAGTTCATTAATAATGTTAGTGAATCTAGTAAGCATTTCCTGGATAGATTCTTTGGGTTGCATCTCAAAACGTTCATACTGAGACATGAGTAAATTGATTTTAGAACGTTTCACTTCATTAATTCCTTCTTGAGTTACTTGAAGGAGATCCCAAATTTCCTTTGCGTTCTTGCACCCCATAACACGATTGTGTTTATGTGGTCCAAGCCCACAATGAAGCAGTTTAACAGCCACTGCATTGATTTCCATTTTATCAAAGTCTTCTTTCTCATATTCAGACATTGGTTTATGAATTACCTCGTTTTGAGCATTGGTTTTGGTTACCTCAAAGTCTCCTACTTCGATAACTCTCCAGACCTGATAATTTTCTACTTTGATAAAGATCTCCATTCTGTTCTTCTAATAGGTATAGAATTTTTCGTTGAACATAGGAGGTCGTTGAGTAGAGTACCCTTCTTCAAGCTTTTCATGAGTATTCATCTTGTGCCAAGATTCTCCTCTTCAGGGTGTCCTAATTTCAAGAAGATTAGGCTCTGATACTAATTTTTACTTTAGAAGAATACTACAAGAGGGGGGTGAATTGTAGTTTGTAAGAATTGAGCTAACTTTTTGCGGAATTGATCAAACTAAGCTACAGGAACTCAAAGTAAACACAAAGAGATTTTACGTGGAAAACCTCTTGGCCCTAACAAGAAAAAAAACCAGGACCACTTGGGATTTTAGGAAAGATTCTTCACTATAACAGGGCAAAAAAACCTATTACAAACTAAAGAATCAATTTTCAAGTTCCTCTATGAACTTGAAGTTCCCAGCAGCAACTCCCACTACTTGCCACTCTTCTCTTCTCTATTCTCTTCTTTCTCTTTCTCTACTTAACTCTCTTAGAGTTCACTCAAACTCCCAATTCCCAAAATACAACTCAAATAGAGAACTCTAGTGAAAGTAATTAAGAAAAACACTTAAGTGGAATGCGACTCTTGACTCTTTTGAAAAAAAGAAAGAAAGATAAAAGTATTTGAGCAAGGTGAAGTTATCCAGAAAATAACTTAGATATTTATAGGAAAACATTGCTTGGTGAAAACTCCACACTTCCCACTACATACGCCACCACTCTTGCATATCAACGCCACTACTCTTCACCACTTCCAAATCTTTCAAACATGTCCTAAAAATCGGGACACGTTGAGCCTTAAGGAAGCAGTGAATTTGTAAGTGGTGAAGACTGAATCAACAGTCAGTTGCGCAAGTTTAGGGAGTTAGTTTTCAAATATATTTTTCTGAAAAAAAAAATTTCAACTTTAAAAGGTAAAATCAGAGAAGATATTTTTTCCAAACAAACTATCCTATTTTTTTTAGCAAGCTAATAATACTTATATTTTTAAACGCATTCCACTAACCATTAATCCTTAATTAATTTTCACTTACATAAAACCTAAAATAGAAAAATATTTCAGACTTTATTTTCTCTAAGAAGTCTCTGCTCCGAGTCTTCTTTCCTTAGCTTCTGCTCCGAAGCTTTAGTTCCTTCACAGGAACTCTACAACTAATCTCTTTTATTTTTAACTCCTCGTGTTCCTTTGCCGTGAGTGCTTCCTACTACTTATAAATAAATTACAAGACTCACATAATTCATTAGTCCACTAATTTGACTTGTGTTATCATCAAAACAATAAGGGCACCACTCTCTCTATCTCTTTTTCTAAACCAACTTTTTACAAACAAAATTTCGTATTCACAAAATCTAGACACACCTAGCATTATTAAAAGTTGCCTTCTCCCTAGACGTGAAAGGTTTGATTTCTGAGGGTTTGGTCCCAAATCTAGTCTAAACTTTCTATCTCTTTTTTATTTATTTAATTTAATTGTTTGTTTTATATTTTCTTTGAAGATACAAATGTGTGTATTTTTTTATTAGAAAGAGATATGAGGCATCCAAGTAAGTGCTTTAATTGTTTTATTGATATTGTGATATAGAAATCATGCTTAGGTTGTTATTTTAATTCGTAGTATCATGTTGGGATGCTTTCCTTAGTATCATGTTTAGGGTAAAGAATATAATGTCAATTATGATTTCTATGATGCTTCCTATTTTCTTTCTTAGTAGCATGCTAGTATCATGTTAGGGATAAAGCTTTGATTGTTTAGTGACATGCTAGGGTTTGTTATTAATCTTGTTAGTATCAAACCTAGGATCTTGCATTTATTATACTTTAACATAATTATGATTATGGTTATTATGATTGTTATAATTTATGATTATTATTATGTTGCTTGATCACTCTTTTTATGCATGTTTAAAGGGAATTCGTACTTGTAATCACGCTTAATAAGATGATTAATAATCTTGTTTAGGGTTAATTTGATTATAATTCAAGTGCTCGCCAATAATAGATTTGTTTGTTCATTAATATTCAACTCGCATAGATAAACAGGTTTAGGGTTAACCTATTGATTGCATGTTAGTCAGAAAGCGCACATGAATACGAGAAGAATAAAGTAGATGCCTATTATTAGGGCTGGTTCTTTCTCTTTTAGAATGAATTTGTACCTTCATCCCTGAACTTCCAGTCTTGGTTCTAGACATATTGGAGTTAATGATCTCCTGGATCGTTAAGGGGTGTAACCTTCACCCTTTGAACGGTTTACAAGTTCCTAAAATTGTAGGCAACTCTTTTGCTCTAGCTTCTTTCCATTTGGACGCCACCATACTTAAGTGTATGATCACAGTAGGTTTCAAGTTTGGGGTAATGCTTGAAATATTCCCTACAGTTTTTATCCTGAAAGGATTCAGAGAAAAAGATTAGCGTCAAGCGACAGGCACATCGCCTGGCGACAAGGCTTGTCGCCTGACGACAGAGACCAGCGTATGACGACATAAAGTCTACACGACACCAGCTCTGCGTGCTATGCAAACCATATTTTTTCCATCTATGACTCGATTTTTTACATTGACTATATGGTTTTGATTTCTCGCCTCAAAATCCTTATCCAACATTACCTCAAACACTTTTTCCAATTAATTGTAGCATAAATAATTTTAAGCTTGTTTTAGTTAAAGTTTATTTTATTTTTCATTTCTTCTTTTTGGGGGAGAAAGTCGGATACCCTCCATTGATAATAAAAATGACGGAAATTTTTGCGCAAAATTAGTCACAATTTTTCACACACTCATATGCACATAAAATAAATAATGAAAAATACAGAGATAAAATAAGCATAAAAACTATGTACATACAATATGTCTGACATAGAAGTCATATAATGCAAAATAGCAAAGTCCTATAAAGTAAAATAAAATAAACACAGGTACAACTATGGTGCCGGAGGACGCAAATGGGGAAGAATTCCCAAATTGTCAAAAAAAAAGTAGATCGTGGGGTATGTCTTTAACTACGTCCATGATCACCAACAGTCGGGATCGACAAAGTAGGGCCAACCTATCCAGGCTCACCCTGATGCTGAATTGCCAACAACTGAGGCTGCTGCGACGACGAGCAAACCTCTTACGTCCCATTACCCCCTAAAGGAGCCGATGTCACACCTCCTTGGCTTGTCGGCCTAACATGTGCACCCTCAAACGAAGAGAATGAACCCTCCGATCTCTCAGCAGGAGCTATCTCTGACCGGCCACCCTCGCCTATGGAAGAAGTACTACGACGCCTTGAGCTAGTCCCGGATCTCTCTATCCTAGCCTTGGTTCTCGTCCGAGTATGTGGCAGAGGAATAGGATGTCCCTAAAAAAATAAATCATGTCATATGAAAAAAATAGGCAAATAAAATATGTAATAAGGATAAGAGAAATACCTCTGCAGCAGTGTCATCACGACGACAGGAGGCTCGACCCCTCAATCTCACTAGCTGGTATGGAAAGGCATCCATACCTCTCTCTATCCTCGTTACCACCTCGCAAGATATTTGTCAAGAGACAAAATTTGTAACAACCCAAGATATATGTACAAGTAAAGCGGAAAATAAATGACTCACCCAAGTCTGATGCCGAGGTATCATCGCTCGATAAAGCAATGATCCAGAGGAGTCAGGGGAATCATCTCCTCAACCGGACCATACATCCCCTGATAGGTGAATGATACGGGTGGAGGAACGAACTCGACACGCGCATCTTGATAAAATAAATCCAAGTAGTTAGTATCTACTTGGGACCTATACAAAAGGCAAACACAGAAAATAAAGAATACCTCCTCCGCCCCTTCTAGCAAAAAAGGTGGTGGAGCCAAAAGCGGCAGAAATGTCTCCTCATAGCATAGCTCCGCACGGGCATGTGTCCGCCAATGTGTGCCCGCCAATGACCTACTCACTAAGGTCCTCAATCTCGTCTCGTCAAAAATGTGCCGAGGAGGACGAGCAGGAACGACAAAGGCCTCTGAGGAGTGCTGAATAGCCACTCTCTCGCCTAGATACACCACATCATCATACGTCCCATGAAAGTACCGACGCTAAGCAGTGTATAGCGCAGGAATGTCGAATTCAACCCACGGCCGAAACTCTACGGCAGGCTCTTACAGAACGCATATTCATAAGTTAAAATCCTACTAAAAGGTACTAAAAGACAAGTATTCGAGGAACATAACGAGAGGATCTACTCTCAAATGCGAGCGGTAATAGCCTGATAATGAGTGACATTTATGTCACTCTTAGGTAGTAGTTTTAGAGCTATTTCCGTGTTTATTTTATCTTATTTTCCCTTTCTTTCTCTTGTTTTCCTTTTAATAAAGTTTCTAGTTTATTTCTTAGTTTTAGTATGTTTTTTTTATTTCTTTTTTTAATTGGTTTCTAGTTTATTTTCGTATTTTTAGTTAATAATTCCTAGTTTTCTCTTTTTATTTATTTTCTTTTAGTTTCTAGTTTGTTTTCTTTATTTTATGTTATTTCATTTAATTTTATTATTTTTTTTAGTTTTAGTATTTTATTTTACTTTATTTATCTTATTTTATTTTATTTTATTTTATCTTTTTATAATCCCCTCGTGTTTGGTTTTTAGTTGTAGGTGTGTTCGGGTTGACGCTCGATTTTCATGTTCAAATCAAGTTCGAAATTTCGGGTTTGAGTCAAATGTGTCCAAGCCAAGCATCATGGCTGCTGCCCCAAGCTGCTCAGCTTGCTGCTGCCTCCTACTCTTCACCCCACCATCTCCTATCCTCCACCACACCAGCAAAACCAATCAACACTTCCCCTGCTCCCTTCACAACACCATCAGTAACCTTTCCCCTGCTCCCTCTTCACGCAACAACAACCATTATCACCCACCTTCACCCACAATAAACCACCAAACTGCAGCCACTCAATTTCATCTACCCTCACGCACCACCGCACCAACTTACAGCCATTCCGCAATTCTCCCTCACACCAGCCGCAAACCAGCAGCAGCACCACCTACAACCAATTCACAAACCACCAAAACCACAGCAATTAACCACACCTGAACCACCATCACCCACCAATTCCACTCACCCAAACCGCACCTCTTCCCCGCGCAAACCCACCTTTCCCCAGAAGCAGCAATTGCGCCCAAATCAACCCCATCAATTCGCACAATCAAGCGCCCAAAATCAGAGCAATTCAAGCTCATTTCGGTTCGAGCAAACTGCATAGGAGTCCGGTCGAAGTGCGAGTCAGAAACTTTTAGAGTTTTGTAAATTGAAGAGGTGTGGTCGAACACACCCATGGTTTGACCGAACCAACCCCGTAGTTCGGCCACACCAACCCATGGTTCGATCGAACCATTTCACGAGCTCTGCGCGTGGTTATTAACGAAGATCAACGGCTTGAATTGATGCTCGATGAGTGTTGTTGAAGATGAACGGTGGCGATTTCATGATAAAGCTTGATGATGGATTTTGATAGGGTGTGAAGTAGGGGAAGGAATCCTATTTTTAAGAGCAGCCAAAATATCGAAGAAGAGGGGGAAAGGGGTCTGATGTTTTTGGGAACTTTGGGGTTTGTTTTTCTTTTTCTTTTAATTTATTTCTTTTCTTTTCCTTTTTTCTTATTTCTTATTTCTTTCTTTTATTTTTTTTATAATTAGTTTCTTTCTTTATTTTTCCTTTTTATTTTATATTTCTTTTCTCTTTTATTTTGCTTAGTTTTATTAGCTTTGTATTTATACCCATTTTTGGGGGTAATTAGGAACAATTAATATTTATTCAATTCTCTAATTAGTTTTTAGGAGAGCTTCTCTCTCTAGGTTTAGGTTAGGATAGGATAGTTTAGAGAGGGAAACTAAGGGTTTCACCATTGTTGAGCTTGGATATTGAAGAAGAAATTGATCATCTTTTCTATAGAATTATATCTTCAATTAATGAGAATCTCTAACTCTCCCTCCTCTATTTTTATATCTTTCTTTTGATTATTATTTTAGTTGTTGGTATTGCTTGTTAATCATGTTTATTCTTGATTATTTGTTAATTAATCTTGTTATTATCATGATTAGTGAGTAATTTCCTTAAAGGGATGGTTGTGGTGTAGTTGGACTTTGAGCATGTTCTAGGGTTTATAATTGATTTATTTGTGATTAAAGTCTTTATATGCTTGATATTCTTTAATCTTCTTACAAGTGCACATTGTTTGTTGATTAAAGGTGAATCTTTGCTAACAAGTAACGGAAGTTGACTTAGTTGAGGTTCATTACTATCGATTGTTCTTTAATTGCACCTCCCAATATATAGTTCTAGTGTGGAAACATAGAGACTGTGTTAGGAGAAGCTAATTGACCCCGGAAGGCGGCCAAATTGGATTTTTTCAGCCTGCCCCACTTGACTGGGGAGTCTTGCTCAAATAGGGCATATAAGCGAATGCCTCAAAGCTGGGGTCCACCTACAGCATCACACAAGCGGCAACGTAGCCCAAAATGTTTACCCAAGAGTTATGGCTAGTTTCTAGATACCTAGTTGGTATCCTTCAAGAATTCTCTCCAGTGCCGGATGGAGAGGGAAACGTAAACCAGCTTGTATGGCCGCCTCGTAGCAACCGAAGCACTGGTCTCCATAGCTGGCCTTCTCTGGCAAGACGACTGTGTCCTCAGCATCCTTCCCATGACATGATTAAAGATGAACTTGCCAAAGTCAGCTTCATTTTCTCCCGCCAGTTCTTGGCAACGTGCAAAATATAAGGAGCACATTCCAACCGACACGAAGCAAACGGCTCTGCCCATCCTTTGCCTATGTTCACTAAGAGGGACTATCGGGCATCATTTAGTTTGGACCGCACCTCCTCAAAATAAACGGAAGTGCTGTCAAAGGATGATGAGCTAAAGTCATCATCAGAACCATCTTCTGAGCTACGGGCCTGTTGACTAGTGCCAGTAGTGTCCTCCCCCATTTCTACATCTGGTACCGATTTATTCGGGCCGGGGATTTATTGTTCATCATCCAGCTCCTCCAAAATTGAGGAGCTCGGGGTTCTAATATTATTGTGTGGGTCCTCGCAAACCTCATAGATAGGCGCCCTAATGGAGCCTTCTTAGTAGACTGTAGAACTCTCCGAATGGTACCAGGAACCATCCGTCCTATACGTCCGACTAGTTTATTTTGTTCTAGCCATGGTGTCCTACAATAGCACAGACATTGTCGGATTTGGAGAAGTTCTCAAAGGGGAGTCCTCGAACGAGAATTCGGCACTCCTTGTTCTCGATTCAGTTGTCTCAATGAACGGCTGATCGTTAACCTAGGTCGTGCCGGGTGCATTTGGGAAACCATTTTTGAAAAAAGAAAAGTGCAAAAAGAAAAGAAAAAGGATCAAACGGTTACCTTAGATGAAGGTACAAGAGTCGCCTAGTCTAGATGTCTGCTTACAGGCGGACGAACGGCCGGGTGTCGGATGCTGTCAGGATGAAGTCAAGTTCTTTGAAGTTAAAGATTCAAGATTCACGCAAGTGTTAATCCAAAGGGGAGGTCAACCCCTATTTATAGAAAGGGTGAAAATCTAGGGTAAAATCCTAGATTCCCCAAACAGTAAAAAGTAGAAATTCGGCCAATGATAGGCCGACACCTGTCACAGGCATCATGTGGCGGGCAACGTCACCCCTGTGAGGGGGAAATGATTTAGGTATTTATACCCTGCCAAGTGGCCCAATGACCATGTGACACGTGTCACTCTAAGAGGCGTCCAAATGGACTTCCCAGATTCTGACATGTGTCATGTAGATTTGGCACCTGAGAAATGGCGGCATTCAAGGCCCTAATCCCAAGGTAGCCGAAAACGGCGCTGCCCTAACTCCTAGGTTATCAAACCCTTGGAAAGGGCACATTTTTTTAAGACACTATAAATAGGGATATTCCCCCAATTATTGGGACAACTTTTAACATCTTAATTAAATATTAGGACATTTATTACTCTCGAAAACAGAGAATACCTAATCTTAGAATTCGAGAAGATACTTACTTTCTGTACGCTTTATTCTAAATCCATACTAACTTAACCTTCGGAGGCGGACCTCCGACCATCTAGAGCTCCGTTCAATTTGCAGGTACAGGCGCCCTTGTCGAACCCAGTCTTCGAGTCGTAATTCTCCCAAAGAATATAAAAACACCCGAAATAGGTGTTACATGACAATGCTGCATTATTTAGGGATTTATTTTAAATCTATTATCTTTTACAGTACATGAATATGATGATATTTGAATTGAAGTAAATATTTTGCACTAATCTTATCTTAAATTTGCACACAGAATGGTTAAAAGTACTTAGTTGTAATTAAAAATAAATAAAGGTTCAATACATATAACAAGTTCCATAACTGTTTGACAAACACATAATTAGCCAAATAAGTAGTCATATAGTTTACAACCAAAAGCCCTAAACTGAACAACTATACCAAAGTAGCAACAACCAAAAGTACATCCTAAATGAAGGGATGTTAACTATCCTAGTTTTATTGTCCACCAGTTCCAGATGTTGATCCTTGACTGAAGTTGAACGAGTAGATATTGGTGTAGGCACACACATTAGCAGGGGTACTACTTCCTGGTAGCTTCAACAAATAACATATAAGTTCTGTCAGTTAAGAAGGTCCTTGAAAACATACACTTGACAGAAAAACAGAAAAAAATTTTACTCTTACATTTGTGAAAGATCTTCCATCAGGTGAGACAAATACATCAAATCCTTGTGGCATAGCAATGTTGCCACCCCTTGTACCCCTTCTACCACCTCTAGAACCCCTGCTTCCTCTTCTTCCTCCCCTTTGCCTTGAGTAACCTCCCTTACCACAAGATTTTCCTCCCCTTTCACTTGAATCGGTACCCCTTCCACCAGTTCTTCCACCCCTTGCACCTGTTAGAACTCTCCTGCCACTAGCTCTGCCACTAGTTCTACCACCCCTTGGACTAGATTCACTTCCCCTCCCATATGTTCTCCCACCCATCATACCTGATTGAACATCCCTGCCACCACTTCTTCCTCCCCTTGCCCCTATACTACTACCACCTCTAGTGACAACTCTACCTCCTTTGCCTATTCTAGAGGGTTCTGCAGTAAGTGTGTGGTGTGTAGTTGATTGTGGCAGACCTTCCTCTTGTTGAGGGACACTGGTTTTCTTAGGCCTGCTGTAGGCGTCGCTCGAAGTGCGTCTACGTTAAAGCATGTGGTGAATATGCTTGGCACTCATAGGAAGTGGGAATTGACATTACAATTAGGGACAACGATTAGGGACAAATAAAGTAGGGAGCTGCCAACAAGTTTTTAAGGAACTTGTAAACCGTCCACGGATCATAAAAAGGCAACCACGATAAGGGACAACGATAGGCAACAACGATTGACCCATGAAGGTTACACCCCATTCATAATCCATGAGATTACTAACTCCATATGGTTCGGAACCACGAAAGGAGGATCGGGGATGATGGTACGAAGTGAGTCATGGAGTCACATTTGCCCGTATTGGCCTCTACTCGATTCTTATAGTGAAAAGCATTCCTGTGATCTCAAAGGCATACAAACAATAATTCAATTCGTTCCAAACTATTATTTAACTAAATTGGTTTAAAATTAATACACACATAATTCTAAAAATTTGGTGATCACTTGATTAAACAACAAGATTAAAAAGGAACCTAAACCGTTTGTCCAAATTATCTTACTAGGCGTGATTTTCAATTACATATTCCCTTTAACATGCAATATGGTGATCAAAATAAATAAAATCAATATTAACATAAAAACCAATTTAATCATAATTCCAACAACATAAAAATCGTTAGAAAAACAATAATAATAAAAAGAGCATGATCCTTACTTTGAATCTGTTTGTTTGCAACTACAAAATAATAAACGAGTTAGTAACTTCCAGGAAATAACAAAACAATAACTAAATTACATTAAA
The DNA here is from genome assembly GCF_948465745.1 of Chenopodium album. Lineage (NCBI taxonomy): Eukaryota > Viridiplantae > Streptophyta > Magnoliopsida > Caryophyllales > Amaranthaceae > Chenopodium > Chenopodium album. The sequence continues at coordinate 38,764,225 of NC_137838.1, forward strand.
TAAAATAAGGTTGATTTTGGGGCCAAACCCTCAAACGATTCTACCTTTCACGCCTTGGCTTAAGGACAGAACCTCGAGTAAAATATGGACTCCTTTGAATGCTTGAAGAAGGAATTTTTGAAGTGAAAAGGGTAGTCTAGTGTTTACGTTAAGAGCATAGAAGAGAGAAAAATAAGAATAATCGAATTCTCCTTGCCCCGTACATCAGAAATGAGGGGGTATTTATAGGGAAATGTGCTGAGGGAGCACACGGAACCTTAAAATGATAAAAACCCTAAAAATGTATCCCGTGACACGGTCAGACTGTACCGTCAGACGGTACAAGTTCCCGTGACACGGTCAGTTTGGAGTGACGCGGGAAATTTTCAGAAAACGGAACGGAAAACGCGTTAAGGGTTTACGCGGAAAGGACACGGAACTCTCCGTGTCACGGCAGACCTCCCGTGTCACGGAAAGTCCCACCGTCAGACGGGAAGAGTTCCCGTGACACGGTTAAGCTTGACCGTGACACGGTCAGTTCCAGTCCATTTTTCCGTCTAAATTCATTTTTAACCCTAATTTCTTTCGGCTTTTTAAGTGCCGATTGATAATTTCGGACCTTTTTTATTTTTTGGACTAATAAAATAAAATAAAACGTTTGGGCCAAAAATAATAAAATAAAAAGGTTTGGGCTTAAAATCAATAAAATAAAAAGGTTTGGGCTTAAAATTAAAACTATGCTTTTACCAAACACCAAGACTAATCCATTGACCTTTCAAAAATAAGAATTTAATAAAATACGATTTTTTTAAGCACTCTCGGGATTAAATACTAAACCCGACCAACAGTGGCGGTGAAAGATTATTTATCATCATGTTTGGTTTTGGGGAGACATTTTTAGGTGTCTACAGAAGCCCCTACTTTGACTGAGTTTGTAGAAACGTCAGTTTCGAAAACGATAGTTAAAGTAGTCGATAAGGACGGAGAATGATTTAAGACGTTCTGCGATCCTAAATCATTCTGTATACGCCGATACCTGCAAAAAAATGTTAATTCCACAGATAAAAGAGTAAAGGGATAGAACGCTTATCTGACACAAGTGTGTCGGTGACAAACGAGTTTGGTATTTTCCTATGCTTGAAGGAATCTACCGAGTGACATTGGTTGAAATGCTTTCCATGCTTGAGGAAAGCCGACAGATGAGTTTGGTAGCTTTCTAAGCCTGAAGAAACCTACCGGGTGACACTTTCCATGCTTGAGGAAAGTCGACGTATGAATTTGGTGTCATTCTATGCTTGAAGAATTCCACCGATAATGCCTTCCATGCTTGAGGAAAGCCGACAAAAGAATTTTGTAGTTTTCTATACTTGAAGAAAAATCCACTGATGACGCTTTCCATGCCTGAGGAAAGCCGACTTGGCGGTTTTCTATACTTGAAGAAAAATCCACCGATAACGCTTTCCAAGCCTGAGGAAAGCCGACTTGGCGGTTTTCTATACTTGAAGAAAAATCCACCGATAACGCTTTCCAAGCCTGAGGAAAGCCGACTTGGCGGTTTTCTATACTTGAAGAAAAATCCACCGATAACGCTTTCCAAGCCTGAGGAAAGCCGACAATTGCTGAATTGATAAGTGTATGGTGGTTCAATTATCCCTGAACGTGGGTCGCAGATGATTCACAATTTTAAGTCGATTATCCGACTATATTAAATGCTTAAAATGCCGAAAAATAGGCTTTGACGCTTGCCAGGGGTAAAATGGTAATTTTAGTCCCCCTTAAACATCAGTTGGAATTTTCCGCGTAACTGTAGCGAAAAATAATCGCCCAATAAGCTCGGAAAGTCAGCCAAACTGGTCAAAAAGCTAAGAATATTCCCTGACCAGACTCAGATTTGTCGCGCCACGTCAGCAGGTTCCCGTGACACGGTCAAGGATTCCCGTCTGACGGGACTATTCTCCCGTGTCACGGGACACATACTTTTCTCTTTTTTTTTTTTTTTTTACTTTTTGCTGTTTGAATCAGTTAACAACGGTTACTTTTGCTCTTTTTTGTCCTTTTCTGCCTTTAAATCCGCATGCTTGCTTTCACCATTTCACATTTCACATTTCACATTTCTTCTTCACACTTGTTTTCACACTTCACCATTTTTGCTCCTTTTTTACCAAAAACTGTCGCGCCACGTCTGAGGTTAACCGCCGGCCGGTCGAAGCTCGCCGTGACACGGTAACGGCGACCGTGACACGGTTAGTCCGCAAATCTTTTCTCTTTTTTTTCTGTTTTGTTGCGGTTTTCCTGCTACTGTTCTGCGCTGCTGCTGTCTGCCGTTGCTGCTTCTGCTTCTGTCCCGGAGCTGCCGCCCAGTTCGCCGGAGCTCCATCAAGCTTGAAGGGTGCCGTGACACGGTTACTTTTAACCGTGACACGGTTAGTCTCGCCCGTGTCGCGGCAGCTGCTCTGGTGACCGGAATACATTTTCGAGTTTTGGAGTTCGAATTTCACCAATTTTGTTGTAATTTCTCGATCTTCTCCTCATTTTTGACCTTTTACAAACATTCATGTAAGTCCCTTTGATTTTTGCTTTGAATTTGCTTCACATTAACAATTTCATGACAAACCCCAAAAAAATCAATTTGGGGATTTTTGACTTTGAAGCTTTATGTTGAAATTCTTGCCATGATTTTATTTGTATATGTGTACATGTGTATTTGTGAGAAATTTGAGACAAAAATTGCATGATTTGATGCAGAATTGAACAAATCACCATTTTTGGGTGCTACTTTGTGAAATAATGTTCATGCTTTGAAATGGTGAATTTTTGTGAAATGATGTGTTGATTCATATTTTGCATATGTACTATATTGTCATGGAGAACATAGTATCATGCGGCTAGGAGAACTGTAGTATTAGTTTGTCGTGGAGAAACTAAATACCATAATTTTGCCAATTTTTAGCCTTGAGGTAAAAATTTAGCATATAATTCAATAACCAACTAAATAACTCAGGAAATGATGCTAAGTCTTTAGATTATTATTTTGCAATTTTAAAATATTTAGGAAATGATGCTAAACATTCATAATTCAATAAACAACTAAATAACTTAGGAAATGATGCTAAGTATTTAAATTTTTATTATAAATATGCAACTTGAATTGAATGTTTAGGAAATGATGCTAAACATTTAGATTTTGACAATAGCATGCCTAGACGACGAGACTGCGACCTTTCCACCCGCGGCCGGCGTCGGGCTTTTCGGGAGGACACTCCCACGGTCCCTGAGGACATGGACGACGACGTCTTGGAGTCCGAGCCTCGGACATCTACGAGTAGGAGTAGGTGGGTTCCACCATCATGGACCCCGGACCAGCTGGTTTTCTACCGTGAAAACCACGTCTCTCACCACGCACTCTCTGGCATAGTCGATGGCACACTTCGCCAGCACGGTTCCGGAGCCGGTTATTTGATCCCTCGGCTTCACCAGGTTATTACAAGGGATCCTGCTACGCGTGCTTTATGGGAGTCGTCCGGCTTAGTCGATTTTTACTCGGCAGTTGTTGGGTTTCGCAGCCCCCGGGGTTGCGGTGCGACGGTCATTCGCGCATTGTTGGAGTATTTCTGGGATACTACCAACACGTTTCACCTTGCTTGGGGGGAGATGACGGTGACCCCCTTAGACTTCAGCATGATCAGCGGGCTGCGCTTTACTGACCGGGCAGTAGGCCAGATGTCTGATCTATCTTGGGCATCGGCTGAGGTAGCTGATTTGTTGGGTCTGATTGTTCAGCACATCAGGACTCGACCAGTATCTTGAGGTGGTCCTAGGAGTGGACGATCGGAGTCGGCTTCAGTTCTTGCCCGTGGCTTTGATTTGGAGGATATGACGACCGAGCAGCGGGTGCGGATCTTCATCTTGATCCTGATCTCTATGACCCTTTCTCCTGATAGGAGTTCACGCGTGCTCCTCTGCTACCTCCCCTCTTTGGCCAGGATTCCCGAGATAGGATCCTACAACTGGGCCAGTCTTCGGTACGCGGATCTTCTTCTATCTCTACGTCATGGCTGCCGTCAGCTGAATGATGAGTCCCCTATCACCGTTTACGGCCTGTGGAGAGTCGTAGAGGTGATGATCTTTTCCCTTCTTGTTTCATTTCGGCTTGTTCGGTTCGTGTACTAAGTATCACTTTGTTGCAGATATGGTTCTAGGAGTACTTCCCAGGCTTGGCTCCTCGCCGGCGTCGAGGAGCGGTCCACGACTTTCCTGTCGGGGCTAGCTGGCGCGAACGAGGAGAGTCGCGGGTGGAGTCTGTTCCGGCACTTCGCGGCTACTACGCCGTGGCACCTCTTCTGTTGGCGTAAGGATTAGTTTTGTCACATTCTTTCCTTCTGATATTGTTTCCGTTGTTCACGCCTAACTTTTTATGATTTCCAGGTCCCCATCGATGTCCAGTACCGTCCTTGGGCCGGGATGACTGACCTGCCCGAGGCCCTACGTCTTTCAGCGTACCGTACCATCTTGGTTGGTACTGGGCGCTTCGTCTGGTATTTGGGGGAGCGAGTCGTCCGTCAGCATAGCGGCGATCGCTTTGTGGTGCCTTCTTCTTCGCTAGAGTCGATGCTGGACTCCCGCTTGATCAGAGGGTTGATCAACAGGGGAGAGCGCTACACTATTCCGTGGAAGGAGCTCGTTCGCATGGAGAGCGACTACGCGCGGGATTTGCTTCCCTCTCTGGCTCCTCCACCCCATCTTCCCGAGGTATGATTTCTTTCGAGAATCTTCTTTGCTAGTCTCTGTTTCAAATAGTCGAATAACCTGATTATTTGATCATATTTTCAGACGACCATTCACCCTATGGGGAGGATTCAGATTCCTCCTCAGTCTGTCCGCTACCCTGGGCCGATCGGTATCACGGAGGATCATATTGCCGACGCGCCGGAGGGTTATAGACAGGTGCAGGAGTCAGTGCCCGAGGTTTTTGAGCCGGTGAGTTTTCTTTGACGCATTATCTACTCCTTTAATGCTGCTTATTACTGATTTTTCTTTGTTTTTATCCTCAGCCTAACCGCCCAGAGGTGATGGGAGTCATGAAGCTGGTGGACGCGCTGAAGTATTGCATCATCAAGCTTCGGCGTGGTGCGAGTTGTCAGAGCTCTAGCGACGTCCTTGAGGTATCACTTATTATTTTTTATTTCTACCGTTTGTTTTATTTTGCATCATTGACACCTTTTGATTTTGTGTTTTTCAGGAGCGACGCAGGTCCCGCTCGCGCTCGAGGCCCAGAGGCTCGGACAAGGAGGAGCTTGGTCGTGGTAGACGATCTCCCGAGGCTCGCCGGCGTTCTCAGCGAGAGCCACAGATTACTCAGCCGTTCCAGGAGGCTCAGTGGCAGCAGGGTCAGTCTTCTCAGCGTCCGTCATTTTCACAGCCTCCAGTTCCTGGGTCTCCTTTGGATCCTGGTTCATTCTCGGCCCCATTATCCGGGATTCCTCCACCAGTGTCGGGCTTGTTCTCTGTTCCGCTGTATGGGACGATGCCTTCGCCGACGATTCCAGTATCTTTGGGTCAGTCTACTCCGTTCTCCGGCTGGACAAGTCCTGCTTTGAGCTTGACTACTACTGGGCCTACGGGGACTAGTAGAGACGCTACTCCCCGTACTCGGATGGTCGAGGGACTCTTTGGTTCGTCGTTCCCATATACCCAGGGCGAACCACCTACCCAGGGTGAAGACGCGACTGATTCTGATTCTAGAGATTTTTGACTGAGGGTTTTTGTATTATGACTCTTTGTACATGCTATGATGACACTTGACATATTTACATTACGACTCTTTGTACATTATTTACAGTTTATACATCTATTATTACGTGTGTTAGTGTGTGTTTGAGACTCTTTGTATGTGATTGTGTACTTATTAATGACGCGACGAAGAATATAAGTGGAGTAATGGAGGGTACCGACCTTCCCCAAAAGAAAAGAAATAAATAAAGAAAATACTTAAAATAAAATTTCCCCAAAAGAAAAGAAAAGAAATAAAATAAAATGATGAGTAAATAAATATATATTAAAAAAATCTTCGTGAAAACAAAACAAATAAAACAAAAATAAAAAGGTGAGAATATTATTAGAAATAAAACTCTCAGAGAAGACTATAAGATAAAAATAAAAAAGTTGAGAATTTTATTAGAAATAAAACTCTCGGAAAAGAATAAAAAAAAGAAATAAAATTTTAAAATAAAGATTAAAAAAAGGTGAGAATTTTATTAGAAATAAAACTCTCAGAAAAGACTAAAAAAAAAAATGTTAAAGATAAGAAAATATAAAAAATTCGGATAGATACGGAAAAGATGAAAAAAAATCAGGCGCGTAAAGTGCCGTGACACGACACTGTTCACCGTGTCACGTCAAAACCTGCCGTGTCACTGCAAAGGTTCCCGTGACACGGTGGAATTTCCCGTGTCACGGGAAGCGTATTATTCAGCGGTTTGTTTCACGCGTGCGAAAAGATAAATTCTGGGTAGTTCCGAGCGCTTTTGCTATAAAATAAGAACAGATTATTCATGATGTGCATAATTACGAAACACAAAATAATTTAGAATTTCATATTTCAATAATCATGTCTCAGAATTTTGATAATACATTGCGCGACTGGTCTTATTCTTTGACCAATGCTGAAAAAAGAGAGTTAGAATTATTTCATGTCAGGGGTTTGCTAGCCCTGCGACATGTAGCTATTGAACATGATTTTCTTAGAGCAGCACTAGACTATTGGAGTCCAGAAACGCATTGTTTCAAATTTGATTATGATGAAGTCTGTCCTCTGCCGGAGGAATTTGGTGCAATCTTTGGATTTCCCGCTAGGAATCTTATAGCCATGCCTACCTTACGTGAATATTATTACCAAGACTTTGAACGCCATCTGAATCTAACAGATCCAGATTTAAATAGAATTGTTTGTGGTAATGAAGTAGACTTAGAAAAACTTGCTAACTTATATTTTAATCGCCCTATCTCTGAATCTTATCATGTATATCGTAGAAGGGCATATATTTTTTGCATGTTTAGCAAGCTACTATTTGCAAACGGTAGGGTAGGACATGCTTGTCTAGCGTCTGTACTTGAGCATGTAGAATCCGGAAGATCTCCTATGCCAACGTGCCTTGGAGAAACATTTCGTGGCCTTGACGAGGCAAAATCTGACCGGAAAGCCATAAGGAAGGGTTCTCTGGTACTATTACAGGTAAAAATACGCTCTGAATAGCCCCCGTGACACAAAACGGTCACCGTGTCACGGTTAGGTTCTGCCGTGACACGGTCAAAACTGCCGTGTCACGGGAATCTGCAGTTTTTTTTTTTTTTTTAATATTCTTTTTTTTCCTTGTTTTGCAAATTTGGTTGATGGAGCGTTTGGAATTATTTGAAGCCCCCGACGATATTGAAAAATATGGCCCCAACGACTTAGTCCGTAGGAAGAAGAATTACTCTGCGAATATGTCGTATGAAGATTGGAAAAATTTCTTTGCAAAGAGAGAATTTTCCATACGTTGGGTGGTGCCTTGGTGGAGGCTTACTAGGATGGTTGGCACGAATGAAACTCCATATTGTCGAGTTCCTAGTATCTCCAAATTGACCTTTTACTGTCCCTCTCGATTGATGCGGCAGTATGGACTTGAACAAGTAATTCCACGCTATAACGATAGTCCTCGTGAAGTATCGTTGCATGAAAGTAACGTTCACAAGTACGAGACTTATTGGATTGGAAGACCTTTGTGGACCGTTTCTGCAAGTGACCAAGCCCCTCCTCCCTTATCTAGTGCATACAAGGCATGGTTGAACCCTAGAAGCAGGAGGGAACGATTCGGATCACGCAAGTCTTATGTAAAGAGTCGTCTTGGAGAGAAGAAAGCTCCTCTTAAAGATCGCCTAGGTCCGAGAACACAAGGAATTGAGTTTAAGACTCCTAAGATGCCAAGAAAGAAGACCTATGTGAAAGGAAAGGGTAAAGAAAAGATGGTGTATAGGGAGAAACAAACGAAAAAGTTCAAGAAAGGTGAAAGGGACGAAAGTTCGACTAGGGGTGTGACGGTTCGGGCTACAAAAGACACACTAATGGTGAAGGCCGACCTAATTGAACAAGAGAAGGATGTTCCTAAAGAGAAGAGAGATTAGATCAATAGTGCTTTGCATTTTATTATTTATTTTTATTTAAAATAAGGCACATGATGCCAATACTTGTAGTCGCATTTATTTAAATAATAATAGCACATTTATTTCAGCCTTAAAATAAAAATTACAATGACTTTTTATTTATTTATTCGAGTCAAGGAGTCGGACGCAATGGAAGAACGAAAACAAAACTCGAACAGGAAATTCGCAATGAATGCGCCAATAAATAAAACGGGAAACTGAAAATCTGTCGTGTCACGGTCAGAGGGTCCCGTGACACGGTTCAAATTCCCGCGTCACGACAAATTTTTTTTTTTTTTTTTTTTTGGCAGACAGGGTGACGTGGCACGGAATAGTTCTTCCGTTAGACGGGAACAAATCCCGTGTCATGGGAGGCACTCTGTCCTTCTTGCCGTTCAGAGTTTGCCGTGACACGGGATTTTCTCCCGTCAGACGGGAATGCTTCCCGTGTCGCAGCATATTTACCCCCTTTTTTTTTTTTTTTTTTTCAATTTTAAAGTGGTCGGGCCCCCTTGAGGGGTTGCCTACGTATCCTAAAAAGGAATCAGGCCAGACGTAGCTCTATTGGGTCATGAACCCATGCGACTAGGCGTAGAATTTTTTGAGTTGATCCAAGTTGGTTAAATTATGGAAGTCGTTGCCGTCCATGTCTACCAATTGTGCCGCTTCGCCAGACAGGATGGCTTTAACAATGTACGGGCCTGACCAGTTCGGTCTGAATTTTCCTCTTGGATCTAACACATTTTTGCGAAGTGCCTTAAGCACTAGGTCACCCTCTTTGATATTCCTGGTCTTGACTTTTTTATTAAAATGTCGTGCCATACGGTGTTGGTAGGTTTGGACATGATGCAAAGCTGCCAAGCGTTTTTCATCAAGCAAGACCAGTTCGTCGTATCTTGCTCTAATCCAGTCGACTTCATCTAGTTGGCTTTCCAATGCGATTCGGAGAGAAGGTATCTCGAGCTCGATTGGTTGTACAGCTTTGACGCCATAGACCAAGGAGAAGGGGGTAGCCCCTGTCGATGTACGAACAGAGGTTCGATAACCCCAAAGGGGAAAATGTAGCTTACTTGGCCAATCTTTATAATTTTCCGTCATCTTTTCGATGATGGTCTTCATGTTTTTGTTGGCCGATTCGACTGCTCCGTTCGCTTGTGGTCTGTAAGGTGATGATCGATGATGTTTGATATGATATTTCTTCAACAATTCCGCGCATTCGGCTTGGAAATGTGTTCCATTGTCACTGACCATAGTACCCAGACGATTCAGACTCATCAAACATAGGACCCTCGCCAGCGGTTATTTCCAACTTCTCTCCACTTGGCGTAGTGATCCTCAATGTCTTGCGCCATCCCCTTGAAATGTTGTCAGCTTGGACGATTAACTCAGAGGGATCAAACTCCTTGTTTGCTATGACCGCTTGAACGAGCTCAGAGTTATCATTGCAGACCGGCTTGGATTCATTTTTCTCCATTCCAAAAAGAAGGTTAATTCCCAAATCATCAGAGTTCAGGCTGGCTGACTTTTCGACTGTGGAGAGTTCTTCATCGATGAAGTTACAATCGAGTTATTACCTCGAATTCTGGTTCACGGATCCCATCATGGAAAAATGGTTCGGGGAATTCATAGCATGGGAAGTCTTCCCCTTCTTTGATGTACTGGCCGTTGAGAGTGAACGGATATGGATCCATGGCCATTTCTATCTTCGTGATTCGAGCATTGTTGCGAGCCTTCAATTTCAACGCAGCCCGTTTCAGGTCTTCCTTTGTCGGCTCGAATCCTAAGCCGAAAGTGTCCTTCTTGACTGCACCAGGATGGCCCCAAGATTTAGCCATTTTCTTCTTGAGCCCAAGGGTCATTCCAGGAAAGTGACCTTGCTTCTTCAGAATGGCGTTGATACTAGTGTTTGAATAAGGATCGAAGTCGAGATGACACTTTTCCTCTTCTTCGATCGCAAGAACATAATCTAAAGAAAACCCCCATAGATCTTCATCTTCCTCGTCGTGTTCAACATGGACGATAGGGGTATCAATAACTTGAATGCGCATAGGAGAAGCATCGATAGTAATCGGAATCCCTCCCACTATGGCTTTCACTTTCTGGTGAAGCGACGACGGAATCGCCTTTAGCTCATGAAGCCAAGGGCGTCCTAATAACAGATTGAAAGAGGCCTGAATGTCCACCACCTGAAACTTGGTGCGACGTTCAATAGCCCCAGTAGTTATATTCAGTACGATAGTACCCACGGCTTGACGGCGAGTATTATCGTAAGCTCGAATCCCTTGAGTGGAGGGAGTCAAATCTTCGTTCTTTATACCCAACTTCCTTGCAGTACGGAGTGGGCACACATTGATTGCAGAGCCATTATCAACCAGGCTCATAGGAACATTCATCTACCTACACACTACAGTGAGGTGTAAGGCCTTATTATGTTGGTCCCCTTCCGGGGGTAGATCCTTATCAGAAAAGGAGATCAGATTGCTGGTACTCGGCAGCTCAGTAGTGAGAAAGTTGACCAATCCTTGAGGAGTCATGTTGTCATCAACTCCTATCTTCACCAGAGCATTCATTACAGCCTTTCGATGCTCGTGGGAAGTGGCCAAAAGCTTCCATACATTCATCTCCACCTTGGTCTTTTGCAGCTGTTTGACCACATCGCTATTCACAGGGTCGATGGGATCAACTATCGGATTTGATTGTGGTGGAGGTGGAGGTGGGTTAGGTTGTTGCAACCGTCCACTTCTAGTGAGAACTTTGACCTTAAGGTCCCCCCAAACATCTTTACTGGTGCTGAGAGATGAACAGGTTATGTCTTTGAGATAGACATCTTCATCATCACTATCCCAAATCCCATTCACTTCTTCAGTGCTTGAGATAAATACAACTTCCGGCAGAGGTTCATTCAAAGGTTGAATGAGTATTGATGGATCAAAGGAGACTTCATCTCCCATGATAGCCAAAGCATCAGAAAGGGGACCTGTTTGAATGTTAGGCTTCTTGCCCCCTGGAGGGACAGGAAGTTGGTTAGCATCTATCAGGTCTTGGATTGCATCTTTCAGCCTCCAACACTTCTCAGTGTTATGACCCTTGCCTTGATGATACTTGCAATAAGCATTGGGGTCATAGTTGGCGGTTCTATTCTCAGGTCGAGGTTTTGGAAATGGTCCAATTGGCATAATCAGTCCCTGACCATGTAGACGGTCATAAGCCGCATCATACGTCATTCCCAAAGGCTTATAAATCCTCCTTTGCCTTTGGAATCTTTGAGGAGGAGCATTGAGAGCCAGCACATCATTGATGTTAATATTGTTGGTAGCATTATTGGGCTTAGAAGACGAAGAAGAAGGAGTGTCGTTCTTCTTGTTTTTCCAAGTGTTGTTGTTATTGTTGCTACCAACAGACTTCATCAGTTTGTCTTCGATATTGATTCCAATATCGTATACAGCATCAAAGGTACTTAGAGGCAGAAACTTCAGGTGTTGCTTGTATTTATGCGTCAGATTGGCAATGAACAAGCGAACCATCTCCTTCTCCTTGGGAGGATCCACCAAGAGCACAGTTGTTTCTCTCTACCTTCTTAGGTAAGTGGTGAAGCCTTCATTCTCTTTCTGTTGGAGAATGGAGAGTTCACGTTCAGAAGTCTTGGCCTGGATGTTACACTTGCACCGATTCATAAAGCTTTCAGTAACATCCTCCCAGGTCGCGACATGCTTGGATTCCAGAGAATAGAACCACTATTGACAGGCATGTTCTAAGGAAAGAGGAAACACCGTAGGGAAGAGTGTCACATCTACTCCCTTAAGAGCCATAGTTGCAGAAAATGCCTTCAAATGGAAAAGTGGATTATCAGTAGGCTTGAACTTGGGAATATCAGCAGTGGAAAACTTCTCAGGGAGCTTCTCTCTTATAGACAAGGAGGTGATAGGCTGTTCCACATAAGTGAACTCTTCGGAAATCTTGCTCATTTGTTCCTTGATCTTGTCCATCGCAGCAGTAGTGACACTGTTTTGCTTGTCTTGCTCTACAGTGCTGACTCTAGTAGTGAGTATCTGCATCATGTCAGACAATCTTTCGATTGTCCTGTTGAGGTTCTCGATGTCTTCCTTAGTGGCCATTGGTTGAAAGTAGACTGGAGACGGATCTTGTGGAGATGACTGAGGTGGTTTCCTTGTACGCCTCTTTGGTATAAGAGGTTGTTGAGGTATGGACTCGAACCGTAACAATCTACCCTTGCTTCTTGCCCAAGTGCTGTGACACCGAAACAAACACACCTTTAATGACCAAACTTGACCTTAACCTATCCGGATTAAAGAAATTTTTTTTTATTGAAGCTCTACTTATTAAAAAAAAAAAGAAAACATGGGAGGATACCATCCGACTTACTCCGAAAAAAAACGACACAAAAAAAAACGAAACTTCCCTAAAATACGGTCAAAAGTGGTGCATGACTAAAAAAAGTGCGGACATAATATGTGAGTGATTAGGTGAGGTTATAGACACGTGTTTTGACCGTATAGCTAGACACAACTCAATACTGGACACAAAAATCGAGAAAAAAGACTGACGGGACACTTTCCTGGGCACCGTGTCACGGTACAGACTGGCGTGACACGGTTAAGGCTTACCGTCAGACGGTAGCCTTTACCGTGTCACGACACTGTTCACCGTTACACGGCAGAAAATGCCGTGACACGGCAGAAAATGCCGTGACACGGTGCGCAGTTCCAGGTCAGTTTTGTGATTTTTTTCAGATTTTAATCGATTTTAAGTCCGTACTAATTACTATGTGAGAATAAAAAACCCTCGGTCATGGGTCAACCAAAAAGAGCAAACACATTAGGGTTAGCACCGAACAAACACATAGCATTTAGGCACGATGATGCAAAAAAAGTTCGCAACCTAAAGTCAAGATCTATGTTCAACTATTGGTCAAGCTTTGGGTGTCAAAAGGGTACCATGGTTAAGAGTTTGGACGCGTTAGCAAGGCAGCCTCCCTTGAGGGTGTATGCCAACGGGCGGCTCCGCGAGTTCGTGATGAAATCGTACTCGACTCCATGGTTTGGGTGAATTTAATGACTCGGAAGAACCCTTATTGCCATGAGAGTTTTTGGGTTGATAGAGCTTAAATTCCCCGGGGCTAAGACGCATGTAGAACACATACGTTTTTTCAGAAAAATCGAAGGAAGTCGACTGTGGGAAAAGAAAATAGGTCACCGGACAGATTTTAGGACTGCCGTGACACGGCAGAAATTCCCGTGTCACGGTACAATGTGCCGTCAGACAGTACACTATACCGTGACACGGAAGTCAGAAAATCTGACTGGTTCCCTGTTTGCTTTTGCGCGAAACCAAGTTATCCAATTTTTCCTACGGTACAGACCTGAATGCGACGTTAAAACGTCTATGCAGATGCAAAAATGCCAAATTAATCACAAGAATATTTTTTCAAGAATCTTTCAAGTCTCATCCACTCATCTTAATTAAATACCGATCACTCAAATCGATAAATAATTAAGAATCCTCCCCAGTGGAGTCGCCAAATTGTAGGCGTCGCTCGAAGTGCGCCTACGTTAAAGCATGTGGTGAATATGCTTGGCACTCATAGGAAGTGGGAATTGACATTACGATTAGGGACAAATAAAGTAGGGAGCCGCCAACAAGTTTTTAAGGAACTTGTAAACCGTCCACGGATCATAAAAAGGCAACCACGATAAGGGACAACGATAGGCAACAACGATTGACCCGTGAAGGTTACACCCCATTCATAATCCATGAGATTACTAACTCCATATGGTTCGGAACCACGAAAGGAGGATCGGGGATGATGGTACGAAGTGAGTCATGGAGTCACATTCGCCCGTATTGGCCTCTACTCGATTCTTATAGTGAAAAGCATTCCTGTGATCTTAAAGGCATACAAACAATAATTCAATTCGTTCCAAACTATTATTTAACTAAATTGGTTTAAAATTAATACACACATAATTCTAAAAATTTGGTGATCACTTGATTAAACAACAAGATTAAAAAGGAACCTAAACCGGTTGTCCAAATTATCTTATTAGGCGTGATTTTCAATTACATATTCCCTTTAACATGCAATATGGTGATCAAAATAAATAAAATCAATATTAACATAAAAACCAATTTAATCATAATTCCAACAACATAAAAATCGTTAGAAAAACAATAATAATAAAAAGAGCATGATCCTTACTTTGAATATGTTTGTTTGCAACTACAAAATAATAAACGAGTTAGTAACTTCCAGGAAATAACAAAACAATAACTAAATTACATTAAATAAAATAAGGTTGATTTTGGGGCCAAACCCTCAAACGATTCTACCTTTCACGCCTTGGCTTAAGGACAGAACCTCGAGTAAAATATGGACTCCTTTGAGTGCTTGAAGAAGGAATTTTTGAAGTGAAAAGGGTAGGCTAGTGTTTACGTTAAGAGCATAGAAGAGAGAAAAATAAGAATAATCGAATTCTCCTTGCCCCGTACATATTTATAGGGAAATGTGCTGAGGGAGCACACGGAACCCTAAAATGATAAAAACCCTAAAAATGTATCCCGTGACACGGTCAGACTGTACCGTGACACGGTCAGACTGTATCGTCAGACGGTACAAGTTCCCGTGACACGGTCAGTTTGGAGTGACGCGGGAAATTTTCAGAAAACGGAACGGAAAACGCGTTAAGAGTTTACGCGGAAAGGACACGGAACTCTCCGTGTCACGGCAGACCTCCCGTGTCACGGAAAGTCCCACCGTCAGACGGGAAGAGTTCCCGTGACACGGTTGAGCTTGACCGTGACACGGTCAGTTCCAGTCCATTTTTCCGTCTAAATTCATTTTTAACCCTAATTTCTTTCGGCTTTTTAAGTGCCGATTGATAATTTCGGACCTTTTTATTTTTTGGACTAATAAAATAAAATAAAACGTTTGGGCCAAAAATAATAAAATAAAAAGGTTTAGGCTTAAAATCAATAAAATAAAAAGGTTTGGGCTTAAAATAAAAACTATGCTTTTACCAAACACCAAGACTAATCCATGGACCTTTCAAAAATAAGAATTTAATAAAATACGATTTTTTTAAGCACTCTCGGGATTAAATACTAAACCCGACCAACAGTGGCGGTGAAAGATTATTTATCATCAGGTTTGGTTTTGGGGAGACATTTTTAGGTGTCTACACCTGCCCTTGGTCTCTTAGTAGGTGGTTTAGTTGGAGGGAGTGTACCACTACAGGGGTTTGAAAGCCTCTTTTGTTTTGCCCGTTTTCATTGCACAAACTGCATGTCATTTCCATGTCATGCTTAGTCAAGCCCCCTAACTTCTTGGGATTTTCAAATGGGTCTTTTCTTCTATTTTTCCTTAGTCTTCCAAGCCTCACTTTGATTGGTGGGGGATAAATAGGAAATTCCTTCACAAGCCAATGCCTTTCACCATCTTTTTTTTTTTTTTTTTTGGTAAGTAAGAAATTATATTAATCACAATAAAAACTGTATAAACTGTATAAAAAATAGCCTGAAACAGGCACCACAGACTACACAAGAGCTAAAAAGCCCACACCACCCCCTAGAAGCCTAGAGAACCCTCAACCACCTACAGTTAGGGAGAAAAGGGCAAACCAGACAACTCTTCTGAGAGCCACACACATCCTGCTACCTTCTAGGAAGGGCACAGGAGGAGCAGAACTCAGGAAACAAAACACAAACAACTCCAAACAAAAACTATCAACACAGAAACAGCACAAAAGAAGTTAAACAATAGTTACATCACATGTCTAAGCTGAAACAACCATTTACAGTCTTCTGTCTTCCATCTAGCATCAATAAGCTGCTGAGCTCTTCCACTAGCTTCTCTTCTGATTGCCTTTACCAGCACCTCAGGGTGAATAACAGCATGCTGCCAGAACACATGATTTCTAGCTAGCCAAATGTTGTAAATAGTAGCACTCAAAGTGGCAAGATAAAAACTGCTCTGAATCTTGTTTTTCCCCAACTTCTCCCAGCACTTCCAGGCCTCACCAATACTATGATGTTGCAACCCAATGCCTAGCCAATTGCACACACCAGTCAAACATCTCTTACTGTACTTACAAACAAAAAACAAATGGGCAACTGTTTCAGTCTCATCACCACAAAGAAGGCACAGATCATCAGGACAGACCCCAAACCGTGCAAGCTTTTCCCTAGTTTTGAGCCTCCCCAGCATTGCCAGCCAAATTATAAAAGAATGTTTGGGAACAATAAACTTGTTCCAAACCCATTTGCTCCAAGGAACCTTATCCATATTTCCCTGCAACCACTTATAGCAATCAGCTATTTTGTACTGCTTGCTGAGCCACATATTACTAGTAAACCCTTCTTTTAGCTCCTCCTTGACCTTACACATCAATTTCCACCCCCACCCAACACTTCTCTTAGGAGTGTAGTGCCACCAATCTTGCCCTTTAAGGTAAACTAAATGCACCCATTTTACCCACAAGGATTCAGTATTCTTGGCAATCTTCCAAACATAGCTACCAATAGCTGCCTTGTTCCAAAGCAAACAATTTCTAACTCCCAGACCACCAGCATTTTTAGGTCTGCAAACCAAATCCCAGGCCAGGGGAGGAGCTCTACTCAGAATAGCCTTCCTATCCCATAAGAAAGCTCTGCAAAGATGCACAATTCTGAGCATCACAGTCTTAGGAAGTAACAAACATTAAGCCCAATAAGTGTGCAAGCTCATAAGTACAGCATTAACCAGAACTGCTCTAGCAACATAAGACAAATTCCTACTACTCCAGCATTGAATCTTATTAAGCATTTTGTCTACTATGGCATCATAGTCAGTAACTCTCAGATACTTGTCATTCAAAGGAATTTCAAGATATTTAAATGGCATATTACCAACCACAAACCCAGACAGTTGCAAAATGGCATCTCTGGTCTGATCCTGCACATTCCCAAAATAAACAGCTGTCTTCTCAGTGTTTACCTGTAGACCAGATCTTCTTTCAAAGGACTTCAGAGCTCTAAGAGAAAGTTTAACAGACTCCACATTCCCATGAGAGAAAAGCATCAGATCATCAGCAAATATAAGGTGATTCAAGGCTAAGCTCTTACATCTCTGATGGTATTTAAAGGCCTTTTTCTTCCCAATTTTCTTTAACATCCTAGTCAAATACTCCATGACCAGCACAAATAATAAGGGAGACATAGGATCACCTTTTCTAATCCCCTTTTTCCCAACAAAGAAACCATGCAGACCAGCATTAATTATCAAAGAGAAAGAAGGAGTGCTGACACACTCCATAATCCAACCAGTAAACTTTATAGGAAACCCCAAAGCCTTCAACATATTTTCTATAAATCTCCAGCTTATAGAATCATAAGCTTTCCTCAGATCCACCTTAACTGTACATCTAGGGGGCATTCTCTTATTACTATAGCTCTTAAGCATATCTTAGCAAACCAAGATATTATCTAATATGGATCTTCCAGCAACAAAGGCACCCTGACAAGCATCAACTAAACCAGGAAGCACTTCCTTAAGCTTAACACATATGAGCTTAGAAATGATCTTGTAAACAACATTACAACATGCAATTGGCCTAAATTGAGTTACCTTATTAGCATTTTCAACTTTAGGCACCAGGGTAAAAGTAGTAGCATTAACTAGCTTCAGCAGCCCTCAGCAAAAAAATTCAGCACAACTTTAGTGACAGCTTGACCAGTAATATCCCAAGTGCTCTTGAAGAACTTGCTTGAAAAACAATCAGGGCCTGGGGCTTTATCATCATCAATACTCTAGAGGGCCTCTTTCAAATCTTTCTCACTAAAGTTCCTTCATAATCTGTCTGCCTGCTCAATATTCAAACAATTCCCTTCCTGAATAACACTACCATGAATCTCACCAGTAGCAGCAGCACTGCTACATAGTAGTGATTTATAGTAGTCCAGAAAGGCCTCACAAACTTTCCTAGGCTCAGCCAATACAGAACCATCATCACAAACAACAGAATACACACTGTTCTGAATTCTCCTTTTCCTCAGAATTGCATGGAAAAAAGCAGAGTTCATATCACCATCTTTTAACCAATGAACCTTGGCTTTCTGCTTCAAGAAATTATATCTAGCAGTATGAGCCTGATTATACTCCTCCCTTGCTGTCTTCTCTTGCAGGATTAGATCTTCATTTCTAGGATCACTCTTTAGTTGAGACTGTATATCTAAAAGTTTCTTCTCATCAACAGCATCAGCTGTCTCAACACAAGTAAATCTAGTCAAGTTAATACCCTTAAGTTTCTTTTTAGCTTCAGTTAACTTCCTAACCAATTGAAACATATCAGTACCATGGATCCCAGTGGCCCAAGCTTCCTTTACAGCATCTAAAAACCAGGAGAATCAATCCACATATTAAAAAATCTGAAGGGTTTCTTCAACTGCATACCACCATCAAACAGCTGAATAACACATGGACAATGATCCATAAGACCCTCAGGAAAGAAAGTAGCTTGCAAATTAGGAAACTCATCCAAGCAAGCATTATTCACCAGAATTCTATCAATTCTAGTACTCACTCTATCAATCCCATCTTGTTTATTATTCCAAGTATAGAACATACCACCAGTTTGCCAATCAAACAGCTGAGCATCACTCAAGCACTGTCTAAATGGCTCAACTTTAGCAAGAGTTACAGTAGAACCCACCCTATCATTAAGGTTAAGGACATTATTGAAATCCCCACCAATAAGCCAGGGGCCTTGGACAATCCCAGCAAGCATCCTTAGCTGATCCCAAAGCTCACCTCTTTGCACAGCTTCATTTAAACCATACACAAAAGTTACCTCAAACTGAAAACCAGTAGCCTTGTGAACTACTCTACAATGAACCAACTGCATCTCCACCTTAACCACCATCACCTCAAAAATTTGGGACAACCAAATCACCCAAATTCTCCCATTTTTATGCTTACTGTAATTAGAGCAAACAGACCAATCACCACCAACTCTATCAAACACCCTACCAAAATTCTTATCCTTCACCCTGGTCTCAAGAAGCCCAAACATACCTATATTATGTTGTCTTATGAACCACAACACATCACACAACTTGCTAGGCATATTTAGGCCCCTAACATTCCAAAAACCTTAACTATCCATTAAACAATTCAGGGCATTCCCTTTCCTCCAAAACCCTAAATCTATTACCACTACCCCCAACCAAGACAACACCTAATCTTAACAATGTAGGAAGTTCAGACATTGAATCCTGTCCACCAGCATCAGTCATAGCATTTGTCCTGCTCCCCCCCCCCCATATCATTAGCTTGCTGCTGAGAGGAGCTAATCTTCTGAACTGGTCTCCACATTTGCTTAGGTGGCTGCCTATTCTGCTTCCTGGCTTTCACTGTATGGTTAGGACAGTGAGCATCCTCATGTCCCATACCATGAAAAACCTTGCATACTATAGGCTTCCACTCATACTCCACCTTCTAAGTAATGCAAACACCCTTTTCATCAAGGAATGTAATATTATCTGGAAATGAAGCATCAATCTCAACCTTAACCATCACACGAGCATAATTCAATTTCTCCTTAGAGGCAGTAGCTCTATCAGTCTTAATAGGGTCACCAATTAGAGAGGCAATCTTCATCAAAGCATTCTGGCCCCAAAATTTAAGTTCAAGCCCCACAAGCCTGACCCATACAGGTACCTTAGTAATTGTTTCCTTAGCCAAATCAAACTCAGGCTCCCAAGCTTTCATGATAACAGGATTTCTATCAAACAAAATGGGTCCAGCATTCAGAACTTTGTCTCTACTCTCAACAGTTCTGAATCGAACCAGAAACACCCCATTATCCATCAAAGAGATCTTATCTATCCTATATTTTCCCCAAACCCTTCTTACAAACCCATTAATTACATTCAATGGAGGTTTAGCACATACAATGTAGCAAACAATCGCTGACTTCCAGAAATCAATTTCTGGTTTCACATCTTCCAGAGTAAGTTGCACCAAACAACTAGCACCCTGCCTATCATCACCTTTTCCACCCCCAGAGAGGTCTAACCCCTCATCTCTAGTACCCTCAAACAGAGATTCCCGCCAATTCAATCGAACAGGAGGAGATTGAAAAACAGAGGGTTGCAAATCGGGGGTCTCAGAAATTGGGGGAGACAAATTGGGAGTGGGATTGATATGCTCAATCATCAAAATAGAAGTTGGATTATCAAATTTAAGAACATTATCACAGCAAGCATCAGTTCGAAGCTCAGCATCAATGGTGGAAGCAGAGTTATGAATTACCTGTAACCACGCATTGAAGTCTTCTTGATGTGCTCCTTTCTCCTCCTCAGTAATCTCAATCTCTGGAATAACATTCTCCATTACATCATCCAGCCAGCTCTCAACTGAGACATCTTCAGAAGCAATACCTTGTTCCTTTTTCTTCGTAAAATTCCTTGTTCTGGGTCCTGAATTCTGCCTTGCCTTCTGCTTTTTCTTCGATTTAGACCCTGAGCTCTTGCTTCCCTTACCCTTCTTCCTCTTTGCCATTAAAATCGGGCTAAAAATCGAAGCTCAAATTTGTGGGTTTCAATCGATTTTCAACTTTCTCTCTCTAGTTCTTGAGACTTTCTCTCTCTATTATTACTTTCTATTACCTTCATTTGATTCACAACTTTCATTTGATTCAATTAGCTTCATTGAATGCATTTAACTTGCATTCAATTCAAAAAGTTTTATTTGAATGTGTTTGACTTTTATTTGATTCAATTAGCTTCGTTGAACGCAATGCCTTTCACCATCGATTAGGGGAATAGAATGTGCATAAGCTTTAATGTACTCTGCAGTTGTGTATGATGGGTCAACAAAGTCTTCAGCATTCTTGTGTAAGTAAAATAATGCTGCCACAGCATGGCAACATGGAAGGCCAGTCATATCCCACTTCTTATCGGTGCAAGTCCTAGCATGCAAGTCACTGTCAAAGTATCCAAGTGGTAGCTTACTTAAAATCTTGTCCGTGTTGATGGGAGTGCATGACATTGTGCAGCCTCTTCCTTCTCATGCAACAGTTTCTTCACAATCCTAGGGTGTAGGGCAGTGTTCTACTTCATCATTTTCCTCCCCTTAGTCACTAGTCTCTGCATTAGAGAAGACTTGATGTCTTCTAACATATAAACCAAAATGCTTTGCCCTAGTATTGATTATGTACCCATTAAAGGTCTCATTCATGTTGTTCGTTATCACATCAGCCTTCACGTGTGTTTTCAAGAAAGCTCTACAAAACATGCTAGGATTATATGCTTTCAAAGCTTTTGCAGCAAGTGGGTTCACTTTTGTTAACACTGTAACACATCATTATAGTTTACTTGACTATAAGCCTTAAAACATGTCCAAAACAGAAATTTGAACTCATCACCCCTATAGTTTTTATGCCAGTTAGCAAATATGTGCCTTGCATAATGCCTATGTTCAGCCTCTGGTAGTACCATTGATACAGCCCTTAGAATGGACTATACATGTAACAATTCACCAAAACCAAGATAAAATAATAAACTTAAAAAAGAAACAAAAAAAAAATAAAATAGAAGGGTATAGAAATGAATACCTGATGTTCATCATCCACAATTATACAGTCTTCTCCATCCTCTAGTGCAAGGCTTTTCCTCAAGTTCAAGCGGAACCACTCCCAAGGTGCATTATTATTTTCACCTTCCACCAAAGCCTAGGAAATAGGATACATCTGATCATTGTCATCCTTATTCACTGCTACCATCAACTTGCCCCTAAGAAAAGTTTTAAGGAAGCAGGCATCTACACAGATTATCTTCCTGCATCCTCCAAGACAACCCTTCCTAAGCTAATTAAAGAAAATATACAGCCTCTGAAAAATTAGGGGCCCTTTGTCGTTGTGTTTGTATGTCACCGAGTCCACATTAGTGTTTGGACAAGCAGCTTTCAAAGCTTCAAGATATCTGCCAAACTTCCCATAGTGCTCTCTCATTGAACCATGGAGTATCCTGTGGGCATACCACTTGACTTTATAAGCAAAATCTTTTTTTACTATAACCATGTATGCTCTCCTAAAAGTCTCAATAATTTTCTTTATTTGTTGGCCATTGAAGTCAGGCCTTGAATACATCGAACAGTTGGTCAGTTAACCAAGTTGATTTGAGCTGGATATTCTTCTCCATGTTTCTAGTGCAGGAATGCTCAGTCATGACTCTCTTCACTACAAATGATCCTCTTCTAGAGTCCCAAGAGGCATACAAGAAAGGACAACCTTGTCCACATTTAACACCTATCCTCTGCTGCCTCCTTTTATTAGCAACAACTACACACAAATTCCTACCTTTATACATAGAAAACTTAGCCACATCTTGCTTGAAGTGTTCCCTGAATGTAAACAACTGGCCAACTTTCCACTCAAACTTTGAATAATCAATGTCTTTCCAAACTAGCAGCCCCCTTTTAGCTTTTCTCTATTCAACAGTGATGTCCTCATCACTTGGTGTTTGTGTATGTATCTCATCATCACTGTCCTCATACTCAGATTAAACATTCTTTTCCCTCACAACATGTTCCCTAACTGCTGACCCCTCTACTTTTTGGGCATTCAAATCACCTTCAGCAGCCTCAACTTGTAGTTTATCTGCTGGCTCAACAATACTACAGTTAAAACCCTTAACTTGATCTCTAGCTACTCTCTGCTCATCATCACCGGTATTAACATCAAAGACCTCTGGTTCCCTCACATCCAGATTTGCTTCCTACAGCTTCACCATCAAGCCCAAAACTAGCTTCATATATCTGATAGTCAGCTAGTCAATCATCCTCTTGTGTTTCATACTCATTCCAATCTATGTCATGAGTTGTACATAGTCTGCTAGGTCACTTTTTTCACCACTCAAATTTTTCCTCTTATACTCCTTACTGTACTACTCACTCCCACTCAAGTCTCCATTATACAACAATTTATCTAAGGGAATAGAGCTTTCAGGTCTGGGATCTTCCCAATCATAATCATCAAGAACCCTAGATCAAAGAAAGCTATCCTCAGGATATGAAGTGGTTGCTGCTTCTGTTTAAGTGGTTTGTGTTTTAGTAGGGTTTTTCTAGAATAAAAGGGGTAGAAGGGACCAAATTTAAAGCCTCAACATAAGCTGCCTTTAATTTTGAGGTTGCTTTTTGCCTTTTGTTTTATGTGGGGACCACTTTGGGGTTTGAATTTCCGGTGGGTTGGGACATCAAATGCATGTTGTCTAACAGCTCGTTAGATTCCTTAGTCAACCTAGAAGACCTTCTAGGAGTTAGTTTATTAGGTCTTGAGGCCATAACTGGTTTACTCATGGTTTGGGCAATACTTGGCCTAGTTTGTGATGTTTTAACAACGGTCAAAAAATTCAGGATCTTTGTCCTCATGCACAACATACAATTCAATAAATTTACATTGCAAGGCCACTTTACCCATTGCTCTGACCTCATTGTTGTTATACACAAACCTTAATCTAGTCTCCAAATCAAGCCCAGGCAATAAATAATACAACCTCGATTCATCACTATAAACACCACATTTAGCAACTAACTCTTTCAAGTAAAACCAACAAAGTTCATCAGGGTAAACAGCAAATGTCCTACACAGCCCCGCATAATACACCCACAAACCATTTTTTCCTTTCTTAAACACACCACCGTGATAGAATTTCAGACTTACCGTATCCATATCAATATGAAATCAAAAGGGGGGTTTTTACGCAAATTAGGGTTCATGATAAATTTTGAACTGTAAAATTCGTAATTCATCAATTAATTAACTTCAATTACTCACTCACAATCAGTTACGCATGAACTAATAGCAATTTACACACTGATCGACATTTACAAATTAGGGTTCGTGCATTTACCTGGAATTCTTTCCCCATAACACAATTCTCCTTGCAATTCGTAACACCACTGCTTTAACCTTTAATGTTGCTGCAATGACCTTCAGTTCCACCGTCTTTAGCAGCTTTAAATTCCACCGTCTTCAACAGCGTTCAACAGTTAATTACAAAGAAAGGGTTAAGTGACACGGAAGGAGGGAAATAAAAAAAAGGGAAATTCTCACTGGTGAATTCCAATTATTTAATTTTACAAGTGGTGACGTTCATAAAATTAATTATCAATGGTAAACCTAAATTATTGATTACCATTGATAAGTGTGATTTCCTTAACTATAGTTAGTGTTCCAGGTATGGATCCAAGGGTTCTGGTAGGTGAGCTGGATCCCGTTAACAACCTACACAAGGAAACACACGTAAACTGCCCTCGGGGGTGGCTCGAGGAACCCCCCTCCGATGCCTAAGTTAGAGAGTGTTTAGAGAGAGAAAGTGTACTTAGAGAGATGTAGAGTGTGTAATAACTTGCGTGTCTAACCTCTTTTTTGTTGTACTTTGCCCTCTATTTATAGGTGAACGATCTCCTTTGTGGAGAATCTGGCCTGGTCAGCTGTGCGGGCTGACTCTATCAGGCTGATGAGCCCCTCTTAGTTGTCCTCTCGGCAATGAGTGCGCACCTTGGGAGTTGGGAGATAGTTCAGCAGTAGTTATCCTATACAACTAGCCCCTCAAGAGGTGGTATGAGGTCACTCATGCCGACTCTACTTTACGCGGCAGAGTCTTCTTATCTGAGCCTAACAGGATGGAATAGCTCGGCAGGAGCTATCCCCTACAACTAGCCCCTCAAGAGATGGTATGAGGTCATTCATGCCAGCTATTGTGAGCGTGTAGCCTTATCGGTCGTAGCTCAATGGGTCGTCTTGTTAAATAACCCTGCACACTCCTAGCCCCTCAAGTCTCTAGGTTGTTGATGTGATCCGGAGACTAGAGTTGTTAGGTTGTAATCTTGGTGATGACTCTATCGAATTATTGGGTGTTTATGATGGGTATGTTTTTGCCTGCTAGGCACACATTTGGTCGTGGCTTGCTAAGACTGCAGGGAGAGATTTTGATCACTCCTGCTGAAGTCTGAGAAATGACGATCTTGCGGAGAGGAATTTCGATCACTCCCGCTGAATTTTGAGAAATGAAGATCTTACGGAGAGGAATTTCGATCACTCCTGCTGAAGTCTGAGAAATGACGATTTGCGGAGAGAAATTTCGATCACTTTCGCTGAAGTATGAGAAATGACGATTTGCGGAGAGGAATTTTGATCACTCTAGTTGACGTCTGAGAAATGACGATTTGCGGAGAGGAAATTCGATCACTCCCGCTGAAGTCTTTCCCTTGATATATTTTTTTTTTCGCGGGAACAGCGTTTGCATGAGTGGGACACGTGTCGATCATCCGAGCCTTTAGTTTTGATTTTAGTGAAGTGACATGGCGGTTTGGTTTTACTTCATGCCCAAACGCCCATTAATTCCGTATTAAATTCACTGTCCCCCATTTCTTTGTACCTTCTTCATCTTTTCATCTTCCCTGTCTTCTTTCTTTCATTTCAAATTTATTTCTTTCTTGTGCCCATCCTCAAACTTGCGTTTCTCCTCCATTGTTGTGGTAAGTTCTTGCCTTCTTTACTTTTATTCTTGCTTCATTTTTTTTTTTGCCATGTTCGCTTTCCTCTTCCTTGTCCTTTCCCTTTACTGAATCGCCTTTCTTATTTGGATACAGTTTGGATTTTCGCTCCCTGTTCGATTTCTTGGATCACCATTATTGTTATTCTTTGTTGCTTCTGCAACTTTTGTTCTAAAGGTACTAACTTTGTACCTTTTGTAGTATGTACTTACCCAATTTTGCTTCTTTTTGTATTTTTCTTCACAAAATTGTATCTTTTGACTCGTTTTAATTATCATTGTACGATTTTACCCCTTTCTTGTTGCTGTAATTGCGCTCTCGATTCCTTCTTTTTATTCTTCCATTGTTCTTGTCTCCATAAACTGATTTTCAATTGTCGGTGCCTCATTGCCTTCTTCTTCCTCTTTGTTGCTTTTTGTCTTTGTAGATTTCATAATGTTTGACGCTTCTTATAGTCAAAACATAAGTGAGCCTCAAGTGGCCACTAAGTCGGATTCTCCTTCTCGATCCTCTCCTTCAGGTGAGCGCCCTGCACACACTCTTCTTGTTTCTCTTTCTTCTTTCCCCACTCCTATACAAATGGTTATGCCCTATGATTGTCCCCCCGCTGCGAGCAAGATGAGTACTTTTGCGACTCTTTCTGCTGCATCTAGGTCAGGCTGTAGTCGTCCTGCTGAGGGTAGTGCTGTTAACCCTTTTTGGCGGGAGCCTCGTCCTGATTTCTTTGATCCTTACTGCGAGCGGGTGCTTGTTAAGGAAGGGATTCCTTTGTCCCATCTCACCCGTTTAAGGATGAGCGCAATGCGTCATAAAATGTTAGCTGACGTCATCAAGGCTAATCCCTCTGATGTGTCTCTTGTTACCCACATTCCCCATGTTCAGCCTTTAAATAGTTTTTCTTGGCTTAATGACATGTCTGATGTGAATTGGTTTGACCATTATGTAGAACGAGGTGGCAGTGCTGCGAATTCATCACTATCTCCTTCCTCAGCCGTTAACTCGAGCAAAATGGTTGAGTCTCCTGGTGACCGCGCTTTTTATGACTACCAGCCCACTTACGTTGTGGATCTTGTAGAGGAGGGAAACAATTTTTTTGGATGACAAGTGCTACAGGACGAAGAACTGCGTACTGGATTCCAACTGGCGTAAGGATGCCAGGAAGCTAAACCTTACTTCTGTGGGACAGAAGTTTTAAGGTTTTGGTGAGGGTTATGAGCTGGTTTTGCCTGTTGAGGGTGGGAAGCTGACCGCTGCACCTACTGGTCATATTGCGGTGTTCGCTTCTCAAGTGGATTTGGGTTTGAGGTTTCCTCTTAATCCCACTCTTGAGTAGGTGTTTAGCGCCTTTAACCTCTGCATTACTTTATTGCATCCCGCTTCTCTACATACTTTAATATGCTTGCTATGGTTTTCTCAGTTTCAAAGATACCCTGAGTCTCTGCACCTATTTAAGTCTTTAATGAGCATGAAAAGGTCTGCTTTTGGCTCGGAGGCTCGGTGGTATTATGTAGCTCCTAAAGAGAGCAGAGTTTTGTCCTACCTGAAGCTTGGTCGCTTTCGGGATTGGACTGGCAAGTTCTTCTGGGTGAGAGTGCCTTCCACTTTTGTTGTGTCGCGCAAATTTCGGGAAATTCGCACCAATATGACTGGGGTTACTGTTTCTCCTTACGAGCCTGTTCGTGAGACAAAAGCTTTTGATACTTTGCAGGGAGCTGGGTCAGGCGATTCGAGGTATCCCAAGATATGGTTCCCTAACTCCTTGTACATTGTGGGCAACAAGCAGCTCTCTGCCATGCACTTATGCCATATACATTAGGCTGGTAAGTTTTGCTTTTCTTTCTCTTCCTTCTTCTTTTCCCTTTTTGCCTTGGCCCTTATGTTGTTTTGTCTCTTTGTCTCCCATTTTCAAGTTATGACAAACTAGACAGGCGCATTCTTCGGCTAGCTGATAATTGGAAGGACCCTTTAACTAATACTTCGAGCAATCCCCTAGAGCTTTTTGATACTCTGGAGGTGTATGCTGGTTCTTTGCAGAATGAGGTGCGTCTAGCTCCATCTGAACGGCGGGCTGTCGTCGGCACTGTGACAGATGCTGACTATGCAGGATTAAGCCGTGCTGAAGCTGAGCCCTCCTCCTCCACTGTTGGGAGTATGCGTGAAACTCGTCCTGCCCCCGAAGAGCGACTTTAGAGTCTGAGGCGTTAGTGGCGCAAGGCGCTTCTCCTAAGAAGCAACCTGCTGCGGCTTTCGGCCGGGTGGCACCTCAGACCTCTGTTGCCCAGAGACCACTTGATCAAGCTTCTAATGATCTGAAGAATACCACTAATGATTTTGAGGATAGCGTTCTTAAGCTTCCCTCTGATGAGGTTGAGGCTACTACTGCTGCGGGTGTAAAGCCCACTTCTTCTACTGAGCATGTTCTGCTCTTTTCTACTGATGTCGATACTACTACCGCTGCGAAGGATATTGTAGCTCCTTTTTCTGAGGCCGCTAATTTCCAGATTCTCGATGAGACTATCTTGGAGCTTCCCATGTTTCCTCCGCGCCCTTCCAGCCTGCGAGGGCGGCTCCGAAGTGCTACCAGGGGTGGGCAATCTCAGCTGGGAAACACTCACAAGCAAGATCAGCCAGTTATAGACTTGGAGGATGATCCTATGACCTCTCTCCCTGCTGAGGATGAGCCCGCTGCGAAAAAGGCTCGCACCTCCTCTGGCCTTGATCCTTTTTCTTCTCACTCTGCTAACACTAGGCTCCCTAGTGGGAATGCTGATAGGGGAATCGATACTCAGAATTCCAGTGAACTTAATCATTGTGTTCACCAATTCTTAAGCGATGCCTTTGAGAACCCATTGTTTGCAACTTCAATCTCTGCTAGGGGTACCTTCCACCCTACTGGGCCCAATGAATTTTTTGAGGTCCCCGTTGATGCCCACCTTCATCCCTTGCTGTGCCCTGCTGGAGCTGAGAATGATCCTTTTCGCCCTAAGAAGAATGTCAGGTTTGATATCGTCCTTGTTCGTGGACGATCCCATGAAAGGTGGTACCTTGGGGTATCATCTTAATCAGGGAGTTCGTCTCCCTGGTGATTTTGCGCGCAGCTCAGTCAGTCTTCCTACGGCTACGGCTTGTCATAACTTGCAGAAGGTTAGTTCTTGCTTTTAGTCTTTTCTTCTCTTGATTCCGGTTTCTTTTTCTTCTTCTACTTATTCTTTTATTAATGCCTTGTTTTTTTTTATCCTTTATTGATTTCTATTCTGGTTTACTCTTTCTTTTCTCTGCCTTTATGTAACTTGTCCAATGCCTAACTTACAGTGGAGAAAGAGTACTAGAATCGAGGTCTGATTCTTTCACAGAAGAATTTTGAGATTCAGCAGGCTCATTTTGAGAGGGATGCCCTAGTCAGTGAGGTGACTCCCCTAAGAGAGAGAGCGGATGCCCTACATCTTCAATTGGGAGAATTTCAGCTCACTAATACCAAGCTAACGAGTTGCGAGGAACAACTGCAAACTTCTCAGGCCAAGGTGCAGACGCTAGAGGCGGAGATTGCCGATCTACGGGCTGGGCATATGGCTGAGCTAGAAACTGCTAGGAAGGAGGCACTTAGGGACTTTTCACTCTCTCCCGACTTTGCTAAGCTGCTGGCTGATTGCCATAATGGTGGTTGGGAGGCTGCGACCCACTGTGTGAGCAGTTTGTATGGTACGGGTGAGGAACAGCAGGCTCGTTTCGACACTTTCTAGGCTAAGGTTGAGGCTGCTGAAGATGCTGACCTGTTCGAGTTGCCTGCTGACCACCCTCGTGATGTTAGCTGCAAGGTTCCTGACCATGATGTGATGAACTTGGAGGCTCCTCTCTTCCTTGACATTACTGCAGCTATTAGGGTGAAGTCCTTGGCTTGTGAACAATAAAGGTTATGGCGGCTATCACCTTCCTACTCTAGTAGTTCTTCTAAGTTTCCCTCGCCCATATCTGTGGTAACTAGATAGTTTTTGTTGCTATCTTAGGGGTGTATAGCTGCCAAAGATTATGTTTTTCTTGTGTCTTCTCATAACACTTTATCTTTTCACTACTTGTCCTTTCCAGCTTGACTTGAATTTATGTTTTATTAACTTTACTCTGCTGAATGTTTACTCTGCCTTGGTGGGCAGGGGTTCAGCTTTATAGATATTGTGACTTTACCTGCTGAATGTTTACTCAGCCTTGGTGGGCAGAGGTTCGGCTTTATGTCGTATGTATATGATGACCTTTCTTCTATTTCGTCGTTGGTCGTTTTGTAGTCTGTGTGCCTGTCAGAACCTACTGTTGGGCCAAGGTGTAGTAGTACCTAGACCTTAGCACAGAAGCCCCTTTGTTGCACTCAGTGAAGCCTCGTAGGTTAGGCCTCCCTGTTTTCCTTATTTGGCTGCTGGGGGCTTTCTTATTTTCTTGTCATCTGCTATATTTAACAGGAACTTCAGTGAGCTTTGCTCTTTCTGCCCTGTTTGCGTAGTGCTCTACGTACTCTACTTAATTTTTAAGAGACTTGCTTGCATATTGATTAGTTTATTCAATTGCTGCTTGTTTGGCATCATTCGGTTTGCTCTGCTGAGACTTATTCGTATCAACCAACTTTTGGCTATTCATTTTATGTCATTCAGCTTATTTTGTGGTGACTTGTTTGTGTCGTTCAGCTTTTTTGTGCTGCGACTTATTGCTTTGTGCCCCCTACTTCTCTTTGTAAGGGCTTATCATTTGTCAATCTCCTCCTCTCCCCCTCAAAGAGGTGAGCTGGGTGGGACTAAGAGGTACTTAGTGTTACCCGCGCAGCTCATCCCTCTTCGTTTTTACCGACCTTCCCTGCTCAAGTTGAACGTGTCAGGCCTCCCCGAGGTGGTGCCCTATTTTACTTTGAGCAGGTAAGGTGAAATTTTAGGGAGGGATTCCCTTTTGTCGTTTAACATTATTTTGCTGCACCATGTTATGGTGCTTTTTTCCTTCAACACTTACATGTTTTTTTTTTCTGCATGTTAGTACATGATGCTAAAGCATAATATATTTAAACAAGTTTATGAAATATACTCCTCACGTAGAGGCTCATATTTCATTGAATTAAAATGGCTTGAATGCTTTAATTGATATAACATGAACTAAATAGAGTTCTTGCAAAATTGAAACAATTATTCCCAATGCTACTTAACTTCTTGCCACTTTAAAAAAAATATTTCTTTAGCACATCAGCATTGAAACTATTCCTTAAGACATGACCTTCTTAATCTGCGAGAAGGAATGCACCAGGTCCTACCTGCTCATGAATGATGAAAGGGCCTTCCCAATTAGCTGACAGCTTTCCATGCTGGTTTCCTCTTCCCACTGCTGCTGTCCTTCTGAGAACCAGGTCTCCTGGCAGGAGCTCCCAGTGCTTGACTATTTTGTTGAAAGCTTTGGAAATCCTGCTCTTCTGGGCTGCCAGCTTGAGAGCTTCTTTTAGCCTTACTTCCGACAAGAAGTCTAGCTCCTCCAGCATGCGCTTTTCATTTCCTTGTGGCTCATAGTGTTGTATCCGCAGGCTGAGAATTTTCACTTCCACTAGGACAACTGCATCAGCCCCATAGGCTACAGTGAAAGGGATTTTACTGATAGATTCTTTTTTCAGTGGTTCTATTTGCCCATAACACCTCTGGGACTAGGTCAGCCCATAGGCCTTTGTGCTCCTTCAGCTTCCTCTGCAGGGCTGTTAAGATCAGCTTATTTACTGCTTTGGCTTGGCCATTGCTCTGCGGGTGACAGACTGAGGCACTTGAATACTTGGTGCCCATGTCCTCCAGGTAATCCTTGATGGTGTCCAAGTCGAATTGGCATCCGTGGTCAAAGACTTTGCACTGCGGCACCCCGAACCTTGTGATGATGTTTTTCCATATGAACGTCCTCACTTTGGTTGCCTTTATGTACATAGTGGGCTTGGCCTCTATCCACTTGGTAAAATAGTCTACGGCCACTATGAGGTACTTCCTGCCCGCTGACCCAGTGGTGAAGGGTCCTAATATGTCCATTCCCCACTAAGGAAATGGGATCGGACTGAGGATTGGGGTCAGATCATTTGCTGGCTGGTTTATGACTGGGAAATATTTTTGACACTTTTCACACTTTTTCGCATATGCCAGTGCGTCTTGTGTCATAGTTGGCCAGTATGCACCCCTTCTGAGAAAATCTACTCCTAAGGCTTTTCCACCAATGTGGTTGGCACATATTCCTAAGTGTGCTTCTTCCATGATTTTCTCCATCTCCCACTCTGGGATACACCTTAGCAGTGGTTTTGAGAAGCCCTTTTTGTTGAGCTCCCCACTCATTACCACGTACCAGTTAGCGTCTTTCTTGACTTTCTTAGCTTGCACTTCGTTGTCCGACAGCGAGCCATGAACTTTGTATGCCATTATATCTGTGAACCAAGCTTGTTGCTGTCGATGCAGTTCACCTGCTCCTTTTCAGCGATGCTGCTTTCCTCTAGGACTTCCACCATCACCGTCCTTGTAAGGCTCTGTAGGATGGAACTAGCTAACTTTGATAATGCATCAGCCTGAGAGTATCCTGCTCTAGGGACAAAGTCTATCTAGAAGTGAACTAGCTAAGCTATCAGCTCCTTTAACTTGGTTACATACTTCAGCATTGTGGATTCCCTAATCTCATATTCCCCGTTCAGCTGACTGGCGACAAGCTGAGAGTCAGTCTGCAGATGCTCTTTCTTAGCTCCGGCTGCGATACTCATACGCAGGCCTACCAAAGCTGCCTTGTACTCTACCTCGTTGTTTGATGCCCTGAATTTGAACTTAATGGCATATTCAAATACATTTCCCTTTGGGATGTCATTATGATCCCTGCTCCGCTCCCTGCTCCGCTCCCTGTTTAGACTGATGATCCATCTACTTCCACCTTATAGCTTCCAATGTTATCTTCTTTCTCTTCGTAAAAGGCTTCCACAATAAAATCTGCTAAGGCTTGTGCTTTGATAGCTGCCCTAGGCTTAACCTCAAACTCTCCTCAAACTCATACTTAGAGAGTTCAATGGCCCATTTCAAGAGTGCCTGATGCATCCATTTTTTGTAATGCTTTTTCCAGTTGGTGATTTGTGAGGATTTGTATTATGTGTGCGTCAAAATATGGTTTCAACTTCCTTGCTGTTGTTACCACTGCAAAAGCCAGCTTCTCCACCAATGGGTAACTTTGCTCAGCCTTAGTCAGCACGTGGCTCACAAAGTATATTAGCCTTTGCTGCTTTTGTCTTTCAACCAGGAGAACGGCTGCAATTGTTTGAATTGACGCGGAAATTTACAACTGTAATTTTTCTCTCAGCTCCGGGCTGATCATTGTTGGGAGCTTAGCTAGATGCTCTTTGATGCCCTCAAAGGCTTCTTTTTCTGCGGCTCCCCACTTAAATTCCTTGTTTCCTTTCAGCAGTTGATAGAACGGTAAAGCTTTGTCAGCTGACTTGCTGATGAACCTAGTTAGTGCGGCCATTATGCTTGTCAGCCGCATGATATCCTTAATGCACTTAGGCTCAGGTAAGCTCAGAGCTGCTTCAACCTTCTCCGGATTCGCGTCTATCCCTTTCTCGCTGATCAGGAAGCCTAAGAATTTTCCCGAGCTCACCTCGAAGACACATTTCTTCGGGTTGAGTTTGATGTTATACTTGTTTAAGGTAGAAAATGTTTCCTCCAAGTCCATGATATGTCCTGCCTGCGTGACGCTCTTGAAAATTAAGTCGTCAACGTATACCTCAACATTCCTACCCTTTTGGTGCATGAACACTCTATCCATTATCTTCTGAAAAGTAGCTCCAACATTCTTCAACCCGAAGGGCATAGCTATGTAATTGTACACTCCCCCCTCGGTGATGAATGCGGTTTTCTACCGGTCTGGGTTGTGTAAACTGATTTGATGATACCCTGAGAAGACATCCATGAAGCTTAGCAGGGCGTGCCCGCTGGTTGAATCAACCAGTTGATCGATTTGCGGTAACGGGTAACAATCTTTTGGGCATGCTTTCTTGAGATCTGTGAAATCAACACACATCCTCCACTGGCCATTTGCCTTCTTCACCATGACCTTGTTGGCTAGCTACTCCGGGTAATCGCAAGGCTCAATGAATCTAGCTTCCAAGAGTTTTTCCACTTCTTCCTGGATTGCCTTATTTTTCTCCGTGGAGAAGCTTCGTTTCTTCTGCCTAACTGGCTTAACATCCTCCTTCACATTCAGCCTGTGGACCATGACTTCAGGGTCAATTCCGGGCATCTCATCTACTAAAAATGCGAAGATGTCCTTGTTCTTCCTCTGCAATTCTATGAGGTGCATGAAAGGATTGGTGTCCTTCGAACAAGTGTACTATTCCGTTAGTGGGTTAAGAATTATTAGAAAGCTAATATATTCAGTGAGGTCAAGTGATCGGAATACCTGGGTGGAGGCCGCTTCCGATCAGTAATATTAATGAATAATTAATATTACAGCTTAATCTTGACTGAACCCTTCGGGTCACACCCAAGCATTCAACAAACCGAAACGACGAATTAATTCGGAAGGAATTAATGAGTCGACCGAGTAATATTTATTTAGATGTCGGAAATTCGAGCTTAGAGCATCGAAACCGAGCGTCGGAAGTCGAGTCGAAAAATAGTGAAAGACGAGATGAGAAATAGTAATAAATCAACAAAAGACCAAAATACCCCTAGCATCGGAATGCCCAAGCAAACCAAGTGCTAAGAGCGTATGGCCTAGCATGGTGGCTAGCATGCGCACCAAGCCGAGCCTAGGCTGGCTGGTGCGTGCTAGCGCACCCATGCTAGCATCGCAAGGCTAGGCGCTGCCAAGTGCGTGCTAGCATGCTAGCCACAGCCTTGTGCGCGCAATGGCTAGCAATCCATGCCGCAACAAGCTGCAGCAGCTAGCACGCTAGGCGCGCCAGCTCGCCACAGCTAGCAGCAGCATGGCTAGGCCATTGCTTGCTGCCTAGCAGCGCTGCCAAGGCACAAGGCCAGCAGCAGCCCGCACAAGCATGTTGGGTTTGCTGGCCAGCAGCGCCTGGCAGCTCGCATGCGAGTGATGGGCCTGCTGGGCTTGCTGGGCGTGGCTGCCACGGACAGCAGCACATGGCAGCCCACCTTGGCTACCTTGGTGCCCAAGGGTGGGTGCCATGTGGCTTGTGGTCCTTGAGTGTGTGTGGAGTGAGGTGGCCGGTTATGGGAGAGGGAGTGGGGAGCAAGTTTGGTCCCCCCCCCCTTCTCCAAGTGGTCCTCACCTAACCACTCACATGAGCTTGCCAGTTGTTGATTTATTACTACTAGCTTGATTATTAATTTTGTTTTAGCTTTAAAATAAAATGGAAAAATCATACTATCCTACATTGATGGGAGAGTAAATGATACTCCCATCATTTCCTATAAATACCCAAGTATGGGCATTGGGAATGATGCTTGAGTAAGAGTTGGAAAAGGCATCACAATTAGTGAAAACCTTTGAACTCAATATAATTACTCGGGTTTTATTGGTCGGGTCTTGCTAACCCCAAGACATTGGACCTAGTCGGTTTCGTTGGTACGGGTGGACTTCGTTGGAGGTCTCCGTGTGAGCGGGACTTGAAGCTTTCAAGTAAGAGCTCATTTTGGAGCGAAGCACGCGTCAAAGGTAATTAGCTTATCTTAATCTTGTGATTAATTTAATTATGTTTATGGTTTTATTTATTGCGAGTGCGGTCTTGTTTTTGGGTTTGTATCCGCGGTGAGTCGGACTCACCAAACCCCAACAGCGGTATCGGAGCCTCGCTCGTTTATTTTTAAAATCATAATATTTTCAAGGTGTTTTTATGGCTTAATTTTCTGGTTTAAAGTTGCTAATTAGATTAGTAACTCGTTTTTCGAATTTTTACCTCGTATTAGAGCTGTCTTCAGCTCCCGAACCCAGATTTCGACCTAAAAATGGTGAATTTTAGGTGGAAAAGGCGTTCTGGAAATGGTTTTTTCCTTTCAGGACTCGGTTTTTAGCCAACAAACGATCATAAATGCATTTTTCGAGGGATTTTTCGTTTTAACGAAAAATTTTAAGTCTTTCTAACCTTGAAAATTGATTGAATATTTATGGTGGTTATGTATTTGGTTCTTTCCTTTATTTATATGCAATTTTAGACCACGTTAAGCATGATTACTTGGTAGTAATTGGTGCTTGAAAGTTTGGTTTTTTTTTTTTTTCACATAATTGCAAATTAATTGCATTAAGTGTGAAATTGTTATTCTTTGTTGCTTCCAAGTACTAAAGATTCAATCTTTATTTATGATAAGTGATTGAAACTTTGAGTTACTAAATTCCATGAATTTTGGTTAAACTTTGTTGATTTAATCATTTTTTAGTTGATTGGAATGATAAAGTTTAAAACTTGTGATTGAAATTGGTTTATCTTTCCAACTCCCTTTTATTGAACTTATGTTCATTTTTCCAACTCCCTTTTATTTTGTCAAAATCTCAAAATTAATTTAAAGTGATTAAATTAATAGTGAGAATTGCCCTAATTTATTTTATTACACCAAGTTAAACCAATTTTATTAAAGAATGGTTCTTGGAAATAAATTTGGTTAATTGCATTTGGATGAATTATTTAAGTTGGACTTGTTATTTTTCATTTTTTCTCAAAATTGATTCTAAAATTAATTTAGAATTGATTTATAATGTCACACACAAAAATCGATAATTTTCGAAGCATTAGCACGCAACACGAGGCCTAAGAGCCCCGAGCTAGCTCTCGACCAGCTAGGTTGCTCACGCAACCCATATGTGGCTGTCGAGGCTGCTGGGCACTTCGTTCTTAGGTGCTTGGTGCTGTGCGTGTGTGTGTGCGAGGAAGGGCGTGGGCTGCTGCTCGCTGCCAGCAGCATAGCGCGCCAGCCAGCAGCAAGCAGTAGCATGGCGCAGCAGCAGCATAATGATGTGCGCGTTGTGCGTGCTGCTACGATTGGCTGGGCTGGGCGTAGCGCATGCGAGCACAAGCAGCCCACATGCATGCTTGGTGTTGCGGGGGTGCGCATGGGCATACTACGTGCTTGTTGTACGGTACGTACAATCCCATAATTGGCACAATAACCCCGGGTTATTAAGGCGATGCTATTTTAAAGTTAATTTTAGCATTGCTTAATATGTAAATAAGGGTATTTTTGGACTCCAAGTCTTAGTGCTAGGCACTTAGACATTGTGGAATACGTAATTTTGCTTAAAATTGTCGTTTTAATTATTTTAATTATTTTGTTTATTTAATTAAAAATTTTGGAGGCTAGGCCTCGGGTTTTGAGTGACATTTGCAAAATTAATTTTGGCAAATATTTGGGTTCACCGACTTAATTAATTGGATTAGTTAAGTTGGATGCGGAATTTAGTGGGAGCGTCTCTAAGTTATTACCATAACCGGTTAAAACAACTTTGACTAGTTTAATTAGGCGTGTAAATTGGATTAACCACCTAGATTAGTTACTAGTTCCCGCGCGTTTTATGCATTGTTACTTTTTATCGTTGTAAAATGCATGGGCCATTCACAGATAGTGAATGGATGAATGAAATGTAAATTCTCTCACAGGTTTTATGAAATGGCAACTAGTGGGGCCCGATTAGGATAGAAAATACGGACTGTGATCCGTGATGTATTTTTGTAAATCTAAATACGGTCTGCGAACCGTTGAGTATTTTTGTACCTTAATATTTAGATTAGTCCTAATCGTAGATACTAGCAATTGTAATATTTTGGTCAAGTCTTGAAGACGGGGTTCTTAGAAGACAAAGCCATGAAGTTGCAAATGAAGACCTTTTGAAGACTTGAAGATCTCAAGGGGTCATGCTAGTTGCCAAATGCATCTCTATTTATGTTTTCGATATATATTTATGTTTATATATATATGAATTATATGTTAGATGCATGTTTAGGATTTCGAATGTTGAGATGATTAATTAAGTTCACTTAAATCAACCAACATAGAAACCCTAGGTCCCTAAAATATTGAGTAAAACTTGCCATTCCAAAACACACTTACCAACCGAACGAGGGTAGTGCTGGGCTACGCCAAAGCGAGGCATCACTACTTCTCCAAGGAACGTAAGGCATACCGGGTATGCAAGGTGGTTTTGGTTATACTCAACGATATGAGTGATGGAGTCCTAACATGTCGTGGCAAAGTGAATAAATTGTTTAGAGAGCATTGGATGCGAAGATTTATTCAACCAAGAGTGGCTTGGAGCCATTAGCAAAGAGTTGCTTACCTTAGGAGATTGAGTGTTAAGACAAGCCAAAGCATGCTTAACCACTCTTTGTTTCTTTGGATCTTGGAATCGACTTAT
Organism: Chenopodium album; assembly: GCF_948465745.1. NCBI lineage: Eukaryota > Viridiplantae > Streptophyta > Magnoliopsida > Caryophyllales > Amaranthaceae > Chenopodium > Chenopodium album. Next base: position 38,802,272 of record NC_137838.1, read on the forward strand.
TCTCACCTAAAATGGGGACAATCTTTAATGTGTGAATAAGACGTTTTAAATAAGTTTGATTAATATACATGAATTCAATCTTATTTAAGTATAATGAATGGTTTTTTATTTCAAATTCTTTCAATTGTAGAATCATGTCTTCAACTAATGTCAACGACCTTATGCTCCCGGAATTGCCCGAAAAGTTGCCAATTTCTCTGAACTTGGTAAACTTTAAGGAATGGGAAGAGGAACTCCGAAAGACCCTCCGAAATTGCTACCTAGAGCACATTCTGGACACTCAAATCCCGAGTTTCTACTCGAAGGGGATTATGAGTGATGGGGCACATGAGGTATGGAGTGTGGATTGTAAAAGAGTTTCCAGACTCATGGCAAACTCCATCCCGGTACAATGGAAGGTGAAGTCCTCCAACTATTTTCCGGACATGATGCTCAAAGCTCTAGAAGATGTAGTCAATTTGAGAGTCACCAAAAGTACCAGAGGCAACTATGATGGACTTGTGGAAGATGTGACTAGGTCACTCTCGAACATGAGGATCAAGCCACCGCAAGATGGGTGTCTCACGAAAGAGAGACAAGAAGTATGGGCTAAGCTCTATAATGCAAGACTTAAACCCGAGATGCCACTTCAAGCTCATGTGCTCAACATGACAAGGCTATTCACCCATCTGGAGCTAATTGGCAAACCGGTGGACGATGAGCAAGTGGCTCTCATGCTATTAAGCTCACTCCATTCGGGGTATGTTGCATTAAAGATGCGACTTACGGCCAAGCGGAACAAACTTTCCTTGATGGAAGTTGTTCAAGAGCTCCAGAAAACCTATTCTTGCAAGAAGGCTAAGGTTTCTCTGAGACTAAAGAAGAAGGAGTTCAAGAACAAAGCTAAGATGCGCTGCTTCTATTGTAGTAGACCCGGACACTACAAAAGAGAATGTAGCATGTATCTAGAAGATGAGGCGAAAAGAAAAGTAACCTCAATCTAAGGTATCATCTTTACACTTGAACATAAGCCATTTATAAGGTATTAGATACCGGAAAATTGGCTCACTATATGCTCCTGTTTCAGGAATAAAGTGAACGGTGCTTTTCAAGTGGATATGAGTACACAAGTGGAAGAAGACGATAATCTTTCAAAGAAATCTTGTAATCTCATATTTTGTCTAGATTTAAAACTTGTTTAGTTTTATCTACCATATTTTGATCTTGTGGCGTTGGACGTAGTTTTGAACTTGATCACAAGACATATAATCTTGTTTATATTTATGGAATGACACGTTTGTGTCTTTAGACAAATTGTTTATAATGATACCAAAAGAGCTAAGACCATAGAGTCAAATCAGACTTACTTGTGGCATTGTCGTCTTGGCCACATCAACATCAAACGCATCAAGAAACTTCTACAAGAAGGTGTTCTTGACTCTTTCGATTTAGAATCGTTTGAGAATTGTGAGGGATGTCTATTAGGCAAGATGATTAAACAACCATTCTCCAAGTTGGGAGAAAGGGCAAGTGACTTATTGGGTCTTAAACATACCGATGTATGTGGACCAATGAGCTCAACCACAAGAAATGGACATCGATATTTCATCACTTTCACAGACGACTATAGTAGATATGGCTATGTCTACCTCATGTCGCATAAATCTAAATCATTTGAAAAGTTCAAAGAATTTCAGAGTGAAGTTGAAAATCAGCTTGGCAAGAAAATCAAAGCCCTTCGATCGGATCGAGGTGGTGAATACTTGAGCCAAGATTTCGATGACCATCTGAAAGAAAAGGGTATACTTTCATAATTGACACCTCCAGGAACTCCATAATGGAACGGAGTATCCGAATGGAGAAATCGAACCTTGTTAGACATGGTACGATCAACAACGGGTCTTAGTGATCTTCCTATCTCTTTCTGGGGACACGCACTTCTAACTGCGGCACTAACACTGAACCGTGCTCCATCAAAAGCTGTAGAAAAGACTCCATATGAATTATGGACGAAGAAACCTCCTAGGTTATATTTTCTAAAGATATGGGGATGCGAAGCATATGTCAAGAAATTGATTTTTGACAAACTTCATCCCAAATCTGACATGGTTTACTTTGTGGGCTACCCAAAAGAAACCAAAGGGTATTACTTCTACAACAAATCGGAGAACAAAGTGTTTGTTGCTCGCGATGGTGTCTTTTTGGAGAAGGAGCACCTTTCCAAAATGACAAGTGGGAGGAAAATCGAACTCGACGAAGTTCGTGAGGATGAGCAACAAAATCATAATGACAGTCAAAGTGCTCAAACAGTATCTGTTGACGCAGGTCAAAATGATCAAAATGTGCAAAGTCGAACCGACAATGCAAATGCTCAATCCATTACCCTACGTAGGTCTCAGAGGCCGAGATCTCAACCTGATAGATATCTTGGTTTAGTATTAACCGAGAATCAGGACATCCTGATTATGGATGGAGATGAACCGACAACCTACAAGCAAGCGATGGCCAGCACCGACTCTGCTAAATGGCAAGAGGCCATGAGATCTGAAATGGATTCCATGTTTGAAAATCAAGTCTGGGACTTGGTTGACTTACCCGAAGGTTATACACCTATCGGATGTAAGTGGATTTTCAAGATGAAAACCGACAAAGATGGAAATGTATTCATTTACAAAGCTAGATTGGTGGCAAAAGGTTACAGACAAGTTCATGGTATTGATTACGATGAAACCTTTTCACCAGTCGCAATGCTTAAATCCGTTCGGATCCTCCTAGCGATTTCTGCATATTACAATTATGAAATATGGCAGATGGACGTCAAAACCGCCTTCCTTAATAGTTATTTGGAAGAAACTGTGTATATGACACAGCGTGAAGGTTTTGTCGACCAAAACAATGCTAGGAAAGTTTGTAAGCTTAAGAAGTCCATTTATGGACTAAAGCAAGCAAGAAGAAGTTGGAATCTGCGATTCGATGAAGCCATCAGTAAGTTTGGTTTTATCAAGAATCCAGATGAATCTTGTGTTTACAAGAAGGTTAGTAGGAGTGACATCGCCTTCCTAGTCTTATATGTCGATGACATATTGCTCATTGGAAACAGCATTCCGTTGTTAGAGTCTGTAAAGGCCTGGCTTGGAAAGTGCTTCTCAATGAAAGACTTGGGAGAGGCTCAGTACATACTAGGCATCAAGATCTATAGGGATAGATCGAAAAGGATGATTGGATTGAGTCAGAGTACTTATATTGATAAGGTATTTGCTCGATTTGGCATGGAGGAGGCCAAGAGAGATCACCTGCCAATGTCACATGGCATAACCCTAAGCAAGAAGCAGTGTCCACATACACTTGATGAGCGGGTAAGAATGAATCAGATTCCATATGCTTCGCTTATTGGATCGATCATGTATGCCATGATATGTACTAGGCCAGATGTATCGTATGCCTTGAGTGCTACGAGCCGTTACCAATCAGACCCAGGAGAGGCGCATTGGACTGCGGCCAAAAATATCCTAAAGTACCTAAAAAGGAACAAGGATAAATTCCTGGTGTATGGTGGTGCAGAGGATTTAGTTGTGGAAGGTTATACCGACGCAAGCTTCCTGACAGACAGAGACGATTTCAAATCGCAATCTGGATATGTGTTCTGTCTAAATGGAGGGGCGTTTAGTTGGAAGAGCGCAAAGCAGAGTACAACTGAAGCCGAATACTTAGCAGCTGCTGAAGCAACTAAGGAGGCTGTTTGGATTCGTAAGTTCGTTGGTGAACTTGATGTTGTACCCTCTATAAGGGGTCCAATAGCCCTCTATTGTGACAACAATGGAGCTATTGCTCAGGCCAGAGAGCCTAGGGAACATCAGAAGGTCAAACATGTCAAGCGGCGATTTCACATGATTCGAGAATGGAAATAAGAGGGTGAAATCAGAATTTGCAAAGTTGGAACGGATGACAATGTAGCCGATCCACTTACTAAAACTTTGCCTCAAGTGAAGCACAATAAGCACGTTGAGGCAATGGGAATCAAGCATGTAGGAGACTGGCTTTGATTTCCTTGTTTAGTATTTTAGTTAATTTTGAGAAAAATTAATGTAAGACGATAAGGAAAGCCATTCAAGTTTTGGAGTAATATAAAATTTCATGCAATATTTTATTACTCCGTTATGCTATTTAATTGTGGTTTAGGATTAAATAATGAGTCCATTCGATTCTGAGAATATTCAAAATAGGGTATCAAGACCAGTCTTGGTAAGGAAACACCTATTAAGTGAACATTGAATATTATAATCTAAAATTATCCCTAATCAAGGTCATCTAAACGATGGACGATAAATGACCGATTGAGATTAGTGTGTAGTTTGATTTATAGCACCGTTTCATGTGCTACAAGGACATGATTGTCATAAATCATTTGCACATGTATTGGTTTAGAACCATACTGGATCGACCTATGAGAATACTTTAAGAAATTAAAAATTTGTCATAAGTATACTTCTCATTATGGCTATCAGAACCTATTTCCTCGACCATGAGTATTGTGAGTTCTCTTGTTTGAGTACTAGTTCGCTTTGATGTTGTCAAACGTCTGCCGTAATAGGGGATTATAACGGCAACACTCGGGCGACTAGGTCCTCTCAGTAAGAGGAGCTACATTACAAGACTGGGAATGTCCTCCTATTAAAATAGGGAAGATGTCTTTGTTGTATACAAGGCCTCTCGTAGAGCGAGACTGTAAAATGCATGGTCGTGCTCGGATGGATTTTAGAAATCATCTGTTTATTGACAGTCGGACTCGGAATCGGGAAACACTTCTGGACGTAATAAGGATGGCAAAATAAATCTTACCTTATAGTTCATGAAGAGACATTAAGCGACATAGGAAAAAGGTTGTACACAAAATGCGCACTTGTCCGGAAGGACAAGTGGGAGATTGAAAGGAATGGTGTCCTTCAAACAAGTGTACTATTCCGTTAGTGGGTTCAGAATTATTAGAAAGCTAATATATTCAGTGAGGTCAAGTGATCGGAATGCCTGGGTGGAGGCCGCTTCCGATCAGTAATATTAATGAATAATTAATATTACAGCTTAATCTTGACTGAACCCTTCGGGTAACACCCAAGCATTCAACAAACCGAAACGACGAATTAATTCGGAAGGAATTAATGAGTCGACCGAGTAATATTTATTTAGATGTCGGAAATTCGAGCTTAGAGCATCGAAACCGGGCGTCGGAAGTCGAGTCGAAAAATAGTGAAAGACGAGACGAGAAATAGTAATAAATCAACAAAAGACCAAAATACCCCTAGCATCGGAATGCCCAAGCAAACCTAGTGCTAAGGGCGTATGGCCTAGCATGGTGGCTAGCATGCGCACCAAGCCGAGCCTAGGCTGGCTGGTGCGTGCTAGCGCACCCATGCTAGCATCGCAAGGCTAGGCGCTGCCTAGTGTGTGCTAGCATGCTAGGCACAACCTTTTGCGCGCAATGTCTAGCAAGCCATGCCGCAATAAGCTGCAGCAGCTAGCACGCTAGGCGCGCCAGCTCGCCACATCTAGCAGCAGAATGGCTAGGCCATTGCTTGCTGCCTAGCAGCGCTGGCCAAGGCACAAGGCTAGCAGCAGCCCGCACAAGCATGCTGGGCTTGCTGGCCAGCAGCGCCTGGCAGCCCGCATGCGAGTGCTGGGCCTGCTGGGCTTGCTGGGCGTGGCTGCCACGGACAGCAGCACATGGCAGCCCACCTTGGCTGCCTTGGTGCCCAAGGGTGGGTGCCATGTGGCTTGTGGTCCTTGAGTGTGTGTGGAGTGAGGTGGCCGGTTATGAGAGAGGGAGTGGGGAGCAAGTTTGGTCCCCCCCCCCTTCTCCAAGTGGTCCTCACCTAACCACTCACATGAGCTTGCCACTTGTTGATTTATTACTAGCTTGATTATTAATTTTATTTTAGCTTGATGGGAAAGTAAATGATACTCCCATCATTTCCTATAAATACCCAAGTATGGGCATTGGGAATGATGCTTGAGTAAGAGTTGGAAAAGGCATCACAATTAGTGAAAACCTTTGAACTCAATATAATTACTCGGGTTTTATTGGTCGGGTCTTGCTAACCCCAAGACATTGGACCTAGTCGGTTTTGTTGGTGAGGGTGGACTTCGTTGGAGGTCTCCGTGTGAGCGGGACTTGAAGCTTTCAAGTAAGAGCTCATTTTGGAGCGAAGCACGCGTCAAAGGTAATTAGCTTATCTTAATCTTGTGATTAATTTAATTATGTTTATGGTTTTATTTATTGCGAGTGCGGTCTTGTTTTTGGGTTTGTTTTCGCGGTGAGTCGGACTCACCAAACCCCAACAGTGCACCCCCACTCCAGGATCAATGTGCTTTCCGATTTTTACTGTTCTTGAAGGATCACCTTCTGTGAGCTCGATTGTAACATGCTACTCGCTGGGAAATGGTCTAGCCATCTCTTCCTTGGCGGGCTAAAAATTTTCCATGGCCAGCTTCTGTTTATCCTTCTCCTTGTGATATTCTTCCCGCTTCCTTTTTCTTGACTTTTTCTCAGCCTGTTCAATGGACCTTTGCTTTGAGATTAGCTGTCGTCTGGTCCTAGCGGGCTGCTTTAGGGCTGTTATGTAACATTGTTGAGCTGTTTTCTGGCTTCCCGTTAGCTTTGTTGACTGCCCTTCATTGGTTGTGTAAGCCATGGCAAGATGATAAGTGGAAACCACTCCGCCAATCTTGTGGATGAGCGGCCTCCCCATGATCACATTGTAAGCTGAAGGAGAGTCTATCACCAGGAACTCTGCTCGAATATCGCGTCTTTTTTACCTTTCTCTCACTCGAATTGAGAGCTCTATTATATCTTCCGGGGTCAGTCTAGACCCGTTAAACCCGGTGACTTCATAACTCACCCTTTTTAGGTCTTTTCAGTCTAGCTTTAGCTCTTTGAACGCGTTGTTATATATAATGTTGGCTGAGTTGCCCTCATCTATCAATATTCGGTCTACCTCCCAGTTTGCAATTCTCAAAGTTACTACCAGAGGATCATCATGAGGATAGATTATGCCGTTTTGGTCATACTCGTCAAATGTTGCTCGAGGCTGCGGGGGAAGAGGTGGCCACCTGCGCTTCTCATTATAGTTTATCTGGTGTATCATTGCCAGCAGGTCTGCCCGCGCCATGTTCATTGTTCCCTCATGTAGGGAATAATTTCAAGCGTTAACCCCTAGCTTGAACCCCACTGTGATCATACACTAAAGTACGGTGGCGTCCAAAGGGAAAGAAGATAGAGCAAAAGAGTTGCCAACAAGTTTTAGGAACTTGTAAACCGTTCACAGGGTGAAGGTTACACCCCTTAACGATCCAAGAGATCGTCAACTCCATAAGGTCTTGAACCAAATAAGGGTTCGGGGATGAAGGTACAAATCCAACCTAAAAGAGATTGAACCTGCCCTAATAATAGGCCTCTACTTTATTCTGATCGTATTCATGTGCGCTTTCTGACTAACATGCAATCAATAGGATTAACCTAAACCTGTTTAATCTATGTTGGTTAAATATAATGCACAAATAAACCTATTATTGGTGATCACTTGAATTATAACCAAATTAACCCTAACAAGATTATTAATTATCTTATTCAGCGTGATTACAAATACAAATTCCCTTTAAACATGCATAAAAGGCGTGATCAAGCAATAACAATAAATAATCAAGCAACATAATAAATATAATAATAATAACAATAATAATTAAAAATAATCATCATAACAATCATAATTATAAATCATAAAGAATAATCATAATAATAATTAAAACAATAATCATCATAATAACAATCATATAAATAATAATGTTAAAGCATAGCAAGATCCTACGCATGATACTAACAAGATTAATAACAAACCCTAGCATGTCACTAAGCAATAAAAATCAAACCTTTAACCCTAACATGATACTAACAATCATAAATATTAGGAAGAACATAGGAAGCATCATAACAATAATACTTGATATCAAAATTACCCTAAACATGATACTAGGAATTACAATAACAATCTAAGCATGATTTCTATATCATAACATCAATAAAAACTATTAAAGTACTTACTTTGATGCCTCGTACGTCTTTCTAATAACAAAACACGCACGTTAGTAACTTCAAGGAAAATAATAAACAAAACAATTAAATTAAATAATTGAAAGAGAGATTTGGGACCAAACCCTCATAAATTAAACCTTTCACATCTAGGGCGAAGGCAACTTCGAATATGGCTAGGTGTTTCTAGATCTAACGAATGCGGAATTTTTATATTTAAGAAAAGCTAGTTTAGAAAAAGAGAGAGAATAATCAAGAGAATCTTGATGAGAGTTGGTGAATGATTATTGAAGAGAATGAGAGAGAATTGATGATTGTGAATGAATGAAAATGGAGTTTTTACGACGTTATTTATAAAGATAATCAGCCAAAAAGATAAAATATCAAAACAGAGTCTGGCACACATGAAACAAGGTTGGCGCCAATGCTGGCTATTGGCGCCAGGCGCCAAGCGTAGCGCCAGGCGCTACAGCTGGCGTTTGGCGCTGACCTGGAAATTCACGCGTTTTCTTAAAATCAGATTAAAATTGCCGTACAGGAGGATAAAATCGTATTTTCCTCAAAAATGCTCTTTGATCTTAATTAAAACTCTGAAAAGTCAACAAAAGTCAATTTATCAATGCTAATTGAATTAGGAATGAAAAGAACCTTCTAGAAGACTAAAACCATTCCTAATTGCATTAGGAATGATAAATCATATTAGGCCCTCCTCTAGATCATTGGGCCGCATATAAGGCTCAAATGGGCCCAGTTTAGTAAATTGGTCATAACTTCCACAATATTCATCGGAATTGGGCTTATAATATATCATTGGAAAGCTCTTGTGAAGCCCCATCCAACTACACTACTATGGAACCCATACCATGGACCAACCAAACTGGATTGGCTGTTTTCTTAAAATAAGTTTTCAAAAATAGAGAGAAAAGAAAAGAAATTAAAACTATCCGCAGCACTAAACTTTCCACACTTTCACTTCATTCGATTATGATTTGACGTGAAAGGTACTCATCAACGGGTTTGGTTTTGGGGAGACACAAATGGGTGTCTACACCCCATGTACTGGTCCTCCGCTGATCACATACACCCTGCCTTCTGGCTTGCTGTCTCTGTCTTTACTCTCAGCGGGACCTCTGTGACCTCTTCTGCGGTCACAGCCTATTCTATCCTCTTCTCTTCTTTTGAGGGGATTAGCCTGCTGTTTGAACTGGCTCAGGTACCCCCTCCTGACTAGATCTTTTATGTTGTCTTTCAGGTGTGTGCATTCATCAGTCGTGTGGCCATAATCCCTATGGAGGTCATACATTTGCTGGGATCACGGTTCCTATTAACCATCCTCGGAGGTCTCTGCCACTTATCATCAGCTTTGTTCACGCTGAAGATGTGGGATCTCGAGTGAGTGAGCGGGGTATACTGGTCGAACCTTCCAGGTCTTCCTCCCTTCTTCGGGTCTACCCTTCTTACCCCAACAGCTCGATCTGCCTCCCTGCGACCTTGCTCAGCTTTGTTGGGCTGGTCAGCTCTGGCTGCGTTTTTTGCCCGGGTGACTTCTTCCCACTTAACTGGGTCGTTTGGCGCCTTCCTACCTAGCATTTCTCTGTTAGTCTCGTCTTCCTTAATGAACTCGTACGATATACCTAGCGCTTCACCTAGCGTCTTGGGGCTCTTACGCCCCATATACACTCCGAATGGTGAGCATGGTATCAAACCACTATGCATTGCCAGTAACGCTACCTCCTGGCTCATATTTGGGATGATTGTTGCCTCCTTGTCTAATCTGGTGATAAACTCCCTCATGGGATCATCTTTTCCCTAAACTAGTGACATCAAATCAGTTGTCATCTTAGTTTGATCTACCAAGGTGATAAAATGCTCCATAAACATCCTTTTTAGCTGATTATACGAGTACACAGAACCCTTTGGAATGGCTCCAAACCACTCCGCTACAAGCTCCTCTAGAGTTGGCGGGAATGCTTTGCACCAGGCTGAATCTGTCATGGTGTAGAGCACCATGTGGTTCTCAAAAGCCAAGATATGATTCTTAGGTGTTGTGGTTCCATTGTACCTGCAGCTCTACACCTTTATCTTCTCCATCGACTCCTCTAGAATCTCCGAGCAAAATGGGGAATCATCTGGAATAACCTGGATCCGTGCTCGCTTCTCCCTATCCAAGCTCGGTCCCCGCTCAAAGGCTGGTGACCTGCTGCGGATGACTCGTTTCTCCGGGCTTCCCTTAGCCTGGGTTTTTCCTCTACACTCCATTCTTGGTTCAGATTCCGAGCTTCCAATTCCAACACCTTCTTCCTCAGCTGGACGAGCTCCTTCTTCTCGGGAGTGAGCTTTGCGAGTATTGCCTTCTTCACCGCTGGTTCCGTAGTTGTTGCTACTGGTGACGAGCTCGCTCCCTTACCAAAGTTAACAAGGATTGCTTTCATCGCTGCCAACTACTTTTTGCTGCACTTAGAGAGGTTCTGCAGAATGGATGGCATGTTTACGGGCTGCAGTTTCTGGGTTATAGGTGTGGAAATAATGGGTTCATTGTTCGCGCCTGTTAATGGCATACCGTAATTGAAAACGGAACTAGATCCTATCAAATCTACTTTTTTTTACGCTGCTTTAGTTGAAGTAGACATCGATCCAACGGGATTGGATTTTTGTGAGATCATGGATTTGGGTTTCTCGGCTACTATTGGTGTTTTTTGTGGTGTTTGATTTGCGTCATTGGCCTTAGGTTTGGGTGCTTGTACAGCTTCCTCTCCGGCCATGGTGGTTTATCAATTAGTCCCTTACTCAGTTGGTGAACCTCAGGTTGGATGATCCTACCCCTCCTTCTAGCGCCAATTGTTCCAGGTATGGATCCAAGGGTTTTGCTGGGTGAGCTAGGTCCCGTTGAAACCTACACAGGGAAACACACGTAAACTGCCCTCAGGGTGGCTCGAGGAACCTCCTTCCGATGCCTAAGTTAGAGAGTGTTTAGAGAGAGAAAGTGTACTTAGAGAGATGTAGAGTGTGTAATAACTTGTGTGTCTGTAGACACCCATTTGTGTCTCCCCAAAACCAAACCCAGTGATGAATACCTTTCATGTCGAATCATAATCGAATGAAGCGAAAGTGTTGAAAGTCTAGTGTTGCGGATAGTTTTAATTCTTTTCTCTTCTCTCTGTTTTTGAAAACTTATTTTAAGAAAACAACTAATCCAGTTTGTTTGGTCCATGATATGGGTCCAATAATAGTGTAGTTGGATCGGCTTGCAAAGAGCTTTCCAACGATATAATATAAGCCCAATTCCGATGAATATTGAGGGAATTATGGCCAATTTACTAAACTGGGCCCGGTTTGAGCTTTATATACGGCCCAATGATATAGGGGAGGGCCTAATATGATTTATCATACCTAATGCAATTAGGAATGGTTTTAGTCTTCTAGAATCTTCTAGAAGGTTCTTTTCATTCCTAATTCAATTAGCATTAATAAATTGACTTTTGACTTTTCAGGGTTTTAATTAAAATCAAATAGCATTTTCGAGGAAATTAGATGATTTTATCCTCCAGTACGGTAAATTTATTTGATTTTCGAAAACGCGTTAAAATCAGGCTTGGCGCCTAACCCTAGGCCTTGGCACCTGGAACCAGGCCTAGCGCCTAGCGCTAGTGTTGGTGCCTGGCGCCAGTTAGCCAAGGGTGGCGCCAGCCCTGTTTTCTGTGCGTCAGGCTCTGTTTTGTTTATTTTATCTTTTTGGCTGATTTTCTCTATAAATATCGTATTAAAAACTTCGTTTTCATTCACCAATTCCCACCGATAATCATCTATCGTTCAACAATTCACAAGTCTTTCTTTAGCATTCTCTAAATCATTCATCTCTCTCATTCATCTTTTTCTAAATTTTGTGTTTTCATACAAAATTCCGCATTCTCAAGATCTAGAAACACCTAGCCATATTCGAAGTTGTCTTCGCCCTAGACGTGAAAGGTTTAATTTATGAGGGTTTGGTCCCAAATCTCTCTTTCAATTATTTAATTTAATTGTTTGTTTATTATTTTCCTTGAAGTTACTAACGTGTGTATTTTGTTATTAGAAAGAGGTACGAGGCATCAAAGTAAGTACTTTATTGATTTATTGATGTTATGATGTAGATATCATGTTTACATTGTTATTATGATATTCCTAGTATCATGTCTAGGTTAATTTTAATATTAAATATGATTGCTATGATGCCTTTTATTTTCTCCCTAATATTTATGATTGTTAGTATCATGTTAGGGTTAAAGATTTGATTTTTATTTCTTAGTGACATGCTAGGGTTTGTTATTAATCTTGTTAGTATCATGCCTAGGATCTTGCTATTTTTATTATGCTTTAATATTAACATGAATATGATTATGATTATAATTGTTATAATTTATGATGATTATGAATATCATTATTATTATTATTATTTTGATGATGATTATTTTATTTATGATTATTATTATTATTATTATGATTATTATTGTTGCTTGATATTTATTGTTATTGCTTGATCACCTTTTATGCATGTTTAAAGGGAATTTGTACTTGTAATCACGCTTAATAAGATATTTAATAATCTTGTTAGGGTTAATTGTGATTATAATTCAAGTGATCGCCAATAATAGTATATTTGTGCATTAAATTCAACCAACATAGATTAAACAGATTTAGGGTTAATCCTATTGATTGCATGTTAATTAAAAAGCGCACATGAATACAATCTGAATAAAGTAGAGGCCTATTATTAGGGCAGGTTCAATCACTTTTAGGTTGGATTTGTACCATCATCCCCGAACCCTTATTTGGTTCAAGACCTTATGGAGTTGACGATCTCTTGGATCGTTAAGGGGTGTAACCTTCATCCTATGAACGGTTTACAAGTTCCTAAAACTTGTTGGCGATTCTTTTTCTCTATCTTCTTCCCTTTTGGACGCCACCTTACTTTAGTGTATGATCACAGTGGGGTTCAAGTTAGTGGGATAAAAGCTTGAAAATATTCCCTACAGTTTTTGGCGACTCCACTTGGGAGGATTTCTATTTTAATTCCTGAATTTGATTCGGCAATGATTTAGAATGAGTGGATGAGACTCGAAAAGTTCTAAGTATTTCATGTGCGTAATTTTGATTAATATTATTGTCATATGCATAAAAAAGATCTCATTGGAAAGACCATCCGTAATGAGTAAAAACATAGGATTTTACACGTAGGAAATTTGAGAAATATCTTTCACAACTAGGACCGAAATAACACCGCGCGAAACTGGAAAATTTTATCGAGCATAGAAAGCTGCTGAGGCATGTGGGAAGTAGCATCAGGGGCCAGAGCTTGGCGCCAGCATTTTAGCCGTAGCGCCAGACGCCAATATTGGCGCCAGGCGCTACAGTTAAAAGCTGGCACCAGTCTATGTTTGCTGGCGCCAATTTCCCCCAATACCGAGCCAGAAATATGCGTTCTAATTTCGACCAGCTTTTTCGTATTGTTTGCTCGATCCTACTTCCTGATTGAATTTTTTCTCACTTTTTCTGAAACCCATATGTGTTCTACATATGGACATAACCCTCTGGGAATTCATGCTCCATCTACCTGATTGAACGCTCCGTGCAACAAAGGGTACATCCGAGAATGTTGAATTCACCAAACCATGGAAACGAGTTTTTTCTAAAGCTCGCGGTGTCCCATCCACTCGCGCCAACCCTTCACGGTTAGGCTTCCGCACGGTGCATTCGGACAATTAACCATGGACCCTCTATTGACTAAACCATATCCCAAACTTTACAGAACTAGAGCCATGGTTAGGTTGCAAACTCATTGCATCATATTGTGCTTACTTGACTAATTGTACATTATGTGTTGTGCATACTCTATGTGATTTTTCCTAACCGTTTGTTTGACTTGTGTTAAGACTAAATAAACTGATTAATGACTAAAGGACTTTGTTTAATTAATCAATTAATTAATTTGAGTTAATAAATAAACATAAAATCGAGTCATAGTCCCTTTAAGTCAACCCGGATTTTTATTCCCGTATACTGCACAAGCGTCAACTTGTTTTGGTCATATCGGGAGTTCTAAGAAGAACTGCGAGTCGTGAAACCTATGGATCTGTAGCCCCGAGTTTTATCTTTAATTTGGCGTTGGTTTCATCCAAATCAGAGTCGCAGATAAAAAGTTATGACTAAAATACCACAGCCTGTCCAGTTTAATGCATATACGTGAAGTCTTAACTTAGTCTTTGCTTGAGTCTAGTCACGTAGTCTAGCCACATGGTCATGACACGAGTCTTAACGTACCATCTACAATCACTAGTCTTAGCACACACTTTGAGTATATGTCACCATGACCATGTCTTAGGGCCATGCATGAGTCGGTCTTTTCCGTCATTTGAGTTGGGGGTACATTCTATCCCAATTCTTCATATCCCTCCATCTAAATCTTCTTTCACATTCTATTCCGATATTTCTTCACTTCCTCCATCCATTGCATGTTGAATAAAGTTTGAGTCAAATAATTAACAATAAATATCCCCAATTTCCTTTTCCACAGTACTTGGTCGAGGAGAGAAGGGCGATTAATCAAGGACAACCTCTTTGTTCAAGTCTCATGTTTTGATAAACCGATTCGTCAAAAGAGGAAGGCTAAGAAGATAATGGCAACTCAAGAGGAAGTTAATGAACTAAGGAGTCAATTGACTAACGTGACTGAGACACTGAAGATACTCACACTCAAGATCGATGATCCCGTGAAGCAACAACAAATGGACCTCATGCAAGAGAGTTTAAGCAAGTTGTCTAGCGACTACAAGTTTCAAGAGCTTACATCACAAGGGGTCTCGGTGGACAAAGATCTTCTTCCGCAGAAGTTCAACGCCAATGACATCCCAAAATTTAGAGCAATAGATAACCCTTATTTTCATCTAAGAGCTTTCGAAACTATAATGAACATTAAGGGTATCGATAAGAAGGTTTTCCCCTCTCTGTTTCCACTATCTCTTGAAACCGTTTGCCAACAATGGTTCTTCTCCCTTGACGAAGAGAAAATCTCTACCTGGGAATCGATAGTGAACGCTTTCATTGATAGATACAAGTGCAATATCCAAGTTCAAACCGATCGTAGACAACTTGAGATGCTAAGACAAAAAGAGAATGAAGGTTTTACTTCTTTCTTTAATAAATGGAGGGAAACTTCCGCCAAGATGATTGAGGTCCCCACCGAAAAGGAGTCTGTGAGGATGTTTATCAAGAATCTCCAAGAAAAGTATTCAAAGCACTTAAAATATCAACACAACTTGAATACTTTCAAGGCCGTCTATGACATAGGTATCAATATCGAAGACGACCTCGCAAAGCAAAAAGCTACTAACAATAGTAACCACGGTGGCTGGAAAGGAAAGAAGAGCGACAATCCTTCTTCTTCCGAAAACGCCGACTCTAGTAATAATGTTAGTACCTTTGACCATAATGATGTCTTAGCCATGGACAATCAAGGATTTAAAAGGAAACCCAGGCGAGAGTTCACACCCATTGGAATGACCTACGATGCTGCTTTCGATCGTCTCTATGATCGAGGATTAATCAAACCTATTGACCCTACCGAGGATCGAACACCAGAAAATCGATCTTCGAGATGGAATCCAAACTCCTATTGCAAGTACCATCGAGGGCACGGTCATACTACTGATGAATGCTACAGGTTTCAAAACCTCATTCAAGATCTCATAGAGGCAAATAAGATTCCATTGCCTCTAGCTAGCGAGAAGGCTGGATGATGTCGAAGCAAACAATACAAGGCAGAGGCGAGCTTCAACGACAAGATCTCATGACCTCTTTTTCTATTTCTTTTTCATTTTTTCCTTTCCCCAATAAGTCTAGAATAGCCACCTTTCTTTTCCCTTAGATCATTTTTGTAGATTCTTTATTTCTTTTCTTTTAATAAAATGAGCATTTATTTTCTTGCATATGATCATCGCATTGCATTTCATCATAAAAAAAAAAAAAATCTATGTCGAATTAAGCACAAGGTATACCAATGATTTGAGGCACCCCTTGTAGCCACATCATATCACCTTTCACCCTTCAAATATGCGATCCTTTCTTCATAAACCACTTTGAGCCTCGTCTAACGATAGACCTTTCTTTCTTCAACCTACATCTACCTAACCTTGGGATGGGATGGTGTGCAACTTATGAAATTCTAAAAAAGGGCTTGAGTGATTCAAAAAATTAAAATAGCAAAAATAAGCAAAAGCAAAAAAAAAAAAAAAAATAAAAGTGTACAAAAGGGCAAGTGTTCCAATGTCTTTGATATGAAAATATCTTTGATATGAACACGTCTCAGATTGCGTCTCTTATCGAGTGCTCGGTACCGTGCCTAAGAAACATGAATGCCAAGTGAGTGATAGACTGCATGATCGGGATTGCCCACGCTTATAAAAATAAAATAAATGCTAAAACAAAAGAGAGCTAAAAAATAGTAGAAACTCAAGCATGAAAATACAAAGATTCAGAAGCAAGGTTGCACACCTTGGGGCTTGTCTAGGGTCTTGAGCCTTTATCCCCTTCTTCTTCAAACCTTTAGCCTAACCACGTTACAACCCTTAAAAAGACCTTTTTGAGGTATACACACTTGTGCGAGGTTCGGCTAGAGCTACGTTCGGCCTGATTCCTAACGGATACGTAGGCAACCTCACATTGAGGTGCGGCCGTAATAAACATGCATTCATATTCACATTCACACACTTACACCATGATCATATCAAGGGATCTCCAATGCTCATCCCTATTCACTTAGAGCTAGACTTGGGGGCTTGATCCTTATATCCTTAGCTTACCTAGCCTAAGAGTCACCACCATTTGACTCTTTTCAATAATATATTTTTCAACACACTTAGCTCTTGTGGCCTAGCTTTAGTGTCACTATCACACACTACACAGATACATGACCAAATATACTTCCCTTAGGAACCCTTTGTCATGAAATCTTAATACAACGCTGAAGCATGCCTTGTCATATCAACATCACTCATCATTGCATCACGAAGCATGAAGTACTTAGCCTCCGTGCCTAAGTTACCCAAATGCTTTCATCATTGAGTCAACAGTTGAGATAGCCTAGGATGGATTAATCCTTGCACCTTGAGAGATAGTATCAAATGACATTTGACTAAGCTCATTCAACATGCATCTTCAAAACTTCGCTTCTTTCTTTTTTGCGTCTTTCTTTTTCGGGAGAAAGTTGGTACCCTCCACAAAAATGACGGAAAATTTTTGTTTTTTTTGCATTTTCGAGTCGCACGATCACATTACAATGCACACACGAGTCATGAGTCACACGTGTCATTTCACTTCGAGTCGAGTCAACCTCGAGTCAATCACATCGAGTCAAGTTCATACCTTGAGTCGCGTCAAGTCAATGAGTCAAGCAATGCTAAACCTTAGGTCAATCCTAAGATAATTAAAGATAATTGGCAAAGTTCTATAGTCTAAAATAAATACAGGTGCAGCAGAATAGGGAAGACCCTACTTCAATTCTTGGCTCCAGAGATATCTCAGCAACGACAAAGCTCGAAGCCTCTCAGAAAGGCGATTTCAACCTCATACAACAATTTTGGGTTTCTTGGTACGCCAGTTAGCCTCTCTAAGCAATTTGACATGATTTAGTAATCGGCTTGATTACCTAAAGTGATCGACCTGATGAAAGATTGTCTCACTTAGCTTAAAGCGCCTAAGCATTGGCTCACTAACAAAAAGCACCGACATACTGGTTCATTCGCAAAAGGACACCGACGTAAAGGTTCAAAGCAACGGAAGCGCCGACGTACATGCATAGCGAAAGCAAAGTTCAGGCGAACTTTTAAGGATCGACAGATGGAGGTCTTCAGTAATTTCCTTTGGAAAATTATCGCATCAAATGAGGATGACTTCAAGTAAAGTTATTTTTGACGGCATTCACTAAGATTGTGGAAGTTGTCACTAAAGATTTGAGAAGATAGCACGAGATGGGCAGTCTTCGACGGCATTCGCTAAGATTGTGGAGGTTGTCACCCAAGATTTGAGAAGATAGCACGAGATGGGCAGTCTTCGACGGCATTCGCTAAGATTGTGGAGGTTGTCACCCAAGATTTGAGAAGATAGCATGAGATGGGCGGTCTTCGACGGCGTTCGCTAAGATTGTGGAGGTTGTCACCAAGATATGAGAAGAGCGGTTCATGATGAGGCGGTCTTCGATGACTTTTTCTATGATTTGAAAGGTTGTCACTATGACCCAAGAAAAGGCTCAAGATGTAGCAACATTGATCGACGGCGTTCCCTAGATTGCGGAAGATCGTCAAAACAAGCAGCGAGATGGCGTTCCATAGATTGTGGAAAGTTGTTAAAAAGCAACTGAGGATTGTTTCAAGAGAAGCAATCTTCGATAGTATTCGTTTGGACGTGGAATATTATCAATGCGGATGAGGATTGTTTCAAGAGAAGCAATCTTCGATAGTATTCCCTTGGATGTGGAATACTATCATAGCGGAGGAGGATCGTTTCAGGCGATGCAATCTTCTAAATTGGAAGCAGTTACAGGCGTAGCGGTTTTCAAGCGGGATGACATTCTCTAGCTTGCAGGAGGTCATCAAAACAACGGTAAAGCGGCAACAATCGGTTACTTTCAGAGACGTGTGCTCGACGGTTCAAGATACGCATTTCTTAACTCTTTTATCTGTTTAACTAACGCTAGTTTTGCAGGTCTCAACGTTACAAGAGTGATTTAGGATCGCAGAACGTTCTGAATCATTCTCCGTCCCTATCGATACTTTGGCTTTCGTTTTTCGAAACTTGCGTTTCTCCAAACTCAGTCAAAGTGGGGGCTTCTGTAGACACCCATCTGTATCTCCCCAAAACCAAACCCAGTGATGAGTAACTTTCATGTCGAATCATAATCGAATGAAGCGAAAGTGTGGAAAGTCTAGTGTTGCGGATAGTTTTAATTCTTTTCTCTTCTCTCTGTTTTAGAAAACTTATTTTAAGAAAACAGCCAATCCAGTTTGTTTGGTCCATGATATGGGTCCAATAATAGTGTAGTTGGATGCGGCTTGCAAAGAGCTTTCCAACGATATAATATAATCCCAATTCCGATGAATATTCAGGGAATTATGGCCAATTTACTAAACTGGGCCCGGTTTGAGCTTTATATACGGCCCAATGATATAGGGGAGGGCCTAATATGATTTATCATTCCTAATGCAATTAGGAATGGTTTTAGTCTTCTAGAATCTTCTAGAAGGTTCTTTTCATTCCTAATTCAATTAGCATTGATAAATTGACTTTTGACTTTTTAGAGTTTTAATTAAAATCAAATGGCATTTTCGAGGAAATTATATGATTTTATCCTCCAGTACGGTAAATTTATCTGATTTTCGAAAACGCGTTAAAATTAGGCTTGGCGCCTAACCCTAGGCCTTGGCGCCTGGAACCAGGCCTAGCGCCTGGCGCTAGCCATTGGCGCCTGGCGCTAGTGTTGGTGCCTGACGCCAGTTAGCCAAGGGTGGCACCAGCCCTGTTTTCTGTGCGTCAGACTCTGTTTTGTTTATTTTATCTTTTTAGCTGATTTTCTCTATAAATATCGTATTAAAAACTCCGTTTTCATTCACCAATTCCCACCGATAATCATCTATCGTTCACCAATTCACAAGTCTTTCTTTAGCATTCTCTAAATCATTCATCTCTCTCATTCATTTTTTTCTAAACTTTGTGTTTTCATACAAAATTCCGCATTCGCAAGATCTAGAAACACCTAGCCATATTTGAAGTTGCCTTCGCCCTAGACGTGAAAGGTTTAATTTCTGAGGGTTTTGACGCGGGTGCATGGAACTTAGTGGAAGAAGTGGAAGAAATACCACGTGTCATGACACGAAGTAGGGCCAAGCTCCTTGGAGGTCACCTTTCGGGGCTAACCATCATCACACTTGAAGAAAAGAAGCTTATCAATATATGATGCAGCTACTTCATTCAGCCATATCTCCTTCGTTACAAAGAATTTTTAGGTGATTCAAGTTGGAGGTGAAAGTAGAGTTCAAGAGCTTTTCAACGACTGGTCACATGTCAAATTTGAGCGAGAAACGAAGAAGTTATAAATGTTTGAAGTTGAGCTTTCCAGGAGCAGGGAAGTTCGGTCGAACCTACACTGTGGTTCGCCCGAACTCCCAGGCAGTTTCAGAGCTGATTTTTGCATCTTTGCAGGAGTGGCCAAACTCAAAAAGTTCGATCGAACCTACCCACAAGTTCGACCGAACTTACCCAGAGTTCGGCCGAACCTTTTCCCGTTTTTCTGCCAGTTTGTGCGAACTATTTAAGTTGTTTTAAGACGTTTTTGCACATTAATTTTTGTTGAACTTTGTAATCAAGAGACTTTCACTCTCTACCATAATCTTTGTGATTATCTTGCTTTCTTTGTGATTGCATCCCTTGTAATCTTTGTGGTTACACCTTAATCTTAGCTTTACTTGGTGTTGGCTTTGATTAAGACCCCTATTTCATCTATCTTTGTGAATTTGAGATAGGTTGTCTTGATTTGTTTGTTTGAACTTGTTGTTACTTGATTTCTCCTCCCTTTTACTTGTCTTTCCTTGGATATTTCATATCATTTGGTATCAAGAGCCTAGGTTATTAGCCTAGAAAGATCCTACCTTTTTTTATTTTCTCTTTCCCCCTCTCAAAAGATCTCATCTTTTCCCACAAAAATTTGAAATTTCCCTCAAAAATACAAGCTTTCTATCTTCAAACATGGGTGATAGATACTATTATGAAGATGATGAAGGTTACAATGAAAACTCTAGATTGGATGCTCTAGAAAGGAAGTTTGATAGACTTCTTGAGGTCTTGGAGAATAGAAGAAGTCCTAGAAGGAGGAGGAGCCCTAGTGAAGAAGATGACTCTCACTCTCCTCGCCGGAGAAGGGAACACCGCCAACGACACTATGAGGACAACCGTGACCGAGACATCAAGTTGGAATTTCCGGACTTTGAAGGTAATCTTGATCCCAATGAATTTCTTGATTGGGTTAGAAGTATGGAGAATGTGTTTGAATATAAGGGTTATAATGATGAAAAACGTTTCAAATTGGCCATCCTTAAACTCAAAAAACATGCTTCTTTGTGGTATGAGAACTTTAAGAATCGTAGGAAGAAAGATGGAAAATCAAAAATCACTTCTTGGGAGAAATTGAAGAAACATATGAACAAGGCTTTTGTGCCTAGAGATTATTTGCAAGATGCTTATCTTAAATTGAACTCTCTTAAGCAAGGAACTATGTCGGTAGAGAAGTATACTAGGGAGTTTGAAAAACTTTCTATCATGAGTGGAGTTGAGGAAGCACCGGAGCATAAGATTGCTAGGTATATTGGTGGTCTTGAAAGAAAGCTTGGGAAAAAGGTTGATGTGCATGCCCATGGAAGTTTTGATCAAGTGGTGCAAGTGGCTTTGAAGTTTGAGAAGTATGACAAGGTGAGTAGTGCTAGTGGGTATCCTAAGCCTACCTTCAAGAATTCTTTTGCTCCAAAGGGTGAGACAAGCAAGCCCATTGTCAAAGATGACAAAGGGAAGGCTCCCATGCATTTTCCTAACAAAGATGATCACAACAAGATGGGAAATCGAAAGACTTTCTACAAGTGTAGAGGCTATGGACATTTTGCTAATGAGTGTCCAAATAGTAGAGCTATGATGATTCGTGAAATGGATGATGATGAGTACGAAGATGAGAAGAGGGATTTTGGTGACCCTATATATGATGAGGAGGATGAAATTGTAGTTGACGCCGATGAGGGTCAAATCCTTGTAGTGAGGAGAGCGCTTCACTCCATTTCCACCCCTTTAGCGGAAGAGCAAAGGGAAAACATTTTCCAAACTCGATGCACCATCAAGGATCGGGTTTGCAATCTTATCATCGATAGTGGCTCTTGCACTAATGTGGCTTCAACAACATTGGTGAGCAAGCTCAATCTTGAAACTACCGATCATCCTACTCCCTACAAGCTTCAATGGCTTAACAATCACAATGAGGTGAAGGTAACGAAACAAACTCTTCTTTCTTTCTCAATTGGCAAGTTATATAAGGATGAGGTGCTTTGTGATGTATTGCCTATGGATGCTTGTCATGTATTGCTTAGTAGACCTTGGCAATTTGATAGAGATGTGATGCATGATGGAAGAAAGAACACTTATTCATTCATGATGGATAAGAAAAAGATTGTACTCAACCCCTTGTCCCCCACCATCAAACACAAAGAACCCTTGGGTATGGGAAACACAATCAAAGAGAACCTTCTCATTGGGGAAAATGAGATGGGAAAGGAGATAAATCAAGGACACATTGTCTTTATTTGTCTTCTTAGGGAAACACAAGAGAGTGAGCGAGAGAACCCAATCCACCCCCTTGTCAAGGAAGTATTGGTTGAGTACCATGACGTTTTCCCCGATGATCTCCCACCCGGTTTGCCACCTATTAGGGGAATTGAACATCAAATAGATCTTATTCCCGGATCACAACTCCCTAATAGACCGGCTTATAGGTGTACCCCCGATGAAGCAAGAGAGCTTCAAAGACAAGTTGGTGAGTTGATTGAAAGAGGATTTGTAAGGGAATCCCTTAGCCCTTGTTCGGTTCCGGCTCTTTTGGTTCCGAAAAAGGATGGTACATGGAGGATGTGTGTGGATAGTAGGGCCATCAATAACATCACCATCAAGTATCGCTTCCCTATTCCCCGAATTGATGATATGCTTGATGAGTTACATGGTTCCAAGGTGTTTTCGAAGATTGACTTGAGGATGGGGTACCATCAAATTCGTATGCGTGAAGGAGATGAGTGGAAGACCGCTTTCAAGACAAAGCAAGGCTTGTATGAATGGCTAGTTATGCCATTTGGGCTCTCTAATGCTCCTAGCACTTTCATGAGGCTCATGAATGAGGTACTTCGCCCATTCATTGGTAAATTTGTTGTTGTTTATTTTGATGACATACTTGTTTATAGCAAATGTGAACTTGATCGTGCTAAACATTTGAGGCAAGTATTTGAAACATTGAGAAGTAGGCGGCTTTTTGCCAAGTTGGAAAAATGTACTTTTATGGTGAATAGTATTGTTTTTCTTGGTTACGTGATTTCAAATGTAGGGATCTCAATGGACCCTAGTAAAGTGGAGGCCATTCAATCTTGGCCTACTCCTACTACTCTCACTCAAGTTAGGAGTTTCCATGGTCTAGCTTCCTTCTATCGAAGGTTTGTGAAGAATTTTAGCACTATTTTGGCCCCGGTGACCGAATGCATGAAGAAGGGTACTTTTGAGTGGACACCATCGGCTCAAAGGGCTTTTGAGAACCTCAAGAAGAAGTTGTGTGAGGCTCCAATCTTAGCTCTTCCGAATTTTGATCAACCCTTTGAAGTTGAATGTGATGCTAGTGGGGTTGGAGTTGGAGCGGTTCTTGTGCAAGGAGGGAGGCCGGTTTCCTATTTTAGTGAGAAGCTTGGTGGAGCAAGAATGAGATATAGTACCTATGACAAGGAGTTCTATGCTATTGTAAGGGCTCTTGATCATTGGTCACATTACTTGAGGCCTAGACCATTTGTACTACACTCCGATCATGAATCTCTCAAGTACATCAATGGTTCTCATAAACTCAATGCAAGGCATGCCAAATGGGTTGAATTCCTCCGATCATTCAATTTCTCTTCTAAGTATAAGGAAGGGAAGAGCAATGTTGTTGCCGATGCTCTTTCTAGGAGACATTGTATGATCACTATTCTTGATGCGAAGTTTTTAGGGTTTGAGTTGCTTAAAGAGTTGTATCACGATGATGAGGATTTTGGTGGGTTGATGAAGAAGTGTGACGAAGGGGTCGATGGCTCTTTCATGGTGCAAGAGGGTTTCCTTTTCAAGGGAAACAAGCTTTGTGTTCCAAAATGATCTCATCGACGGTTGCTTGCTAAAGAAGCTCATCAAGGAGGGCTAGCAGGACACTTTGGGGTTGCGAAAACATATGACATTCTTCGAGAGCATTTTTATTGGCCCAAGATGTTTGGTGATGTGCAAGATGTGATAGCTCGTTGTGGGGCTTGTCACAAGGCTAAGAGTCAATTCCGTGAAGGAATCTACTCTCCTCTTCCGGTCCCTAGTCACCCTTGGGATGATCTTAGCATGGATTTTGTGGTTGCTCTCCCTCGCACTCAAAGGCAAAATGATTCCGTGTTTGTTGTGGTTGATCGTTTTAGCAAGATGGCTCACTTCATTCCTTGCCATAAGACCGATGACGCTTCTCATGTGGCTACCTTGTTCTTTAGAGAAGTGGTGAAGCTTCATGGCATTCCAAAAAGTATTGTGTCGGACCGTGATCCTAAGTTCTTGAGCTACTTTTGGAAGACTTTGTGGAAGTTAGTGGGAACCAAGCTCTTGTTTAGTACCTCTAGTCACCCTCAAACCGATGGCCAAACCGAGGTGACTAATCGTACCATGTCCACCGTTCTCCGAGCTATCATTATCAAACACATGAAAGATTGGGATCTTAAGCTACCTCAAGTTGAATTTGCTTACAACCGCTCTCATTGCATAGCTACCGGGAAAACACCATTTGAAGTAGTGTATGGTTTTAATCCCCGCCTACCACTTGACTTGTTGCCTAGTATCCCTCAAGAGGAGTTGAGATTTGAGGCAAAAGATAGAGTTGAAACGATGAAAAGGCTTCATGAAGATGTCAAGAAGAGAATTGAGAAGACAAATGAGAGTTACAAGGCAAGGGCAAACAAATTCAAAAAGCCAAGGGAATTCAATGTAGGTGATCTTGTGTGGCTCCATCTTCGGAAGGAAAGATTCCCGGCTAAGAGAAAGAACAAGCTCATGCCAAGATCCGAAGGCCTCTTTGAAGTTGTGGAAAGAGTTGGACCTAATGCTTATAAGCTCAAACTACCGGGAGACTTTGGTGTTCATGCTACCTTTAATGTTGGTGATCTTGCTCCTTTTCTCTTTGAAGATGATATTGGTGATGATGATCCGGAATTGAGGGCAATTCCTTTTGAAAAGAAGGGGATTGACGCGGGTGCATGGAACTTAGTGGAAGAAGTGGAAGACATGCCACGTGTCATGACACGAAGTAGGGCCAAGCTCCTTGGAGGTCACCTTTCGGGGCTAACCATCATCACACTTGAAGAAAAGAAGCTTATCAATATATGATGCAGCTACTTCATTCAGCCATATCTCCTTCGTTACAAAGAATTTTTAGGTGATTCAAGTTGGAGGTGAAAATAGAGTTCAAGAGCTTTTCAACGACTGGTCACATGCCAAATTTGAGCGAGAAACAAAGAAGTTATGAACGTTTGAAGTTGAGCTGTCCAGGAGCAGGGAAGTTCGGTCGAACCTACACTGTGGTTCGCCCGAACTCCCAGGCAGTTTCAGAGCTGATTTTTGCATCTTTGCAGGAGTGGCCAAACTCAAAAATTTCGACCGAACCTACCCACAAGTTCGACCGAACTTACCCAGAGTTCGGCCGAACCTTTTCCCGTTTTTCTGTCAGTTTGTGCGAACTATTTAAGTTGTTTTAAGACGTTTTTGCACATTAATTTTTGTTGAACTTTGTAATCAAGAGACTTTCACTCTCTACCATAATCTTTGTGATTATCTTTCTTTCTTTGTGATTGCATCCCTTGTAATCTTTGTGGTTACACCTTAATCTTAGCTTTACTTGGTGTTGGCTTTGATTAAGACCCCTATTTCATCTATCTTTGTGAATTTGAGATAGGTTGTCTTGGTTTGTTGGTTTGAACTTCTTGTTACTTGATTTCTCCTCCCTTTTACTTGTCTTTCCTTGGATATTTCATATCAGGTTTGGTCCCAAATCTCTCTTTCAATTATTTAATTTAATTGTTTGTTTATTATTTTCCTTGAAGTTACTAACGTGTGTATTTTGTTATTAGAAAGAGGTACGAGACATCAAAGTAAGTACTTTATTGATTTATTGATGTTATGATGTGGATATCATGTTTACATTGTTATTATGATATTCCTAGTATCATGTCTAGGTTAATTTTAATATTAAATATGATTGCTATGAAGCCTTTTATTTTCTCCCTAATAGTTATGATTGTTAGTATCATGTTAGGGTTAAAGATTTGATTTTTATTTATTAGTGACATGCTAGGGTTTGTTATTAATCTTGTTAATATCATGCCTAGGATCTTGCTATTTTTATTATGCTTTAATATTAACATGAATATGATTATGATTATAATTGTTATAATTTATGATGATTATGAATATCATTATTATTATTATTATTTTGATGATGATTATTTTATTTATGATTATTATTATTATTATTATTATTATTATTATTATTATTATTATTATTATTATTATTATTATTATTATTATTCTTGTTGCTTGATATTTATTGTTATTGCTTGATCACCTTTTATGCATGTTTAAAGGGAATCTGTACTTGTAATCACGCTTAATAAGATATTTAATAATCTTGTTAGGGTTAATTGTGATTATAATTCAAGTGATCGCCAATAATAGTTTATTTGTGCATTAAATTCAACCAACATAGATTAAACAGGTTTAGGGTTAATCCTATTGATTGCATGTTAATCAAAAAGCGCACATGAATACGATCTGAATAAAGTAGAGGCCTATTACTAGGGCAGGTTCAATCTCTTTTAGGTTGGATTTGTACCATCATCCCCGAACCCTTATTTGGTTCAAGACCTTATGGAGTTGACGATCTCTTGGATTGTTAAGGGATGTAACCTTCATCCTATGAACGGTTTACAAGTTCCTAAAACTTGTTGGCGACTCTTTTGCGCTATCTTCTTCCCTTTTTGACGCCACCGTACTTTAGTGTATGATCACAGTGGGGTTCAAGTTAGTGGGATAAAAGCTTGAAAATATTCCCTACAGTGTCTAACCTCTTTTTTGTTGTACTTTTCCCTCTATTTATAGGTGTATGATCTCCTTTGTGGAGAACCTGGCCTAGTCAGCTTGGGGCTACAAATCCATAGGTGGCATGACACGTAACTCATTCTAGAACTCCGGCTATGACCAAAATAAGTTGACTCTTGTGCAGTATACGGGAATAAAAATCCGAGTTGACTCAAATTTAAAAAAAAATCTATGACTCAACTCTAAAAAAAATAGAAAAGGTTTGATTAAAAAATAGTCAATAAAAAAATGCACACAAAAGCATATAGTCACGCATGATGCAATGAAGTTCGCAACCTAAAGTCAAGTTCTATGTTCGACTATGGCCAAGCTTTTGGGTGTCAAAGGGTACCATGGTTAAGAGTTTGGACGCGTTAGCAAGGCAGCCTCCCTTGAGGGTGTATGCCAACGGGCGGCTCCGCGAGTTCTTGATGAAATCAAACTCGACTCCATGGTTTGGGTGGATTTAAAAACTCGAATGAATCCTTATTGCCGTGAGCGTTTTCGAGTTGATAGAGCATAAATCCCCCGGGCTAGCCACATACGTAGAACACGTACTATTGTGGCAAAATAGGTAACCTAAAAAATTCATATGCATATGTGACAATGCCAATTAAATCGGAGGAATACAATTCAATAATCTTTCAAGTCTCATCCACTCATCTTAATTAAATACCGATCACTCAAATCGATAAATAACCAAGAATCCTCCCAGTAGAGTCGCCCGTCGAGGATGATCGGGGATGATGGTACGAAGTGAGTCATGGAGTCACATTCGCTCGTATTGGCCTCTACTCGATTCTTATAGTGAAAAATGATTCCTGCGATCTCAAAGGCATACAAACAAAATATTCAATTTGCTCCAAACTATTATTAGGCTAAATTGGTTGAATATTAATGAACACATAATTCTAAAATATCGTGGTCACTTGAATTAATAACAAGATTAAAAAGGAACCTAAACCGGTTGTCCAAATTATCTTATTAGACGTGATTTTCAATTACATATTCCCTTTAAACATACAATATGGTGATCATAATCCAATAGAATAAACATTAATATTGGAAGAAATTCAACAATAATAGCGTTAGTCAAATAAAATATATAAAATAACCTAATCATGATGCTAGCAATATTAAAATAAAATAAGAGTAATTAAATTAATTAATTACTCACATTCAACGCGTTCCTTTAAATTGCTACATCACGAATAAACTGTTAGTAACTTCAATAAAAATATAAAGTAAATGGAAATTAAATTAAATAAATGTAGAGTTGATTTGGTCCAAACCCTCAGTTAATTATACCTTTCACTCCTTGGTTTAAGTATAGAATTTCGAGTTAAGTATGGACTCCTTGGAGTGCTTAAAGGAAGGAATAGTGAAAGAATGGGGAGGCTAGTGTTTAGGCTCTAAAGAGGGAGAAGAGAATAAATTTGTGATCAAGATTGTTGATGATTGAAAAGGGGGTGATATGACCTCTATTTATAGGGAAAAAAGAGGGTCGAAGAATCAAGAAAAGATCGAGTTCGAATCGGATTAAAACTCTTGCGATAGACAGCAGTTTTTGCGGTTTTTGTTTTTATCATATCTTTTGATCCAGAAATTGGAATGAGATGAATAAGATATCGTTGGAAAGATCTTGAAGTCTACTTTCTAACCCAATTAGAAGCAGATTAAAATATTTTATACAATAAAAGATATGGCCGAAATAGTGAGACGGTGTCAGTTTTGGATAGAGTTTGACATTTTATTCATATCTTTTTCCGTTATAGCTCGGAATTGATATTATAATATACCATTTGGAAAGATAATTTCAAGGGCTATCCAACCATATAAAATTTTGATAAAAAATATGAGGAACGAAAAATAATATTTGTCTATCTTTGAATGTCTTTCAATTCGAATAGAATTAGGAATTTCAAAAAAAGGAGTTTTATTCAATTTTAAACCCTTTAATCTTATCTTTTCAAAAACGATAATTAGGATCTTTTAGAAACTTATAGAAGTTTCTAATTAATCCTATTTGGTTTAGGAATTGGATCAAATAATTTGGACCCTCCACATGATCGTTGGGTCGTAGGTAAGGTGGGTTTAGGTTTAGTTTGGGCTCAATTTAATATTTTGGCCATAACTTATTCGTTATAACTCGGATTTGGGCTTATAATATATAGTTGGAAAGCTCTTTTAAAGCCCTATCCAACTATTCAATCATTGGACCTAGATTATGGACCAAAATAAACTGTATAAAACGTTTTAATAAAAAGGACACGAAATGAATGATTTTAAAGGACACGAAATGAATTATTTTGGGTTTAATGGCACGAAAAGTGGAAAATAAGTTATGGTTTGGGGAAATGGGCTAGAAGTTGGGTTTTTTTATAAAATGGAAATATGAATTTAAGCACTCCAAGATTAAATACTCAACCCGACAAATAATGGCGGTGAAAGGTTGTCCATCATCGAGTTTAGTTTTGGGGAGACATTTTTAGGTGTCTACAATAGGTGATTTTTTTTTTTTTAAAAAAAAGAAAGAAAACTAACTAAATATAGTTAAATGTTTAGTTAAATTAATCATTAATGTTATAATTGATTTAAAATAAAAAAAAAAGTTAAGTTTACCATTGATAATTAATTTTAAGAATGTTCACCACTTGTAAAATTAAATAATTGGAGTTCACCAAATAGAATTTCCCCCCCCCCCAAAAAAAAATAAAAAATAAAAAAATAAATAAATAAATTGTTCTATCTTTAGGTAGCCTGTAAAAAGGCTTGTTTTAAGAATGTTGGGGTACAAGGTGGGATTGTTTTGGTAATTCGAAAAGGTGGTATTGTTTTGAGCAAAATAGGTATTATTAGTTTCCATTTTTCCTTTTTTATTTTTATCTTCTGAAGTCTATTTAAATCTATCCAATGTGATGCGACACTTTGCCGTTACACTTGACGAAAAGTTGAAACGGCAAAGTGTCGCAACGTCGTGACATGGCTAAAAGTTTAGCTTTATACATCATATAAGTATTATATAAAATTAAACTTTTAGCCAGGTCATGAGACAGCGACACTTGGCATTCTAATTTTTCGCCAATTGTCGCGCCACGTTGTATAGATTTAAATAGACTTTATAGGATACAAAAGTTAGTTTAAAGTTTCATTTTCAATCAAATTTAGATAAAATTTTGGGATAAAATTGTTACTTTAGAATTTTATTTTTGATAAAATACTAATATTTATATATAAAAATAAAATTATTATTTTATTCAAAAAAATATTAGATTATAACTCTCAATAAGTTTCATCTAAATTTATTTTTTATATCATAATAATTTTTTGGAGCGAAGGAAGTAGTTAAGTTAAGGTAAATTCAGTTCAGGAAAAATAAATTATGATAAGGTTTAGCCAAGTACAAATTAAAACTAAAATGAGTTTTAATAAGGTATATTAAGTTCAGATAAGTAAAAATCAAGTGAATAAAACACATCCTAATATAGGTCGACATGTTAATTGAGTCGAGTCATGAGTCATTTCAGATCGGGTCACTCTAGGTTACAAGTCAAAAAATGTTCCACTTAACCCAAAGTTTAATTTTGTGTTTGTGATCGACGGACGTAGAACAATTAATTTATCTAATTTATTTTTTGTTATTATTAGAATTTTCTAATATTTCATGCTTAACTTTATATATATATATATATATATATATTGTTAAGTAAATTAAAATACTAGTTTGATTAGAAGATCAGGTAACATATGAAACTACCTAATATATTTATCGTATGAGGGACTTATGTTTTCACGTTTTATTGGACTCGAAAGGCACATTTCACGTTTAAATTGATTTTTTTGTTGTTGAGTGTACCTGTGTACGTTTTCTGCAGATATGTTGTGCTTCCTACTTTCCTTGCAGTATCACGATTTCAACAATTTGAATAACCGGGTTATCCAAATGAAGTTACGAAGTTCCTAATATATTAGACTAGTTTTGAATTATTATTTTGCCGAACGTATATATATTTTCTCCGTCTCTTTTACAATAACAGTAGGACAATGGATAAGAATCACATCGAAACATAAAATAAGAAGATAACCAAGAACACAAACTTTTAAAAAAATCAGAATTATTGTACATCCATTATAAAGATAGCTTAAACTGATTAAAAGTTACTTTTGAAATGAATAAAATTTACCCCAATATGCGTAAAAAAGTAACCCAATTCAAATAAAAATTATCTACACTTTATTAGTAAAGAATCACATTTTAAATGACTAAAAATCAATTATTAATGATTGAATGTAATTAAATTACCTTTATAAAACTTTTCTTGTTGTCTATTTATATAAAAATTGTATTATGTTTAAAATTACCCAATAATAGGCAAAAAGTTACCCTAAAATTAGCTAAAAGTTACCCTTATACTGTTTGATGTACACTAATATTAATTATATTAATGTAAACCGGATGTATACAAAAGTTTTTGAACCCAGAAACAGAAAGAATTACCCACATTCCAACATCAACACTTTAGGTGGACACAAGATACCCGTTCAGGTAAGCAAAGACCCTAAGTTTTCGAACAATCCAGCATACAATGTGAGATCACCACAGTTCATTCATTATTCATTCCAATTTGTTACAATGATGGTTTGCCAAAGCCTTTGAATTAGAACGGAGAATTATGCATATTCCCCCAGAAATGCTTCCACGAACTTAGGGTAGGGGAGCAAATACTCAGGACCCTACGTAACCTGGTACCAAACAGTGAGTTTTGACCAGAGAACTCCAGAAATAGAAATATGTACAAAGTTTTCGAGACAA
Source organism: Chenopodium album (assembly GCF_948465745.1). NCBI lineage: Eukaryota > Viridiplantae > Streptophyta > Magnoliopsida > Caryophyllales > Amaranthaceae > Chenopodium > Chenopodium album. The sequence continues at coordinate 38,834,095 of NC_137838.1, forward strand.
ATATTCGTAGGAAATAGGAATTCATAGCAATTTCACACAAACGATAGAAGTTTCAAATGAGACTAAAAAAACTCATCAAACAGCTACAGCAGCAGCAGCAGTGGCGGCTAGAGGAATCTTGTCATTGTCAGAAGAAGCAACACTGTCGTAGTATTCCACCAAAACCTTCCATCCACCAGGGCACATAAATCCATTAGGGGGATTTTCTTTGTTCTTGGCCAGAGTTCGCATCTGCAATAGGACAAACTTGATCAATTTATAATGTTTTACAAGCTAAAACAATGGCATAACTATCGATGCCCTGTTAGAATTGTAGATGTGACAATCGATTACCTTGGTGCCTGATATGAACTGAAAATCTTGAGGCCTTGATGGATCGAAGAATGCCATTTTGCCTTGAGTCTTGTCATAAGCAGCAACCTGATGTTTTAGGAAACAGTGATTAATACCTCATTTAAACATGCAACAGACCAAAAAGAATCATAATTCAAAGCTAAAATTTTGAACCTTGAATGGAAGGATGTTGAGTCGCTCGAGTCCAGGAGCCATGCTAAGCACCTTCTTCCCATGGTCAGCATCATATAAATCTCTTTTCTCAACAGGATGACCCATGCCAGCAGGGTCACGGCCAACAATGTAAAAATTGGCACCAGCATTAATACGAGCCTTTGCATGCCATTGTACCTCAGTTGGACCAGCATAGTGCATAGGAGAAGGAAATATCGAAACAACAGTCGTTTCTGGATCTAACACCCCATCTTCAAGTACCTAATATATGTCACATTTAAAACAGTTAGGGATGCCATGCATTTAATCTGGGATTATTATTCTTTAAATTATCTGAATATCCTGAAGAAAAGGGGATCATCCAAATCTACTAACGTCCAAACAATAACGAAGCATGGCAAAACAGTTCAATGAAGTGCTATCTATATTTGTGAAAAAACTTGTCAGAATCCTCACTTTCCCCCTCAAGTTGACTACTTACGCTTTGTTTGGATAGCAAAGAAGGAAGGAAAAGAAGGGGAGGAAAAATGGAGGAAGGGAAGGGGAAAGAAAGGGAGGGGGAGGTGAGCTCCATTTTCCCTCCAGATCTCTCCAATTTTGGAGAGATTATGGTTATTATAGAGAAAGGGAAAATGGATCTCTCCTTCTCCTTCTCCTTCCTTCCCCTAATCTTTTACCTAAACAAGAGATTTTATCCCCCTCCATTTCTCTTCTCTTCTTTTCCTTCCATTTCTTCCTATCCAAACAAAGTGTTAATGAAATAAAGTACTACCTACTCATAAAAAAAATTGTCACATCATCCAAAACCTAATGTTAAAGATAAATCCTCAGTTAATTATGCCTTTCACGCCTTGGTTTTAGTATAGAATTTTGGGTTAAGTATGGACTTCTTGGAGTGCTTAAAGGAAGGAATAGTGAAAGAATGGGGAGGCTAGTGTTTAGGCTCTAAAGAGGGAGAAGAGAATAAATTTGTGATAAAGATTGTTGATGATTGAAAAAGAGGTGATATGACCTCTATTTATAGGGAAAAAAGAGGGTCGAGATATCGTTGGAAAGATCTTGAAGTCTACTTTCTAACCCAATTGTAATCAGATTAAAATATTTTATAGAATAAAATATATGGCCGAAATAGTGAGACGGTATCAGTTTTGGATAGAGTTTGACATTTTATTCATATCTTTTCCGTTATAGCTCGGAATTGATATTATAATATATCATTGGAAAGATAATTTCAAGGGCTATCCTACCATATGAAATTTGGATAAAAAATATGAGGAACAAAAAATAATATATGTCTATCTTTGAATGTCTTTCAATTCGAATAGAATTAGGAATTTCAAGAAAAGGAGTTTTATTCAATTTCAAACCCTTTAATCTTATCCTTTCAAAAAGGATAATTAGGATCTTTTAGAAACTTATAGAAGTTTCTAATTAATCCTATTTGGTTTAGTAATTGGATCAAATAATTTGGACCCTCCGCATGATCATTGGGTCGTAGGTAAGGTGGGCTTAGGTTTGGTTTGGGCTCAATTTAATATTTTGGCCATAACTTATTCGTTATAACTAGGATTTGGGCTTATAATCACTAGTAGAAAAATTGCATTTGGCACCCCCCATATGGCACCGGTTCAGCCCAAACCGGTGCCAAAAACCGGCCCAAAATTGGGCGGGATTTTAAACAAAGGGAAAAGGCACCGGTTCTGACCAAACCGGTGCCAAAAATACAAAGGGCACCGGTTTGAACCGGTGCCACTGAACCGGTCCAAGGTTTTTAGGAAAAACCGGAAATTTTAAACCCTAAAACCCTTATAAGGATCTCCTTATCTCTCCTCCTTCTCTCCGCCTCCATTCCCCCATTTCATCTCCTCTACTTCTCTCTCCTCCTTCTCTCTCCTCTCTCTCTCTTCGTTCTTCTTTCATCTCCTTCGATCTCCTCTCTCTATTCGTTCTTCTTTAATTAGTCTTTCAACTCCCTTCGATCTCCTCTCATATATATGCAGCAACCAAAGCTCGAGGACAGCCGATCTCCTCTCATTAGCGCAACAACAACCGCCGCCACCACCACAATGTTCGAGCACCACCATCGGCATCAACATCAACAACAATTTCTGGGATTTTTTTTCAAGTTCTGGCTTTTTTTTTTCGATTTTAATTATTTTTGTTTTCGATTCACCAATTTTGGTTTTGTTTTCGATTCACCAATTTTGGTTTTTGATTTTGGTTTTGGTTTTTGATTTTGATTTTCGATTTTGGTTTTTATTTTGGATTTCGTTTTTAGGTTTCGATTTTAATTTTCCTTTTATTTTGGATTTTGGTTTTTTTTCCTATTTGTTTTTCGTATTTTTTTTTTCCGATTTTAATTTTATTTTTTTCGAATTTTTGGTTTCTTTTTTTCGATTTCAATTTTGGTTTTTTTTTTGGTTTTTGATTTTGATTTTGGTTTTCGATTTTGGTTTTTATTTTGGATTTCGTTTATAGGGTTTCGATTTTAATTTTCCTTTTACTTTGGATTTTGGTTTTTTTTCCTATTTTTTTTCGTATTTGTTTTTTTTTTTCCGATTTTGTTTTTTTTTCGAATTTTTGGTTTCTTTTTTCGATTTTAATTTTGGTTTTTTTTTTTCGTTTTTGATAATTTTTTATATTTCAATTTCAATTTCTGTTTTATATTTTATATTTTGATAATTTTGGTTTTTTTTTTTTCGTTTTTGATAATTTTTTATATTTCGATTTCAATTTCTGTTTTATATTTTATATTTTGATAATTTTGGTTTTTTTTTCATTTTTGATAATTTTTCAATTTTTTGATAATTTTTATATATTCTTAAGCTTATTTTTACCAATTGATTTTTTTTTTTTTTGTTTTAATTAGTGTGTACAGATTATGCAAGAATATTGATATGTTCATGTTGTAATTTTTTTTATGATTTATAAAGTAATTTTTTTTTATTTATTTATAATGTTAGTTGTAATTGATCTATATTGTAATTTTGGATTTCATTATGTATTGTAAATTTTGGATTATATATATTGAAACCAATTCAATTTTTGTTGTGAATTGTTTTTTTTTTTTTTTTCAGTTGATTTTATTGGTAAGTGAAAAAAAACCAAAAAAAAAAAAAAAAAAAGGACATTTTTGGCACCGGTTAACCGGTGCCAAAAGGAGGATCAATATTTTTTTTTTAGTATTTTTGGCACCGGTTAACCGGTGCCAAAACCTGTTTATGGCACCGGTTTTGAACCGGTGCCAAATAAGGGGGTATTTGGCACCCCCCACATAGGCACGGGTTCAAACCGGTGCCTTAGGCCGGGTTTGAACCGGTGCCAAATGCGTTTTTTCTACTAGTGAATATATCGTTGGAAAGCTCTTATAAAGCCCTATCCAACTATTCAATCTTTGGACCCAGATTATGGACTAAAATAAACTGGATTAAACATTTTTATAAAAAGAACACGAAATGAATGATTTTAAAGGACACGAAATGAATTATTTAGGGTTTAAAAGCACGAAAAGAGAAAAATAAGTTATGGCTTGGGGAAATGGGCTAGAATTTGGGTTGTTTTATGAAATGGAAATATGGATTTAAGCACTCTAAGATTAAATACTCAACTCGACCAATAATGGCGGTGAAAGGCTGTTCATCATCGGGTTTGGTTTTAGGGAGACAATTTTAGGTGTCTACAGAAGCCCCCACTTTGACTGAGTTTGTAGAAATGTCAGTTTCGAAAACGATAGTCAAAGTAGTCGATAGGGACGGAGAATGATTTAAGACGTTCTGCGATCCTAAATCACTCTGTATACGCCGATACCTGCAAAAAATGTTAATTCCACAGATAAAAGAGTAAAGGGATAGAACGCTTATCTGACACTAGTGTATCGGTGACAAATGAGTTTGGTATTTTCCTATGCTTGAAGGAATCCACCGAATGAAGTTTGTTTAAATGCTTTCCATGCTTGAGGAAAGCCGACAGATGAGTTTGGTAGCTTTCTAAGCCTGAAGAAACCTACCGGATGACACTTTCCATGCTTGAGGAAAGTCAACATAGGATTTTGGCGTTTTTCTGTGCTTAAAGAAATCCACCGATAATGCTTTTCATGCTTGAGGAAAGCCGACAAAGGAATTTGGCGATTTTCTATACTTGAAGAAATCCACCGGATAATACTTTCCATGCTTGAGGAAAGTCGACAAATGATGAGATTGCAAGTCTCTGTGTATCGAGAACCTTGCGTCATGAAATGATGGTGGTTCGAATGTCCCCAAACGTGGGCTGTAGATGGTTCGCTTTTCCCAGGACGTGGGCTGTAGTTGGTTCGCTTGTCCCCGAACGTGGGCTGTAGATGGTCCGCTTGTCCCCGGGCGTGGGATGTAAATGGTTCGCTTGTCCCCGGACGTGGGCTATAGATGGTCCGCTTGTCCCCGAACGTGGGCTATAGATGGTTCGCTTGTCCCCGGACATGGGCTGTAGATGGTCCGCTTGTCCCCGGACATGGGCTGTAGATGAAACATGCAAAAATAAATTTGCCAATGGACTCGTATATATTGTGATTGACTTGACCACTGACTTGACCAAGTTTGACTTGATGTGACATGACATGTGATGACTTGTGACTGTGTGTGTGTATATGTGTGTGTGCAGACACAAGCAAACGAAGATGCAAAAGCAAAAATTTTCCGTCAATTTTTGTCAGGAGACGAGTGGAAGGTACTGACTTTCTCCCGAAAAAGAAAGACGTGAAAAATGAAGTTTTGTTTTCCAACTTCCCTCGATAAAATTTTTTAAAAAGTATTTGAACTTCCCCAAAAGAAAATAAAAAGGGAAGAAGTTTTGAACTCCCTCCTTAAGCAAGACGAAATGAATCATATGGATTGAATTGCTTGTCTTGAAAATAATGTATGCATGATGAATGTTCTTAGGCCAGGAGGCTAAGGAAAATTACATCATGTGACACGATAGATGAATTAACTTAGGTCATGGAGCTAAGCATCATATATGGTGTAAAGAAACGATCTTAAACGTCACTTAAGTCTGGAAGCTAAGCACGTATTTAGATGAAGTGATTATTGAGTATTACATAATGAATGTTGCTTAGTTCAAGAAGCTAAGCACGATATGCTCAGGTTAGGAAGCTAAGCAACTATACAATGTTTCTTCTAATGAATGTTGTCTTTAAATATGATGAAACATGCACAGTGTTGAAACAAGATTTCATGATAAGGGCTCTTAAAGGGAAGGATTATTGATATGGATATGGATATGGATATGGATATGGATATGGATGTGTGAGTGAAGTGTGTGAATGTGATACTAAGGCTGGCTGCAAGGGTTATGGTGATGGAAAGATATGTGAGAAGAGTCAAAGATGATGACTCTTTAGGCTGGGTAGGCTAAATGATGTGGGTTCAAGCCCCCAAGTCTAGCTCTAAATGGGTTGGGGTAAGCATTGGATATTCTTTGACTCGATCATGCATGGATATGAATATGAATGTGGTCGCACCTCGATGTGAGGTTGCCTACGTATCCGTTAGGAATCAGGCCGAACGTAGCTCTAATCGAACTTTGCACAAGTGTATGTACACCTCAAAGAGGTCTTTCAAGGGTTGTAATATGGTTAAGTTGATGGTTTAAAGAAGAAAAGGGTACAAGGCTCAAGACCCGAGAGAATCCCCAAGATGTGTAATTGTGAATTTAAAATTTTTGAATTTTGCAAGTTTATTTTCTTATATTTTTTTTATTTGAATTCCTTTTTTTTTTTTTATCAATGTAGGAAATCTCATATCATGCGGTCCATCATTCACTTAGCATTCATGTTTCTCAGGCACGGTACCAAGCACTCGATGAGAGAAGCAATTTGAGACGTGTTCATATCGAAGACATTGGAACACTTGCCTTTAGACTTTTTTTTTTTTTTTGACATTTATTTTTTTTGGAACTTGCTTATAAATTACACACCTTCCCATCCCAAGGTTAAGTGAATGTGGGTTGAAGAAATGAAGGCCAAACGTTATACGAGGCTCAAAATTATTGATGAAGAAATGAATATGTGATTGAATGGTTAATGGAGAATGAATGGGTTGCAAAGGTTCCTCGGATCATTGGTATACCTTGTGTTCAGTTCGGCAATTTTTTATTTTTTTTATTTTTTTTTTCTTTTTTTGCGCATGACATGATCGAATGCAAAGGAAAGAAATGGTCATTTATGGAACATGGCATATAGACATAAGGATAAGGAGAACCTATGCCAGACTTATTAGGGGAAAGAGTTTAAAACAAAAGAAAAAGAAAACATGAATTCTTGGTGAGAAGCTTGCATCGTGCTTTGTCTTCATGGCTATTTATGAGTTACTTCTTGCCGCCTGCTGAGTAAAAAAGTTTCTTGTTGTTGATGCTTTGATTGGAAGGAAAGAAGGAAGGAGTGACGTTCCCCTTATTCTTCCAACTATTGCTTAGTGATTTTAGACTCAAGTATTGTGTAAGGAAGAACTCACTTAATGCATTCACTCAATACTCGGATTGAAAAGGAAGAGTGTATGAAACAATTTTGAAAACTGATGGGAAATACTCCACTCATTCCTATTACGACGGAAAGCGATGCATGCATGGTCCTAGTATACGATCATAAACAATATAGTGCATTACTCGAAGACAAAGTGTGTGCAACGACTCAACATGTGTGATTAGGTGAGTTTATTAAGACTCGTGGTATGATCGCATGGCTAGACATGAGGATGTTGTGAAAAACAAAAGACCCAATCACCAAATAGTATGGAAGACTAAAAGACAAACTAACTTGATTAATTTTATCCAATTTTAATGTTCATGCTATTTACTAGGTGAAAACGGTCCATTGGCAATCGTTAGTCATAAGATCAACCACAATCAAAGACAAAGAACACATGTTAAGGTTAGCACAAAAAATCAATCATAAGAAACTAGGAAGAGGACTAGAATTCTAGAAGAGTTAAGGCTCATGGGTATAAAAAAAATAAAATAAAAATAAAAATCTATAATCCTATGTTATAAGAGTTGACACGGATTAAAGGACCGGGTAAGACTAGCTTGACACGATTTTTTTTTTTAAAAAAAAAAAAAACAAAAAATAAAAAAAGTAACGCTAAAAAGACATCTAAACTGGACACGCTGTAGTATATCGGTTATAAATTTTGATCTGTGACTCTGATTTGGACGAAACCAACTCTAAATCAAAGAGAAATCTCGGGGCTATAGATCCATAGGTGGCACAACACGTAACTCTTTCTAGAACTCCGGCTATGACCAAAACAAGTTGACTCTTGTGCAGTATACGGGAATAAAAATCCAAGTTGACTCAAATTTAAAAAAAAAATCTATGACTCGACTCTAAAAAAAAAAGAAAAGGTTTGATTAAAAAATAGTTAATAAAAAAATGCACACAAAAGCATATAGTCACGCATGATGCAATGAAGTTCGCAACCTAAAGTCAAGTTCTATGTTCGACTATGGTCAAGCTTTTGGGTGTCAAAGGGTACCATGATTAAGAGTTTGGACGCGTTAGCAAGGCAGCCTCCCTTGAGGGTGTATGCCAACGGGCGGCTCCGCGAGTTCTTGATGAAATCGAACTCGAATCCATGGTTTGGGTGGAATCAAAAACTCGGATGAATCCTTATTGCCATGAGCGTTTTCGGGTTGATAGAGCATAAATCCCCCGGGCTAGCCACATACGTAGAACACGTACTATTGTGGCAAAATAGGTAACCTAAAAAATTCATATGCATATGTGACAATGCCAATTAAATCGGAGGAATACAATTCAAGAATCTTTCAAGTCTCATCCACTCATCTTAATTAAATACCGATCACTCAAATCGATAAATAACCAAGAATCCTCCCAGTAGAGTCGCCAAATTGTAGGCGTCGTTCGAAATGCGCCTACGTTAAGCATGTTGTGAATATTCTTGACACTCTTAGGAAGTGGCAATTGACATAATACGATTAGGGACAAATAAAGTAGGGAGCCGCCAACAAGTTTTTAAGGAACTTGTAAACCGTTCACGGATCATAAAAAGGCAACCACGAATAAGGGACAACAAAGGCAACAACGATTGACCCGTGAAGGTTACACCCCATTCATAATCCATGAGATTACTAACTCCATATGGTTCGGAACCACAAAAGGAGGATCGGGGATGATGGTACGAAGTGAGTCATGGAGTCACATTCGCCTGTATTGGCCTCTACTCGATTCTTATAGTGAAAAATGATTCCTGCGATCTCAAAGGCATACAAACAAAATATTCAATTTGCTCCAAACTATTATTAGGCTAAATTGGTTGAATATTAATGAACACATAATTCTAAAATATCGTGGTCACTTGAATTAATAACAAGATTAAAAAGGAACCTAAACCGGTTGTCCAAATTATCTTATTAGACGTGATTTTCAATTACATATTCCCTTTAAACATGCAATATGGTGATCATAATAACAATAGAATAAACATTAATATTGGTAGAAATTCAACAATAATAGCGTTAGTCAAATCAAATGTAAAATAACCTAATCATGATGCTAGCAATATTAAAATAAAATAAGAGTAATTAAATTAATTAATTACTCACATTCCGCGCGTTCCTTTAAATTGCTACATCATGAATAAACTGTTAGTAACTTCAATAAAAATATAAAGTAAATGGAAATTAAATTAAATAAATTTAGAGTTGATTTGGTCCAAACCCTCAGTTAATTATACCTTTCACTCCTTGGTTTAAGTATAGAATTTCGAGTTAAGTATGGACTCCTTGGAGTGCTTAAAGGAAGGAATAGTGAAAGAATGGGGAGGCTAGTGTTTAGGCTCTAAAGAGGGAGAAGAGAATAAATTTGTGATCAAGATTGTTGATGATTGAAAAAGGGGTGATATGACCTCTATTTATAGGGAAAAAAGAGGGTCGAAGAATCAAGAAAAGATCGAGTTCGAATCGGATTAAAACTCTCACTAGTGGAAAAAATCTTATATGTAACAAGCTATTCGTAACGGACATATGATTTTCCGTTACAGTTAAGTTATTCATAACGGGCAAATTCAATGTCCGTTACAAAAAAGTTGTGAATTGGGTAGGAAAAGGGTTATTCGTAACGGACAAATTGGTGCCCGTTACGAATAAGTTGTTATTCGTAACGGACAGATTGATGCCCGTTACGAATAAGTTTTTATTTGTAACAGGCATTATTCTGCCCGTTACGATTAACTAACTAATCGTAACCAACAAATATTGCCCGTTACAAATAGAAAAGTCAACAGAATTTTGACCTTGTTATTTGTAACTAACATTGGGTGTCCGTTACGAATAAGGTTTTAAAGTAAGCCCTAAATTTTTACTTTCCCCTTTCTCACTCCCTCTGTCAAAAAATTTCCTCTTTCTCTCTCCAATATTGAAGCAGCTCCCGCACGCAAGGTCATCGTCCTCACCTCCCTCAACTCCATTGAAGGAGCTCCAAGCTCAGTTCAATCTTTTGCTCCTTTCATTCTCACTCTTCTCCTCCATTGAAGCGCACTTTGAGTTCTCCATTATTGAAGCGCACTCCGAGTTCTCCATTATTGAAGCGCACTCCGAGTTCTCCATTGAAGGGCTTTTTGAGTTCTCCATTGAAGCGCTGTCTGAGTTCTCCATTGAAGCGCTCATAGTTCTCCATTAAAGCGTACTCTTTCTCTCTCCTCCCCCAATTTCGTAACCCTTGTTTCAGTTTGCTTAATTGCAATTACTTAATTATAGGTTTTTTTTTCCCCAAATTAATTGATTGATTTTACTATTGAAGTTCTCCATTGAAGCGCTCATAGTTTTGGGTTTTATTATGTTTTAGTTTAAAAGCCTTTGAATTTTGAGCTAAGTATGAATTAATTGCTAATTATTTTGTTTATTCAAATGATTTTAGATTAGGAATGTAATGTAGATTCACTAGATTAGCATATCATAATACATCTTCATGCAAATGTGTTAGAAACATGAACCTCGTAGTAAAAAAAAAAAAAACATAGGATTAACATGCATATAAAAGAAATAGTGCTTATTTTTAAGTGTTAGATATAAAGATTACACTTTTGGTGGCTTTAGACATTGGAATACAAAAGCTAAAAACCACCATTTACAACTCCAATTTCCTTTCAGCTAACTGCGAGTCACTTAAATGCATCACGATGCACATTCGACTCTTCACAAGATGCCTCCTCCAACATTTCCATAAATCCTTTGTAAGAAGTATCATTTGAGACAGGGAAGTTTAGACCATTTGTTGATGCAGCTTCAAACCTCGTCCACAGCTCCTTCTTTAACGTGTTTTCACCTGGACGCTTGCCTCTGTAAATTGTGCTTTCAGACCCCTTTCACAAAGGAGTGCTTTCTACTATTGCAAAGTTGCTCCTTGTGTTCCCTGCAATCGATACATCTTAATCTCAGATGGTGTCTATAACGAGTTTAGGACAAGTATCAGAACCGAATTAAAATACTATACCTTTTAAGCAAAAATTCTTGTTTTCTTCATCTTGATTATGAGAATTAGTTCTGCTTTCCTTGGGATCAAGACATAATTTCTGATTGAAAAGTAGTAGCTACTTCTTGCAAGCTAGCATGATCCTTTGGTTGTTTTTTATCAAGTGGTTCCAGCAATGTAGTTTTATATGGAAGGTTGGCTTATTTGACTAGTACAATACAACTGGCAAAATTAGTATAGATTTAAGTTTGCTTGTAGCTCAAGTAGTCAACCTATGGAAACTTACTTCTATTTAATTTGATATTTTGATTTTGGTGGGAAATGGGAGTGAATTGAATCTGGTGTTTCAGGAGCAGCTCGGTCCTTAGCTCCCTCAACTCCATTAAAGCAGCTTCGTCCTCATTTCAAGATGGTGATTTGATTCGGCTTAAATCTGACAATTTGGTATGAGTAATTAATTGTTTTGTAGCTTGTTTTTTTTGTTTAATTAGTACATTGCATTGAGAGTTTCTTTCTTATGATTTTTGATTGATTTTCTTCCAATTTTCTGCCAATTCAAATGTGTTAATATTTGTTATGCATTATATTTTCATATGCCTAGATACCCGTTCAAGATTTACTCATTAGGAGTAAATCTTGAATAGTCCCCGTTTGGGACTGTTCTTGGAATTGTATTCTCACTTAGGATGTAAATGGTTGCTTGTTTTTCGGAAGTAAAGGTAATTTTGTGTTAGCATTCCCTAATGTGTTCTCGGAGTACATATGTAACTAAGAAATTAATTACATCGTGTACTTTGAGAACCATAGGGAAATGCTGCCGAAATTTCCTTAGGGCCGAAAAATGGTCAACCATTTGCTAGTGAGAATACACTTCCAAGGATGGGTTAGGTTGGAGCGATAAGGACCTTTGGAATCAAGCATTTGGAATGTGTTGATATGTGATGTTGAATATAATTTGTTTCTTGGGTTTTAATCATACATTTTTAGAAATGGACCGTCGTTGGATGTATAGTGGTTCTCGAACCACACCTGAATACTTAGCCGGGGTCAAAGAGTTCTGTAGAATCGCAGTGCAACACCAAAGGAGTACACTCGTTGAACAAAGGCTAACCAAAGCAAGACCTATTTTCTGCCCTTGTCGTGATTGTAACAATGTGAAGAGGTGGGAAGACATTAAGAAAATAGAGGACCATTTGATTATTCGTGGGTTTATGCCAGACTACAGTATTTGGTATTGGCATGGTGAAAAATTTCCTCCCGCGGATAATTCTTCTATTAACGACAATGAAGCTGATGAGAGAGAGCCGAATGGTTTTGATGATAATGAAGTGGGTTTTAATGATGATGTTGAGGAAGACAGGATAAAAGAGATGATAGACGGGTTAGGCGATCATGTTAATGAAGATTCTCGTATATATGAGAATGTGTCGAAAGCAGCTGAGACACCGTTGTATCCTGGTTGTTCTAAGTATTCCAAGCTTTCTGGTATTTTAACTTTATATAACTTGAAAGCAAAGAGCGGGTGGACCAACACTAGTTTCACTTTGTTGTTGGAAACTCTCTCTGATATGTTTCCAGAAGGAAATGACATTCCTAAGTCGACTTACTATGCGAAGAAGTTGATGTGTCCATTGGGTTTAGAGTACACCAAGATCCATGCATGTCCTAATGATTGTGTGCTATATCGAAAGGAGAATACAAAATTGGATGCTTGCCCAAAGTGTGGTGTGTCACGATACAAGCGAGAGGGCTTAAATAAGGATCCCTTGAAGTGGCCACCAGCTAAGGTAGTATGGTATCTTCCTATAATACCAAGGTTGAAGCGCCTGTTCTCAATTAAGGATGAAGCAAAGAAGTTGGTTTGGCATGAAAATGAGAGGAAGAAGGATGGGTTGATCAGACACCCAGCTGATTCGTTGCAATGGAAACACATTGACAAGACATTTCCAGAATTCGGGAAGGAGCCGAGGAACATAAGACTGGCATTAAGTACGGATGGGATGAATCCATTTAGCACTCTTAGTAGTCAACATAGTACATGGCCTGTTCTTCTGTCAATATACAATCTACCTCCTTGGTTGTGCATGAAGCGCAAGTACATCATGTTATCACTTCTAATCCCAGGTCCTAAACAACCTGGCCATGAGATAGATGTTTATTTGGAGCCCCTTATTGACGATTTGAAACTGTTGTGGGATGAAGGTGTTGTGACATTTGATGCTCTTTCGGGTACAAATTTCAGATTAAGAGCCATGGTGTTTTGTACTATTAATAACTTTCCTGCATATGGAAATTTGTCAGGGTACAAAGTCAGAGGACAAAAACCATGCCCTATTTGTGAGGATGACATGCAAATTACACGCTTGAAGCATTGGGGGAAGAATGTGTACATGCATACCAGACGATCACTTCGTCGAAATCACCCATACAGGAAGATGAGACAACAATTCGACGGGCATGTTGAGAAGGGAGTGAGTCGTGAGCCATTGACAGGAATTGAAGTGTATGAGAAAATTAAAAATGTTAAGACAATCTTCGGTAAGATGCACAGAGAGATACCGAATAAGGGTGTGTTGTGGAAAAAAGTGTCTAAGTTGTGGGATCTGCCTTATTGGAAGCACTTGTCGGTTCGACATTGTCTTGATGTTATGCACATTGAAAAAAATGTTTGTGAGGCACTAATTGGGACTTTGTTGAATATCAAAGGAAAGACAAAGGATGGTGTTAATGTGCGTAGAGACATGAAGGAAGCCAAAATTCGACCTAAGTTATGGGCTGAGGAAAATGAAGCAACGAAAAAAGCATTTTTGCCCTATGCGTGTTATACATTGTCTAGAGAAGAAAAAAGGATCTTTTGTGAGTGTTTGAAAGGAATCAAGGTGCCGATAGAGTATTCGTCGAACTTAAGGCGTTTTGTTTCTACTACTGATAAGAAAGTTGTTGGTATGAAGTCCCATGATTGTCATGTGATGATGCAAGTGTTCATGCCAATTGCACTCCGAGGCCTTTTGCCAAAACATGTTAGGCATGCTATTGTGAAGCTTTGCTTGTTTTTCAATGCAATTTGCAGTAAGGTGATAGATCCAAAAACACTCGACGATATGGAATATGATATTGTTGAAACATTATGCAAATTCGAGATGTATTTTCCTCCTTCCTTTTTTGACATAATGACTCACCTTGTTATGCACTTGCCTTGTGAGATAAAGGAGTGTGGTCCTGTATTTATGCGTTGGATGTACCCTTATGAGAGGTAAATGGGTACTTTGGCAGATAAGGCAAAGAACAGAGCAAATCCTGAAGGGAGCATCGTGAAAGGGTTCATAGCAGAGGAAGCAGGGAACTATTGTTCAGTGTTTTTAGCTAAGGCTAAAGAAATTGGGATTCCGACTTCTCGTCACGAGGGAAGACTTCAAGGAAAGGGTACAGTAGGTCGGAAATTGGTTAAACCTCCACTTGATCGATATAAGAAAGCCCACCGATTTGTGCTACAAAACCTATCTGCAGTTCATCCATATATTGAAAAACATCTTCGTGAGTTGAAAATTCACAATCCCAAGATCAGCTCCTATGCGTTGATGCAGGAGCATAATCGCCACTTTGTTGAGTGGTTTGAAGGCCAAGTGAAGCTTGAATTGAGTAGAGATGAGAATGTTTCTGAAACAATCAAGTGGCTTTCACGAGGTCCACAACCACTTGTGTGTACTTATGAGGGTTACGATATCAATGGATTTACTTTTGCCACTTGTCGTCAAGATGAAAAAAGTGTGCAACAAAATAGTGGTGTTGTCGTGGTTGCATCTTCTACTGAATACTCAAGTTCTAGGGATACAAGGCCAGTTGAAGCTACACAGGCATATTACGGTGTCATTCAAGAAATCTGGGAGTTGGATTATGTTGATTTCACAATTCCTTTATTTCGTTGCACATGGGCTGATAACCGTCGTGGTATGAAAACCGATGAGTTATTTGGATTCACCTTGGTTGACTCTAGTCGTTATACTGATGGTGAAGAGCCTTTTGTATTAGCCTCACAATCGAAACAAGTATTCTACATCAAGGATAATATAGATCCGCAATGGCGTGTTGTAGTTGAAGGCAAGAGAAAAATTGTGGGTGTGGAAGATGTTGTGGATGAAGAAGAGTATGACCAATTTGATGACATCTCGCCTATAACAATGGGAGTGCAACCTCTACAAGAAGGGGAAGATATTGTTGGTGATGTAGAGTATGATCGTGAGGAAGGGTTAGTGGTTCCTATACCTACAACCAAGGTTTGTGTTATTGTATTCCTATAACAATAGTATTTTTTTTGCAATTAATATTGAATTTATTAAATTGGTATATATCTAAATCATTAATTTCTTTATTGTATAGTATTTACATTAATATGATTTTATTGTTATGATTTTGATTCTATTCTTGTTAATTTCATTCTTTGTGTAGGTGTAGGCATACTACAATGGAAGAAAACAGAGATGATCATGATGGACAGGAACAATCTGGTGACATGGATGCCTCCACTTCCCAAGTAAAATCTTCTACAAAAAAGGGACGAGGCCCGTCCAAATCAGTCCAAACAATTACACCCATGTTCCTCGAATTTGATGAGTTTGACATGCCTATTGGAAAGTGGGAATCTGCTTATGGGAAGCAAATTGGTAATTGTGCTCAAAGAGTTAACATTAATGTGAAGGGATATCCGAAGTATGATAAAGTTCAAAAGCAAAACTTGTGGGAGGAGAGTAAGGTAATTACGATATAAATATGGTTTATTGCTCTAAATTTAACGATACTTATAATTAATTATGAATATTAACATTCTCTAATTTTGTAGCGGAAGTTCCACATTGATGATCCCAAGGGTAGTAAAGAGAAGAAGTTCCACGAAGCTGTTGGTGCTAGATTTAGGAAGCACAAGTCTTGGTTAGTTTCACGATTCATTACTAAGGAAACTGCACCTCCGCCTGACTCACCAAGTGCAAACATTAAGCCCTGGGAGCTTTATGAAGGTTACATCACAGAAGAGCAATGGAAAGAGTTTGAGACATATTGCAATACAGATGAATTTAAGGTGTGTAAGATATTATGAAAGTATTTTTCACATATATACTTTATTTCAACTACAATACTACTTACAATATCTTTCCATTTTGTAACAGGCTCTGAGTGAAAAAGGCAAGGAAAATGCAAAGAATAATAAGCATCGCCACCATCTAGGCTCCAAGAGTTATGAGAGGGCTCGAGTTGATTGGAGTAAGACCAATAGAATTACAGCAGAATCTTCAACCTCAAGCACCACAGAGTCCACAACAAGCTATGTAATGAGTGAAAAGCTTAAAAATCGGTCTCTTTATTGGATTTTGGCCCGTCAAACTCGTAATGCAGATGGATCGTGGGCTATAGACCCGAAGAATGCCGAAACCCAGCAAATAGCCAATGCTATTGTAAGTGTTGTTCTAAGTAACCAAGTATAGTTTTTTTTTTCAGTTACTTGTTTATACTTTTGAGCTGATAAGTGATCAGGCCTTTTCTGTTTATTGCTCATTTCCTGCATTGTTTAATGGGAGGCCTTTTCTGTTTATTGCTCATTTCCTGCTTCCTGCGTTGTTTAATGGGATTTGCTAAAATTGAGGCCTTTTCCAATCAGTTCTAATCAGTCCTGATCAGTTCTGATCAGTTCTGAAATTACAATTCTGATCAGTTCCGATCAGTTCTGAAATTACAGTTCTGATCAGTTCCGATCAGTTCTGAAATTTCAGTTCCGATCATTTCTGAAATTTCAGTTCTGATCCGTTCTGATTAGTTCCGATCAGTTCTGAAACTTCAGTTCTGATCAATTCTGAAACTTCAGTTCTGATCAGTTCTGATCAGTTCTGAAATTTCAGTTATGATCAGTTCTGAACAGTTCCGACCAGTTCTGAAATTTCAGTTCTGATCACTTCCGATCAGTTCTGGAATTTCAGTTCCGATGACTTTCGATCAATTCTGAAATTTCAGTTCCGATCAGTTCTGAAATTTCAGTTCTGATCAGTTTCGATCACTGAAATTTCAGTTCCGATCAGTTCTGAAATTTCAGTTCCGATCAATTCCGATCAGTTCTGAAATTTCAGTTCTGATCAGTATTTAGAGTGTTCCACCTATGAACAAAATTCATGAAGGGTAGTGCTCCACTAGCAATTTTTTTTTTCTTCACAATTCTGGAAGATGCGCTGCAGTAATACAATGTGCTATTAATTAATAGTGGTTTAAGTGACTAAGAAATTTGTAAATATGTATTACATTCAGCACCAACGAATAATTGGTAGAGCCAAATATTGAGGCACTCCATATTGCATGTGGGCAGGTTCATGACCAGGTGTTTGTGTAATTTAGTTGCTATAAGTTGTTTCCTAGTACCGTCACGAGATTAAAATTAAATTTGATCTTATATTTCTGCCTTCAAATTTTGTTTTTGGAAATGTTAAGGTGTGTATGGTTATGGCTTTCATGTGCGCTGCACTGCTATTATATGGCTATATAAGGATCTCATCAATTATATATAAAAAATGTTCTTCTTTGTATCATTTATATACTAGATGGTGGGAGTATCATTTTTTTACCAAAATCTTCTTTGTACATGCACAAAAGGAAGACTAAGATGTAGATGGAATTATATTTTGAAGTTGAGTTGAATTACTTAAATAGGATTTGCTGAACTAGTTGATAAATAAAGATTATAGCTTTAGGGAGAAGTTCTGCAGCTTTAAAATTGTTGTCTCTTTTAGTTCTGCAATTATTACCTTGTCTTCAAGTTGATTAATATTATCCATTATGCACTATTGTTTGTCTCAATTCCAATCAGTTCTGAAATTTCAGTTCCGATCAGTTTTGAAATTTCAGTTCTGATCAGTTCTGAAATTTCAGTTCCGATCAGTTCTGAAATTTCAGTTCTGATCACTTTCGATCAGTTCTGAAATTTCAGTTCCGATGACTTTCGATCAGTTCTGAAATTTCAGTTCCGATCAGTTCTAAAATTTCAATTCTGATCAGTTCCGATCACTGAAATTTCAGTTCCGATCAATTCCGATCAGTTCTGAAATTTCAGTTCCGATCAGTTCTGAAATTTCAGTTCTGATCAGTTCTGAAATTTCAGTTCTGATCAGTTTTGAGATTTTAGTTTCATCCTAAATTAGGTGTGTTTTGATTTTGGTTGATGTACATTCAACCTACTGTTTTGATATCTTTTTTTTTTCAATTCAGGTTCTGCCATATCTTATATATGTTTTTTTTTAATAGTTGGAAAACTTGCAAAAGAATGATGAAGGAAACAATTCAAGTGATGTTATTGGTATGGATGCCCTCGACAAGGCTTTAGGAAAAAGGGATCACCGCGGGCATGTAAAAGCACTAGGAAGGTGTGGGGTTGGAGTTAGTCACACACAAGTATTTGGGAAGGGATACAAAAAGGGTAAATCATCCGGCCAAGGTGGATGCTCATTAGAAGAGTTAGAATCAATGAAAGCTACCCTAACTCAAGAATTTGAGGCGAGGCTAGAAGAAAAGGTTGAAGAGAAGCTTCAAGAGAAGATCGAAGAGATGTTGGAACAACGGGTGGCAATGGAGGTGAAAGCTTATCTCGCCAATTTACTACCACAGATGACCGGTGACGTGGAGGCATTTCAAGGAATGCAAGTGATGACGAACATGGAGGCAAAACAAAGCCCTCGTGTAATAGAGGTATATGTCTTTAACTAATACTAAAGATATGACTTTACATGGTTAACATGTATAATATTGATCGAGTTTTTTGTAATATGTAGGTAGCCACTAAATGTCGCCTAGCATTGAAAGATGAGTACAATCAAAATTTAGTGGTTGTGGCAGATGGAACGGTATATCCTGTTACCGGTGAAGTTACGCACAACCTGAAGATGTTACCTGATCATTACAGGGTTAGTGTGGACAACCCTTATCCCGACTGTGCCCTCCTCGATATACCGGTACCGTCTCCCGATGGTGTGACTAAGTTGGGAAAAGCCAAGTCTTCCTTTGTACTATGGCCTATAGACATGGTATTTTTTTAAGAAGAGGTATATTCTCCTACTATTAACATTAAATCCCATCATTTTTGTATACTTTATCTAGACTAATATTCACCTATTTGTAAAGGTTTCACCATCGCCCAAAAAGAAGCATAGATCTCGCCAAAGCAAAGAAGGGGACAATAGTTGTGGTGTGAAATCAAGGCAATCTACCATCAAACCCACAAAATTCCTACCACTTGAAGATAAAATTGTCGATACTTTTGGCGAGGGGTGTGAGTTGTTGTATTGGTTAATGAATTCTGATGATGCAAAGTATGATACAACATCGGTACTTTTAAAGGCCTCAATGTTTAATTTTGATAGCGACAAACAGATTTGGGTAACCGCTACCGATGTACGTGAATTTCTAAGAGGATCGTGGGCTAATGTTTCGTTGATTCATGTTTATATCATGTAGGTTACTTAATCTTCCTTTACTTTGGTTCTTATATTCACTATAATAATATTTTTAATGCTATAATGCTGAATTTTTTGTTTTCTATGTCTTTATCATGTAGGTATTTAGTAGACAACTTCATCGACCTTTTCAACAGGACTGAGATCACATTCTTTTGTCCTCAACTCATTTCTGAATCTTCAATTGAGAATGATTACCTTGAAACTTATACATATGTGAAGAATACATTTTTGCATGAAGTAAGAAATACGGGTAAACGTTGCAAATTCATCGTGGCTCCATATGTCGCAAGGTTCGAAATATGTTTTTTATATTGCCACTAAACTTAATCATATAAATGATATGTTTTTCACCAATTTTCCAGTACTCTAACTTGTGTTTTTCTCTTAAATGATGTAGTGGTCATTGGGTTCTTGTGGTGGTCGATCTACAATTAGGTTTAGCTTATGAGTTTGACTCTATGAAGCTACCTAAAGAAAATCCCCGAAAATTGAAAATTGCCGAGATTATGATGACGTGAGCCACAACCTTGAAATTATGCCCTAGTTTCTATATCATTTTTGTATGTGGTGTTGTAGATTATTTTGTTCTAAGTGTTAGAATATATATTATTTTTATAGGGCTTATAAAGTATATCGGGCGAATCTCACAGGGAGTGAATTGAAATCACAAAGGCAAAAATTGAAATTCATACAAATGGAGGTAAATACACTACTCACCCCATATTGTTATACATTGTTCACTTTGAAAACAAAATTTTTAACTTTTTGTTATATATACTACTGTGCTCAACAACAAGGAGGCATTGAATGTGGCTACTACATTATGAGATACATGTATGAGATTGTTACTTCTCACTTGGAGTGCAAAGGTGTCTTAGAAGAGGTTAGTAGTTTTTTTTTTGCAAATTTTGAAACCTTTTTAGCTCTATACGCTCCCAAGAGTAAGATAATGGTCAATTGTTATTGATTTCAATTCATAAAAACCAAAATATAAGGTAATTAAGGATGTTTAGTGTTATATTGTGTTAATTTGAACCAATACATGAAAGATAGGAAAGGTAGAAGTCCCTTAGGCAATTTTCAAGCCTTTTTGGCTCTATACGCTCCTAAAAGTGAGTAAATGGTCAATTTTCATTGATTTCAATTCATAGAAACCAAAATATAAGGTAATTAAGGATGTTATGTGTTATATTGTGTTAATTTGAACAAATACTTGAAAGATGGGAAAGGTAGAAGTCCCTTAGACAATTTTGAAGCGTTTTTGGCTCTATAAGCTCCCAAGAGTGAGATAATGGTCAATTTTCATTGATTTCAATTCATAAAAACCAAAATATAAGGTAATTAAGGATGTTTAGTATTATATTGTGTTAATTTGAACCAATACATGAAAGATGGGAAAGGTAGAAGTCCCTTAGGCAATTTTGAAGCCTTTTTGGCTCTATACGCTCCTAGAAGTGAGTAAATGGTTACTTTTCATTGATTTCAATTCATAGAAACCAAAATATAAGGTAATTAAGGATTTTTAGTATTATATTGTGTTAATTTGAACAAATACTTGAAAGATGGGAAAGGTAGAAGTCCCTTAGACAATTTTAAAGCGTTTTTGGCTCTATAAGCTCCCAAGAGTGAGATAATGGTCAATTTTCATTGATTTCAATTCATAAAAACCAAAATATAAGGTAATTAAGGATGTTTAGTATTATATTGTGTTAATTTGAACCAATACATGAAAGATGGGAAAGGTAGAAGTCCCTTAGGCAATTTTGAAGCCTTTTTGGCTCTATACGCTCCTAGAAGTGAGTAAATGGTTACTTTTCATTGATTTCAATTCATAGAAACCAAAATATAAGGTAATTAAGGATTTTTAGTATTATATTGTGTTAATTTGAACAAATACTTGAAAGATGGGAAAGGTAGAAGTCCCTTAGACAATTTTGAAGCGTTTTTGGCTCTATAAGCTCCCAAGAGTGAGATAATGGTCAATTTTCATTGATTTCAATTCATAAAAACAAAAATATAAGGTAATTAAGGATTTTTAGTATTATATTGTGTTAATTTGAACCAATACATGAAAGATGGGAAAGGTAGAAGTCCCTTAGGCAATTTTGAAGCCTTTTTGGCTCTATACGCTCCTAGAAGTGAGTAAATGGTCAATTTTCATTGATTTCAATTCATAGAAACCAAAATATAAGGTAATTAAGAATGTTTAGTATTATATTGTGTTAATTTGAACAAATACTTGAAAGATGGGAAAGGTAGAAGGCCCTTAGGCAATTTTGAAGCGTTTTGGGCTCTATACGCTCCCAAGAGTGAGATAGTGGTCAATTATCATTGATTTCAATTCATAGAAACCAAAAAATAAGATAATTAAGGATGTTATGTGTTACATTGTGTTAATTTGAACCAATACTTGAAAGATGGGAAATATAGAAGTCCTTTAGCACAATTTTGAAGCCTTTTTGGCTCTATACGCTCCCAAAAGTGAGTAAATGTTAACTTTTTATTGATTTCAACTCATAGAAATCAAAATATAAGTCAATTAAGGATGTTATGTGTTTTGTTTCTATATTATGAGTTTTATTTCTATAATTTGGTTCATCACATTTATTCTAATGATTGTTTTTATTATGGATTGTTTTTATTTTGTAACCACTTTCATATGTTTTTTTTTTCAATAGGATTTTTGTCCAAGGACCGCCCCGTATGATGTTGACGAGTTGAATGTGGTTCGAGAACAATGGGCGCAATACTTTAGAAGTAAATATTTATTGAATGCTTAACTATTAGCTTAGGTAGAACAGCGTAATATTTTTAGTGTTGTTGTATATGTTGGATAAATTTATACAAGTTTTTATTTGTAATGTGTTACTACTTCAGTTTTTATATTACGTCGTATTAATTTTTACGAAAGATTGTTCGGTATAATTGCTTTTTACAGGAACAGGTATATTATAACAGGTTTTAATTAATATATATTAATTATATATAAATACATGCTGTCGAAATTAAATAAAATGAAAATTTAATTTAATAATTATTTGTAACGGGCAGCAAAATTGTCAGTTACAAATAACCAGTTATTCGTAACGGGCACTTTTGTTGCCCGTTACAAATAAGTGTTAAATTATATACAATAAAACTCTATTCGTAACGGACATTTAAGATGTCAGTTACGAATAATCACTTATTCGTAACGGGCGGTTTATGTGCCCGTTACGAATAAGGACTTATTTTAATACAAAAAAAATTTATTCGTAACTGACATTTCAGATGTCCGTTACGAATAACCCCTTATTCGTAACTAACATTTAAAATGTCAGTTACGAATAATGGGTTATTCGTAACGGACATCTGAAATGTCAGTTACGAATAATGAGTTATTCGTAACGGACATTTCAAATGTTTGTTACGAATAACAATGGCCATTCGTAATGGCCGCATACGTAACGGACGCTGCCCGTTACGGATGGCCCTTTTTGCCCGTTACGGATGAGGATTTTTCCACTAGTGTCTTGCGATAGACAGCAGTTTTTGCGGTTTTTGTTTTTATCATATCTTTTGAACCAGTAATTGGAATGAGATGAATAAGATATAGTTGGAAAGATCTTGAAGTCTACTTTCTAACCCAATTAGAACCAGATTAAAATATTTTATAGAATAAAAGATATGGCCAAAATAGTGAGACGGTTTCAGTTTTGGATAGAGTTTGACATTTTATTCATATCTTTTTCGTTATAGCTCGGAATTGATATTATAATCAACCATTTGGAAAGATAATTTCAAGGGCTCTCCAACCATATAAAATTTTGATAAAAAATATGAGGAACGAAAAATAATATCTGTCTATCTTTGAATGTCTTTCAATTCGAATAGAATTAGGAATTTCAAAAAAAGGAGTTTTATTCAATTTCAAACCCTTTAATCTTATCTTTTCACAAACGATAATTAGGATCTTTTAGAAACTTATAGAAGTTTCTAATTAATCCTATTTGGTTTAGGAATTGGATCAAATAATTTGGACCCTCCACATGATCATTGGGTCGTAAATAAGGTGGGCTTAGGTTTGGTTTGGGCTCAATTTAATATTTTGGCCATAACTTATTCGTTATAACTCGGATTTGGGCTTATAATATATCGTTGGAAAGCTCTTTTAAATCCCTATCCAACTATTCAATCATTGGACCTAGATTATGGACCAAAATAAACTTGATTAAATGTTTTTATAAAAAGGACACGAAATGAATGATTTTAAAGGACACGAAATGAATTATTTTGGGTTTAATGGCACGAAAAGAGGAAAATAAGTTATGGTTTTGGGAAATGGGCTAGAAGTTGGGTTGTTTTATGAAATGGAAATATGAATTTAAGCACTCCAAGATTAAATACTCAACCCGACAAATAATGGCGGTGAAAGGATATCCATCATCGAGTTTGGTTTTGGGGAGACATTTTTAGGTGTCTACAATAGGTGATTTTTTTTTTTTAAAAAAAAAAAAGAAAGAAAACTAACTAAATATAGTTAAATGTTTAGTTAAATTAATCATTAATGTTATAATTGATTTAAAATTAAAAAAAAAAAAGTTAAGTTTACCATTGATAATTAATTTTAAGAATGTTCACCACTTGTAAAATTAAATAATTGGAGTTCACCAAATAGAATTTCCCAAAAAAAAAAAAAAAAAAAAAAAAAAAATTGTTCTATCTTTAGGTAGCCTGTAAAAAGGCTTGTTTTAAGAATATTGGGGTACAAGGTGGTATTGTTTTGGTATATTCGAAAAGGTGGTATTGTTTTGAGCAAAATAGGTATTATTAGTTTCCATTTTTCCTTTTTTATTTTTATCTTATGAAGTCTATTTAAATCTATCCAATGTGATGCGACACTTTGCCGTTACACTTGGCGAAAAGTTGAAACGACAAAGTGTCGCAACGTCGTGACATGGCTAAAAGTTTAGCTTTATATATCATACAAGTATTATATAAAATTAAACTTTTAGCCAGGTCATGAGACAGCGACACTTGACATTCTAATTTTTCGCCAAGTGTCGCGCCACGTTTTATAGATTTAAATAGACTTTATAGGATACAAAAGTTAGTTTAAAGTTTCATTTTCAATCAAATTTAGATAAAATTTTGGGATAAAATTTTTACTTTAGAATTTTATTTTTGATAAAATACTAATATTTATATATACAAATAAAATTATTATTTTATTCAAAAAAATATTAGATTATAACTCTCAATAAGTTTCATCTAAATTTATTTTTTATATCATTATAATTTTTTGGAGCGAAGGAAGTAGTTAAGTTAAGATAAATTCAGTTCAGGAAAAATAAATTATGATAAGGTTTAGCCAAGTACAAATTAAAACTAAAATGAGTTTTAATAAGGTATATTAAGTTTAGATAAATAAAAATCAAGTGAATAAAACACATTCTAATATAGATCGACATGTTAATTGAGTCGGGTCATGAGTCATTTCAGATCGGGTCACTCTAGGTTACAAGTCAAAAAATGTTCCACTTAACCCAAAGTTTAATTTTGTGTTTGTGATCGACGGGCGTAGAACAATTTATTTATCTAATTTATTTTTTGTTATTATTAGAATTTTCTAATATTTCATGCGTAACTTTTTTTTTTTTATGTATTTAATCGAACATTTGCATCAATATCATTATTAGTCCTTACATTTCTACAACATAGTTTAAATCGTTTATATATATATATATAAATTGTTAAGTAAATTAAAATACCAGTTTGATTAGAAGATCAGGTAACATATGAAACTACCTAATATATTTATCGTATGAGGGACTTATGTTTTCACGTTTTATTAGACTCGAAAGGCACATTTCACGTTTCAATTGATTTTTTTGTTGTTGAGTGTACCTGTGTACGTTTTCTGCAGATATGTTGTGCTTCCTACTTTCCTTGCAGTATCACGATTTCAACAATTTGAATAACCGGGTTATCCAAATGAACTTACGAAGTTCCTAATATATTAGACTAGTTTTGAATTATTATTTTGCCGAACGTATATATATTTTCTCCGTCTCTTTTACAATAACAGTAGGACAATGGATAAGAATCACATCGAAACATAAAATAAGAAGATAACCAAGAACACAAACTTTTAAAAAAATCAGAATTATTGTACATCCATTATAAAGATAGCTTAAACTGATTAAAAGTTACTTCTGAAATGAATAAAATTTACCCCAATATGCGTAAAAAAGTAACCCAATTCAAATAAAAATTATCTACACTTTATTAGTAAAGAATCACATTTTAAATGACTAAAAATCAATTATTAATGATTGAATGTAATTAAATTACCTTTATAAAACTTTTCTTGTTGTCTATTTATATAAAAATTGTATTATGTTTAAAATTACCCAATAATAGGCAAAAAGTTACCCTAAAATTAGCTAAAAGTTACCCTTATACTGCTTGATGTACACTAATATTAATAATATTAATGTAAACCGGATGTATACAAAAGTTTTTGAACCCAGAAACAGAAAGAATTACCCACATTCCAACATCAACACTTTAGGTGGACACAAGATACCCGTTCAGGTAAGCAAAGACCCTAAGTTTTCGAACAATCCAGCATACAATGTGAGATCACCACAGTTCATTCATTATTCATTCCAATTTGTTACAATGATGGTTTGCGAAAGCCTTTGAATTAGAACGGAGAATTATGCATATTCCCCCAGAAATGCTTCCACGAACTTAGGGTAGGGGAGCAAATACTCAGGACCCTACGTAACCTGGTACCAAGCAGTGAGTTTTGACCAGAGAACTCCAGAAATAGAAATATGTACAAAGTTTTCGAGACAAATATTCGTAGGAAATAGGAATTCATAGCAATTTCACACAAACGATAGAAGTTTCAAATGAGACTAAAAAAACTCATCAAACAGCTACAGCAGCAGCAGCAGTGGCGGCTAGAGGAATCTTGTCATTGTCAGAAGAAGCAACACTGTCGTAGTATTCCACCAAAACCTTCCATCCACCAGGGCACATAAATCCATTAGGGGGATTTTCTTTGTTCTTGGCCAGAGTTCGCATCTGCAATAGGACAAACTTGATCAATTTATAATGTTTTACAAGCTAAAACAATGGCATAACTATCGATGCCCTGTTAGAATTGTAGATTGACAATCGATTACCTTGGTGCCTGATATGAACTGAAAATCTTGAGGCCTTGATGGATCGAAGAATGCCATTTTGCCTTGAGTCTTGTCATAAGCAGCAACCTGATGTTTTAGGAAACAGTGATTAATACCTCATTTAAACATGCAACAGACCAAAAAGAATCATAATTCAAAGCTAAAATTTTGAACCTTGAATGGAAGGATGTTGAGTCGCTCGAGTCCAGGAGCCATGCTAAGCACCTTCTTCCCATGGTCAGCATCATATAAATCTCTTTTCTCAACAGGATGACCCATGCCAGCAGGGTCACGGCCAACAATGTAAAAATTGGCACCAGCATTAATACGAGCCTTTGCATGCCATTGTACCTCAGTTGGACCAGCATAGTGCATAGGAGAAGGAAATATCGAAACAACAGTCGTTTCTGGATCTAACACCCCATCTTCAAGTACCTAATATATGTCACATTTAAAACAGTTAGGGATGCCATGCATTTAATCTGGGATTATTATTCTTTAAATTATCTGAATATCCTGAAGAAAAGGGGATCATCCAAATCTACTCACGTCCAAACAATAACGAAGCATGGCAAAACAGTTCAATGAAGTGCTATCTATATTTGTGAAAAAACTTGTCAGAAACCTCACTTTCCCCCTCAAGTTGACTACTTACGCTTTGTTTGGATAGCAAAGAAGGAAGGAAAAGAAGGGGAGGGAAAATGGAGGAAGGGAAGGGAAAAGAAAGGGAGGGGGAGGTGAGCTCCATTTTCCCTCCAGATCTCTCCAATTTTGGAGAGATTATGGTTATTATAGAGAAAGGGAAAATGGATCCCTCCCTCTCCTTCCCCTTCCTTCCCCCAATCTTTTACCCAAACAAGAGATTTTGTCCCCCTCCATTTCTCTTCTCTTCTTTTCCTTCCATTTCTTCCTATCCAAACAAAGTGTTAATGAAATAAAGTACTACCTACTCATAAAAAAAATTGTCACATCATCCAAAACCTAATGTTAAAGATAAAGACAGAATAAGCACTAAAAACCCTTCAGATTTATAGTGTAGCTGCGTGATTTAAGTACTTTTCCCACTACAATTATACATAATAGGTATTGTAGAGTCATCATAAATTATCCTAAAACAAAAATAGGAAACAAAATTTAAGTACTCTTCCCACTACAATTATACGTAATAGGTATTGTAGAGTCATCATAAATTATCCTAAAACAAAAATAGGAAACAAAATTTTTCCAAATTTTCAAATAATATGCAGGGGGTAGGATCCACTCCATACACGAGAAGCTTCTCAAATGATGATGACATGAACATCAAAAGTTCTAGAATTTAGATCATACTACATGCCACCCTTTCATATAATGTGTAAGAGCCATAGTTTATGGTCTAAAATGGCTTGCAGTATGAAGTATATATGTTAAATTTTCCAATGAACATGTCATGTAGTCACAATGATGTGTAAATTGCCAAGCAGAGTCATTAACGGTGTAAAATGCCTAGATAATGCAATTATTATTAGAGCAGGTTGCCAAACCTTTTCATGTTGCTTCATGCGCCAATGCAGCGGAACATCATCTGCCTTAGTGAAGCCTCCTAGTGGATTAAGCAAAAGGATAGGATTCTTATATCCCATCTCAAGAAGTCGACGACGCGTGTCAGTCATTAGCAGAGCGTGACCATTGTGCACTGGATTCCTAAGTTGAAATGCAAAGACTGCATCAGCATCACGATTGAGGAACTCCTTGCGTAGCTGAGCAGGGGAAAGACGAAACCTATCAAGACCATCATTGTACTTGATAGGTTCTAGAACCTCTAAATCCCCTCCAATCAACCAGTCTCCAGCATTAGCTATTGTTTCCTCCACGTAAGGAAGACCAGGAGCAGTTGTACCCCATGTTCTTGCAACACGTTCTTCTTTGTTGTGCTTGTATATCTGAATGCTGGATGGCAAACAAATACAGTAAAATTGATTATAAGATTGTTGAAGCATTATACAAACATGAATGGGCAAAAGTTTTAAAGCATCGGCAATTCCATCAGGGAATTTATCATGTAATATTTGACACACACAACAATTGTTATGATGTGAACATATGTTAAAAAAAAAAAAATGGCAGGAACATGTGTAAAATTCTGAACACATCAAAGTTTGGTTTTTTCTTTTATGATGTTTTTTTTTTTTTTTTTTTTTTTTTTTTTTTTTTTTGGCTCTAAAATTATGGGGTTGACTGCATCACTAACTGAAACTGAGCAAAATCTAGCTTCTTCATAAACACAGCAAATCCTTACTCCTACAATAACTGTCAACAAATATTTTCCTGCAAATACTCAAATAATTGTCAAATTTCTAAAAGACACAAGAAAAAAGACTTGGTAAGCCACAAAACTAAATATTATTGGTCTAAAGTCAAAGATTTGCCTAACAGTGCTTGTCTAAATAATTTCACGCCTTAATATAAGAGATATTATAGATGTCAATAGTAACCCAGAGGCATGTACTATATACTACGTATATGTTGTCAACAAAAAGAATCAAATCTTAAAATGCATGCACGGATTTTAGGTGCAGATTTAAAAACTTATACACTATAACATGAAAACTCTGCACACTTTGTAGAATTTTAGTATTGTCTCATGATTCCTATGATAAGTCTACCATTATCTCCCGTATATTCTAAATCATAATGGGTGACTTACAACTAAATTAATAATGGAGTACAAGTTCGTTATTAGGAGTGTTTTTTTAGTATAACATGAAAACTCTGCACACTTCGAAGAATTCTAGTATTGTCTCATGATTCCTATAATAAGTCTACCATTCTCTCCAGTACATTCTAAATCATAATGGGTGACTTACAACTAAATTAATAAGAGTGCACTCACTCTTGGCCATTTTTTTAGTTTACAAATAATCTTACGAAGTAATCAATAGTGGCAGCTCTCATGTCAAGTATCTCAAAAAGGCTAAAGCAAAAACATGTTACTCCATTGAGCAACAGTACTTGTTTGAACAGATTAACACAATGAGTAATAAAAATTTCATTTCAAATTCAATCCAAATTGAGATTCAATCCCACACATAGAAGTGTTTTGAATGTTAAGTCTACCGGAGTAATCACTAAGGGTATCTTAAGAAGCAAACAAAGCACTCAAATTTAATGATTATCCCATCAAAAAATAATTTATGGTATCAGTCTCTTTCTTTGTATTCCAAAGAGTCTTATTTGCATTATATTAGTGTCAACTTTAAATTCAAATAAAATAATGAATAGATTTTTTGAAATCTACGATAAAAAAAGATATTTTCTCTCTAAAGCCTAAATATCAAATATCCAAAGCAGCAAAATCTAAACATAACTTTAGATTAAAACAAAATATAGAGAATAAATCATAAACTTCAACAGTTAAACTTGTGAAGTTGTAATACATAGTACGGAAAAGAAGAGAAAAAAAAAAAAAAAAAAAAAAAAAGAAAATTTTTAAAACATCCCCTTCCACTCTAAGGTTGGGGGTTCGAATCCCGCTACCTTCTCCATTCTGTACACATTAACCCTGTAATAATTGTTTTTAAAAAAATTAAAAATAAGGAAGACATTAATCGATAAACAATTGCAATACAATTTACAAATCATTCATTTTTTTTTTTTTTTTTTAAAGAAAACAAATCATTCATTTTAGAGTTTTAGACTATCAACGTTTATTAAGATCATTTAACAATATTTTTCTTTAAAAAAAATAATTTAACAATATTTAAAGCAACTCCAATGGTTGTAGCTAGGGACTTGCTTATAATTTCAATAATTCCCTATATACTAGCTTAACCATTGGAGTTAGAAAACTGAATTAGCTTGGCTAAGCAAATTAGCTTGGCAAAACTAATTTGCTTGGGAATTAAACTTGCTAAAATAAAATGCCAATTGCATCAATTTAGCTCTTTCCATGCATTTTCAATCCAACAACTATTACTAAGTTAATAGCTAGCCATTGAAGCAAAAATTAGCTAAAATGATATTAGCTTAAAAGCTTATGTGGCATGCCAAGCTAATCATCAAATTAGCTTCCCATTGGAGTTGCTCTTAGTTGTATGTATTTTAGGGGGCATTTGGTTCGCAAACTGGTATGGGGTTGGAATCAGGAATGAAACCATAGTGGTATGGGTTTAGAACTTGATTCTTAATACCATAAGTTTGGTATGATTATAAAATGCAATGTTTTTCTTTTATTTAATGCCTAAATGTATGGGAATGAGCCAAACCCACCTCCCCCCCTAAGGTTTCTAAACCCCATACCTTGGGTTTAAACTATTCTAAACTCATATCTTAATTATGTGAACCAAACACCCCTTTAAAGATCAAAACTTTGTAAAAAAAAATAAAATGAAACAAAATCCCGTCAATATCTATATTGAGAAGATTATAACAAAATCCCACAACAATTTTTCTATAGACATAAAATTCGTATAATCTAAATACAAAAATATTTTAAACTAACGAAATTTTGTCTAAAACTATCCTAAAGATAGGGTTTAACAACAACAATTTTTTTTTTTTATTTGTTTAGAACTACCCACAAGTTACAAAACGTTTGGATAGCACTATCCATTAACGTTTCCGTCCAATTAAAACGTTATTGGGCCCACTTTTTCACTTTTTCACCTAATTAACTCCCTAATTACCTTCTCTTTCCTCCCTAATTAACTTCCCTTTCACTCAATAATCCAAAAGATTATACTCAATCAATTGAAGACAAATTTTCAATTATTTAAGTAATGATTCACACTTTCCTTTTAATTTATTATTTATTGTATTTGTATACAAGTTTTAATTGAACGCAATTAAAGGGATTTGGATTAGGGTTTATGAATTCAAATAAATTTGGGGTTTTGATTTCTAGGGTTTAGGGGTTCATTTGAGTTCTAGGTTTCGGTTATTTTGACTTTAAGATTGAATTCAATTGCATTTTAATTACTAATTGGTTATTGCAATTGGTAGGATGTCTAATTGGCCATTGTAATTGATAGGATGTCTAAATTTAGGGTTTTAATTTGTAGGGTTTAGGGGAAGTTAATTAAGAAAGAAAGAAGGTAATTAGAGTAGTTAATTAAGGAGGAACATTGAAAAAGTGAACCCACTAAACGTTTTTTTTCTTACGAAAATGGGTAGTGTTACCCAATCGCAAAAAGGGGAAGTTAATTAATGGGTATTTTCAGAAGGTCTAATGAAAGGCCATGGTGTCAAAGAAAAAACACTGGTTTTAGATTAACAGCTGTAATTATCGCAACTCACAAAACATTTTTTTTCTTACGAAAATGGATAGTGTTACTCAAACTTTTCTTTAACTTTTGGGTAGTTTTTTAACAAATAAAAAAAAAGGATAGTTGTTTACAAATGACACTATTTTTAGGGTATTTCTATACAACCTAAAATGGTTTGTTTGACATTTTTTTTTTATTTTCTTCTGGTTAACAGAAAACCACGATTTCAAACGAACCCGAAATAAATAAAAACTTACTCGTTGAGGATCGCAACCGGCTCATCACGAGCAGGGTCAAACAGGGCAACACGGCGAGACTCACCAATCTGATCCTTAACCAAATCATCAATGGCGAGAACAATCGGAACCGACATATTGACAAATGAACCATCATCAAGTCGGAGCGAATTGAAATGAAGCGTTTGGAGGAACTCATTTTCTTTCATGAACCCAGAAAGTGGGCTAGCCCACCCTTCACTAAGAATATGAACCCATTGTAGATCGATCTTAGTAAGCTTGATCTTTGACAACTCAATAGCCTCCCTCTTTTTCTCTCTCTTGAGGGATTCATCAACTACTAGTTCAACAAGATTACCTCCATCGGGCGAAATCAGCTGCGATGCGACTCGCAATCGCAGTTGGGTTCGCACCCGAGGGTTCGAGTTTCGGGTCGAAAATGGTATAATATTTGATGAACCAAATCTGGTTTTCGAAAGCTTTGGTAATGAAATATTTGGATTTGATGGGGTTTTGGTGAAAATAGCAGCCATTGAAGCCATTATTTGTTGTTGTGTTTGAGTTTGTTTATTTAAATTAGGCCTGGCTTTTTGCCCAAGCCTAAGGTATTGTGCTCAAATGACAAAGATTTGTGGGTTTATATATACAACTACTACCCGTAATTTATATGTTCAATGATTCTAAAATAAATGAAATGAAACATTATGGGAAATAATTGGAAATAAAATATTTGTAAAATTGTGTTATGGAGGCTGAATCAGTTTTGCGTAAGTGCTTTTGTTTGGTTTTTAATATTTTAATAAAGGGGCCTAAAAGACAGAGATGAACTTGGAATATTCAATAGGCTTATTCAATATTGAATTATCTTTGGTAATGGTAAAATTGGTCACCATAAAATATTCAATTTACAATTTATACAATAGAGATTGTAATAAATTGATTTTATTTTTATAAAATGTGTGAATCATGAGATTATTTGTCAAAAATAAGGATTGTTTGGAGTTAATTGTCCAAATTGTGTGAATTATGATTCTTACATATGTCAATAAGATATATTTTGTACAAATTATATTTTTATTAACCTTTTTATACATTATCTTTCACAACGATTATATCCGGTAAATTTAAAAATAATTATAATAATTATTTCAATTCCCATCATCATCACCGGTATAATTGTGATTCAAATTTAATCATGTACTTTCTTTATATTGTGTACGTAATTAAAATTGACACTTCGTCCTAATAATAAAAATAATTCGTTATACTTTCCTTATCCTCATGTAGAATGAAAAACGAACACTGTATTATTGACGAATTTAGGGGAAGCCTTGAGGTAATTCGTCACCAAGGTCCAAGGGTAGGCGCAAGGATTAATTGACTAGTCATCTAACATTATGAAACATAATTTTTGGTAATATTTAGTTTTGGGTACCTTTTAATTTAAACATTTTGAAGGAACGTTTCGGGAAAGAAAGTTTGTCAAGTGTATTTTTGGCTTCTTTTGAAATTTGCCAAAAAAAAATGATAATAATAATAATAATAATAATAATAATAATAATAATACGAGTCAAATGAACCTGGATTCTTTTTGGGTAGTTCTCATAGGATTTAGGAAAAGATTGATTGGAGGATAGAGATAGGAATGAACCTAGACAAGTTTCAAGAATTTGTACATGCTTCAACAGTTCAACCTACTACTTTATCACTTATATAGAAATTTTTTTTTTTATTGTTTTTACAAACACTTATATACAAATTAAATCGTCCACAATCAAATTAAAGCAGCTAATTATGTAATACTTTTTCGATAACCCACTATAGAATCAAAGAGCCAAATTGTGGTTTTGACATTTGGCATGCACTCTCTCCGTTCTATTTGATATTCCCTCCATGTTTTTACAAGTGTTACACTTTCTATTTTCAGCCGTGTTTTTTTAAGTGTTACACTTCCTTTTTTGTCAAAAAGTTACATTAAAATACTATATCTCTCTCCTCTCATGGTCCCCACCCAAACCCACTACTACTTTTTTTTAATTATCTTTCCTCTCACATTCATTACTTTTCAATAAATTATTAACTTCATTATCTTTCTTTTACAATTATTTAATACTCCTACCCTACTAACTTCTTATTTTATTTAAGTCACTTAAATTGCCTAAAACTATGTGTCGGTCAAAGTGTAACACTTAAAAAAACACGGAGGAAGTAGTCACTTTTGGACAATTTTCACCAAACTTAATAAACATGAATAAGAAGTAGCAAAAGTGCATTGAAAAAAGTAAATTTTACATTAAATAGGCAAAAAAGTAGAGTGAGAAAGTAATTAAAGTACATGAAAAAAACAAAATTTACATATGAAAGTTACATTTGCACAAATATTTTTGCAAATTGGAGAGAATTTTGGTAAAAAAAAAAAATATTAATAATAATGGTAATTGAAAAAAGCAAATGTGATTAACATTTTGGACACAAAAAATGGAATAAGTGACTATCAAATAGAGACGGAGGGAGTACTTTTTTTTTTTTTACAAGAACAATACTTCCTTTGTATTTTATGAAGTGTAAAGTGGGGTAGTTGGAGTTTTCAAAAGTTTAAAAAGTAGATAATGAGGTTAATATATCATATTGAAAAATAATGAACATGAAAGCAAAATAATAATAATAATAATAAAAAAAAAAAAAAAAAAAGTAGTTGTGCGTTTAGGTGGAGAGAATGAAAGGAGAAAATATAATATTAAAAGAGCTCATCTTGCGTGTGGCCAACCATATCGTATGTCCACTTATAAATGAACAAAGTAATCTGTATAAAACTGACCAAGTACCCCTATATTACAAACTGAGTACCCCTATAACACTAATTGAGTAATCCTATAGCACTAACAAAGTAACCCCTTTAACACTAAACAAGTAACCCCTACTATACTAATGAGGTAACCCCTGCCACACGGTGTAAATAACCACATATAAGACTTTGTGCTATTATTATTATTATTTTTTTTTTTTTTAAACCACCTGCAAATCATATATTAATTGAGATCAAGATCCGACAAAGTTTGGAGGCTTTGGGGAAAAGGTCCAAAACATACAAACTCATCACAACCATGAGAATCCCATCTTGCCACTAAGTGGGCTAAAGTATTCCCTCCCCTTCTAACATGAGAGAAAGAAAAAGATGCAAAACTATAAGAGAGAGCTACAATATCATCTAATATCATATGAAAAGGAGTGAGTCCATCAACACGATTTTTCACACCCGAACCCACCTTGATTGCATCACTCTCGAGCTGCACTTTAGAGAAACCCAACCTGTTTGCAAGTTGAAGACCAAATCTTCTACCAGCAGTCAGCCTCATCAACACTCCATTTCACACTCACCTGACGAGCTGCAACCACAAGTAACCTGCCATTATCATCTCTGATCACTGCTCCCATGCGTGTGTCACCTCCAAGGTGGGCATCGCAATTTATTTTTACAACACCCATAGCAGGAAGGCTCCACGAACTAGCCCCCACAACAACCATTCCTCTATTCCCAGGAAATACTCTCTCTGCATACTCACAATAATCAAATGCCATCTTCGAAAAACTAGCAGCAATACCAATATAATCCATATTCGCCCCCTCCAAGAAAGTCTTACTCCTGCATGACCAGGAAGCCCACATGAAAGAGGCAGCATCCACAAGCTTCTCCTTGGGTAGTTTTTCAACGAGCCAAAGCAATCTGTCAGTGAAGCTCGATGTTAGATATTGGGTTAACAGCACACTAAACTCGTTTGCAGCCCATATGTCCTTAGCAGCACATCAATCGAAAGTGGCATGAATGATTGATTCAGCATCATTGCTACAAATGGAGCACACCTTGTCGGGAATTAAGTGGCGGTAAAATAATCTCTCCCTAACACCCAAGAAGCCTTTGCAGGCCCTCCATAAGAAGTGCTTTAACTTTGGTGGTCCATTAAAACCCCAAATTAATCTCCAAGCTTTATCAGAGCTAGTAGTCTGCTCTGCCAACCCTCCTTGTATCCTCATCCAATAACCAAACCTCACAATATATATAGTGTAGACACCTAAAAATGTCTCCCCAAAACCAAACCCGTTGATGAACACCTTTCACCGCCATTATTGGTCGAGTTGAGTATTTAATCTTTGGAGTGCTTAAATTCATGTTCTATCCAATATATTTCATGAACCAATCCAATTTCTAGCTCATTTCCCTAAACCATAACCTATTTTCCACTTTTCGTGTCCACATCGCAAAACTGAGAGAAACTGATTTTATGGCTATAAAATTTTGATCCAATTATTATTTTGTTGGATAGGCCTTTAAATAATCTTTCCTACCATATATCATAAGCCCAATTCCGAGCTATAACGAAAAAGATATGAGCAAAACACTAAACTCGACCTAAAACCGACACCCTTCCACTAAAACGGCCATATCTTAAAATCTACATATCATTTAGACTTGATTATAATTGTGTTGGAAAGTAGACTTGATAAGCTTTCCAATGATATATTATATGCCTTATTCCGAGTTACGGATCAAAAGTTATGATTATTTTTAAAATGGGTAAAAAACTGAAATTACCGCGCAACAGCAAAAATGCCGCGACGCAGCAAAAGCTGACGTGTCACGGGGCTTATTCCCGTGACACGGTGCACATCTTTGTAATTCTGCACGATTTTCCCTGTGTCACGGTGCAATTTCCCGTGTCACGGTGCCCATTCCGTGACACGGGAATATTCCGTGTAATTTCCGTGTACTTTTTACACTGTGACACGGCATACTGCACTGTGCCACGGTGGACAATGCCGTGTCACGGCATTTCTTCCCGTGTCACGGTGCACATCCCGTGCCACGGGATTGCTCCGTGTTTTCTCCGCGTAATCCTTAAACGCGTTTTCACTTCCCGTAACCTAAATACTTCCCGTGTCACGCAAATTTGTACCGTGTCACGGGAAAGTTTCCCGTCTGAAGGTGGGATTTCCCGTGTCACGGTACACTTTGCCGTGTCGCGGGATACTTTTTTAGGGTTTTTATCATTTTAGGGTTCCGTGTGCTCCCTCAGCACATTTTCTCTATAAATACCCCCTCATTTCTGATATACGGGGCATCAATAATCATTCTCTCTCACCTTACACCAAAAATCATTCTCTTCTCCCTCTTTAACCTAATTTCTAGCCTCCTTATTCTTCCATAACAATTCCCCTAAGCACTCCAAGGAGTCTATACTTAACCCGAGGTTCCGTCCTTAAACCAAGGCGTGAAAGGTATAAATAACTAAGGGTTTGGACCAAATCAAATCTACGTAGTATATTTATTTAATTTAATTTTCATTTGCTTTAAATTTTCATTGAAGTTACTAACAGTTTATTCATGATGTAGCAATTTAAAGGAACGCGTAGAATGTAAGTAATTAATTAAATTAATTACTCTTATTTTATTTTATATTGCTAGTATCATGATTAGGTTATTTTATATTTGATTTGACTAACGCTATTATGGTTAAATTGCTTCCAATGTTAATGTTTGTTCTATTATATTTATTGATCACCATATTGCATGTTAAAGGGAATATGTAATTGAAAATCACGCCTAATAAGATAATTTGGACAACCGGTTTAGGTTCCTTTTTAATCTTGTTATTTAATCAAGTGATCACCAATATTTTAGAATTATATGTTGAATTAATATTAAACCAATTTAGCATAATAATAGTTTGGATCAAATTGAATATTTGTTTGTATGCCTTTAAGATCGCAGGAATCATTTTTCACTATAAGAATCGAGTAGAGGCCAATACGGGCGAATGTGACTCCATGACTCACTTCGTACCATCATCCCCGATCCTCCTTTCGTGGTTCCGAACCATATGGAGTTAGTAATCTCATGGATTATGAATGGGGTGTAACATTCACGGGTCAATCGTTGTTGCCTATCGTTGTCCCTTTTCGTGGTTGCCTTATAATGATCCGTGAACGGTTTACAAGTTCCTTACAAACTTGTTGGCGGCTCCCTACTTTATTTGTCCCTAATCGTTGTCCCTAATCGTAATGTCAATTCCCACTTCCTATAAGTGCCAAGCATATTCACAAACATGCTTTTAACGTAGGCGCACTTCGAGCGACGCCTACAATTTGGCGACTCCACTGGGGAGGATTATTGGTTATTTATCGATTTGAGTGATCGGTATTTAATTAAGATGAGTGGATGAGACTTGAAAGATTCTTGAAAAATATTCCTGTGATTAATTTGGCATTTTTGCATATGCATAGACGTTTTAACGTCGCATTTAGGTCTGTCCCGTAGGAGAAATTGAATAACTTGATTGCGTACGAAGGAAAACTGAGCACCAGTCAGATTTTCTGACTGCCGTGTCACGGTACAGTGCACCGTCTGACGGTGTGCAGTACCATGGCACGGGAATTTTCGCCGTGTCACGGCAGTCCTAAAATCTGTCCAGTGGCTTATTTTCTCTTCTCACAGTCAACTTCCTTTGATTTTTCTGAAGAAAAACGTGTGTGTTCTACATACGTCTTAGCCCCGGGGGATTTAAGCTCTATCAACCCAAAAACGTTCATGGCAATAAGGGTTCATCCGAGTTATTAAATCCACCCAAACCATGAAGTCGAGTTCGATTTCATCACGAACTCGCGGAGCCGCCCGTTGGCATACACCCTCAAGGGAGGCTGCCTTGCTAACGCGTCCAAACTCTTAACCATGGTACCCTATTGACACCAAATAAACTTGACCATAGTCGAACATAGAACTTGACCTTAGGTTGCGAACTATTCTTTGCATCATTGTGCCTACATGTTTTATGTTTGGTCGTTTTGATCCTAACCTTAACGATCTTTCTTTGTCTATGGTGGATTATTTTATGACTAACGATTGCCAATGGACCGTACTCACTAAGTAACTAAAAAAAAAGGGGGAAGGGTTGCCGCGACACGGGACTGTCCACCGTGTCACGGCACAGTCTTCCGTGGCGCGGTGGACCTGCAACAAAAAAAAAAAGATTCTGTCGCGCCACGGGAAATTCTACCGTGTCACGGCAAATTTCCACCGTGACACGGTGGATTTCCCAAAAAAAAAAAAAAAATCCCGTGCCACGTCAGAATCCACCGTGGCACGGGAATGTTTACCGTGGCACGGGAAAGTTCACCGTGTCACGGCAATTTCCACCGTGACACGGTGGATTTTCCAAAAAAAAAAAGCGTCAGTCAAGTCTTCCGTGTTAATTTGGCCCTCGTGTCAGTCATTTTGGTTATTGTTCACATGTCTAGCCATACGATCATACCACGAGTCTTATAACATCACTTAGTCACTCACGAGTCAAGTATAGTCCACACACTTTCTTTATGTTCCGACTCGAGTCGTGCACCAGGTCGTTTATGATCGTATATTTGGTTCATGCACCCTTTTTTCGTCATAATAAAAAAATGAGTGGAGTTTTCTCACCTGTTTTCAAATGTCTATTTTTTTTTTCCTTTTTTTCCTATCTTGGAAATGAGTCAAACAATTAAGTGAATTATTTTATTTCACAGTACTTGATCAAGGAACATGGATAGATTAATACGGTTCGAGTCATTACCGCAACAATCTCTCAGATCTAATAGGCGTTCAAAGAGAACTTTGCCATCTCCATTACTCATCACCTTACAATGGCCACTAAAGAAGATATTGAGAACATCAACAAATCCTTTGAGGCACTGTCTTCCATGATGCAAACCCTTACCACTAGGGTCACTACCATGGAACAAAACAAGGTCACTGTTTCCACCCTTGACAAACTGAAGGAACAACTGAGTAAGATCTCTAAGGATTTCACTTATGTGGAACGGCCTCCCACTCCTTTGGATGTGAAGGACAGACTCCCTGAAAAGTTCTCCACTGCTGATATTCCAAAGTTCAAGCCTACTGACAATCCAATATTCCATTTGAAGGCGTTCTCTGCAACCATGGCTCTTAAGGGATTGGACGTAACACTCTTCCCTACGGTGTTCCCTCTCTCCTTAGAACATGCTTGCCAACAATGGTTTTATTCCTTAGATGCCAAGCATACTGCAACTTGGCAAGATGTCACCGACAGTTTCATGAATCGTTCAAGTGTAACATTCAAACCAAAATTTCTGAACGTGAACTCTCCATTCTCAAACAGAAAGAGAATGAAGGCTTCACCGCTTACCTGAACAGGTGGAGGGAAACAACTTCACTCTTGGTAGATCCTCCCAAAGAAAGAGAGATGGTTCACCTCTTTATTCAAAATTTGACTCATAAATATAGGGAACATCTCAAATTTCTTCCACTGAACACTTTCGAAGCTGTATACGACATCGGCATCTATATCGAGGATGAGCTAATAAAGACTGCTGGTAGTAACAATAATAACACTTGGATAAACAAGAAGAACGACCATCCTTCTTCTTCGTCTTCTAAGCACGAAAATACTACCGACAATATAAGCCAAGTTGATATGAATTAAGTGTTAGCTCTTGATGCTCCATTACCCAAGAAGAAAAGAACTTACACTCCTTTAGGAATGACTTATGATGCAGCCTTTGATCGCCTTTACGGTCAAGGCTTGATCACACCTATTGGACCATTTCCAGAGCCAAAACCTGAAGAAAGGAGCGCCAAATGGAATCCCAATGCCCATTGCAAGTACCATCAAGGAAGGGGCCACACTACGGAGCAATGTTGGAATTTGAAGGACGTCATTCAAGACTTGATGGATGTAAACAAACTTCCTGTCCCTCCAGGCGACAAGAAGTAATGAATACAAGGCACACAGATCCTTTGTGCAAGATTTCATGATTTCTTTCTTTATCATTCATCTCCATTCCCCCGTTCATGTCTAGCATAGGTTTTTCACTTTGATTTTTTTTTTATATGTTTCATGTGTTTCGTTCACCTTTTCCATTAATAAAATGAGCAATTTTCCTTTACATCTCGATCATAGATTTTTTCATTCATTCATTCATCCATTCTCAAAAAAAAAAAAATTAAAAAAAAAAATTAAAAATTAAAAAAAAAATAAAAAAAAAATAAAAAATCAATTACCGAACTAAACCCAAGGTACACCAATGACTTGAGGCACCTTTGCAACCCTGTCATTCCCTGTTAACCGTTCAATCACATTCCATTTCTTCATCAACCATTTTGAGCCTCGTCTAACGTTTGACCTTCATTTCTTAAACCCACATTCACTTAACCCTGGGATTGGAAGATGTGTAATTGTATAACATCCAAAAAGAAAGTAAAAAAAAAAAAGCAGCAAAGCAACAATAAAACAATGTCTAAAGGCAAGTGTTCCAATGTCTTTGATATGTCTCAAATTGCGTCTCTCATCGAGTGCTTGGTACCGTGCCTGAGAAACATGAATGCTAAGTGAGTGATGGACCGCATGATCTGAGATTGCCTACATTGATTCAAAAGAATGAAAAAAAAAAGAAAAAAAATATATATTGAAAATAAACTTGCAAAATTCAAAATTTTCAAATTCACAATTACACATCTTGGGGGCTTCTCTCGGGTCTTGAGCCTTTTACCCCTTTCTCCCTTAAACCATCAACTTAACCACATTACAACCCTTGAAAGACCTCTTTGAGCTGTACATACACTTGTGCAAAATTCGGTTAGAGCTACGTTCGGCCCGATTCCTAACGGATACGTAGGCAACCTCACAACGAGGTGCGACCACATTCATATTCATATCCATGCATGATCGAGTCAAAGAATATCCAATGCTTACCCCTACCCATTTAGAGCTAGACTTGGGGGCTTGAACCCACATCATTTAGCCTACCTAGCCTAAAGAGCCATCATCTTTGACTCTTCTCACATCTCTTTCCATCGCCATAACCCTTGCAGCCAGCCTTAGTATCACATTCACACACTTCACTCACACATCCATATCCAAATCATCCTTCTCTTTAGGAACCCTTAATCATGAAATCTTGTTTCCCTACTGTGCATGTTTTATCATATTTAAAGATAACATTCATTAGAAGAAACATTGTATACTTGCTTAGCTTCCTGACCTGAGCAATATTCATTGTTTCATGCATCGCATAATGTGCTGATAAACATTTATATATCAATGATTTTTAATCATACAAAGCATATCGTGCTTAGCTCCTTTACCTAGGCAACGTTCATTATGCAATAATCACTTCATCTGTATACGTGCTTAGCTTCCAGACCTAAGTGACGTTCAAGATCGTTTCTTTACACCATAAATGATGCTTAGCTCCATGATCTAAGTTCATTCATCGTGTCACATGATGTAATTGTCCTTAGCCTCCTGGCCTAAGGACATGCATCATGCATACATTACTTTCAATAAATGCAATCCAATCCATGCGATTCATTTTGTCTTGCTCAACGAGGAAGTTCAAAACTTCTTTTTCGCGTCTTTTCTTTTGGGGAAGTTTTAAAAAAAAAATAAAAAAAATAAAAAATAAAAAATAAAAAAAAAAAAAATTCAAAATTTTCTCATCGAGGGAAGTTCGAAAATAAAAGTTCAGTTTTCACATCTTTCTTTTTCGGGAGAAAGTCGGTACCCTCCACTCATGACAAAAATTGACGGAAAATTTTTGCTTTTGCATCTTCGTTTGCTTGTGTCTGCACACACACATATAAACACACACACTCACAAGTCATACACATGTCATGTCACATCAAGTCAAACTTGATCAAGTCAGTGGTTAAGTCAATCACAATATATACAAGTCCATTGGCAAATTTTATTTTGTAGGTCTCAATTACAGCCCACGTCTGGGGACAAGCGGACCATATACAGCCCATGTCCGGGGACAAGCGGACCATCTACAGCCCACGTCCGGGGACAAGCGGGCCATTTACAACCCACGTTTGGGGACAAGCGAACCAACTACATCCCACGTCCGGGGACAAGCGGACCATCTACAGCCCATGTTCGGGGACAATCGAACCACCATCATTTCATGACGCAAGGTTCTCGATACACAGAGACTTGCAATCTCATCATCTGTCGACTTTCCTCAAGCTTGGAAAGCGTTATCGGTGGATTTTTCTTCAAGTATAGAAAACCGCCAAGTCGGCTTTCCTCAAGCTTGGAAAGCGTTATCAGTGGATTTTTCTTCAAGTATAGAAAACCGCCAAGTCGGCTTTCCTCAAGCTTGGAAAGCGTTATCGGTGGATTTTTCTTCAAGTATTGAAAACCGCCAAATTCCTTTGTCGGCTTTCCTCAAGCATGGAAAGCATCATCGGTGGATTTCTTCAAGCATAGAATGACACCAAATTCATACGTCGACTTTCCTCAGGCATGGAAAGTATCATCCGGTAGGTTTCTTCAGGCTTAGAAAACTACCAAACTCCTCAGTCGGCTTTCCTCAAGCATGGAAAGTGTTTTAACAAATGTCATATGGTGGATTC
Source organism: Chenopodium album (assembly GCF_948465745.1). NCBI lineage: Eukaryota > Viridiplantae > Streptophyta > Magnoliopsida > Caryophyllales > Amaranthaceae > Chenopodium > Chenopodium album. The sequence goes on from NC_137838.1 coordinate 38,877,626, forward strand.
CTTCAAGCATAGGAAGCTGCCAAATTCATTTGTCACCGATACACTGGTGCCAGATACGTATTCTATCCTTTTACTCTTTTATCTGTGGAATTAACATTTTTCTGCAGGTATCGGCGTATACAGAGTGATTTAGGATCGCAGAACGTCTTAAATCATTCTCCGTCCCTATCAGCTACTTTGACTATCGTTTTTGAAACTGACGTTTCTACAAACTCAGTCAAAGTGGGGGCTTCTATAGACACCTAAAAATGTCTCCCCTAAACCAAACCCGTTGATGAACACCTTTCACCGCCATTATTGGTCGAGTTGAGTATTTAATCTTTGGAGTGCTTAAATTCATGTTCTATCCAATATATTTCATGAACCAATCCAATTTCTAGCTCATTTCCCTAAACCATAACCTATTTTCCACTTTTCGTGTCCACATCGCAAAACTGAGAGAAACTGATTTTATGGCTATACAATTTTGATCCAGTTATTATTTTTTTGGATAGGCCTTTAAATAATCTTTCCAACCATATATCATAAGCCCAATTCCGAGCTATAACGAAAAAGATATGAGCAAAACACTAAACTCGGTCTAAAACCGACACCCTTCCATTAAAACGGCCATATCATAAAATCTACATATCATTTTGACTTGATTCTAATTGGGTTAAAAATTATACTTGATAAGCTTTCCAATGATATATTTTATGCCTTATTTTGAGTTACGGATAAAAAGTTATGATTATTTTCAAAACGGGTAACAAACTGAAATTACCGCGCAGCAGCAAAAATGCCGCGACGCGGCAAAAGCTGACGTGTCACGGGGCTTATTCCCATGACACGGTGCCCATCTTTGTAATTCTGCACGATTTTCCCCCGTGTCACGGGATTTCGCACCGTGTCACGGTGAAATTTCCCGTGTCACTGTGCCCATTCCGTGACACGGGAATATTCCGTGTAATTTCCGTGTACTTTTTACACTGTGACACGGCATACTGCACTGTGCCACGGTGGACAATGCCGTGTCACGGCATTTCTTCCTGTGTCACAGTGCACACCCCGTGCCACGGGATTGCTCCGTGTTTTCTCCGCGTAATCCCTAAACGCGTTTTCACTTCTCGTAACCTAAATACTTCCCGTGTCACGCAAATTTGTACCGTGTCACGGGAAAGTTTCCCGTCTGATGGTGGGATTTCCCGTGTCACGGTACACTTTGCCGTGTCGCGGGATACTTTTTTAGGGTTTTTATCATTTTAGGGTTCCGTGTGCTCCCTCAGCACATTTTCTCTATAAATACCCCCTCATTTCTGATATACGGGGCAGCAATAATCATTCTCTCTCACCTTACACCAAAAATCATTATCTTATCCCTCTTTAACCTAATTTCTAGCCTCCTTATTCTTCCATTACAATTCCCCTAAGCACTCCAAGTAGTCTATACTTAACCCGAGGTTCCGTCCTTAAACCAAGGCGTGAAAGGTACAAATAACTAAGGGTTTGGACCAAATCAAATCTATATTTATTTAATTTAATTTTCATTTGCTTTAAATTTTCATTGAAGTTACTAACAGTTTATTCATGATGTAGCAATTTAAAGGAACGCGTAGAATGTAAGTAATTAATTAAATTAATTACTCTTATTTTATTTTATATTGCTAGTATCATGATTAGGTTATTTTATATTTGATTTGACTAACGCTATTATGGTTAAATTGCTTCCAATGTTAATGTTTGTTCTATTATATTTATTGATCACCATATTGCATGTTAAAGGGAATATGTAATTGAAAATCACGCCTAATAAGATAATTTGGACAACCGGTTTAGGTTCCTTTTTAATCTTGTTATTTAATCAAGTGATCACCAATATTTTAGAATTATATGTTGCATTAATATTAAACCAATTTAGCATAATAATAGTTTGGATCAAATTGAATCTTTGTTTGTATGCCTTTGAGATCGCAAGAATCAATTTTCACTATAAGAATCGAGTAGAGGCCAATACGGGCGAATGTGACTCCATGACTCACTTCGTACCATCATCCCCGATCCTCCTTTCGTGGTTCCGAACCATATGGAGTTAGTAATCTCATGGATTATGAATGGGGTGTAACATTCACGGGTCAATCGTTGTCCCTTTTCGTGGTTGCCTTATAATGATCCGTGAACGGTTTACAAGTTCCTTAAAAACTTGTTGGTGGCTCCATACTTTATTTGTCCCTAATCGTTGTCCCTAATCGTAATGTCAATTCCCACTTCCTATGAGTGCCAAGCATATTCACAAAATGCTTTTAACGGAGGCGCACTTCGAGCGACGCCTACATATAGACACCATTTTTGTTTTGCCACCAGAACATAGAATCCTTTTGCTTTTTGTTTTTTTATTGGACAATGAAATTGCGAGTATCAAGCTTGATCTTTCGGGTTAAAAGTGCTCGCAATAATTTTTGTTGTCCACTTGTGATTCTCATAGTCAATAAGGTCCTTCACTCTAAGGTTCAAATCAGATATAGGGGTATGAGTAGGAACAATTGAAGAGGATGAACCCGGTGGCAAGGGTCGGAACTAGGTCGTTGAAACTAACCCCTATCCTAGGCCAAACAAAATTTGTAAACTCTCAACACACCCTAACACAAGTATAATGGTAAGTTGAGGGTCGAACCACTAAGGAACGGTGGGCAATTATCTATTGCCTAAGTCAAGCTACTCCGAAGTGGTAGGGTGTAGGTATGTAAACTAGGACAAGGATGACTAAACAACGAATTGAAATCATGTATGTAAAACGCTAGGGCTAGGATCCACATTTAATCGTAACGAATTAAACTAATTGGGAGATCAAAGTCACTAAGTCAAGCAATGTGAGGGAAGACCAATCATGCAACCAAAAGAGCGTATCAAGCTATTTTCCTAGAGGTCTAACTAGCGTCAACTACGATAAACTCTAGCTAGGAACGTCACAAGACACCTCAATCGTTAAATGCAAGCCACAAATCAATGGTCCGTATCAATGTGAACTTACAATGCAATGTAGTGCAACAATCAAAGTTAGCTACTCTTTAATTAATCACACACATGCACATGATAATTAACCAATTTAATCACATCATCAACTCCATCAATTTTCCCCAATTAGCATTAATCCATTACTCATACATAATTCACCATTACCCTAGAAAGCAATCTACTCACTAGCCATTGAAATTAAGATCAAAACAACACTAAGCAACAAATTCATCATGATCAAATCAAACAAGCTAAAATCAAACACAAATCAATCAAACTTCAATCAAACTAGAACAATCAACAAAACAAATGAAATCAAACTAAAGATCAAACTATAGATTGAATTAAAGAAAAGGAACCCTTACAAACTTGATCAAATATCAAAGGAAAATGGTGAAATCTTCAATCATCAACAATCCACCATTAATTTCTCTCTCTAAAATCCTAGAGTTTCTCTCTTTAAAATCTCTCTAATTATGATCTAATTGAATTCTCTAATCATCCTTTCCCTAAAAATAGAAGAAAAGACTATATAAAGGAAAGCTACAAAAGAAGAGTTAGTTAGATCGTCCCAAAAGAAACCCCGGAAGGTGCGGTCGCATCAAGGAAGAGGCGCGGCCGCGGGAAAATGGGTACGGAACAGGGACCCAGGCAGGCGCGCCCGCGCCACCCAGGTGCACGGCCGCACCACCCTCGTGCGCGCCCGCACCTAGCAGCAGGGGAGCTCCCTCTTCTTCGTCCTAGCTCATCCTCGTGCGCTCGTCTTGGTGATGATGATGAACACTAAGGTAGGCATTCTTGAAATGGCTATATTGGTGGGTTTATGCCAAAGATGATGCCCCCACCGCATGCATGCACCAATCTCATGAACTTGCTCCTTGCATTCCTTCAAACTTGAGCTCCATATGACAAGCAAGAGGCATCCAAAATGATGAGAAATATGAGAGGAAGGCTCGGGAATCCTCGGAACAAGATCATAACCTGAAAATACACGAAAACAAGCAAATAAAAGGGAAAAGACCAAATAAACAAAGAAATGCACAAAGAAAGAAAACTAACTAAGGAAAGCACAAATAAATAAATAAAAAACAAAACTAAGGAAAACTAAAGAAAAGAGCTATAAAATAGCATGAAATTCATCCTAAAAGAAGCCAAATGAGTGCCATAAATGACACTCATCAAATTCCCCCAAGCTAAACTTTTGCTCGTCCTCGAGCAAAACAAAGAAAGAAAGAATAAGGATGACAGACTTATTCAAAAAGAAAAAGAAAGACTCAAGATGAGAATATACACTAAGACTCACTGTCGTAGGAATCGCGGTTGTTTTTAGCTACAACAAGCCATTTAAAACCCCTAGATCGCCCTAGAGGACGAGTAATGCTCTCGTAAGGGTATCCTAAGAGTTTACCCATAACTCTCCCCCAACATCCAAGAGGCAAAACCATAAAAAGAAAAGAAAAAGGGAAAAGGGAAAACAAAACCTTTGCGAAATGGACTTACAAAGAGACTACATTGCAAATGAATGAAAATCTTTCTCAAGCAATCAAGGTATGCACGTTCCAAGATATCCAAGGTTGATTGAAACATAAGGTATGCTAAGCATAGGAACTAGAAATCACAATCGACGTTCATCCCAAACGATCTTACCGCGTTCTCCCCACTAGCCTCAAATCTCCCCTTAGTGAGCATCCCAATGATTCCTCGAAGGAACCGGAAGAAGAGATTTATTTAGGCTACTCGACAATCTTGACTATGCATCCCCTTTCCTTAGGCAATGACCCATGATTCCCTCCCCTAAATAGTGACTCAACTTCTTGGTCGAAAGGGCTTTCCCAAAGGTTGTAACGTAAGGCATTAAGCGTCAAGGTAGGCTAAAATTTAAAATTTGGCGGTTTTCCTAAATAGTGAAGCAAAAGGGTGATCAATCCTCAACATCACAATCAAGAAATCACCAAACAAAACAACTACACCCCAAGCTTATTCAAAGCTATACTCACAAGAATATGTACAAAAAGCGTAAACGCTTCTCCCCCAAGCTTAAATGAAGCATTGTCCTCAATGCTTAGAAGGAGAAAAGAATACATCAAAATATTTTTGAATTTTTTTCACTTTTTCAATTTTTTTTTATTTTGTTTTGTTTGCTATGCTTTGTCCTTGCCTCTTTCCAACTTCGGACGACTTTTCAATTTTACACTTATTTGTCCATGCCTTTTATCATTAAGGACGGCTTTTACTCATACTCATTTGCCATTATTAAGAAGATATAACACAAGCTTGCATCAAGGGAACCACATATCCCAACTTTTTCACCACAAACTCCATCAAGAATGATCAATTGCTTCACAAAAAACAAGAAAAGAAAGAAAATGAAACAAAAGGCCAAAGATCTAAAGATGTGGTTTGAAAAGAATGTAATAGGCTCAAATGGTTGCAAGAAGGCAAATGTAAACCCAAAAATAAAGATGAAACAAACTATCCTAAAAATGAAAAATACCACTCCGAAAAGATGCCTTTGTTCTCCCTAGATAGCTCAGTCTCGGGTTGAAGAATCATAAATCAAGCTTTATAGATTAGGTCCGCAATAGTCAAGGATCCACGCCGCTCATACAAATATGTTGAAGGCTTGAAAAACAATGAACCTCACATGGATGTAGCAAAAACTCACTAGTGATGTCAAATTGACTATAGGGAGCAACTACCAACATGCCACAAACAAGTAGAATCCGGCTTCATGATCCTCCTAGTTCAAACCAACTACCCTAGCATACACCTATCTTAGAGTCAACCAAGCATAGTCTCAAACCGTGCATACCTTTACTACATAGGAAGAAATTCATTCAAAAGACAAAGTCCAATGTACAAAGTCCAATTTATAAGGAAAACAAAAAGGGATGAAAAACAAGCCTCAAAAGCATACCACATACCAAGACAAGAACAAAGTAAAAATAAGGGAAAAGAAACATAAAAGGAAAAGAAAATAAAAGGAAAGCCATAGATAAAGGAAGAATAGGAAAAATTGAGCAAGGAACTAGAAAGCAAGTTAAACACATATATCCCAATCGACATACAAGTGATCGAATAACAACATCGTCAACGATCCCAAACACATTACGTGTTAACAAGAAATCATCCTCGAACCGTTTAACTTCCCCTAAACTAAACCTAATCAATGCATCCAAAGAAAATAAAGAGAAAAATTAGAAAGGTCTAACCGGGCTATCCATGCTTAGCATAATAAACAAAGGCGATAGAAAGAACCACCTTCGCCGCGCTCCAAAATCATAAGCATCATCATAAAGCCATGTGAGAATAAGAAAAGCAAAAGAAACTATAAACAAAGAAAATGGTTAGTAACTTTAAAACAAAAGAAAAGGAAACTACAAAGGAACACTAAACTAAACTATCAAAGAGTAAAAAGAGGAATAGAAAAACTAAAGGATTTGGAGTGAAAATTTGGTCGATATGAGATAAAATTGGATGAGTAAAGACTTTGAGGTCGTGCGGCTTTGGTGAGGATGAGGGAGGATAAGTCGTGCAAGATTAGAGGAATAAAGAGAAATGAGAAAAGAAAGAAGGAAGGAAGAATAAAAGGCTTGGCAAAACAGGGGGGTGCGGCCGCGCACGGGGGTGGCGCGCCCGCACCTTGGTTGGGCGCGGCCGCACCTAAGCTTGGCGCGCCCGCGCCATAAGGCTTCCCTAACTTTCCTCTTCTTTGGTGCGTTCATGCGTGGGCTTATCGATCAAGATAAACTTTGGGGCTATTGAACCCACCAAAAGTGGCAGTTTCAAATCAAGATTATAGTGGGTTCAACATCCCAAAATAATGGTAGCACCACATGAACCCACCAAGCTCAAACTTTCTTCAACTTTAAAGCACAAATTTCCCAATCTTACCTCACTAAAATTCTTGCCCCTTGACCTCAAATTTCGATAGTATCGAACACAATCACATCAAAAACCGCAAAACATCCTCCCATTGCTCATGCGCACTTCGAGAAATCCAAATCCAAGAGTTCAACCTATAAATCCAAAATAAAAACAAGTGAAAGAAAGAAAAGAAACTAAAGAAAGAAAATTAAGAAAAAAAGTGAAAATAGAAAGAAAAGGGTTAGAAATCTCCGAGTTGCCTCCCGGGAAGCGCTTGCTTATGGTCCTAAGCTCGACCTTTCCTCCAAATCATGGAGGGTCAAAGAACACCACCTTCTTCAAGGTAGAGGAAAGAGCAAATTCCTCTTCAACTTCTAGCAACCTCTTGTTGTTGCTTGATGAAACTTCCTTCAAAGACTTTTCAATTGCAAATTTTTCTTTCCTTAACTTCTTTTTCTCTCTCTTCTTCTTAGAATCACGAGCTTTTTTCTTTGGCTTGTTGTTCATTGTAGATGGTTCATCACCATCCATACTCATGGAAACATCCCCTTCATCTTGAGGATAGAGCTCAAACCAATGAGGAATTTCAACTTCCTCCTTGTCCAAAAGCTTGGGAATCATCATTTTCTCTTCACTAACCTTCTTGCCATCAAAACCTGAAAGAGCATCATCACAATTCTCAAGAACATTGTTAGTTGAAGAATCAATCATGCACACATTGTCAATAGAGCGAGGGGAATTAGCACACATAATTCCTTGCACAAGAGACAAAGACTCATGCATTGGTTTCAACTTAAAACTTTCCTCTTTCTTACCAACTCTCAAGGTAATACGACCTCCTTTCACATCTATTAAGGCTCCCGAAGTGGCTAAGAAAGGTCTTCCTAAAATGATAGGGATATGGTCATCTTCCGCAATCTCAAGCACAATGAAATCAACGGGAATAGTGAACCCTCCTATCTTAAGAGGAACATCCTCAACTCTCCCCTTTGGAATCATAATAGTCCGATCGGCCAATTGAAAGGTTATGTTAGATGGGAGGAGCTCACCTAGCTTGAGTTTCTTGAAAATGAAATAAGGCATGATGCTAACACCAGCACCAAGATCACAAAGGGCATTTTGGAACAATTTTCCTTTGATTTTACAAGGTACGGAGAAATTTCCGGGATCTTTCAACTTTTAGGGTAAGTCATTATGAATAAAGGCGCTACAACACTCCCCCAAATTCACCGGTTCCACCATATTGCAATCTCTCTTACCGGTCAAAATTTTCTTAAGAAACTTAGCATAGTTTGGCATTTGTTCCAAGACCTCGGTGAAAGGAATATTAAGATGAATTTTCTTAAGCATCTCGATGAATTTTCCAAATTGTTCATCCAATTTGTGCCTATTGAACTTTTGGGGGTAAGGAAGTCTAGGTTTGTAAACCTCATCTTGCTTCCTCTCTTTCTCCTTAGGCTTATCATTGGAATTCTCACTCATCTTGCTAGACTCTTTATGCTTATTCCCTGCACTCGAATCACTCTCCTTTTCACCCTCCTTACTCTTCCTAGGAACACTCTCTTTAAGGACCTTACCACTCCTAGTGGTGATAGCACACATCGGTTCCCTAGGGTGAACTTCTTGTGAGGGCAAAGAAGGAGGACTAGCACAATCTCTCAAAGGGTTGGCTAGTTGAATGATTTGGTTCTCAAGCATCTTTCCATGAGTAAATAGGACCTCAAACATTTTGTTACAAGACAATGTGAATTCATTCAACTTCTCGAATTGAGCCATCATGAAATTCTCTAGCCTATTCATTTGAGATTGTTGAGCATAGAAATCATCTCCTTGGCTTTGAGCCTTTGGAGTAAATTCGGGTGGGGAACGTCTTTGATCATCATTTTGAAAATCTCCCCTACTTTGATTACTCCAATTACCCCTACCATGATTTTGGCCGGAATTTTGATTATGGTTACCATAACCTTGGTTATGATCCCCATATTCTTGGCCATGGCTTTGATCATTACAACCAAAGTTGTTATGATTACCACAAAACTCTTAGGCTACATGGTTACCATAACCACTATTTTGGTTATAATTATCATAGCTCCCATGATTGTGATAATTCCTATTCCCAACATTCTTTTGAGCATTAAATCTAGGTCCAAAATCATTATTATCAACACAATTCACATGCACATTCTCATATCCATCACAAGGACCATTGGGGAAATTAGAAGCATCATGATCATTCTTTCCACATAAATCACAAACCAAGCATTCTCTTATCATGCAACAAGAAGTGAAAAGAGGGTTAGAGTAGGAAGATGTACCTCTCCTCTTAAATTGGGAGGGAAGACTAGAAGCTTGTGAAGATGGATTCTCTAGCTTCACTTTGATAGAGGCAACCTCCTTTCCTAAATCCGCAAGTAGAGTTGACAATTTTTTGATGGCTTCGACTTGATCAACTGAGGCACTCTCATGTGTTGTCTCTTCCTCATTCTCTTGCCAACTCATGTAGTTCCGCACTACATCATCTATAACATCAACAACCTCTTCCACCGTCTTGTTCATAATCGGACCTCCGGCTTCGGCATCAAGGCTTGATTTACCTTGAGAGCTCAAACCACCATAGAAAATTTGTATGACTTGATAGGTTGGAATTCCGTGGTAAGGGCATTCCCTTTGGTAATCCTTGTACCTCTCCCATGATTCATAGAGGTTCTCTCTAGGCAATTGCTTGAAACTTTGGATTAAGGCTCTAGCCTCCGCCGTTTTCTTTTGTGGGTAGAAACGGGACAAGAAAGCCTTGGTAACCTCATCCCATGTCCTTAGGGACCTTGGATTTACCTCCTTGTCCAACCACTCTAAGGCTCTCCCTATGAGAGAAAAGGGAAACAACTTGAGCCTTATATACTCTTGAGCAACTTCGGCTTCCATAATTGTATCGCAATACTTCTCGAAATCTTTTAGATGGTTGAGAGGGCTTTCACTTGTTGTACCACCATATTGTTTCCTTCCGATTAAGGTGATCATTGTCGGCATGATTTCAAAAGCACCATTCAGAATCAATAAAGGAGCAATCCCGCTCTCATACTTGTAAGAACCCGGAGTGCCCAACTCTTTCAATGTGATCCTTTGAGCTTCTCCCATGTTCACTTGCACACACAATCTCAAACGGAATTATTAGTAGCACGGCTACAAATGTAGCTTAAAGGAAAATATTTTTGTGTTTTTGAATAAGGTGGAATAGACTCAACAACAATATACAATCACAACATCATTCCCCGGCAACGGCGCCATTTTGGCAAGGGTCGGAACTAGGTCGTTGAAACTAACCCCTACCCTAGGCCAAACAAAATTTGTAATCTCTCAACACACCCTTAAACAAGTATAATGGTAAGTTGAGGGTCGAACCACTAAGGAACGGCGGGCAATTATCTATTGCCTAAGTCAAGCTACTCCGAAATGGTAGGGTGTAGGTATGTAAACTAGGACAAGGATGACTAAAAAACGAATTGAAATCAAGTATGTAAAACGCTAGGGCTAGGATCCACATGTAATTGTAACAGATTCAACTAATTGGGAGATCTAGTTTTACGCTTTATTTCTCTCTTTTTCTTATTTTCCTTATTGGATCTCTATTTTATGTATTTTAGTAGTTTTTAATAGTTTCTAGCTTATTTTCTTAATTTATTTAAATTCTCTTATTTTCTATGTTTATATTTTAAGTTTTTAGTTCTTGTTATATAATAAATTTCTAGCTTTTCTCTTTTTCTTATTTATTTTAGTTTAGCATTTTATTTTACTTTGTTTTACTTTATTTTTATTTTTATTTTATATGTCAATCTACCCTCGTGATTGTTTTTGTTGTAGGTGTGTTCAGGTTGATGCTCCGTTTTCATGTTCAAATCAAGTTTGGTGCTCGGGATTGAGACATGTGTAAAATTTCACAATTCAAAACCTTCCAAGCCATCATTGTTGCTGCCACCTAAACCTTCTCCACACCCTTATCTATCCTACACCACCCAACCAACCACCTCTAGCCACGCAAACACCACGCACACCAGCCAAATTGCTCCCAATTCCCCAACAAACAACAACAATTAACCACCGTCAAATAACCGCAGCACCGTCACACACTCACCAAACCACCGCCAATCTCAGCCTCCACAACCGCCAAAACTGCCAGCAACAATCCCAATTACAGCAGCAACGCTGCCCCTGCACTCCAACCTCACGCAAACCACATTCACCAGCGCACCACCAACTCAACCACATCCACCCAACACCAAGAGCAATAGCAACAAACACACACCATCATACCCCCATTTCATCCACCTCACACAACCCCACAACAATCATAAAGCCCGAGCAACAGCCGAATTCACTAGCACCAGCAGCAACCCGACACAATTGACCCCCAACAACCACCAACCAACCCGCATTTCAATTGCTCCCTCACAGCCGCAATTGAGCTGCCACCACAATGCACCTCTCCGCGCAACAATGGCAGCACCAGAACCACCGTCAGCCACCTCAAAGCCCGAATGAGAAGCCTGCAAATTCACTCCAAATCAGCCCCAATTTCGACACCCACTAGAGCGGGCGCTCTTTCTTATGAAGCGGTCGCTTCGATTTGGCTTGTGCGGCCGCTCCGTTGTGGGTCTTATCTTTGTCAATTCTCACGTGATTTGCACGTGAATTGAGGTGCTCATTAATATCGAACGATCAAATTTCAAGCTTAATGATTGATGATGATGATGAGCGGTGATGATTGAAGATGAAAATGGTTGGTGATAATTGATGAAGACGATCAAACAGTGGTGAGGATGATTCAAGAGCAGCCAAATTGAAATAGAAGAAGATGAGGAGGCTGATGGTTTGGGGGGGGATAATGGGTTTTATTTTCTTTATTTATTTTATTTCTTTTTCTATTTCCTTTTCTTTTCTTTATTTTTTATTTTTTTTTCTTTTGGTTCTCTTTTCTTTTTCTTTTATTTAGCTAAGTAAAAATACCCATTTTTGGGGAAAATAAAAAGGGGCTCTTTTATTCTATTTTTCTTAATTAGTTTAGGAGAGCTTCTCTCTCTTAGGGTTAGATTAGATAATTTTTAGAGAGAGAAAATAGATTATTGCTCAATTTTTTTCCAAGATTTAACTTTGCTCAAGTTTAAGTTTCAATCAAGCAAGAATTCAAGTTTTCATCTTTCATTAATCCTTTCTTTAGTAATCTCTTCTCCTTTCCTTTAGTTTTATTTATTTGTTTTATTGTTGTTTATTCTTGTTAATCTTATTAGTTCATCTAGTTGTTATTGATTTCATTGATTTTAATTATGTTTTGTTTTGGGTTTCTTGAGTTTATTTCTTGTTTTGATATTGTGTTTAATCTCCCTTCTCTAGGCTAAACTTTTGGCTAGGGGAAGTGGGTGGAAGATATGAGTTGATATTGGATGAATGATGATGGTTGGATTGAACTTATGCCATATATTGATGAAAGACATGATTTTTATTAGCTTGGTATTATTGATGCACTATATTTGATGTTTTCTAGTTTAAATGCATGAAAGTGATTTGAACTAGATTAGGATCATCTCTATTTTAATGATTGCATGAAAATGAGTTATTAAAGTGGAGTTTTTATGGATTGTGCTTCTTTATTCTCTTGATTTGATTGTAACTAATAGGATGCATGATAATGATCCTTATTAGTGTAGACCTCTTTCATTGATTTGCCTAGACTATTGCGTGAGAATGAATTGTTTAGGTAGAATCTTGTGTTATTTGGCATATGTTTCATGATAATCACCATTATTCTCCTCTTTCTAATCATATTGGACACCCCCGTATCCCTAGCGTCATTTTCTATTGATTTTAATCATCATTTTCTTGCTCATTTGTAGTTTTAGTGTTCTTACTCAACAAACCAACAAAAACAATCCCCTTTTCACTCTTGCATTAGTGATATTTGATGTTGAATTAGCGTGCTTCACTAGTGGTTCGACCCTTTACTTGCCACTAACTAGTTTAGTGTAGGTTTAGGTATTATAAATGATTAATTTGGTTAAAGTAGTAGCTTAACGACCTATCTAACCCGCGATCAGATTTACACAGATGGAGCGACAAAATCCGCGTGCGCATCCTATAAGATAAACTAAGTAGTTAGTATCTACTTGGGGGCTATACAAGAGACGGATGCGCAAGAATAGAATACCTCCTCTCCTCCCTTTGGAAAAACCGGTGGTGGAGCCAAAAGCGGCAAAAAGGTCTCTGAATAACACAGCTCCGGTTGAGCTTATAACCGCCAAGGAGTGCCCTTTGGCGTCCTACTCGCCAAAGTCTTCAACCTCGCCTTATCGAATATATGCCAAGGTTGGCGAGCCGGAATAACAAAGGCCTCTAAGGAGTGCTGAATAGCCACTCTCTCGCCAAGATACACCACAACATCATGCATCCCCTGGAAATAGCGACGCTGAGCAGTGTATTGCGCAGCAAGCTCATGAACGTCAAAATCGGCCCGCGGCCGAAACTCTACAGCCGGTTTCAACAAAATGCATACTCATAAGATAAAATTCTACTAAAAGGACTAAAAAGCGAGTAATTGAAAAACATACCGAGAGGATTAACTCTCAAATGCGCCTAGAAGTGACATCTGCACTGTGACGACCTCCCCAACTGGAAGCAACAGGGAGCTCGCAGGATGAAGGTCTCGCCGGCGTAAGAGGTGGAAATTACTCATAGAATCAGATCTACGAAAACAAAGAAATGTCAACAGATGCTAAAATTGGTATAGAGCTAACTTTAAAGGGAATAAAGTGTACCTCTACCACTCTCCAAAAGGTGGAAAGTGCGATGTCTCCCTCGAAGGAGTTATGACGATTAGAAAGTCGCAGACCAACTAGGAAGTCCGCATAGGCCAGGCTGGCCCAATCATACGACCCGACTGAAGCAAGGTCGCTAACAGCAGGCAGGTAGTAGAGTAGCACTCGAATACCTCTGTTAGGAGAAAAGGTCCCTGACAACAGGATAAGAGAAAAAATGCGTACCCGTTGCTCTGGGTGGTCGCAGGATCCTGAAGGCCGCAAGCGTGCTTCAGCAAATGTATCTTGATTAGGGTAAATATACCCTAGACATGTGGACCAATAAGAGAAGGCAACGTGTCAAACCCAAGCTGGTCAAAGTGGCCCAATAGCCATCTGACATGTGTCCCCTTCAGATATCTTCTGAAGTTGCGGCCTTCAAGGGCCCAATTCCCAAGAAGCGCTGTAAAACGGCGCAGCCCAATAAAATCTAGGTCATGTGACCTAGATAGGGGCACACCTTCCAACGACCCTATAAATAGGGAGATATTTCCACATTTTAGGAACAATCAATCATTTATTACACCTACTTTCTCTCACATCAGAGAAACCCCTGAGCTTGGAATCCAAGAAGATACCCACCTAAATTTCCGCACCCTTTATTCTCTTTCAAGTTACTAACTTGATCGTCGGACGGAGCTCCTACAACCGGAGTCTCCTTTGTTTTTGCAGGTGCAGCTCGAGCCGGACCAATCTTTGTGACGTAACTCTCCCGAGGGACAAAAACACCCAAAACATTTGGCGCCGTCTGTGGGGAGAGTACCTCAAGGATGGTTCAAGAGTCTGTACCACCTCCTGAGCGTCCGGTAGACCAGCCAGAGGTCTTTACTGACCAAGAGGACGATGATCCTCAGGTCGAAACCTATATAGCCAATGATGGCTTTGTGATAACCAAGCACATCCGGCCCAGGGATACTCTAGAGCGGGGTGCAAGCCAAGCGGGTACAAGTTAACCTCTTGGTCAACCGGAAGGGGAAACCCATACGACCAGTGGATCTGCTCCAGTCACTCAAGACGAACTCATGAAATTTATGACTAGTTTCAAGGGTGAAATCAAGGATCTGATCACCAAGAGCCGGGCTGGCCCAAGTATGGGTCAGTTGGCAAGGAAGACTCCTCTAGAAAAAGGAAGCCAGTCAGAGATAGGCAGCCAACTCCGCATCCAAAGGAGAAGGCAGCTGAACCCTTGACTAGTCCAAGATTCTTCTGCCTAAGAGGAATACCAACAATACCCGCCAGAGTGAATAACCGGTGGGAAACAAAAATTCAACTCTTAATGCCCGGGAGATCATCACCCGCAAGAGGAATCCACATTTGTCTAAGTCAGCTTCCACTTCAAGCTTTCCAGACAGCTTTAAGAATACATCTGCAGGGAATGTACAATCCTTGCATGACAGTCATACAGGCGGTAATACCGTCCATTCTGGCCCTTAGATGATTGGGAATGCATCGTACGTACCACCTATTGTCTACGGCCCGTATTCTACTCATTTCATGCAGTTGACCCTCTTCGGAGGTTAGGCGGCATACAGTAATGTCCAGCCACTGGACTGGTCTTAAGTAATTAGGTTTTGATGATTGTAAACTAATTATGACTATATATCTAACGTGTTTGTTAAGTTGTGCATAGAAAAAGTTATTCTTGGAACAGGATACAAGGAACCTGAGCAATGTCACATATGTATATAAGGAACCTGAGCAATATATGATAAGCAATAGAGAAACAAGAAAATTGATGAGTTTCATGGTTGATAAGCATGATGATGGCTAAAGAACCATGAAGGAAACTATGTAAATAGGAGTTTGCATATGTTAGCTTCATGAGTAAGTACACTATGCATACATGAGTTGTATATGTGTAGGAGTATTTACATAAGCTTTAAGTTAAATTAGTTCTCTCACTTGAAGTTTGTTTATGACAAACAAACTTCAATCTAATGTTTCTCTTAAGTGTTTATGTGAAGATAAGAACTGACTTAGGTGAAGTCCATAGGTTGGAACATAGAAGACTTTAAGAGGAACAAGAGAGAATGAATGAACCTAAAGAAGGTTCTCCCATGAGAACCAAACCACAAAGGAAACTGAAGGTATTCTCTAACAAGATCCAGAAAAAACTTTCGGCAGGCTTTCCCACGAAAGCCGGAGCATGTTCCCTAACAGGAACTTGAAGATAGCAAGTTAAGGATTTGATTTGTACTGCAAAGATGATAGCAAGTTCCAGAAAGGAACCTGGTCTACGAGTTTCAATAAGGAATGAAAAAAAAGTGACAACAAGTTCCAGTTAGGAACTTAGCCTACGGTTCAAAAAGTGGAACGTTGCCCCGAGATCTAGAATACATCAATACTACAAGGTTCCAGAACAAGAGTTTCAAAGAAACAACATGAAGACTGAGAAATCGAAGTATATCTCTCTAGGTTTCATGTAAGTATGTTGGACAAAAAAGTCAGTCTGGAACAATTCTAAAGAACCAAGGTGAACTCATGATAGTCAATGAAATTAGAGTTACTGACTTGTCAGGAACTTAGAGACTGCCAGAGTTTCGAAACCTAATTGGAACTTAGGTCTGCACGTTGTTAAAGGTCGCAGGTCGAATTTAATGATATATATTTACCTAATACATGCATATCTTTTAGGGATATGATTTTACAGAATAAAGATATTTATTTTCTAATAAATCCCTTTGGAAAAAGATAAGTTTTTTTGGAAAATATTTTCAGCAAAATAAGTTTTAAATAAAATCTAATTTTATGGCAAGTATATCTTTTGAAAAAAGATATGGTAAGTATATATTTTGTAAAAAGATATATTAGTATATTTGGAAAATATAAGATTCAAATAAAATAAGATTTTATGGTAAATATATCTTATTATTATTGATAGAATATATTCTTAGCAAAAGATATATTTTTAGAAAACATATTTTTGGAAAATATCTTTTATTTCTATCTTTTAATAAAACTTATCTTTTACGAAAAGGATGATTTGGGTGTACTATGAATATGCTCATATGTATTCATTCAAAGTCGAGGCTGACGAAGTTTAGTGGTCGTGCTTAATGGTTTCATCCTTCACCACGAAGCTAAGTAAAACCTCTAGGTTGAAGTTCCAGTCAAGTTTGGTTTCAGTTCGTTTGGTAAGTTCCAGACAGATCTTAAGTGTCTAGAATATAAGTTTTATCTCTTTATTCATTGATATGTTTTTAGAGGTATTCTTTGAGATCTTGTAAAAGGGAAAAAGGGTTTTTAGTGTTTTATGTATTGGGGTGTGAGAGTTCGTGAGGATTCTCATTTTATAATAAGTGCAATGTTTGAGCTTCTTGGGTGAAGCCGAATGAGCTTCTAGTGAGAGGCCTAGTGTAGGCACTTCAGGAGTGCTAAGTAAATCTAAGTTTGGGACTTAGGTTGGGTAAGATAGGGTCTTATCGTGTAGCAAGTTAAGTCAGGAACTTGTGAGTAAAGTTCTGTCACTAAATAGGTTTGTAACTTGGTGTTTCCCCTATTATAGTGGATTGGTTTGGCTTGAAATCCCTTGGAGGATCGAGGTTTTACTTCCAGTTGGGCCCTGGATGGTTTCCTAGTAAAATCTTCTTCGCATTGTCTATGTTCCTAACAGCAATTAGTTTTATATTCCGCGAAAAGTAGGCACTAGGAACATACTACAATTCACCCCCCTCTTGTAGTATATCATCCGAAATTACAATTGGTATCACAGCCAATGCTCTAGATAAAACTGGGTAACCCCGAGGAGCAAGTTCCAGGCTAGGATGGATATCTACGAGGAATGCAGCGATTGGAACCCAGCCCTAGAATGTTCCCAACACCACATGAAGACCAAAATCTACTTGTAAAGCAGAAGCAATTCAAAGATTAACATCTTGGAGGTAAGTTTCTCATCTTTGAATTCTTTGTTATATGCATGTTATTATGTGTGCGAGTTCCTTAAAGTATTTCTAGTTAAATTGTTGATTTTATTGTTAATGTTTTTAAATCAATTTTGTGTAACCTCAAATCTGATTTGGAGTGTATTTAAAAATCATTTTTCAGATTTATAAATTGATAGATTAATAAAGAATTAGTTTACTAGAAATAGTTCAAGGAACTTATTGTTTAGAATTATGAATATTTGGTCTTTTGGAACCTGGACTACCCCTGAATGGAAACTTAACTCTTTAGGCAAGGTAATAAACATATATTTTGAATATTTGCCAAAGAATGACCATATCATGTGTTTTTATTATTCTGAATATTTATTATGTAAACACATGATGTTAATTGTTAGTAAAGATAGTTGGCTTAATCGTAGTTGTTTTAATTATGGGTTATTGACGACTATTACTAACAAGAAGGTACCCAATATATATTGGGTAACCAAAGCCAAAAAGTGACTGATTTTGTAGGCTATGTGAGTGGAGACAACCTATTAATAAGGATGATAACTTAGTTATTTGTATATAAGGAATTATGTGCAAGTTCCTCTCACTAGATAGCCTTTATAAGAGGTTTGTAGTAGGTGAAGCGACAATATGGAAAAGTGTGTAAGTCGCCTATACATCTCTATGTAGATATTGGTCATTTGCTTTTGGTATATATATTAATCCTTCATAAATTCCTATTGAACTTCAATCACATATTTCCAAGGTGGTATTTGTGAATGGATATAAAAGAGAAGGTGTTTTGAAACTTATAATGTATATCATGACAAACTAACTTCTCTTCTAGTTTGTGCTGGTTATTAATGATTGTTTTGTAGGTTTGAATATTGAGATAAATCGATGCATAAAAGTATGTTCCATTAGGAACTCGGTGCTTAATTAGTTGGAACTTGGTGAACTTAAAATGATAAAACAGATTAAGGATATAGGAACAACAAAGCTTCTATATCAAGGTGTTATAGGAGATACCGTATAAGTTCCAGTAAAGATTTTGTTCAAGTTCCAGTCAAGTTCCAATCGTTCAAAGTTCCTTGGAACAAAGCATAAATTCTTGTAGCAGTCCCCTATGAAGGATGATGATGCAATATGATTATTTTTGACTACA
Organism: Chenopodium album; assembly: GCF_948465745.1. Taxonomy (NCBI): domain Eukaryota; kingdom Viridiplantae; phylum Streptophyta; class Magnoliopsida; order Caryophyllales; family Amaranthaceae; genus Chenopodium; species Chenopodium album. Next base: position 38,896,363 of record NC_137838.1, read on the forward strand.
TGTTAAAGATTAATAATTTCATTTATGGAACAACAACCAAAAGGGAGTATTTCTTACAGGAACTCTATGCTCACTTTTTACGCTTTAGGTTTTATCTATCTCTTTTGACTAACATACTGACATTTTAAATGCACAAAGGAATCTTTTGGGTTTTGACTTTTCAAGTTATATTTTTCGAATGAATATTTGAGGAACTTTGACAAGGTGTTGAAGAATTTGAGATTAAATCAACACGTTTCTCTACCCAAGATACAATGGTCGAAAGGACCAGAAGGACATGTTCCATCCTGATATTAATAGGGTTGCTAGTTAGCACCAACCATCTTCTCAATTTTCCACCATGGGATGATCCATTTCATAGCAAAATCACGAGAGGCAAATATTTTTCTCCACTCCTGGCGACCCATCTTTATGAAAAAGCGCTTCTTTTGCCTCACAAAGCAGTTTGGAGTGTATTTTTCAATGTTGTCAGGAGGACTAATTAATTCTAGTATTTTAATTAGCCACATCTGCGAAAAAAATTCAATGCAAATAATTAGTATTAGTATACTAAAATATATATTTTTGATTTCTGTAATTAAAATTTTTTTTTTCTACCTGTAATAAAATTGGAGAGCCTCGAAAGGGTGTTATTGGATTTTTCTTTAATTCATCCAAACTGACCATTGTTTCTCCAATAATTAATAACGTTGGATTCCTCCCTTATTCAATTTGTTCCATCAGTGGTACTAAAATTGCTTGAGCCTCACGATTATTACCATTAGTGAGGAGATATTGGCTAAGTATGCAAAACAGAAAAGCTCTTCTTCTATAAACATGAAAAGATTCAGAATATGGTCTATCAAAGTAGTGGCGTGCAAATTCTTTCAGATTAACTATAGTACCATCTACAATATTTGTTACATCTCTGTCTTTCAGATTAAAGAAGAGCTCAAAATATTTATAATAATATTCAATAATATAAGGAATTACCGCAAGATCCATGAAGGGAAAGCCTAGAGTGGCACCAAATTCTTTCGGTAAAGGACTAATTATATCATAGCCTAGTCTAAAGCAATGTGTGTCTGGATCCCAATATTCTAAGGCGGTATGAATAAAATCTATATCTATATCTTCCCCCTTAATATCATAAATACCTCCCATATGAAAGAAATCAAGCTCTTTTCTCTCCCTACAAATCAAACAATGACACCTCTCACGAGTAAAATCATTAAAAATCTTAGACTTGATTGTTTAAAGAGAATTAAAGCTATAACTATTATTTTAATCTGTTTGAAATATACAAAATTCAGCAAATTTGGAGGCTAGTTATCGACAAAACTGGTGCAGTTCGTTTTCTGAAAGGACTTGGAGAAAACGAGTCTGTCGCTAGAAGACAAGGATATCGTCTGGCAACGAGGCTTGTCGCCTGGCGACAAAACCAGCGTTTGGCGACGACACCAGCGCTTGGCGACAGATAGTCGATTCAACAACAGCTTATTCGCGTTATGGCACCCATATTTTTTCTTCGATTACGACTCGATTTTTGTGCATTGACTTTATGTTTTTAACTTCTTTCAAACATTTTTTTCGATTAATTGATTTTAGGCTTATGTTAGTTAAAATTTTATTTTTTATTTTTTCTTTTTGGAGGAGAAAGTCGGATACCCTCCATTAATAATAAAAATGACGGATTTTTTTTTTTTTTTTTTTTTGCAAAAATTAGTCATATTTTTTTGCACACACCCACATGCACATAAAATAAAAAATAAAACGCAAAGATAAAATAAGCATAATAAATTTGTATATACAATGTTTCTAATATAGAAGTCGTATAATACAAATTAGCAAAGTCCTATAAGTCCGAAAAAAAAATATATAAGCACAGGTACAACTATGGTACCAGAGGACGCAAATGAGGAGGCACTCCCAAAGTGTTAAAGAACAAGGTAGATCGTGGAGTATGCCCCTCACCGGCCCCAGGATCGCCAACATTCGGGATTGACAGGGTAGGGCTAGTCTATCCAGACTCACTATGAAGCTCAATAGCTAATGGCTGAGGCTGCGGCGGCTACTGCGACGATGAGCCAACCTCGTACGTCCCAATGCCTCCTTGGCCTGCTGGCCTAACATGTACACCCTCAGATGAAGAGCCAGATCCATCCGGTCTCTCAGGTGAAGCCGTGTCCGATCGGCCACCCTCACCCCTAGAAGAGGTACGACGACGCCTTGAGTCGTACCTCTCTCTCCTAGCCTCAGGTCTCGCTCGGGTATGAGAATGAATAGGCTTTCCCTGAAAAAGTTAGACATGTCAGATGGTCAAATGAGTAAATCGAATCATAAGATGAAATAAGGACAAGAGAGATACCTCTGTAGTGTCGTCACGACGACAAGAAGCTCGATCCCTCCATCTCACCAGCAGGTAACGAAAGGCGTCCAAGCCTCTCGCCATCATCGTCACCACCTCGCGAGAGAACTCTCAAGAGATAAGTCAGTAGCGATAAAAAATATACGTGCAAGTAAAAAGGCAAATAAATGACTTACCCATGTTTGACGTCACGGTATCAACTGCTCGATAAAGCGATGATCTGGAGGAGCTAGAGGAATCATCTCCTCAACAGGATTATACACCCCCTGATAGGTGATGGACATAGGTGGAGCGACAAAATCCACGTGCGCATCCTATAGGATAAACTGAGTAGTTAGTATCTACTTAGGGGCTATACAAGAGACGGATGTGTAAGAATATAATACCTCCTCTCCTCCCTTTGGCCAAACCGGTGGTGAAGCTAAAAGCAACAACAAGGTCTCTGAATAACACAGCTCCGAACGAGCGTGTGACCGCCAAGGCGTGCCCTTTGGCTCCCTACTCGCCAAAGTCTTCAACCTCGCCTTATCGAATATATGCCGAGGTGGGCGAGCCAGAATAACAAAGGCCTCTAAGGAGTGCTGAATAGTTTTCAATGCCTCTTGCTACATCATCAACACTAAAGAAATAGATCTTTGATTAACAAGACAACCTATGTTCCACTTAGGGATGTTTGATGATAGAAGTGACAAGGAGATTTACCCATACACGCCTAGAATAGTAAAACATAAAGAGTTTACTCTATCTTGTTTAATGTGCAATAAGTGAACATATTTTGAGACTAATAGGTTTGTTCCCATCAAACATGTTATAAAAGATGAACTCACAAGTTCTTGTAGAACTAACTGAGTTCCTAGTAAAGATATATGTGACTTAGAATAACAACAAGGACTAGCTACATACGTTGAGGAACTTTTAGATTCTAATAAGTAACAACTCATGTAACAAAGTTCAATGAACTCAATATAAGAAAGCAAGTTCCAACGAAGTTCCAGAGATGAGATAATATTTGTTTCGACTAGAAAAATTTCAACAAACTATGGAACTACAGTGTCTTTCATGCATATGTAACCAAGGTCGAGCCTCACGACATTAAAGCATATGAAGATGTAGCTTGGATGTGCAGTAGGAACTTAATAAGCTTAAAAGGAAGAAGGTGTATGTCACATCCTGAACCTACTCTAGAACACCTAAGAAGGGTCGGAGAATAAAAAGGGTGTTCTGGAAAAATCTTGTTAAGTAAGGCACGTGAATGGAACAAGGCCAGGTTGGTTCTTAAAGGAAACAACCAATATAAAGGTATGTATTGTTTTTAAAGAACTTGTTTCTCGTGTAGCTAGATTTGAAGGTTAATTGAATATTATTTGATCTTGCTGTTTAAATGGGACTAGAGTTATACCACACGAATGCCGTGTATGTTTTTAGTATGAATTATTATATACATTTATGTGGAACATACTCTAGGATAGAATGCTATCCAAGTTCCTTCTTGAAATTTGAGTTTTAAAATTGTCGATTTTTGCTTTCAAGATGGATTGAGTTTTAGTTGTGCTTGTTTTCATTGATTATATTTCTAGTACAACTAATGAGCCATTGTGCATTGGTTCTTGATGATTCTATGATGAGAAAATATATTTGTAAGCATTAACCACTGACAATGGAACTTGAGTTAGAAGTGGAAGTTCATATTAGTTTTGAGATCATCAAGGAACAGAACAACCACTTCAAGAACTCCAAGGTAAGCAATCATATCAACCAATATTTTAAAAGTTATATTTTTACTGGTAAAAGACTACATAAGATATAAGTTCCTGTTCATATAAGATGAATTGAATTGATATATTTTTGGTATGAATGCAATATGTGAATTTGTGAATTGATTCTCTTATGGTTATGTCTTGACTCATCATATCCTTGTTTATTGCTTAATGGAACAAAACTTAATGAAATATAACATGAGTATAAAGTATTTTTCCCTTAAGTTATGTCAAGTTGGGGTTCCTATGCATGTTAAACTTGAAATAAAGAATGTACGCTTATTGTTTATGTGTCACTCTTTGTTCTTATATTGTAAAAGACATACTCACTTTCCTAAGAGTATTAGAGGTCTCATAATAGATCTATGGGTGCTGTCAAACATGAAGTTCCTAAGTTGCCAAAGGAACAATGGAAGAAACTTTGATGGAACAAGACAAGTAAGTTCCCAGACCGTTTGTATCTCACTTGTATAAATTTCATAGGGAACTAACCTTTCTTTTAGCAAACTTTCAAGCATCCTCACCAAATATCTTCGAACGCAACATTATCCTACAACTCTAAGTTGTGTGTCCGTGTTGCATATACCTTAATTGTCTCATATTCAGAAAATCGAAGATTCTTATTCACCCAATTCAATTTCCTCTTTCCGTTCATACACTTTTACCTCTTATTCTTAATTCCCATGTGCTCTAAGTTTGTTCATCATCTTTTATGGTTCGAAGAAACGTGAAGAATGGTGATTACATGTTGAGGGGGAAGTTGAAGAAAAAGTAAAAGTAAGCACTTAAAAAGGAAGAAGAATGGTAAGGAACTAAGGGGGATTAAGGTAGGAACCAAGAAATTAAAATGGTTCAAATCTGGTTGTGGAACTCAAGTGTATGAGTAAGTATGATCTTCATTGATTTAAAATGTGTTATTCTAGGAAATCATGCAAATTGTGTAATGACACCCTTTTAAAAAAAAGGAAGAAAAAATGATAAAAATAAGAAAAAGAAAAAGAAAAAAGGGTGATCAAATTAAATATTTAATTTCTTGGATATATAAATATGAAGATGTCGTGTACTCGTATGCTTGGTGAGCTAGTCAAGGAACAATAATAAACGATGAAGGAACATGACTATGATGAAGTTGAAATTTACTTAAGTTCCAGTGTGTAGGATGTTCCTCAAAGAAGTTGGTGGTTGAAGTAAGGGAACTTGGTTATCAATTAGAAAGATGAATATGTGTTGTGTTTAGCAGGAGGTTCAAGAGTTTGACATGACGTAAAATGTGGCGAACCTCATCTCAAAAGGTCTAAACAAAGAGCACAAATTCCACTTCGTGTTCCCTCTACTTATTTTGTTCCACATGCTTCTTTATATATCCTTTGAGCTTGTGCTTTCATTTGCCTATTTATGCAATCCATATCTAACTTTTTAGCTCTGATCTTTACTTGATATTTAACTTCTTATTTGTCAAGTTCAATTAAGGGTTTTGAAGTTGGGCCTTTGGATTGTGAGTTGGAAATTATTGTGGAAATGGTATCCGTGTTTGAAAAGCGAGTACCTTGTGGCTTTTAGGAACAACAAGTGTTTATCCATTTTATATTTACTTATTATATGGTGGTAGGTGTGACATATATGACTTTACGCGTGTGTAATTTATGGAAAACAAATTTGCGGAACAATACCCTTTTTGATAATGACAAAAGGGGGAAGAAAATGTATGATGCTTATGGTATGCAACAGTTAAGTTTAAAGTTCTAACATCATTATCGTTGAAAGAATATGTATATATTAATAATGGTGTTTATTGATAAGTTCCTAACTATGTGAAGTTCCTTTGTATGTTCCTAACTTGTTCTAATGTTCTCTCGTTAAAGAATTAAGGGAGAATAAGTGTACAACGATTTATTCTTTAATGTGTGATAAGCATCATTAGTTTGTCATCGTCAAAAAGGGGGAAATTGTTGAGTAATTAGGTTTTGATGATTGTAAACTAATGATGACTATCTATCTAACGTGTTTGTTAAGTTTTGCATAGAAAGAAAAAGTTATTCTTGGAGCAAGATACAAGGAACCTGAGCAATGTCACATATATATGTAAGGAACCTGAGCAATATATGATAAGCAATAGAGAAACAAGAAAATTGATGAGTTTCATGGTTGATAAGCATGATGATGGCTAAAGAACCATGAAGGTAACTATGTAAATAGGAGTTTGCATATGTTAGCTTCATGAGTAAGTACACTATGCATACATGAGTTGTATATGTGTAGGAGTATTTACATAAGCTTTAAGTTTAATTAGTTCTCTCACTTGAAATTTGTTTATTACAAACAAACTTCAATCTAATGTTTCTCTTAAGTGTTTAAGTGAAGACAAGAGCTGACTTAGGTGAAGTCAATGGGTTGGAACATAGAAGACTTCAAGAGGAACAAGAGAGAATGAATGAACCTAAAGAAGGTTGTCCCATGAGAACCGAACCACGAAGGAACCAGAAGGTATTCTCTAACTAGATCTAGAAGGAACTTTCGGTAGGCTTTCCCACAAAAGCCAGAGCATGTTCCCTAACAGGAACTTGAAGACAACAAGTTAGGGAGTTGACTTGTACTGCGAAGATGACAACAAGTTCCAGAAAGGAACCCGGTCTGTGAGTTCCAATAAGGAATGAAAAAAAGTGACAGCAAGTTCCTGTTAGGAACTTGGCCTGCGGTTCCAGAAGTGAAACGTTGCCCCGAGATCTAGAATACATCAATACTACAAGATTCCAGAACAAGAGTTTCAACGAAACAACATGAAGACGGAAAAATTGAAGTATATCGCTCTAAGATTCTTGTAAGTATGTTTGACATAAAAGTTAGTCTAGAACAAGTCTAAAGAATCAAGGTGAACTCATGATAGTCAATGAATCTAGAGTTACTGACTTGTCAGGAACTCAGAGAGCGTCAGAGTTCCGAAACCTAATTGGAACTTAGGTCTTTACGTCGTTAAAGGTCGCAGGTCGTATATAATGATATATATTTACCTAATACGTGCATATCTTTTAGGGATTTGATTTTACAGAATAAAGATATTTATTTTCTAATAAATCCCTTTGGAAAAAGATAAGTTATTTTTGGAAAATATTTTCAGAGAAATAAGTTTTAAATAAAATCTAATTTTATGGCAAGTATATCTTTTGTAAAAAGATATGGTAAGTATAACTTTTGTAAAAAGATATATTAGTATATTTGGAAAATATAAGATTTAGATAAAATTTGATTTTATGGTAAAAATATATTATTATATTTGATAGAATATATTCTTAACAAAAGATATATTTTTAGAAAACTAATTTTTGGAAAATATCTTTTATTTCTATCTTCAATTAAACTTATCTTCTACGAAAAGGATGATTTGGGTGTACTATAAATATGCTCATATGTATTCATTCAAAGTCAAGGCTGACGAACTTTAGTGGTCGTGCTTAATGGTTTCATCCTTCACCACGAAGCTAAGTCAAACCTCCAGGTCGAAGTTCTAGTCAGGTATGGTTTCAGTTCGTCCAGTAAGTTCCAGACTGATGTTAAGTGTCCAGCATATTAGTTTTATCTCTTTTTTCATTGATATGTTTTTAGAGGTATTCTTCGAGATCATGTAAAAGGGAAAAAGGGTTTTAAGTGTTTTATGTATTGGGGTATGAGAGTTCGTGAGGATTCTCGTTTTTATAATATTGTATTGTAAGAGTGCAATGTGTGAGCTTGTAGGGTGAAGCCGAATGAGCTTCTAGTGAGAGGCCGAGTGTAGGCACTTCGGAAGTTCTAAGTGAATGTAAGTTTGGGACTTAGGTTGGGTAAGATAGGATCTTATCGTGTAGCATGTTCAGTCAGGAACTTGTGAGTAAAGGTCTGTCACTAAATAGGTTTGTAACTTGGTGTTTGCCCTATTATAGTGGATTGGTTTGGCTTGAAATCCCTTGGAAGGTCGAGGTTTTACTTCCAGTTTGGCCCTGGATGGTTTCCTCGTAAAATCCGCATTGCATTTTCTAAGTTCCTAACAGCAATCAGTTTTATATTTCGCGAAAAGTAGGCACTAGGAACATACTACAATTCACCCCCCCTCTTGTAGTATATTATCCGAAATAACAACAGGCAGCTTCGTTTGCTCCGCCTAGGTGATCAACCTTCTGCGTTCACCTAGGAAATAATCGAGGTGGCACAGCCGACCAAGGTTAAAAATGTGTTGGTAGGCACTTATGATGGTACCCCCAACTCGGAAGATCACCTCATGGCTTATACCAATATCATTTATTTACAGGGGTTGGACGATGCCACTTGGTGTCGAGATTTCCCGGCTATATTGAAGGGAATTGCCCAACAATGGTTTGGCAACCTACCAGCCGGTTCCATCGATAGTTTCAAGAAGCTTGCCTTTTTGTTTGCTTCCAACTTCTCAATGAACATCCCTGCGAAGAAAAAAATTCTTGACTTGAGTACCATTAAGCAGGGAGAGAGAGAAGGATTAAGCTCTTATGTCAGGCGGTTTAATCTAACAAGAATTCAGATTTAGGGACTGTCTAACGAAGTAGCCTTTATACACTTCTTTAAGGGTCTAATAGACGGGTCGACCTATATGTTTGACCTTGTCAGAAAAGGGGCATTTACCCTACAGGCGGCCTTGAGGGAGGTGGAAAGCTATATTCAAGCAACCGACATCTGCTCGCCTGGTAGTCAGTCGGACTCCAAGAAGTGTGACAGACAAAAAGACATCCGGCCTGATCAGCCGGCGAAGGAAAAGGATCGGATGAGAGCAAGAAGAGAAAAGAAGTCTTGGCGGTGAGTGATTCTGACCAGCCGTCCTAGAAGAAAACGAAAGAATTTAAACCGTACGTCCCCAAGTACGATATTAACAAGGACTGCAACTCTATCCTCAAGGAGATCAAGGACCGGCTGTCTCTAGAGAAGCTGAATCCAATGAAAAGTTCCATTCAATCAAGGAACAAAAATAAATTTTGCCAATACCATGAGGAAGTTGGCCATGACACCAACGACTGCTTTAGCCTTCAGCGGGCGTTGGTCCGTCTGACTGACAAAGGAATGTTAAACTCCTACATTTCTAAGTCCAAAGGGACTAATAAGAAGAACTTGGGGCAGTCCTCTAAGACACCCCAGCATGCTAGTAGCTCGAAAATTGACAAAGAGCCGGTCTACACTATAGCAGGCGGGTTCTCATGCGGTGGCCCTACCATCTGGGGCACCAAAAGCCATCTTCGAAAAATGGAAAATGATGATGATGAGTAGGCGTCAATCAGCCCCACCTTCCTAGATGTTTTGATCATTGAGAAGGACAGGGGCAGCGTTCGCCGCCCGCATGACGACTCGGTCGTCATTGAATGTAAGGTCTCCAATCAGCTAGTTGGGCTAATCCTTATTGACACCGGCAGCTCATCTGACATCATCAGCCAGAGGTGCTTGCAAAAGCTGAAGTATAAGCCCAGCAGGATGCACCCGGTAAATCACCCCCTAGTTGGCTTTGGAGGGGGAATGGTGTACCCAGTCGGTAGGATTGATCTACCCATTCGGTTGGGAAAGAAAGGAGGAGGACGACACCTTGTCGTCAAATTCTTGGTAGTTGAGGAGTTAACCGGCTATAACATTATTTTAGGCCGACCAACCCTCAACGAGGCCAAGGAGGTAATAATTCTTCCCTCATGTTGATTAAGTATGTGAAGGATGACGATTCTGTTGGTTCCTTGAATGGGGATCAGAAGACGGCCTAGGAGTGTTATCTCATAGCCATCAAGTCCACAGTGGCTTAAGATGGCCAAGGACAGGAACCAATAGACCTTGACAATTTCAAGGACGTCAGCCCACCCCAACAAGAAGCCGGAAAGAAAAAAAAGGTTCATCAGCTGGTGGTGGTGAAGAAAGAGAAAAAATAGCAATCACTGACCGGTGAACGGTAAGATGAGCTCCGTCCCCAGCCTGCTGGTGAACATATTGATATAACTCTGGATGACAGTCGTCCAGAGCGTACTGTTAAGGTTAGGACGGCTGCTTATGCTAAGCTGGGTGCAGATCTACACCTACTGCTGAAAGAATTCAAAGACATTTTTGCCTTTGAAGTGGAAGAGATGTCAGGCGTCAGCCCGGATCTCGCTGTCCACAAACTCGCCGTGGATCCAAAAAAGAAGCCCATCCGGCAAAAGAAAAGAAATTACAGCGATGAAAGAAGACAGGCGGAAGATGCCGAAGTTAAAAAGCTGTTGGATGCTGGGTCCATTTGGCCATGTAATTTCCCCGACTGGGTGGCGAATTTTATGCTTGTAAAGAAGCAGAATTGTACCTGGCGTATGTGTGTTGATTACACAGATCTCAACAAGGCATGTACAAAGGACAGTTATCCGCTCTCAAAGATTGACAGTCTTGTCGACTCTACAGCCGGGAATGCCTTGATGAGTTTTATGGATGCCTATTCCAGCTTTCATCATATATCCATGTGGAAAAAAGATCAAGAGAAGACGACCTTCGTCATTGATCAAGGGTTATTCTGTTATATTGTGATGCCGTTTGGCTTGAAGCACTAGTAGAAAAACTTTCATTTACGTCGCCTCTTTTGCGTCACTCGTAGAAACAAGCAAAGCAAATGATATATTTTAGCTTCATTATATTATAAGTTATTTGCGTCGCTCATTAGCTATGAAGCGGCACAAAAGCCTGATATGCTTCAGCTTTATGTTATTTGCGTCGCGTTTATTTATTCGAACGACGCAAATAATAGTCTTATTTGCGTTACTCCTTTAGGGACAAGTGACGCAAATCAGTTTGTGAGTTATTTTACGTCACTTCTTTAATTAGTGAGCGACGCAAATAGTTAATTCACATCATTACATTTAAGTTATTTGCGTCACTTCTTTAATTAATGAGCGATGCACATAAGTATAGGTTAGTAATTAATTCCAAAAATTTTACCCATCTCGCCATTTGCTGCTGCCTCCAAATTCAATATACCCACAAACAAAAATACTCTTGCTACCCCATTTATTGCAGCCTTCAACAACTAAATTCAACACAACAATTCGACCAAACCAAAACCCCAGAAAAATAGATAGATTGAAGCCAAAAATCTCCCATTTTTGAGCACAAAATCGAACCAAAACCCCCAGCAAAATCGAACACTAAAAACCCCATGAAAATAGAGCAAAAACCCCTCAATTTGAGCAGAAGTTCGGTGTATAAACCCCCAGCAAATTCGAACACTGCAAACCCCAAAAAAATTCCCCAATTCAAGCAGAAATACCAACTTTAACCCCCAGCAATTACGAACCCTAAAAAACCCAAGAAAAATTAAACATTTTCGAGCCAAAACCCCCCCAATTCGAGCAGAATTTCAAACCTTAAACCCCAACTATAGACACCCATTTATGTCTCCCCAAAACCAAACCCAGTGATGAGTACCTTTCGCGTCGAATCATAATCAAATGAAGTGAAAGTGTGGAAAGTTTAGTGTTGCGGATAGTTTTAATTTTTTTTCTCTTATCTCTGTTTTTGAAAACCTATTTTAAGAAAACAGCCAATCTAGTTTTTTTGGTCCATGATATGGGTCCAATAGTAGTGTAGTTGGATGGGGATTTAAAAGAGCTTTCCAACGATATATTATATTCCCAATTCCGATGAATATTGAGAAAGTTATGGCCAAATTACCAAACTGGGCCTGATTTGAGCCTTATGTGCGGCCCAATGATCTAGAGGAGGGCCTAATATGGATTTATCATTCCTAATGCAATTAGGAATATTTTTAGTCTTCTAGATTCTTCTAGAAGGTTCTTTTCATTCCTAATTCAATTAGCATTGATAAATTGACTTTAGTTGACTTTTTAGAGTTTTATCAGAATAAAAGAACGTTTTTGTGGAAAATAAGATTTTATCCTCCTGTACGGCAATTTCTATCTGATTTCAAGAAAACGCGTCAATTTCTTAGTCAGCGCCAAACGCCAGCAATAGCGCCTGTTGCTACGCTTGTCGCCTGGCGCTAGCCTTAGCGCCTCGCGCTAAAGTCAGCGTTTGGCGCTAATTTGATTTTGTGCGTCAAAACTCTGTTTTTGATGTGTTTATCTTTTTTTGCTGATTTTCTCTATAAATAGTCTCCTAAAAACTCTGTTTTGATTCACCAACTCTCATCAAGATTTTCTTGATTATTCTCTCTCTCTCTTTTCTAAACTAGCCTTCTCCCAAATATAAAAATTTCGCACTCATTAGATTTAGAAACACCTAGCCTAATTCGAAGTTGCCTTCGCCCTAGATGTGAAAGGTTTTAATTTCTGAGGGTTTGGTCCCAAATATCTCTTTCAATAATTTGATTTAATTGTTTATTGTTTATTATTTTCCTTGAAGTTACTAACGTGTGTATTTTGTTATGAGAAAGAGGTACGAGGCATCCAAGTAAGTACTTTAATGGTTTTTATTGATGTTATGATGTAGGGTTCATGCTTAGGTTGTTTTTATAATTCCTAGTATCATGTCTAGGGTAACTTTAATATCAAGTATGATTAAAAGTATGATGCCTTTTATGTTCTTCCTAATATGTATGATTGTTAGTACTATGTTAGGGATAAATATTTGATTTTTATCGCTTAGTGACATGCTAGGGTTTGTTAGTAATCTTGTTAGTATCATGCCTCGGATCTTGCTATTATTATGCTTTATCATGAATATTTTGATTATTTATTATGTTGCTTGATTATATTTATTGTTATTGCTTGATCACGCCTTTTATGCATGTTTAAAGGGAATTTGTACTTGTAATCACGCTTATATAAGATAATTAATAATCTTATTTAGGGTTAATATGATTATAATTCAAGTGATCGCCAATAATAGTTTATTTATGCATTAATATTCAACCAACATAATAAACAGGTTTAGGGTTAATCCTATTGATTGCATGTTAGTCAGAAAGCGCACATGAATACGATCAGAATAAAGTAGAGGCCTATTATTAGGGCAGGTTCAATCTCTTTTAGGTTGGATTTGTACCTTCATCCCCGAACCCTATCTGGTTCAAGACCTTATGGAGTTGACGATCTCTTGGATCGTTAAGGGGTGTAACCTTCACCTCGTGAACGGTTTACAAGTTCCTAAAAAAACTTGTTAACGACTCTTTTTGCTCTATTTTCTTTCCCTTTGGACGCCACCGTACTTTAGTGTATGATCACAGTGGGGTTCAAGCTAGGGGTTAATGCTTAAAATATTCCCTATAGTTTTTTTCGACTCCATTGGGGAGGATTTCTATTTTAATTCCTGAAATTTATTTCGACAATGATTTAGAATGAGTGGATGAGACTCGAAACGTTCTAAGTATTTCATGTGCGTAATTTTGATTAACATTATTGTCATATGCATAAAAAAGATCTCATTGGAAATACCATCCGTAATGAGTTAAAACATAGGATTTTACACGTAGGAAATTTGAGAAATATCTTTCACAACTAGGACCGAAATAACACTACGCGAAACTGGAAAATTTTATCGAGCACAGAAAGCTGCTAAGAAATGTAGGAACTAGCGTCAGCGAACAGAATATTAGCGCCAGAATTTCAACTGTAGCGACAGACGACAGTTCTGTCGCCAGGCGCTACAGCTAAAGTCCGGCGCCAATCTCTGTTTGCTGGCGCCAAATTCTTCCAATACCGAGCAAGAAATATGCGTTCTAATTTCTACCAGTTTTTCGCATTGTTTGCTCGATCCTACTTCCTGATTGAGTTTTTCTCACTTTTCTGAAACCCATATGTGTTCTACATATGGGCATAACCCTCTGGGAATTCATGCTCCATCTACTTGATTGAACGCTCTGAGCAACAAAGGGTACATCCGAGATTGTTGAATTCACCAAACCATGGAAGCGAGTTTTTTCTAAAACTCGCGGTGTCCCATCCACTCGCGCCAACCCTTCATGGTTAGGCTTCCGCGCGGTGCATCCGGACAATTAACCATGGACCCTCTATTGACTAACCCATATCCCGAACTTTAGAGAACTAGAGCCATGGTTAGGTTGCAAACTCATTGCATCATATCGTACCTACTTGACTAATTGTGCATTATTTGTTGTGCATATAATATGTTTCTCTTAAACGTTTGTTTGCCTTGTGTTAAGATTAAATAAATTAATGACTAAAAGAACTTTGCCTAATTAATTAATTTGAGTAAATAAAGTCTAATTTTTTTTAATCATAATTGACCTAGTACGACTTTAGGCATACCCCTGTTGATTAATAACACCGAAAACAGTCTCAGATTGAAGCTCCAATAATGGCGCAAAAATCTGAGCTGTAGCGCCACTCTGTGGAGTGTGGCGCCTGGCGACAGCTCTGTCATCTGGCGCTACACTGCAAAGAGAGGCGCCAGTCCTGTCGCTTTGACGACAGTTCGAATTATTGATCGAGTCATCACCTTATGTCTAATTAACCAGTTTACTAATTAATTCGGTTAAATTTTACTTTGTTAAGTCATTAATTGAGTCTAGGCACTAAGTCCCATGGTCTTACACAAGAGTCCAAGCATGTAACTTACACTCATCGCACACACCAGTACATATACTTTGACCATGTTTAAGATAGTCTTGTATGCGCGTTTTTTCCGTCATTTTTTTTAGGGGGGTAAGTCGGATATTAATCCTCCAACTTAGTTCTTAAGAAAATATAAACATTATTTTTGCCAAAAATATGCACCTAGTTTTTTAATTTTCCTCTTTAAAACCGTAAAGTCAAGGTCCATTTGAGTCATGTAATTAAAACGCAAAATGGTTTAAATTACAGCGCGTGGTCAAGAAAGGAAGAACGGTTAATCAAAGAAAACCTTATCGTACAAGTCCAAATTTTCGACAAACCCATTGCTCGTAAGAGGAAAGCTAGGACAGTAATGGCAACACAAGAAGATGTCAATGAGCTTAGGAACCAACTGGTTACCGTGACTGAGGCACTGAAGCTCCTAACACTTAAGATCGATGATCTCGTGAAACAACAACAGATGGACCTCATGCAAGAGAGTCTAAGCAAGCTATCTAGCGACTACAAATTTCAAGGGATTAGTTCACAAGGGGTCTCGGTGGACAAAGATCTTCTTCCGCAGAAGTTCAATGCCAACGACATCCCGAAATTCAAAGCAACCGATAACCCTTATTTTCATTTAAGAGCCTTCGAGACAATAATGAGTATTAAGGGTATCGATAAAAAAGTGTTCCCCTCTCTGTTCTCACTATCTCTCGAGACCGTTTGCCAACAATGGTTCTTTTCTTTCGAGAAAGAAAAGACCTCCACCTGGGAGTCCATATCAAATGCTTTTGTTGATAGATACAAATGCAACATTCAATTTGAGACTGACCATAGGGAACTTGAAATCCTCAAGCAAAAGGAGATCGAAGGCTTCACCTCCTTCTTTAACAAATGGTGAGAAACCTCAGCTAAGATGATTGAGGTGCCGAGTGAAAAAGAGTTTGTAAGGTTATTCATCAAAAACCTTCAAGAAAAATACTCCAAGCATCTCAAGTATCAAAATAATCTCCATACCTTCAAGGCCGTCTACGACATTGGAATCAATATTGAAGACGACCTGGCTAAGTTGAAAGATGCCAACAATAACTCCAACAGTGGCTGGAAAGGAAAGAAGAACGACAATCCTTCTTCTTCCAAAACCACCCACTCAAACAATGTTAGCACTTTTAACCTAGGCGAAGTCCTTGCTATGAATAATCAAGGACAAAAGAAACCATTTAGGAGGAACTTTACTCCTATTGGCATGAGTTATGACACCGCATTTGATCGATTAAA
Organism: Chenopodium album; assembly: GCF_948465745.1. NCBI lineage: Eukaryota > Viridiplantae > Streptophyta > Magnoliopsida > Caryophyllales > Amaranthaceae > Chenopodium > Chenopodium album. The sequence goes on from NC_137838.1 coordinate 38,912,253, forward strand.
TGCAAAAGGTCTTATAACTCCTATTGGACCATTTGGGGACCCACCAGTCGAACAAAGGTCGGCTAACTGGAACCCCAATGCACACTGAAAGTATAACCAAGGTAGGGGCCATCTCACCGAGAACTGTTGGAATCTTAAAGAAGCTATCCAAGACTTAATCGATAACAACAAGCTACCATTGCCCCCTGCCAGTAAGAAGCAAAGTATTGATAATGCGCCTCTCGCTCATTCCTTGGCTATCTCTGATGAGGAAAACGAGGTTAACCCCTCGTCTCTCATTAAACCTGTCAAAGAAATCCATGCCATCAAAGAAGAGGAGGAGATCTTTTTCGACGCCATGGATAACCTTCCAAAACCAGCAAGCAAAGAAGACATACAATCGCTCACACTTTCTATGATGGAAGGATCGCATTTGCTACGTGAAACTCTCAAGGCTATAAAGGAACTTCAAAAGAAATATGACGAGGTTCCACTCCCGAAAGATGAACCTAAGAGAGAATTCACACCCATGGGAACGACTTATGAGGCAAAGCATTTTCCTCTACAAGTCATCGAAAAACCCAAGAAGAGTAATAGACTCTACACTTCAATTGGTATCCCATATATACAAATGTTCGAAATTCTCTCTGAGAGTGGCGAGATCAAACCTCTCGAACCGAGACCATTCGAATCATTGAAAAGGACAGATAGATATTACTGTCAGTATCATCAATCAGGGGGTCACACCATCGAAAACTGTTTTAAATTTAAAGATTTAGTTCAGAAAATGATTGATGAAAAGAAGCTTGTCCAAGTTCCACAAGAAGAGAATGCAAGTATTAATGGAGTTTGGGACAGCGATGAAGAAGATTCATCAACAGACGTCCTCACAAGATCCGGGAGAATGCAACCTCCCGTTTCAACACAACCCATGCCAACCACACAGCAAGTTCCCATACCTATCATTGAAGACAATGATATCGTCAAGCAGTTTAAGAAAACAAAATTTAAAATGAACGTATGGAAACTTTTGGCGACATCCCGAGAACATAGGTTGGCTGTAATGAATGTCTTGGACAAAATAGGGATAGATTCCGACACCACTCCTGAGGGGTTGGCTATATTCCTCACGAGAGATCTTCCTAGTCCAATCAATTTGATCACCTTTTCTGACAGGGATTTACATCTAGAAGGTGACAAACATTAAAAGGCATTAAACCTCACGGTAGTTTGCAAGAGAATGAACGTCCCTATGACTCTTGTAGACAATGAATAGGCCATCAACATTTGTCCACTTAGAACTGCGAGGATGCTAGGTATAAGGGATGAAGATTTAACCCCGTCAACACAAGGAATAAGGGCCTACAACAACACTCGTCGTCAAGCTCTTGGTAAGATTACCATGAATGTAACGGCAGGAGAAATACAATATGCTACTACTTTCCAAGTAGTAGACATTAAAGCTTCATTCAATCTACTGTTGGGACGCCCTTGGCTTCATGACCTAAAGGCCGTCCTCTCATCTCTCCACCAACAAGTAAAAGCCATAGTTGGGGAAATTTCTATCACCACCGATGCTTCACCTATGAGAATCAAGTCTATAGAAAATCCTATAATTAATGTGGAGCACGATGAGGATGATGAAGATTTATGGGGCTTTAACAAAGAGGTCTCCTTAATCCAGGAGGATGAAAGGACCCCTCTTTGCCACGACCCCCATTCTAACATGATAGTAAATGCTATTATGAAGAAACAAGGACATTTTCCTGGGGATGACCCTAGGAAAGAAGAAAGGAATATCAAAACCGCTGGAGTCACCTGGCCTCCCTAAATTAGATACTTTCGGACTTGGTTTTGAATCGACTCGGAAAGATCTTAAGCGAGCCCAAGAAAAATCAAAGGCACGTAGGGACGTTCGCATCCAAAAGAAGGCAATCCCAATGGATCAGTACCCTCTTACACTTAATGGTCAATTCATAAAAGAAGGAGAGGACTATCCATGCCATGAATTTCCCGAGCCATTTTTTGTAAATGGCATAAGGAAACCGGGATTTAAAATTTTCTTGGATTGTTATTTCATAGATGAAATCCCAACTCCTGTCCATAAGGAGAAAGCACCCCCATGCTTTCACTTTAACGTCATGGGATTATTATTTGGGCGAGAAAAGGATGAGCCAGCTTACAAAGAGGATAACTCCTCGCTCATTCAAACAGTCCTACAAAGCGAAAGCTTCGATCCCTCGAAGCTAATCACTCCAGCGGAAGGACCACTACAAGGGTGGCGCAAGACCGTCAAGGTGACTACTGCAAGTGGAAGAAAGATATCCATCACGACAGGGCAAGGACCGATGTTTGAAGAGTCGTCCGAGTTAGAGTCAGAGTCAGATTCTCTCCCTACAGAGTCATCTAGGTCTTTAGCAGTAGAACCTTTCGCTTCTATCTCTTCTCCTAGAATAGTTAGTGATCAAGTCCCTGAGGACATATCACTCTTTGATGTAATGATCTCAGAGTACAATAATATATCTTCTTCTCCTTACTTCTTGTGTTCTTCTCTAACCCAATATGACGAGCATTGCTTAACTAACAATGAAAAAGACAAAGAACTTATTAAAGCAATGGAAACACTCGAAAAGAAAACACCGGTAAGTGAAGAAACTGAAACGGTTGATATCTCAAATGATTCAACCAATAAAAGAGAAGTTAAAATCGGACTAACACTTAATGAACAAGAAATAACCGCTTTAATTAACTTACTTAAAGAATTTATCGATGTATTTGCTTGGTCATACGAAGATATGCCAGGCATTAATATAGAAATAGCTCAACACACTATACAACTAATTCCAGGAATGAAACCTTTAAAACAAAAGTTACGTCGAATGAAACCCGACGTAGCTCTTAAAATAAAAGAAGAGGTCCAAAAACAAATAACTGCAGGTTTCATCAAGGTATCTAAATACCCTGAATGGGTCCCCAACGTCGTCCTAGTTCCGAAAAAAGATGGAAGGGTAAGAATGTGTGTTGACTATCGAGATCTAAATAAAGCAAGTCCAAAGGACGACTTCCCTTTACCACACATCGATATTCTGGTAGATAACACGGAAAATCACGCACTCCTATCGTTCATGGACGGGTACGCAGGTTATAATCAGATTCTCATAGTAGAAAAGACATGGAGAAAACAATTTTCATAACACCATGGGGCACTTACTGCTACACGGTAATGCCATTCGGGTTCAAAAATGCGGGTGCCACTTACCAACGTGCAGCGACTGTCTTACTCCATGACATGATGCATAAAGAAGTCGAAGTATATGTCGACGACATGATTGTAAAATCGAAAGACCGTCCAGGCCATCAAGTAGCCTTAGGGAAATTTTTCGAAAGGCTAAGAAAATATAATATGAGGTTGAACCCATCTAAGTGCGCTTTTGGAGTCATCTCAGGCACGCTTTTGGGTTATGTCATAAGCTCTAGAGGAATAGAGATAAACCCAACCAAGATCAAAGCAATCATGTCAATGCCACCGCCCAAAACCGAGAAACAGATTTGAGGATTTATTGGCCGGTTGCAATACATAAGTAGGTTCATATCAAAATTGACGACGATATGTGAACCAATCTTTAAGAAACTTAAGAAGAATGTACCAGTATTATGGGATGACGAGTGTAAAAAAGCCTTTGAAAAGATCAAAGCCTATCTCGCAAATCCTCCCGTATTAGCACCAGCACTTCCCGGAATACCTCTTAGGTTGTACTTAATCGTTACCAAAGAGACAATGGGAGCTATGCTAGCACAAGAAGTAGAAGGCAAAGAGAACGCAATCTACTATCTAAGCAAGAAAATGCTCGAATATGAAGCACGTTATACACCGCTTGAGAAATTGTGCCTCGCCTTGGTGTGGGCCACAACCAAGCTAAGACATTACATGTTAGTGCATATCGTCTTTGTAGTCTCCCGATTAGATCCACTCAAGTATCTATTCGAGAAATCTACACTCAATGGACGCATATCAAGATGGATAGTCAATTTAGCCTAGTTTGATGTAAGGTTTATGCCACAAAAAGCTATCAAAGGATCTGTGGTGTCAGACTTTCTAGCGCACTTTCCAATAGAAGACTCGACGCCAATACAAGACAATGAGTTTCCAGATGAAGACTTAATGGTCACTGAAGATGATACTTGGACCTTATATTTCGATGGAGCCTCAAACCAAAAGGGATGTGGCGTTGGAGTATTACTAGTATCACCTAAAGAAGAGCATGTTCCAATCTCCATAAAGCTTGATTTCGACGTTACCAACAACGCTGCTGAATACGAAGCATGCGTGGTTGTAGGCGTCGTTCGAAGTGCGCCTACGTAAAAAGCATGTTGTGAATATTCTTGACACTCATAGGAAGTGGGAATTGACATAATGTGATTAGGGACAAGGAAAGTAGGGAGCCGCCAACAAGTTTTTAAGGAACTTGTAAACCGTTCACGGATCATAAAAGGCAACCACGAATAAAGGGACAACGATAGGCGACAACGATTGACCCGTGAAGGTTACACCCCATTCATAATCCATGAGATTACTAACTCCATATGGTTCGTAACCATGAAAGGAGGATCGGGGATGATGGTACAAAGTGAGTCATGGAGTCACATTCACCCGTATTGGCCTATACTCGATTCTTATAGTGAAAAGTGATTCCTGCAATCTCAAAGGCATACAAACAAAGATTCAATTTGCTCCAAACTATTACTAGGCTAAATTGGTTTAATATTAATGCAACATATAATTCTAAAATATTGTGATCACTTAATTAAACAATAAGATTAAAAAGGATCCTAAACTGGTTGTCCAAATTATCTTATTAGGCGTGATTTTCAATTACATATTCCCTTTAACATGAAATATGGTGATCATAAAAAATATAATAGAATAAAAATTAATATTGGAAGAAATTTAACAATAAATTGTTAGTCAAATCAAATAATAATAATAACCCTAATCATGATACTAGCAATAAGAATAAAGATAAGAGTAATTAAGTGATTAAATACTCACACTCCGCATTTCCTTGAATTGCTACATCATGAATAAACTGTTAGTAACTTCAATAAAAATATAAATCAAATAGAAATTAAATTAAATTAAAAGTAGAGTTGATTTGGTCCAAACCCTCAGTTAATTCTACCTTTTCACGCCTTGGTTTAAGGATGGAACCTCGGGTCAAGTATGGACTCCTTGGAGTGCTTAAGGGAAGTGTTATGAAAGAATAGGGAGGCTAGTGTTTAGGCTAAAGAGGGAGAAGAGAATAAACTTGTGATCAAGCTTGTTGATCATTGGAAAAGGGGTGATATGACCTCTATTTATAGGGAAAAAAAAGGGTCAAAGAATCAAGAAAAGATCGAGTTCGAATCGGATTAAAACTCTTGCGATAGACAGCAGTTTTTGCGGTTTTTGTTTTTATCATATCTTTTGATCCAGAAATTGGAATAAGATGAATAAGATATCGTTGGAAATCTCTTGAAGTCTACTTTCTAACCCAATTATAATCAGATTAAAATATTTTGTAGAACAAAAGATATAACTGAAATAGTGAGACGGTGTCAGTTTTGGGTAGAGTTTGACATTTTATTCATATCTTCCGTTATAGCTCGGAATTGATATTATGATATATCATTGGAAAGATAATTTCAAGGGCTATCCAACCATATAAAATTCAGATAAAAAATATGAGGCACGAAATTCATATCTGTCTATCTTTGAACGTCTTTCAATTCGGATAGAATTAGGACTTTTAAAAAAAGAAGTTTTATTCAATTACAAACTCTTTAAACTTATCTTTTCAAAAATGAATAATTAAGATCATTTAGAAACTTATAGAAGCTACTAATTAACCCTAATTGTTTTAGGAATTGGGTTGGTTTATGAAATGAAAATATGGATTTGAATATGGATTTAAGCACTCCAAAGATTAAATACTAAACCCGACCAATAATGGCGCTGAAAGGTTGTTCATCATCGATTTTGGTTTTGGGGAGGCATTTTTAGGTGTCTACAGAAGCCCCCACTTTGACTGAGTTTGTAGAAATGTTAGTTTCGATAGCGATAGTCAAAATAGTCGATAGGGACAAAGAATGATTTAAGACGTTCACGATCCTAAATCACTCAGTATATGCCGATACTTGCAGAAAAATGTTAGCTCTACAGATAAAAGAGTAAAGGGATAGAATGCTTATCTAACACCAGTCTATCGGTGATAAATGAGTTTGGTAGCTTCCTATGCTTGAAGGAATCCACCGAATGACGTTTGTTGAAATGCTTTCCTTGCTTGAGGAAAGCCGACTTATGAGTTTGGTAGCTTTCTATGCTTGAAGAAATCTACCAGATGATACTTTCCATGCTTGAGGAAAGCCGACATATGAATTTGGCGATTTTCTATGCTTGAAGAAACCCACCGAATAATACTTTCCATGCTTGAGGAAAGTTGACAGATGATTAGATTGCAAGTCTCTGTATATCGAGAACTTGCGCCGTGAAATGATGGTGGTTCGATTATCCCCGAACGTGGGCTGTAGTTGGTCCGCTTGTCCCCGGACGTAGGCTGTAGTTGGTTCGCTTGTCCCCAAACGTGGGCTGTAAATGGTTCTCTTGTCCCCAAACGTGGGTTGTAAATGGTCCGCTTGTCCCCGGACGTGGGCTGTAGATGGTTCGCTTGTCCCCGAACGTGGGATGTAGTTGGTTCGCTTGTCCCCAAACGTGGGCTGTAAATGGTTCGCTTGTCCTCGAACGTGGGCTGTAGATGGTCCGCTTGTCCCCGGACGTGGGCTGTAGATGGTCCGCTTTTCCCTGGACGTGGGTTGTAGTTGGTTCGCTTGTCCCCGAACATGGGCTGTAGATGAGACCTGCAAAAATAAATTTGCTCATGGACTCGTATATATTGTGATTGACTTGACCACGGACTTGACCAAGTTTGACTTGATGTGACATGACATGTGTATGACTTGTGACTGTGTGTGTGTATATGTGTGTGTGCAGACACAAGCAAACGAAGATGCAAAAGCAAAAATTTTCCATCAATTTTTGTCATGAGACGAGTGGAAGGTACTGACTTTCTCCCGAAAAAGAAAGACGTGAAAAATGAAGTTTTGTTTTCGCACTTCCCTCGATAAAAATTTTGAAATTTTTTTTTTAAACTTCCCCAAAAGAAAAGACGTGAAAAAAGGAAAGAAGTTTTGAACTTCCTTGTTGTGCAAGACAAAATGAATCGCATGGATTGAATTGCTTTTCTTGAAAGTAATGTATGCATGATGCATGTCCTTAGGCCAGGAGGCTAAGGACAATTACATCATGTGACACGATGAATGAACTTAGATCATGGAGCTAAGCATCATATATGGTGTAAAGAAACGATCTTGAACGTCACTTAGGTCTGGAAGCTAAGCACATATACAGATGAAGTGATCATTGCATAATGAACGTTGCTTAGGTCAAGGAGCTAAGCACGATATGCTTTGTATGATTAAAAATCATTGATATATAAATGTTTCTCAGCACATTATGCGATGCATGAAACAATGAATATTGCTCATGTCAGAAAGCTAAGCAAGTATACAATGTTTCTTGTAATGAATGTTGTCCGAAAGACGATGAAACATGCACAATGTTGAAGATTCCATGATAAAGGGTTCTTAATGGTAAGGATGATTTATATGGATATAGATATGGATGTGTGAGTGAAGTGTGTGAATGTGATACTAAGTGAGGCTACAATGGCTATGGTGATGGAAATATATGTGAGAAGAGTCAAAGATGATGACTCTTTAGGCTAGGTAGGCTAAATGATGTAGGTTCAAGACCCCAAGTCTAGCTCTTGATGGATAGGTTCATATGGATAAGCATTGGATATTCTTTGACTCGATCAAGCATGGGTATGAATATAAATGTGAATATGAATGTGAATGTGGCCGCACCTCGATGTGAGGTTGCCTACGTATCCGTTTAGAATCAGGCCAACGTAGCTCTAACCAAACTTTGCACAAGTGTATGTACACCTCAAAGAGGTTTTTCAAGGGTTGTAATGTGGTTAAGCTGATGGTTTAAGGAAGAAAGGGGTAAAAGGCTCAAGACCCGAGAGAATCCCTAAGACATGTAATTGTGAATTGGACTTTGCAAGTTTTATTTTTCATATATTTTTTTGTTTTGAATTTTGCAAGTTTATTTTCATTTTTTCTTTTTTTTTTTTTTTTTTTTTTTTTTTTTTTTTTTTGCTTTTTTTCATTATTTTGAATCAATGTGGGCAATCTCAGATCATGCGGTCCATCACTCATTTAGCATTCATGTTTCTCAGGCACGGTACCAAGCACTCGATGAGAGACGCAATTTGAGACGTGTTCATATCAAAGACATTGGAACACTTGCCCTTAGACATTGTTTTATTGTTGCTTTTCTACTTTTTTTTTTTACTTCCTTTTTTAATGTTATACAATTACACATCTTCCAATCCTAGGGTTAAGTGAATGTGGGTTGAATAAATGAGGCCAACCATTAGACGAGGCTCAAAGTGGTTGATGAAGAAATGGATATTTGATTGAAAATGGTTTAAGGGGAATGACAGGGTTGCAAAGGTGCCTCAAGTCATCGGTGTACCTTGCGTTTAGTTCGGTAATTGATTTTTTTTTTTTTTTTTTTTTTTTTTTTTTTTAGAATGAGTGAATGAAAAATGCTATGATCGAGATGTAAAGGAAATTTGCTCATTTTATTAATGGAAAAGGTGAACGAAATACATGAGACATATAAAAATTTGAAATGGAAAACCTATGCTAGACATGAATGGGGGAATGGAGATGAATGACAAAAAAAATCATGAAATCTTGCACAAAGGATCTGATGTGCGTCTTATGTTCATTACTTCTTGCCGCCTGGAGGGACAGGAAGTTTGTTGTTGTTGATGCTTTGATTGGAAGGAAAGAAGGAAGGAGTGACGTTCCCCTTATTCTTCCAACTATTACTTGATTATTTTAGACTTAAGTACTAAGTAAGGAAGAACTCACTTAATGCATTCACTCAATACTCGGATTGAAAAGAAAGAGTGTATGAAACGATTTTGAAAACTGATGGGAAATACTCCACTCATTCCTATTACGACAGAAAACAATGCATGTATGATCCTAGTATGCGATCATAAACAATATAGTGCATTACTCGAAGACATAGTGTGTGCAATGACTCAACATGTGTGATTAGGTGAGTTTATTAAGACTCGTGGTATGATCACATGGCTAGACATGTAAACGATATAAAAAACAAAGGACCCAATGACAAAATAGCATGGAAGACTAAAAGACAAACTAACTTGATTAATTTTGTCCAATTTAAATGTTTATGCTATTTACTAGGTGAAAACGGTCCATTGGCAATCATTAGTCATAAATAAGATCAAACACAATCAAAGACAAAGAACACATGTTAAGGTTAGCACAAAAACTCAATCACAATAAACTAGGAAGAGGACTAGAATTCTAGAAAATAAAAATCTATAATCCTATGTTATACGAGTTGACACGGATTAAAGGACTTGGCTAAGACTAGCTTGACACGAATTTTTTTAAAAAATATAAAATAAAATAAAAAAAAAGGTAACGCCAAAAAGACACCTAAACTGGACATCCTGTAATATATCGGTTATAACTTTTTATCTATGACTCTGATTGGGACGAAAGCAACTCCAAATGAAAGATAAAACTCGGGGCTACAGATCCATAGGTTGTACGACATGTAACTCTTTCTATAACTCCGGCTATGACCAAAACAAGTTGACTCTTGCGCAGGATACGAGAATAAAAAAACGGGGTTGACTCAAATTTAAAAAAAAAAAATCTATGACTCGACTCTAAAAAAATAAAAAGGGTTTGATAAGAGAAAAAAAATTAATTAAAAAAAATTAATAAAAAATGCACATATAAGCACATCGTCAAGCATGATGCAATGAAGTTTGCAACCTAAAGTCAAGATCTATGTTCCACTATGGTCAAGTTTTTGGGTGTCAAAGGGTACCATGGTTAAGAGTTTGGACGCGTTAGCAAGGCAGCCTCCCTTGAGGGTGTATGCCAACGGGCGGCTCCGCGAGTTCGTGATGAAATCGAACTCGACTCCATGGTTTGGGTGGATTTAAAAACTCGGATGAACCCTTATTGCCATGAGCATTTTTGAATTGATAGAGCGCTTAAATCCCCCGGGCTAGCCACATATGTAGAACACATACTATTGTGGAAAAATAGGTAACCTAAATAGCGTATGCATATGTGACAATGCCAATTAAATCGCAGGAATACAATTCAAGAATCTTTCAAGTCTCATCCACTCATCTCAATTAAATACCGATCACTCAAATCGATAAATAACCAAGAATCCTCCCCAGCGGAGTCGCCAAATTGTAGGCGTCGTTTGAAGTGAGCCTATGTAAAAAGCATGTTGTGAATATGATTGGCACTCATAGGAAGTGGGAATTGACATAATACGATTAGGAACAAGGAAAGTAGGGAGCCGCCAACAAGTTTTTAAGGAACTTGTAAACCGTTCACGGATCATAAAAGGCAACCACGAATAAAGGGACAACGATAGGCAACAACGATTGACTCGTGAAGGTTACACCCCATTCATCATCCATGAGATTACTAACTCCATATGGTTCAGAACCACGAAAGGAGGATCGGAGATGATGGTACGAAGTGAGTCATGAAGTCACATTCGCCCGTATTGGCCTCTACTCGATTCTTATAGTGAAAAGTGATTCCTGCGATCTCAAAGGCATACAAACAAAGATTCAATTCGCTCCAAACTATTATTAGGCTAAATTGGTTTAATATTAATGCAACATATAATTCTAAAATATTGTGATCACTTGATTAAACAATAAGATTAAAAAGGATCCTAAACCGGTTGTCCAAATTATCTTATTAGGCGTGATTTTCAATTACATATTCCCTTTAACATGAAATATGGTGATCATAAAACATATAATAGAATAAACACTAATATTGGAAGCAATTTCACAATAAATTGTTAGTCAAATAAAATAATAATAATAACCCTAATCATGATACTAGCAATAAGAATAAAAATAAGAGTAATTAAGTGATTAATTACTCACATTCCGCGTTTGCATGAATTGCTACATCATGAATAAACTGTTAGTAACTTCAATAAAAATATAAATCAAATAGAAATTAAATTAAATTAAAAGTAGAGTTGATTTGGTCCAAACCCTCAGTTAATTCTACTTTTTCACGCCTTGGTTTAAGGACGGAACCTCGGGTCAAGTATGGACTCCTTGGAGTGCTTAAGGGAAGTGTTATGAAAGAATAAGGAGGCTAGTGTTTAGGCTAAAGAGGGAGAAGAGAAAAAACTTGTGATCAAGCTTGTTGATCATTGGAAAAGGGGTGATATGACCTCTATTTATAGGGAAAAAAAAGGGTCGAAGAATCAAGAAAAGATCGAGATGGAATCGGATTAAAACTCTTGCGATAGACAGCAGTTTTTGCAGTTTTTGTTTTTATCATATCTTTTGATCAACAAATCGGAATAAGATGAATAAGATATCGTTGGAAAGCTCTTGAAGTCTACTTTCTAACCCAATTATAATCAGATTAAAATACTTTGTAGAACAAAAGATATAACTGAAATAGTGAGATGGTGTCAGTTTTGGATAGAGTTTGACATTTTATTCATATCTTCCGTTATAGTTCGGAATTGATATTATAATATATCATTGGAAAGATAATTTCAAGGGCTATCCAACCATATAAAATTCAGATAAAAAATATGAGGCACGAAATTCATATCTGTCTATCTTTGAACGTCTTTCAATTCGGATAGAATTAGGACTTAAAAAAAAGGGGTTTTATTCAATTACAAACTCTTTAATCTTATCTTTTCAAAAATGAATAATTAAGATCTTTTAGAAACTTATAGAAGCTACTAATTAATCCTAATTGGTTTAGGAATTGGGTTGGTTTATGAAATGAAAATATGGATTTGAATATGGATTTAAGCACTCCAAAGAGTAAATACTAAACCCGACTAATAATGGCGCTGAAAGGTTGTTCATCACCGATTTTGGTTTTGGGGAGACATTTTTAGGTGTCTACAGTGGTAGGCCTTGAAACAGCTTTGGCATTGGGAGTAAAAAAGTTACGGATATTAGGAGACTCTTCACTAATAATCAATCAAATATCCAAAAGGTGGAAAGTAAGGAGTGAAAGTCTAGCCCTTACCAAACCTATCAGGAAACTCTTACTAATCAGTTAAAGAAGGTAGAATACACGTATCTACCTATAGAAGAAAATCAATTTGCTGATGCCTTGGCAAGACTAGCCTCGATGATTAGGATTCCCACAAAAATCGAGCAAATGCCTCTAAGTATAGAAAAAAGGCACAAACCAGCATACATTCAGGCTATAGAAGATGATGAAGTAGTCCAAGATGAATAAGAAGAAGAAGAAGAACCGTAATACACGGATATACTCAATTATGTCACCAAAGGAGAATACTCTCCCGATGCTGACAAAAGAGCAAAACGAGCTTTAAGACTCTTGGCTTCCCAATATGTACTCATAGACAACGAGCTTCATAAAAGGGAACCTAAGGGTCGAGCTCTCTTATGTGTAGGAAAAAAGGACGCACAAAGAGCAATGAGGATAGTCCACGAAGGAATTTGTGACACTCACATAAATGGCAAAATGTTAGTCCAAAAGATAATGCGAGAAGGATATTATTGGACTACAACGAATAGGGATTTCCATCAATACGTAAAAAGATGCCCTAAGTGCCAAATTTATGCCAATTTACAACATGTTCCTCCATCCTTGCTCTACACCTACTGTAACACCCCAAATCTCCCTCTACGGCTATAACTCCTTTGATATAAATCCTAATTGGGTGATTCTTGAGCCTAACCTCAAGGATTTTTCGAGAGGAACAATATTTTGTGAAATGTCAATACCCCAAAACTGATCAGAAGTGCCCGAAAATTGGCTTCAAAGATAAACGGGATGATTTGTGTAAAAAGAGGCGAAGAAAAGTAGAGAATTGGTGTGAATAAGTGGGAAGAATTAAGGGTCTATTTATAGTGTTGAGGGTGTAGAAAGGATAGAGCTTAAGGTGTGATAAGATTACTAGAAAATGTGATAAGTTTTTGGGGTTGTTAAGGTACTTGAATCAAATTAAGTCTACATTAATAGTTTGGTTAAAAGATAAGAAAATTTAAATAGATATACATATGGTTGGGAGAAGAAAGATAGGAACAAAATGAGATAATGAATAAGAGAATTAGAGGTTAATTTAAAATATAATAATTAACAAACTAAAGTGATAACAATCACTCTTCAAAACATGATCAAATCACGTTTCACCAATTTTTTTTAATATAAAAACGAAAATAATAATAAAATAATTGAATAAATAAATATTTTAGATAATATAAAATTAGTTAAATACATAATGTATATTAGATATTTCTCTTGAAATAGTTAGTATAATAAAATATAGACGGACCTTAAAAAAGATAATTAAACCTATATTATTAATTTAGAAATCCGAAAATAATTAATTATTCAAATGATTAAATACTTATATTTGGTGTCAAAATTCAAATATTATTTTGGCTCTAAATAATGAATTTACTAAAATACCCTTTTTATAAAATAATTCTTAATTAATTAATTAGAAAATACGTATGAAAATACGGGGTATTACAGTCTACCCCCCTTAAAATAAGTTTCGACCCGAAACTTAGCCAAAAGAAACGAAAATTATTTTGAAATTATTGGTTCATGCACAATCCTAACTTGACTCAAGACTCCAACCAAAATCAAGTAAGACTCGAAATCACTAAAAATTGACTCGAAAAGCAAACGCGCGAAACTCTATCGCCCTCTACCCCCCTTAAAAGGAGTTACGCCCCTGTAACTCGATCAACACTGCAACTCACTAAATAAATCAACTATATTAATTTATCAACAATCATTAATCAAAATAAGGAAAACCAAAAAGTTTCAAACATCCAAAGAGCTTATGTTAAAAATATTTGAATACGAATAAAAGTAGTGAGTAAACTCGAAAAATATTTTTATAAGTCATTCGAAAAATTAATTTAAAATACTTACATTAGGAGAAATTGTTGTAAAAGTCTCGTATATATATAATTACAAAGTATGAACTGAAATTAAAAAAAAAAATATTTAATAAAAGATTTTAAAACATCTTGAAAGTTTTCAATCTAACAACTATTTAGAAACAAATAATACAAAACTTTATTTTGAAAATTGTGTATTTGAAAATTCATTTTGCACACTTGTAATAAAATACTTGTTTCAATAAAAGTCTTAATTTTTCATAAAGAAACTCAATAATCACATACTCAACTTCATAGCAAACACTGTCATGGGTACAAAGCATAAAAGAAACACATCTTATTTTGACCCTCTTATCGCTCGCAGATTATCAACTTGTCTCAAGGTATCCTCCAAAAGTATTAACAACTTCCCAACACATTCATAAATCCTGGTAATACATCCTTAAATCGCAATCATTAACTCTTGATTAATTCATAATACTTCGTTTTAAACATTTAAAAACTCGATCATCTTTTCTCATAACTTCAAATTCTTTAATTTGGTTGCTAAAATCCATATCTCATCTTTAAGGCAATTCATTAATATCCCAATGCAATCATTGATTATTATCATTAATAAGTTCTCTATATCAATTAACTTTGTCGTCAATCCCTTAGAGTAAAATCCTTTGAGTAACCATCCAAAGGATAATTCTTTTAACATAGTTCAATAAATCCCTTCACAAGATATTATTTCTTCAAAATATATTTCGATTTAAAACAAATACCTTCATCTCAAATACATCATTTCACTTGAATTGACTCAAAATCCTCTAACTTTTGTATTAAGTTTCTTCAAAGATTCAACTGTCATCCATTTTGCTTTGAATAATAACCACAATACTAAGCCTCACACCATATGGATACTTTCCACCATTAGATACAAACTATCATAAAATAATGCTAATATTCAGTTTGTATTTCCCAAAAAAAAAAAAATACATACCTTACTCCAACACTTATACAAGATTATTTCAACACATCAATACCACAAATAATATTTCCTTGATCAACATAAATCATATTCCAAAAATTTGAAAAGACTTGATAACGCAAATCCTCCAAATATTCATGATAACAATCCAAAATAACTCCTCATTTATCCCATAGAAGTCATCAAATCCTTAAATCTCAAAATAACTAATCAACCATATTGACCACAAGTAACACTAGTATGATCCAAATACTTGCCACATATCACATATCCAAATTATACTTCTCATAAAGGGCTTCTCATAAAGGGCTAAGGCTAGAGTGACAATTCCAGTTATGAACTCACTAACTGTGACTCCATTATCTTTCAAGTAATGCAAGTTTAAAGAAATTCTATCTCATTTATTAATTCTTTCCATTTGTTTCACACACACATGCAAAACAATTAATTCAATTCTAAATCACATAAACAAATGAATTCAAAATCCATTTGCAATAAGCAATTCATTTCTCAATAAACCAAGCATAACTCAAGATCACCCAACCATGGGTAATACTCCAAATTTCGGACCACTTGACCATTCCCTAAGGTGTTTTAACACCAACTTTAATGCACACATAATCGCATACTCATGTTTCAAATAATTTCAATTCTTTTAATTTTTGAAAATAATAGATATGTACTTGAATCATGATAATAGGACGGTCGAGCCCGCGTCTCCAAGGAAAGTTACCTACGACGTTGAGGCGAGTCTTTCCTAGATAGAGAGTTGTACCCATTATAGGCCTCCGTAGAGAACTCGAGCATACTTTTCTCATTAATCTTTCCACAAATAGGAAAATATTTTTATATAAAAATAATACTTTTGACTCTCACACAAATGCGAAACTCTATCTATCCTATATGCCCTTTTTAAGTCTACCCACAGTTTTTATTATTACTTCAATTTTAATCTTTTTAGGACCGTTAAAACTGATACCACTTTGTAACACTCCAAATCTCCCTCTACGGAAATACTAGTATAATACGTATAATTATACCGTAGAGATAGACTTGGGCGTATTACCGCCGCGTGATTACGCAAGGCTACTCAAAATACTTAACTCAACAACAAAACTTGCAGCGAAAACTCAACTTTCTTTTATTAATACTTATAAAAATAGTAACATTGTTATGAGTGCTCAAAAATAAAGACAAGACCAACATTCCTAAACTAGGCGAAGTAAATCCCGGGACTCCCATATGCTCATTCTTGACTTTACCTAAAAATAGTCAACACTGCTTACCATTACGGTAAACAGGGCGAACCAAAACAAATAAGAAATACGGATTAGCAAATTATGCTAAGTACGATAAGTGCAAGATAGTGTAAACTCAATTTATTTGCAAACATGCTTTTAAAACCAATTTCAATAATTAACCCAGTAAATTCAAAACTCATTATTCCAAAACCGATTCCAATCATTCAATATTCAAAATAATAGTTAATAAAACCAATTCTTTTATTAAGAACCAATTCCTTTTAATCCAATTCCTCACCCAAGTGTGCACACCCCCCAAGCTAATCTCCTTATATTACAAGGCTATTCTTGAGGAAAGACCCGGTCATACAAAGTCCAAGGCCTTATCAATAAACCAAACCCGCATAGTGGGATTACTAACATGCTTATAAAGCGTTAATAATAATAATAATTCAATGGTTCAATAAATCCTTTAAATATTCAATAGTTCCGAAAATTATTTAAACACAATAAGTAATCCAAATCATTCAAAACATGATTTAAAAATCAATCATTCAAATACTTTTATTAAAATAAATACCTTCAAACATATTTATTTCAAAATCAATTTAATTCAATCACCAATCAAATCATGTAAAACATGTTATTCAAACCAATTACTTTCAAAGGTATCTAGCCACCTAAACGTACCTTGATCCTTGTTAAAAAAAAAACCACACAAAAAGAACCTCAAGAACCTTGATTGAACACTCCCTACAAATAAATATAACCTTAATCAATATAAGGTTAACAAATAATCACAAATAATTAAATTAAAACCTCCCAACTATAAGTACATGAACCTTTCAACATAAACATTATTAAAAATCTGATTTTATATAATTAAAATTACTCATAATACTTATTTATAAATCCCCCATAATAATAATAATAATAACTGAATAAGAGAAGAGAATAAGAAAAGATAAGAAATAAAGGGAAAGAGAAGAATTGGATTTGCGTTGGAACGAATAGGCAGAAATTGCAGAGGCTATAACTCCTTTGATATAAATCCTAATTGGGTGATTCTTGAGCCTAACCTCAAGGATTTTTCGAGAGGAACAATATTTTGTGAAATGTCAATACCCCAAAACTGATCAGAAGTGCCCGAAAATTGGCTTCAAAGATAAACGGGATGATTTGTGTAAAAAGAGGCGAAGAAAAGTAGAGAATTGGTGTGAATAAGTGGGAAGAATTAAGGGTCTATTTATAGTGTTGAGGGTGTAGAAAGGATAGAGCTTAAGGTGTGATAAGATTACTAGAAAATGTGATAAGTTTTTGGGGTTGTTAAGGTACTTGAATCAAATTAAGTCTACATTAATAGTTTGGTTAAAAGATAAGAAAATTTAAATAGATATACATATGGTTGGGAGAAGAAAGATAGGAACAAAATGAGATAATGAATAAGAGAATTAGAGGTTAATTTAAAATATAATAATTAACAAACTAAAGTGATAACAATCACTCTTCAAAACATGATCAAATCACGTTTCATCAATTTTTATTTAATATAAAAACGAAAATAATAATAAAATAATTGAATAAATAAATATTTTAGATAATATAAAATTAGTTAAATACATAATTTATTTAAGATATTTCTCTTGAAATAGTTAGTATAATAAAATATAGACCGACCTTAAAAAAGATAATTAAACCTATATTATTAATTTAGAAATCCGAAAATAATTAATTATTCAAATGATTAAATACTTATATTTGGTGCCAAAATTCAAATATTATTTTGGCTTTAAATAATGAATTTACTAAAATACCCTTTTTATAAAATAACTCTTAATTAATTAATTAGAAAATACGTATGAAAATATGGGGTATTACACCTACACGTCGCCATCGCCATTCTCTACATGGGGAATTGACATCATTGGCAAAATCACTCCCCCAGGAACAGGAGGCCACGAATATATCCTAGTAACAATTGATTACTTCACAAAGTGGGTCGAAGCGCAATCATACGCTAAACTCACTGCAAAACATGTAGCACTCTCTATCGAGAGAAATATTATTTGTCGATACGGAGTCCCACTTGAAATGATAAGTGACAATGGAACTCACTTTCAAGCCGAATGTGAAGAATTGCTACAAAAATATGATCATCATTCTTCCCCTTATAGGCCTCA
The DNA here is from genome assembly GCF_948465745.1 of Chenopodium album. NCBI lineage: Eukaryota > Viridiplantae > Streptophyta > Magnoliopsida > Caryophyllales > Amaranthaceae > Chenopodium > Chenopodium album. The sequence goes on from NC_137838.1 coordinate 38,930,749, forward strand.
AGAAAATGGAGCAGTCGATGTAGCTAATAAGAATCTAAAGACTATCATTGAGAAAATGACGGAAAATTATAAAGATTGGCCTGACAAACTTCACTTCGCATTGTGGGGTTATCGCACGTCGATTTGCACATCAACAGGGAATACGCCATTTTCCTTGGTTTATGGAATGGATGCCGAACAACCTGTCGAACTAGAAATTCCATCTCTACGCATCGCGTTAGAGAGTAAACTCGATGAAGTTGAATGGACTAGGGCAAGATATGAAGAGTTATTCTACTCGATGAAAAACGACTAGAAGCTCTACATCACACTCAGTGTTACCAAACTCGTATGGCTAGGCATTTTAATAAGAAGGTCAAGACAAGAAACATCAAAGTAGGAGACTTGGTGTTAAAGGCATTAAGGAAAAATATTTTAGATCCAAGGGGAAAATTTAGACCTAATTGTTCTGGACCCTACATTGTCAAAACAATCCTGTCAGGAGGTGCAGCAAAATTAAATGATATGGATGGCAATGAGTTCTCGAACATGAAAAATCTTGACCAACTTAAGAAATACTACCCCATTGTTACTTGAGTAGGATACTCAAGAGAGCTACGTTTGGCCTGATTCCTTAAGAAAGGATACGTAGGCAACCCTTTACGGGTGCGGCCACTTTATTTTTTAAAAATCTCGCATCCCAGAATTAATTAAAAATTCGACAGAAGATCGACAGAACATCGGCGTCACAGAAAAAACTCTGGCACCAGCCGATGACCATCAGCGCTAAACGACGACGTCCGTCGCCTGACGCCAGACTGCCGCGGTCGCCGCCAGTGTCGAAATCATGCCGCCAATTAACAGCTCAAATTCTGGGAATATTTCGGTGTTTTTTGGAAAATCTTCGACTTCCGTACTGGAAAAAATTCCTGGAAAATTAATTTTTCGGTTTTCATTGCTTTAATAAAATAAATTTAAAGTAAATAATTTAATTTAAAAGCTGGAATTTCATTAATAAAATAAATTACATTATTTATGGAATTTAAATAAAGCTTAAATTAATTAACTTTAAATAAAAAAATAAACTAGTCTAATAATTGGAAACTAAGCAATGCTCTTAATCTTCTTTCTCTTTCTTAGCCCTTTTCCAATTTTTGTCTGCTTCTTCCTCCTCATCCATAACCTTAGCTAGTAGGAATCCTTTAGAGGACCTACATTCAATCTTGGAGTAAATAGTTTCCCCCTCATCTAGGACTCCATGCTTCTTTTCCACCCAAGCTTTCTTTTCGGTGGTGTCAGCTTTCCTTTTTCCCTTATCTTTTGCAGTACTCTTTTTCCTAGGCATTGTAGGTGTTTTGAACTCAATTCTTTCACCTAAGCGTTCCTTAACAGGAATCACTTTGTCACCTAGATGACTCTTCACATCAGTTTTGCTCTGATTTTTCTTCATGTCCTTTGTGGGTTTCTTCATAAGCCACTTTTTCACATCGTTGGGCAAGGAAGGAGGAACCATTTGGGTAATTACCTCCCATAAAGGTATGGCGCTCCAATAAGCATCAAACTTGTCTACTTCCTGGGAGACAGGGAACTCGTAGGGACGACGAAGATCTCCGAAAGGAATAGTCTGAAGTAGGCTGTATTGCCTTTTTACCCTGCAGGGATAGTAAAAACTCATACGGGACAAGCTTGGAAGACGGCAGAATGGTTGCTTGTTGACACCAACCATCTTTTCTATTTTCCACCAAGGGATGACCCACTTGATGGCAAAATTTCATGATTTGAAGACCTTCTTCCATTCATGGCGCCCCATCTTAGAGAAGCGTTTCTTCCTCCTCACGAAGCAATTTGGAGTGTACTTCTCAATGTTGTCCGGAGGGCTTATTAATTCCAGCCTTTCCATTAGCCACATCTGTAAAAAAATTGCAATGCAAATAAATTATTATTACTATACAAAAATATATTTTTGATTTCTATATAAAAATATTATTTTTCTACCTGTAATAAAATTAGAGAGCCCCGAAAAGGTGCTTTTGGATTCCTCTTTAATTCATCAAGACTAAGCACAGTCTCTCCAACTATTAAAGGCATTGGATTTCTCCCTGATTCAATTTGTTCTAATACAGTGGTTATAATTGATTGACCCTCATTATTTTTACCGTACCACTAGTAAGAAAAAATTGACTAAGCACGCAAAACAGGAAAGCCCTTCTTCTATAAACATGGAAAGATTCAGAATAAGGTCTATCAAAATAATAGCGAGCAAATTCTTTCAGATTAACTATATTACCATCTACTTTTTTTGATAGATCCCTTTCCTTTAAATTGAAGAAGCGTTCAAAATCCTTATAATAATATGCATCTATTCTAGGGATTACTACAAGATCTATTGCAGGGAAACCTAAAATAGCACCAAATTCTTCCGACAAAGGGCTAATTTCATCATACCCTATTCTAAAGCAATGAGTATCTACATCCCAATATTATTCTAGAGCGGTATGAATAAAATCTGAATCAAGATCTACCCCTTTGATACCATAAATACCCCCCAAGTGAAACACATCTAATTCTTTTCTTTCTTTGGCATTAAGGGACCGACACCATTCATTGGTGTAGTTGGTGAAACTCTTGGTGACTAGAGACATGATATTATTTTTCTAAAAGCTAAGAAATATTTTATTTGTTGAAATTATGAAGAGAATCAGCTGGGCAGGGGGCTATTTATGCACAAAATCGGAGCAGTTTTAATCTGGGAAGGATTCGGAGTCAGCGCTCTCTAGCGCCAGACGCTAGCTATTGGCTCCTGGCGCCAGAGCCTGGCGCCAAACGCTAAGGGTAGCGCCTGGTGCTACACCAAAACGCGTGGCGCCAGATGGCGCCAATATGCCTCATCGTACGCGCTTTCTGCAAAACCGTGTTTTTGGCTTAATTCAAGTCTGCTAACGACTTTACAATTTCCTTATCTTTTTCTAAATATTCATTTATTCCTCTCTTTTAATTAATATAGCTATTTCATTAATTATATTATTCTTTGGATTTTATTTAGACTAATTTCCAAGTTTTTATAAATCCAATATTTTATTCGACCTTTTCCTTTTTTTTCAATTTTTTCTTTTGGGGGAGAAAGTCGGATACCCTCCATCAATAATAAAAATGACGGAATTTTTGCGCAAAATTACTTGTCACATTTCCTTGCACAAACAAACATGCACATAATAATAGTAATAATAAAAAATGAAAAACATGATAAATAAAATAAACTCATAATAGTATGTATATACAAAATATGTCTAAAAAATGAGTCTAACTAAAAGGCAAAGTTCTATACAAAGTCAAAATAAAATAAATAAAAAGCACAGGAACAAACTACGGCGCCGGGGGACGTAAACCCATCATCGCATAAAACTTCGCTGTTCGAGGAGTAACCTCTCCACCAGCTCCGGCTCCAGCTCCAGCATCAGCTCCAGTCTCCACGGGAGGAGGAAAGCTCAACACGGGACCCGTCCACCCAAGACCAACCTGAGGCTGAGGCTGCGGAGGCTGCTGCGATGACGAACCAACCTCGTACATCCCACCACCTCTAAGAGCCGAGGTAGCCTCTCCCTGGCCTACCGGCGTAGCATGTGCACCCTCAGAGGAAGAACCTGAGCCCTCTACCGCCTCAGTACGGGCAGCCTCAGAACGACCGCCCCTACCTCCCAAAGTAGTACGGCGACGTCTCGAGCTAGACCTCGCCGGATCCCTCCGCACCTCTGGTCTCGTGCGGGTACGAGAAGAAATAGGCTGACCCTTCAAAAGAAACTAAGGTTAAAAACAGGAAAAATAGAAGCGGTAATGCAAAACATATAAAGGGAAGACTACCTCCTGAACGGCGTCGTCCCGACAGTAGGTAGCCACGTTCCTCATCCGGACAAGCTGGCTCCGGGAGGCATCTATGCATCGTGTCATCGCCGAAAACACCTTGCGTGAGAACTGTCAAAGAAATAAGTCAGTAAACATGCATAACATATATGGACAAAAGTTGCAAATAAACAAGCTTACCCGAGTCTGGTGGCGAGGAATCGACCGCTCCACGAAGTGCTCGTCCTTAGGAGCCGGAGGAATCATCTCCTCAATCGACCCATATGTCCCTTGATAAGGGATAGACATACGGGGTGGCACGAACTCAACAGCATCGTCCTGACAAGACAAAACAAAATCAGTAAAGCATTACTTGGGGGCTACTTAACATAAGGTAAAAACTGATAAATCGTACCGCCACATCCTCAGCAGGTACAAGAAATGGAGCTAACAGCGGCAGTAGCTCCTCCCTATAGCATCGCCAAGGGATCGTGTAAGATCGCCAAGGGGTACCAACTCCCTCCGACATGCTCAACAACCTCGTGGCGTTAAACATGTGGCGTGGTGGAAGAGCAGGAACGACAAAGGTATCGGAGGATCGTTGGATAGCAACCCTCTCCCCAAGATATGCAGTCGCTCCATAGGTCCCTAAGAAATAGCGACGCTCAACAGAATACTGCGCGGCTAACCCAGGGACTGCCAGGTCGACCCATGGTCGGTACAACACCTCAGGCTCCTGCAAAGAGCGTCAATCAGGCAAGAATCCATATAAGGCATCTCAAAATTTCAAATAAGAAAAGAATCATACCGAGATGAGCCAATATCGGACATAGGAAGTGGACATCCCCACACGGCGGCTGCCTTAGGAAGCGCTAACTAGAAACCTGCGCGGCGACAGTCTCGCCGGTGCAGCTGAGGGGAAGTACTCGTAGAACCAGATCTACAAGAAACTAAAGTTATCAGTAAATGCTAACTAAAATGTAGAGATAAACTTTATAGGGAATAAGGTTTACCTCTATGACCCTCCAAAAGTTGGACAAAGCAACATTCGACCCAAAGGACCGATGTCGACACGAGTCCCTCAGCGCTCGAATGAAATCAACGTAGGCCAAGCTGGCCCAGTCATAAGTCCCGATCCGGTGTAGATCGCGGATGGCAAGAAGGTATTAAATCATCTCCCTACTACCCTTGTTAGGGGAGAACGTCCCTGACAGCAAGATAAGTGCAAAGAGGCGCACCCACTGCTCTCGGGTAGTCGCACCATCGTCCAAAGCCGTTGCTAGAGTCGAGCGGCGAATCCCCCTGGCACTGAACTGAGTCGACTCTACCTCAGCTCGAGCCCGAATAGCAATCGGACTTAACAGCTCCTCAACCTCAGGGGAAAAGACGTCGATCCCGCTGTCGAACGGCAGTGGCACGGAGCTAAACTCCAGTCCTGTGATGAGACTGAAGTCCGTAGGAGTGACCATCATCTCACACTAGGGAAAGTGGAAAGTGTTGGTGGTGTCCCAAAAGAACTCTACCAGAGCACGAACTACATGATGAACCCCGCTAGAGGCAACCATTGCCTCGGAGGTCTCGAACAGCGCAGTAAGACCGCAAGACTCCCATAGAAGTCTCGTCTGATCGTCTCTGGCGATGTACATCTTGTATAGATCGCCCAAGCCGTCATAGCCGGAACCATGACAGTGCGTCCTCCCAACGGTGATGCCCCGTCTCACCCTCTTATAAATGGTGTGGACGAGAGAAAAGTACAAGGTCCGCTCATCCCACTCGGGGAGTCAACCAAGCGAAGTGGACGGCTCGGCATCGTCCTCCATAGGCTCATGCTCCAGTCGAACGTCTAAGGATCGTGAACCGGAACCTCGCTGTCTAGCCATGTTACATTGTGCAGAATTATCATAAATTAAGGTTCTATAGTATCTAAGGTTCGCCTAGCCGCATGATATTATGTTCGCAAAAAAACAGAGTACGTAGTACTAAAGCAGAGCACAAATTCAAATTGAGCATAACGACATTTTTCAAGCAATCAAACAATTTCTTGCAATACTATAGTAATTATTGTGACAAATTGGAGTAGAATTGCTAGCAAAAACATAAAGAACAAGCCACATTGTATTCCCGACCTTAAGAGGTTCAACAATGGCAATTTGTTCATCTCTTCACCAAATTGAGTCAAACAAGTCTCAAATTACTCCCAAGGCAATATATAAACATAATTAAGCAATTTCATGGCATAAAATTTGATAAACAAAGAGAATTAAGCATTCTAAGTTTTGAATTTTCAAGAAATTCGAGAATAAACACATGCAAAATTCATCAAAACTGGAGTGAGTTTGAAGGAAACTTACATAGATCGGGAAAATGGATGGAATAAGCTTTGATTTTCAACAAATTTGAGCGAATTTGGTTGAGAAACGAGCAAGAACGACTCAATTGAAGTTCTGGAAATTTTCGAGCAAGAAACGCGAAGAACAGCAGCGGAAATGAAGAAGAGAAGGGTATTTAAGGAAAACCCGACTCTAGCGCCAAGCGCTAGACCTTGGCGTCAGAAGATAGGATTTAGCGCCTGGCGCTAGCTCAAGCGTCTGGCGCTACAGCCAGTTAAGTGGCGCTGAGGTTATTTTCGCAGCGCCAGAACATTTAACCATTCAGTACGGTTGTTCTAACCTTATGCATTATGTTTTGGGTTCCTTGGTACGCCAGTTAGCCCCTCTAAGCAATTTGACACGATTTTTAGTAATCGGCTTGATTACATAAAGTGATCGACCTGATGAAAGATTATCTCACTTAGCTTAAAGTGCCTAAGCATTGGCTCATCACAAAAAGCACCAACATACTGGTTCATCGCAAAAGGCATCGACATACCGGTTCATTCGCAAAAGGCACTGACGTATTGGTTCATTCATTCAGCAAAAGGCACCGACATAAAGGTTCAAAAGCAGCAAAAGCGTTGACGTACAAGCATAGCGGAAGCAAAGTTTAAGCGAACTTTTAAAGATCGACAAGCGGAGGTCTTCGATAATTTCCTTTGGAAAATTATCGCAACAAATGAGGATAGCTTCAAGCGAGGATATCTTCGGCAGCATTCCCTAGATTGTGGAAAGTTGTCAAAAACAACTGAAGGTGATTTCAAGTGAAGTTATCTTCAATCATGTTCCCTTAGACGTGGAAGATGGTCACAAAGCGGAAGAGGATTGTTTCAAGCGAAACAATCTTTAAAATTGAAGGCAGTTACAAGCGTAGTGGTTTTCAAGCGGGATGACATTCTCTTGGCAGGAGGTCATCAAAACAGTAAAGCAGCAACAAATCGGTTACTTCCAGAGACTTGTGCTCGATGGTGCAAGATACACGTTTCTTAACTCTTTTATCTGTTTAACGAACGCTAGTTTGCAGGTATTGGCATTGCAATAATGATTTAGGATCGCATAACGTTCTGAATCATTCTCCGTCCCTATCGCTACTTAATTTGACTTTTGTTTTCGAAACTTGCGTTTCTCCAAACTCAGTCAAAGTGGGGGCTTTTGTAGACACCCATTTGTGTCTCCCCAAAACCAAACCCAGTGATGAGTACCTTTCACGTCGAATCATAATCGAATGAAGTGAAAGTGTGGAAAGTTTAGTGTTGCGGATAGTTTTAATTTCTTTTCTCTTCTCTCTGTTTTTGAAAACCTATTTTAAGAAAACAGCCAATCCAGTTTGTTTGGTACATGATATGGGTCCAATAGTAGTGTAGTTGGATGAGGCTTGAAAAGAGCTTTCCAACGATATATTATAAGCCCAATTCCGATGAATATTAAGGAAGTTATGGCCAAATTACCAAACTAGGTCTGGTTTTAGCCTTATGTGCGGCTTAATGATCTAAAGGAGGGCCTAATATGGATTTATCATTCCTAATGCAATTAGGAATCGTTTTAGTCTTCTATATTCTTCTAGAAGGTTCTTTTCATTCCTAATTCAATTAGCATTGATAAATTGACTTTTGTTGACTTTTTAGAGTTTTATCAGAATAAAAGAACGTTTTTGAGGAAAATACGATTTTATCCTCCTGTACGGCAATTTCTATCTGATTTTAAGAAAACGCGTCAATTTCTTAGTCAGCGCCAAATGCCAGCAGTAGCGCCTGGCGCTACACTTAGCGCCTGGCGCTAAGGTCAGCGTTTCGCGCTAATTTGGTTTTGTTTGTCAGAACTCTGTTTTTGATGTTTTTATCTTTTTGCTGATTTTCTCTATAAATAGTCTCCTAAAAACTCCGTTTTGATTCACCAACTCTCATCAAGATTTTCTTGATTATTCTCTCTCTCTCTTTTTTCTAAACTAGCCTTCTCTCAAATATAAAAATTCCACACTCATTAGATTTAGAAACACCTAGCCTAATTCGAAGTTGCTTTCGCCCTAGACGTGAAAGGTTTTAATTTCTGAGGGTTTGGTTCCAAATCTCTCTTTCAATTATTTTATTTAATTATTTATTGTTTATTATTTTCCTTGAAGTTACTAACGTGTGTATTTTTTTATTAGAAAGAGGTACGAGGCATCCAAGTAAGTACTTTAATCGTTTTTATTGATGTTTTGATGTAGAGTTCATTATTAGGTTGTTTTTATGATTCCTAGTATCATGTCTAGGGTAACTTTAATATCAAGTATGATTAAAAGTATGATGCCTTTTATGTTCTTCCTAATATGTATGATTGTTAGTATCATGTTAGGGATAAATATTTGATTTTTATTGCTTAGTGACATGCTAGGGTTTGTTATTAATCTTGTTAGTATCATGCCTAGGATCTTGCTATTATTATACTTTAACATGAATATTTTGATTATTTATTATGTTGCTCGATTATATTTATTGTTATTGCTTGATGACGCCTTTTATGCATGTTAAAATGGAATTTGTACTTATAATCACGCTTATATAAGATAATTAATAATCTTATTTAGGGTTAATATGATTATAATTCAAGTGATCGCCAATCATAGTTTATTTATGCATTAATATTCAACCAACATAATAAACAAGTTTAGGGTTAATCCTATTGATTGCATGTTAGTCAGAAAGCGCACATGAATACGATCAGAATAAAGTAGAGGCCTATTATTAGGGAAGGTTCAATCTCTTTTAGGTTGGATTTGTACCTTCATCCCCGAACCCTATTCGGTTTAAGACCTTATGAAGTTGACGATCTCTTGGATCGTTAAGGGGTGTAACCTTCACCTCATGAACGGTTTACAAGTTCCTAAAAAACTTTGTTGGGGACTCTTTTTGCTCTATCTTCTTTCCCTTTGGACGCCACCGTACTTTAGTGTATGATCACAGTGGGGTTCAAGCTAGGGGTTAATGCTTGAAATACTTCCTACACCAACAAATTCGAACCCTTGTTTTCTTTATGATTTTTGTTGATTTAATGGTTGAATTTTGCCACAATCCCAGGTTTTTTTCCCCACTGATTTTTAGGGTTTTGTGTTATTTTTAAGTGGGTGCTCTTCAATTGTTGTTTTCAATGCATTTATTGATTCAATTTTTGAATTTTGTCTCTAATTTAGGGATATGTTCGGCTTTCTAGGGTTATTGTGATGTTTATTATTTCTAATTGTTTGTGTTTTGGAATTGTTATTAGAAAAGCGAAGCTTTACAGATTTGATAAAGAAGGAAATCAATGGAAAGAAAGGGGTACTGGTACAGTGAAGTTTCTAAAGCATAAGGTTTCAGGGAAAGTTCGATTGGTTATGCGGCACTCTAAAACTCTTATGATCTGTGCTAATCATCTGAGTATGTGACTTTATTTCTATCATTTTTTAATTGTTCTGGGTTTTTTTTCTGGTATAATTATTTCGTCAATTTTTATTCTATTTAATCAATAATTGAAGATATAATTCCATTATATGTTGTCTATACAGAAGCTGCACTTGAAGAACTCCCTGTCAAAAAGAAGAGGCCGAGAAAAAGCATTACTATATGTTTTGTCAATTTATCATTACTATATGTTTACATATTTTGTTGAAACTTTCATGTAAGGATTTTGCATTGTAATATTTGATTACATTAATTTGATATCTCTTGCATGCAGCATAACAACATCAGTTTTGTTTGGAGTTTTTTTTTTTTTTTTTTTTAATTTTTTGCTACCATCCCCTATCAGCCAATACCCAAGGACCTTTTCTACTGGGGTACGTATATATTTGTGTATCTTCCCTTTTCTATGTTTAACGATCATTTTGAATTGTTTGCATACATTTAATGATTCAACTAAGAATTTGTATGCACTAATAATCACATAATTAAAGGAACCATTCAATCTACGTAAAGGATGGCTTTTGTGGACTATTATTGCTTTGGCCTGCTATTATGTTTGGTGTCTTTCTAGTTTCTATAAATTGCCGGATGTAAAGGTTAGGACTCAATCTTGAACTACTATAATTGTTGATTATGGATAAAGTTTAAATTCTTATAAAGACATACATACAATATTGTTGATAATTTTATATGTTTTGCATCCTGATCTGAACTGATCACGAATTTTATCAACTCTTCATCTTTAGTTAGTGCACAATAGCCACACTGCTACAACCATTTCCGTGTAAATAGGGATATATGGATAGTCAATTAATCTCCGGTTTTGATATTTGATTTCAGGAAGAGTGCAAAGAGTGGTGGTATGTGTTACTTCAATGCACAAATTTCAGGTACATATCTTTACAAGAAATAGTTCTTCATAGGTTCTACCGCCGTCAGAGATAAGTACAAGCACGCACTACAGTTCAAGTTCCAAACCTCAAATAAGATGCGGAATATGAAGCCATGCTAGCCGGCATTCGCATGTGCAAGGTGGCAGGGGCAACTAAGATTAATGCTTGCTTTGACTCTCTGTTGGTCGTTAGCCAATACTATGGTTACTATGAAGCCACTCATCCAACCATGATCAAATATTTGCAGGCGGTCAAAGCTAAGGCCAGGACACTTGAAGAATTCAATCTAAGTCAGGTGCCTCGGTCTGAAAACAGTCAGGAGGATGCTCTGTCTAAGCTGGCATCATCTGCCTCATGTGCTACACCTCGGTCAGTCTTCTGGGAAGTAATGGAAAAACAAAGCATTGAAGAAGATCCCATTGGAGCACTTCACCGAACCTCTACCTAGATGGATAACATCCGAGCATATCTGCTAGACGGCATGCTGCCGGATTAAACTCCAGAAGAAGTCGCATTGAAAAAGCGTGCGCCCAATTTTGATATTCACAAAGGAGAGCTTTGTAAGAAAGGGTTCCTACAACCCCTCTTGAAATGCATCACCCCTGAAAAGGTGTAGGAAATTCTTAAAGTTCTGTATGCGGGCTTTTGTGCCTTCAATATAGGCGGCAGGTCTCTAGCAGAAAGGGCTAGGAGGCAGAGCTACTTCTGGTCCACCCTTGAGAAAGTCGCCATGACATTGGTGAAAGAATGTGATAAATGCAAAAAATTTGGCAAGCTTATACACTGTCAGGCCACATATTTGACGGCTATACAAAGCAAAGTTCCATTCTCCAAGTGGGGCATGGACATCCTAGGGCCATATAATCCCGCATCAGGAGGACAACGGTATTTCTTTGTTGCCGTGGATTATTTCACCACGTGGGTAGAGGTAGAGGTAGTAAAAAATATCAAGACTAAGGACGTCATCTCCTTCATTTGGAAGGATATCATCACTCATTTTGGGGTGCCTATGTCTATGGTTTTCACAACAGTCCTCTGTTTGAGATGGCTCATCTCAAGACTTAGACGTGAGATCAAGGGATCTCACATTGTTTTGCATCAGTCGGCCGACCCCAAGCAAACAGACAGGTTAAAGCCCTCAACAATTTAATCTCAAACGACATAAAAAAGAAGATTGAAAGAGCTGGCAGCCTATAGGCGGATGAACTACCATTCTCCTGATGGGCCATCAGAATAACAGCGAATAGGGAAATTTGAGAGACCCTATTTCTCATGGTGTACGATGTAGAGGTCGTCTTTCCCATCAAACACTACGAGCCGACTCTTCAAATCATGTTATATGACGAGGAGGAAAATTGGGAGGCCATATGGCTAGCATTGGACTCAATTTTAGAGCGCAGGGGCGATGCCGCCTTGCGCCATGAGATCTACCGACTGAGAAAGACTAGAGCTTACAATAAGAGAGTGCACAAACGACCCCTCGGGTTAGGGATTTTGTGTTACGGAAAATAAAGGGAGTCGGTAGGGCGAATGAGCAAGGAAAGCTAAGCCCAAATTGGGAAGGCCTCCACCAAATCTATGAAGAAGTAAAAGGCGGCACGTACCATTTGGAAACACTAGACAGTAGGAAACTACCCAAAACCTGGAACGCAGATAACTAGAAAAAGTACTATATCGTAAATTTTGTATATTTTTTATTCAAACTCATTAATGAGAAATCTGCCTTCTTTCAAAATTAAGTTTATTTATTTTTGCTTTCAAGGGTATGATGAGTGTCATTTATGGCACTCATTTGTTCTCTTTTAGGGTGATTTTAGATTACTTTTATATCTCTTTTCCTTCCTTTTTCCTTAGTTTTGCTTTTTATTTCTTTAGTTTGCACTTTACTTAGCTGATTTTCCATTTTCATGCATTTCTTGGTTTTTCTTGTCTTTTTCCCTTTTTATTTGTTTGTTTTCTTTAATTTTCCAGGTTAAGGTCGTTATTTAAAGATTCCCGAGACCCCTTCCCAAGTTTGGCATTGATTAGGATACCTAGCGTTCTCCATTTGAAGCCCAAGAGCAAAAAAGTTCAAGAGATTTGTCATTTAAGTTGCGCCTTCATGCCGTGTGGGCATGAAGGAGTGGTGTCAAACCCACTAAGAAGTGCTCAATCAACTTTCTGCCTATTGCATCATGGCTCATCCGGAGCTCACCAGGACAAACTCGGCCTCACCTAAGGGATCTCTCCTGCTCTAGCTGCGCGGGCGGACACGAGAGAGGAGCGGTCGCGTACAACCCTGGAGTGGCCGCGCCCCTTCCTCCTCCTTGCTCCGTACCTCTTTGGTAGCGGCCTTGCACGCTTGTGAGGGATCGCCCTCTTTGAGGTCATTTTTAGAATGTTTAACTAACTTCCCTTTAGTTAGTTTTACTATATATAGTTTTCCTAATTTGTAGAGATGAAATTAATTTTAGAAATTAGATTAAATTAGAATTAGGTTTGATTTTCTTAGAGAGAGAAACTTTAGATTTTAGATTTTATAGTGAGAGAAACATATAAGATTGATGATTGGTGATTGATTATAGTTGCAATTGGTTTGAATTCAAGTACATTTCCTTTGATTTTATCAAGTTTGTAAGAATCTTCTTTTCTTTAATTCAATCTTTAGCTTTTGATTTCAATTGTTCCGTTGATTGTTCAAGTTTATTTATTGTTTGATTTAATTAGTGTAATTGGAATGATGTTGATGAATTTGATGAATTGCATAGCTTTGATTTTTATTTCTTTAATGGATTGTGAGTAGTTTGCTTGCTAGGGATGTGGTGAAGCATGTATTAGTGATGGATTATTAGCTAATTGGGAGGTTTTTGATTGATATAGCATTGTTATTAAATTGGTTGATTAATTTTGTGCATGTGTATGAATTGGAAGGAGTGATCAACCTTGTTCGTCGTGCTAGATTGCATTGTGTGTCTACATTGATACGGACCTTTGATTTGTAGCTCACATTTATCAATTGAGTTTGGTTTGCGACGTTCCTAGTAGAGTCTTTCTTAGTTGGAGTTAGTTTGACCTCTAGGAGATAGCTTGTCGAGCTCTTTTGATTGCATTATCTATCTTCCCTCGCAATACTCGAATTAATCAATCTCCAACCCAATTAGTGTGCATTCATTGGAAGTATATGTGGATCCTAATTCCCTAGTGTTTGATATAGTGATTTACTTAGTGTTTGCTTGTTTGTTTAGTTTATTTAGACAACCTACATTCCTTCTTATGCTTCGAGATAGCTTAACTTTAGAAACGGTAAATTTCCCCCCATTCCCTTGGGTTTGTTAAGTGTTTACAAATTTAGTTTTGATCGTGGGATGATTAGTTTCAAGGACCTAGTCTCGACCCGCGTAAAAGATGGCGATGTTGCCGGGGAATGGCGTAGTTGTTTGCTATTGTTGTTGAGTCTATTTCATTTACTTTAAAAAAACAACAAAAAGATTTTTCTCTTTAGGCTACATTTATAGCAGTGGTACTAATATTTTCCTTTGATATTGTGTGTGCAAGTGAACATGAGAGAAGTCCCAAGGATTATATTGAAGGAGTTAGGCACTCCGGGTGAATACAAGTATGAGAGCGGGATTGTTCCATTATTAATCCCGGATAGTGACTTTGAAATAAAGCCGAAAATGATAACTTTGATTGAAAGGCGACAATATAGTGGTGGAACAAATGAAAGTCCCCTCAATCATCTTAAGGAGTTCGAGTAATATTTCAACACGATTAAGGTGAACGGGGTTGCACAAGAGTTCATAAGGCTCAAGATATTTCCTTTTTCTCTAATTGGAAGAGCTCAAGAGTGGCTAGACAAGGAAGTAAAGCATAATTCCTTGACAACTTGGGATGAAGTCAGTAAAAAATTCCTTTCCTAGTTTCATCCCTCAAAAGAAAATGGTTGAGGCAAGAGATTTAATTCAAGGTTTCAAGCAAAAGACTAGTGAAAGCTCTATGAAACATGGTTGAGATATAAAGAGTATCAGCGCGAGTGTCCTCATCATTGAATCCCCACTTACCTAATCATTCAATTTTTTTGTGGTAGTTTGAGTCCTCAAGGGAGGTCAAGTCTTGATGCCGGAGCCGAAGGCTCAATCATGAACAAGACCGAGGAAGAGGTTGTTGATATTATTGAGGATGTAGTTAGACACTACATGGAATGGCAAGATGGTGAGAAAGAGCCGACAAACAAGAAAAGCACTACGGGATGCTTAATTAATCAACTCAATGCTATCAATAATTTGTCCATACAAATTTCGAATTTAGGGAAAGTGGTAGTATCTATCAAGGTTAATCTCGAGAGTGCATCTTTACAAGCACCAATTATTCCCTCCCAAATTAAAGGAAGAGGTACATCTCCTTACCATAACACTCTTCCTACTTCTTGTTGTATGATTAGTGATTGTTGGTTTTGTGATCCATGTGGAATGAATGATCATGATGCTTCTTTTTGCCCTAATATCTCTTGTGATAGAAATGATGAATATGATGGATATGGGAGTGAGAATGTGAATTATGTTGCTAATAATGATTTTAGACCTAGATTTAATATTCATAGGAATGTTGGGAATATGAATTATCACAACCATGGGAATTATGATAATTATAACAAAAATAGTGGTTATGGGAACCAAAGAACCCAAGGGTTTCGTGTTAACTATAAAAACCATGGTTGTAATGGTCAAAGTCATAGCCAAGGGTATGGGGATCATGGCCAAAATCAAGGTAGGGGTAATTGGAGTAATCAAAGTAGGTGAAATTTTCAAAATAATGCTCAAAGAGGTACCCCACTCGGATTTTTTACAAAGGCCTAAGGCCAATGTGATAGTTTCTATGATCGACCTTCTTCATCTAGGAGTTGGTTAGAGGATGTCATTGAGAGCCAAACCAAGGTGTTTAATTCTCATATAAACCTTAGTAATGAGAAGATTAATGACATGATGACTGATAGTAAGGGGTTAGAAAACCAAATTTCTCAATTGGCTAGTATGTTGAAAGAGATTACTAATCTTTCTTCTTTGACTTCACAAGGCTTAGATCCAAAGAGTCCAATGAGTGCAATTGTGACTAGGAGTGGTAGGATTCTCGAGAGTGGAGTTTCTAAGAAGAGTGATGCGAAGGAAAGCCCTAGCAAGGATCTTATTGAGCATGAGGGAGATGAGACTCCTTTGGTTGAGAGAGTTTTTGAGGAAAAAGTTGAGAAAGTAAAAGAAAAGGCGAGAGAAATTATCAAGCCTAAGCTCCCATACACTTAAAAGTTTAATCAAAACAAATAAGATGAATAATTTGGCAAGTTTTTAGAGATGCTTAGGCAACTTCATCTTACCCTCCCATTCACTGATGTCATTGACCAAATGCCGAATTATGAAAAATTTCTTAAGTAAATCTTGAGTGGTAGGATAACATGTGATATGGCGAAAACGGATAGTTTGACCGGAAATTGTAGTGTTATCATAATGAACAAGATGCCACCTAAGTTGAAGGATCCCGAAAAATTTTCCATCCCTTTTTCTATTAACAATACACAAATTGATAATGCCTTGTCTAACCTAGGAGCTAGTGTTAGCCTTATGTCATACCTCATATATCATAGACTTAAGCTAGGAGAACTTTCACCTACCAACATTACCTTACAATTAGCCGATAGGTCCATTAAAATCCCAAAAGGTAAGGTTGAGGATGTTCCCTTAAGGGTTGGGAAATTTGTGATCCCGGTAGATTTTGTTGTGCTTGATATGGACGAAAATTCCAACATCCCCATCATTCTTGGTAGACCATTCCTTGCAACATCGAGAGCTTTGATTGATGTAAAGAGTGCTAAAATTTCTCTAAAGGTAGGATACAATACCCTTCTTACTTCTTTAGAGAATTGTATGAGAATCGAAATTTTAGATGACATTGTGAATTCCATGCAAGAGTACTTGCTCACCTCTAATGATCCTCTTAAGTGTGTTTTGTTGAACAAATAAAAGATAGGTGAGCATGGCAAAGAAATGTATTTCCTTGAAAGAGTCATTAATGAGAGCTTGGAAGAAAGTGATGAGAAATTGTGCATGAAGATCTCAAGCCAAGAAGCTTTGCAAGCAGCTTCAACAAAATAAGGTAAAGGTGTTCCAACAGTGGAGCTCAAACCTCTACCATAACATATTAGGTATGAGTTCTTAGGCCTAAATTCTACTTATCCGGTGATTGTTAGTGCATAATTGATCAAGAGCTAAGCTCATGAGTTAAGTAATGTTTTGAGATGGCACCAAGGTGCTTTGGGATATACCATTGATGATATAAAGGGTATAAGCCCCGTTTTATGTACACATAACATAACCCTTGAGGAGGGCACTCTTCTTTCTATTGAGAGACAACGAAAACTACATCCCCAAATGGGGGAAGTAGTGAAGAAAGAGATTACCAAACTTTTGGATGCGGGAATTATATTCCCCGTTTTGAGTTCTAGGTGGGTCTCTCCCATTAATGTTGTTCCAAAGAAGAGCGGCATGACCGTCGTCGAGAATGAGAGAGGTGAGCTCATTCCGACGAGGACAGTCATGGGATGGAGGATGTGTATAGACTATAAACGTCTAAACACATCCACCAAGAAAGATCATTTTCCCCTTCCTTTCATTGATCAAATGCTTGAAAGACTAACGAGGCACAAGTTCTATTGTTTTCTTGATGGTTATTCGGTATTTTTCCAAATCCCTATCAACTTGGATGACCAAGAGAAAACAACCTTCACTTGTCAATATGGAACATTTTCTTATAGGAGAATGCCGTTTGGCCTTTGTAATGCTCCCATAACATTTCAAAGATGCATGATAAGTATATTTGGAGATATGTTGGAGGAGGAGATGGAGGTGTTTATGGACAATTTCTCCGTTGGAGGTGTTTCATTAGAGGCATGCCTTAAAAATCTTGAGAAATGTCTAGCAAGGTGTGCGAAGGTGAACTTGGTATTGAATTGGAAAAGTGTCACTTCGTGGAGGAGGGCATAGTCCTTGGCCATAAGATTTCTCACAAGGGTATATAGGTGGACAAAGCAAAAATTGAAATTATTGAAAAGCTTCCACCTCCGGTCAATGTGAAAGGAGTGAGATCTTTCTTAGGACATGCCAGGTTTTATAGAAGATTCATCGAGGATTTCTCACTCATTGCAAAGCCCCTCAATGATATTCTTCAAAAAGATGTCGAGTTTGTATTTGATGATAAGTGTTTGGAAGCATTCAATAAATTGAAGAAGGCACTAATTTCTAATCCCAATGTGCCAAAACATCGAAAATATTTCAAGGAGAAATTAGATGCCCCAACAACCCATCCTTGAGGTGGAAGTTTTTAATGTACGGGAATCTATTTCTTGGGTCCTTCTCCTTCTTCATATGGGAATCAATATATTCTTGTTGCCATTGATTATGTGTCGAAATGGATTAAAGCCATTGCTTCACCAACAAACGATCATAAGGTAGCAATGAAGATGTTCAAGAAGATAATTTTCCCAAGATTTGGCATTCCAAAGGCGGTCATAAGTGATAATGGATCTCATTTTGTGCATAGTTCCTTCCGCAAAATGTTGAAGAAGCATGGAGTTAATCAACGTTTCAAACTCCCCTATCATCCTCAAACTAGTGGACAATTTGAGGTGTCTAATCGTCAAATGAAGTTGATTCTTGAGAAGATGGTAGGAAGAAATAGGAAGGATTGGTCAGATGAGCTTGATGATGCTTTGTGGGAATATAGGAAGGCCTTTAAGACTTCTATTGACACCACTCCTTACCGCTTGGTTTATGGGAAGTCTTGACATATTCCGATCAAACTTGAGCATTGTACTCATTGGGCTTATAAGAAAATCAATTTCGACTTGGCAAGCGCGGGTGAGAAACGTTGGCTTAATCTCCATTAGTTGGAAGAGCTTCGTTAGAAGCATATAATTATGCAAGCATGTACAAAACTCGTACCAAGGAGGTGCATGGTAAGCTTGTTTAGAAGAAGGAGTTCAATGTTGGTGATAAGGTGCTCCTTTACAATTTTAGGATAAGATCATTTCCCGGGAAGTTAATGTCTCGTTGGAGTGGTCCTTTTGTGGTTCAAGAAGTCTTCCCCAATGGTGCAGTTGAAATCTCTCCTTTGGATTTCTCAAGGTCTTTCAAAGTCAATGGCCATAGGCTCAAGTGTTACTATGATGGAGTTTTCGTTGGAGTTATTCATAATATGACTCTCTTTGAACTGCCTTGAAGGGTGGAGAACGTCAATCTAATGACGTTAAACAAGCGCTTCTCTGGAGGCAACCTGATTTTTTAACTTTCTTTCCATATCCCTTTTATGATTTTTTTTTCTTCTTGTCAATTTTATACTAACCTCTTTTCTTTGCTATTTGCGATTTAGGTAACTTTAGGAAGATGGAGGAGGATTTCCAAGAAATGTTGGTAGAAAATTTTGAAATTGAAGTCTCTTTGAACTTGTTGGAAGGATTAGGAAAATTACAGGTTTGGTGGGTTCAAGTTGGTGGGCACATGATATGTAGATGTTGAACCCACTGAAATTGGGTTTAGTTCCTGCCCAAGTTAGTGTCGATCATCATCATGGATTTTGTGTGCACCATATTTTGATCAAGCTCGAGGCAACCCAGATGTGCGCGGGCGTGCACGACTGGTGTGGGCGTGCAGGATGCCTTCACGGGCGCGCTAATGACAAGCGCGGGCGTTTTAGCCTGATGCGCTCCCGTTAAGCGTACTCCTTTCTCTTTTTTTTCACTCTCCTATCTCTTTTATTTCATTTTTCTTTCTTATTAGTGTTCAAGCATTCTCTAATTTTATAGCTATATTTCAGCATATAATCATCATTTTTCACCTTTCTTTGTTGATAATTATTTCAAACTTCTCATTTTTATGCTTTGGATTTATTTTCTCTCTCAAAAATTGAAAATTTGGGTATTGTTGATTGGGGTTTTTTAGCTTTGCTAGGTTGGGATTAATTAGCTTAAGTTTTGCTTAGTTCTGCATTTCATTTCAATTAACACTAATTTTTTTATTTTTCTTGAAGTTACTAACGTGTGTATTTTGTTATTAGAAAGAGATACGAGGCATCCAAGTAAGTGCTTTAATTGTTTCATTGATCTTATGATGTAGAAATCATGTTTAGGTTGTTATTTTGATTCCTAGTATCATGTAAGGATGCTTTTCTTAGTATGATGTTTAGGGTAAAGAATAAGTTTCTTGATTATATTAATTATTATTTCTATGATGCTTCCTATTTTCTTTCTTAATATCATGTTGGTATTATGTAAGGGCTAAAGCTTTTACATTCAATAAGTGACATGCTAGGGTTTGTTATTAATCTTGTTAGTATCATGCCTAGGATCTTGCTATTATTATTATGCTTTATTGTTAACATGATTATTTTTATCCTCGGGTTTGTTTGTGTGTAGGTTCGAGTTCAAGGTCCGAGGTTTGTGGCAAATGCACAATACTCCTTGCACAAACAAGCTACTGCCCCTCTTGCTGAACTCTTACCATACACCACTCCATCTCCCTATCCTACACCACACTCCCCTGCTCCCTCAATTCACCCAAAACACCTCCCCTACTCCCCTGCTCCTCATGCACTCCACAACAACAACACAATACTAGAAGCAACGCTGCCCTTCTTCCCTCACCTCACAACACAACCCCTTGTTCTCACACCCAAAAATTTGTACCTCCCTCACTCAAACACCACGCACACCAACAACCAGCAATCACCATCGCAACTCACAGCAGCAAACCCATTTCAACCACATCCACCCAATAACAACAACAGCAACGCAACTAACACCATAAACTAACCTCACCTGCTACGCCTCCCATTTCGCCACCAATCTCAGCCAACTCGCAACTCGCCAGTCGCCAAAACCACCGCAACTCCACTTTCGCACTCAACCCCTACACCAATCTCCGCCAACCCAGCAGCTCCAATGGCCGCAGCAACCATACTCATCGCGACTAACACTAGCACCTTGCGGCCCCTGCTATTTCCGACCCCTACTCTCACCATTTGCAAACAATCAAACCTCAATTAAGGTCTAATTTGATTGAAGCTATTCGCGGTCGCGCAACCCTATCAGAAGGCGCACAAATGGAGTCCAAATTCATATTCGAGACAGTAGCATTTGCACGACGTCTTCGCGGGCTCGCAAATGTCGGTTCAATCACGAGCCTCTCACTTGATTTTAATAAAAATCGGTGGCCACAATTTGATGCTCGATTATAGTTGATGATGGTTGATGATGCGCTTATGGTGAAGAAGATCAAAGATAAGAGTAGCCACGAAATGAAGGGAGTTTGTGGGATTCGTGGGTCTGATGGGATTTTCGGGGGTTTTTTGGTTTTATGTTCCTTTTTATTTTCTTTTTTTTATTTTAGTTTTGTTTTTATTTATTTTAGTTGGTTTTTTTTTTATTATCTTGTATATAAATCCCCTTTTAGAGTTAATACTCTCTCAACTTTGAACAACCATTTTCTTAATTAGTTTTAGGAGAGCTTCTCTCTCTTAGGTTTAGATTAGATAATTTTTAGAGAGAGAAAGTAGATTATTGCTCAATTTTCTTCCAAGTATTCAACTTTTCTCAAGTTTAATCTTCAATCAAGCAAGAAATCAAGTTTTCATCTTTCATTAATCATATCTGTAGTAATCTCTAATCATTTCTTTTAGCTTTATTTATTTACTTTAGTGTTGCTTATTTTCATTATTCTTATTAGTTCATCTAGATATTTTTTATTTTATTATTCTAAATCATGTTTTGTTTTGTGTTTCTTGAGTTTATTTCTAGTTTTGATATTATGTTTAATCTCTCTTCTCTAGGCTAATTTCTTAGCTAGGGGAATGGGGTGGAAAATATGTGTTGATATTGGATGAATAATGATGGTTGGATTGAACTCATGCCATAAATTGATGAAAGACATGATTTTTGATAGCTTGAGATTATTGTTGCACTTTATTTGATGTTTTCTAGTTTAAATGCATGAAAGTAATTTGAACTAGATTAAGATCATCTCTATTTTAATGATTGCATGAGAATGAGTTATTAAAGTGGAGTTTTATGGATTGTGCTTCTTTATTCTATTGATTTGATTGTAACTAATAGGATGCATGAGATTGATCCTTATTAGTATAACCTTTTTCATTGATTTGCCTAGAATACTGCATGAGAATGAATTGTTTAGGTAGAATCTTGTGTTCTTTGGCGTGTTCTTCGTGATAATCATTATTATTCCCCTATTTCTAATCATATTTCACACCCCCGTATCCTTAGCGTCATTTTCTCTTGATTTTAATCATTATCTTCTTTGCTTATTTGTAGTTTTAGTGCTCTTTATTCAAAAACCAACAAAAACGATCCCATTTTTACTCTTGCATTAGTGAAAATTGATGTTGAATTAATGAGCTTCCTTAGTGGTTCGACCCTTTACTTGCCACTAACTAGTTTGGTGTAAGTTTAGGTATTATAAATGATTAATTTTAATAGGTTAGTAGTTTAACGACTTATTAAACCCGCGATCTAATTTTGGCGCCGTTGCCGGAGAAGCGGCTTATTTAACATTTATTTTTGCTATTGTTAGTCATTTTATTTGCTTTCCTTTCTTTTTGTTTTGCTTGTTTAATCCTACTTGTCAATTGTAATCGTGTGCTTAGCTTTGTTGTATTCAAAGAGATATGGAAATACAAGAGGATGATCTTCTTTTTAGGGAGTTTGGAAATCCGAAAATCTATGAGCTCACGAGTGGTATACTTATCCCGACCACCGAGACTAATTTCACAATCCATCCACAATATGCTAGAATGGTGCAAATTGAGCAATTTTCTGGAGGTGTAAGTGAAGACCCCATTGAGCATTAAGACAGATTCCTTGAGTTGTATGCAATGATGCAAACAAATGCAGTGAGCCAAGATTACATTCGTATGTATCTCTTTCGGCAATCTCTCACCGGAAGAGCAAAGAAATGGCTCAATCTTTTGATGCCCAACTCTCTCACCACATGGAAGGAAGTTACGAAGGCCTTTCTCAAGAGGTTCATTTCCGATGAGCAAACCGCAAAAATGAGGAGGAAGATAGCTTCCTTTGAGCAAGAACCGGATGAAACTCTTACGGAAGCATGGGAAAGGTTTAAGGATTTGATTAGAGTATGTCCTCATCATGAATTCAACCATAATTTTCTCATGAGATTCTTTTATGATGGCTTGGAGCCAATGTCAAGGACCAATCTAGATGCGGGTGCCGGTGGCCAATTGATTAAGATCCCGCAAAGCCAAGTTGAAGCTACAATTTAAGAAGTGGCTACTAGCTATTCTTGGGGAAGCCAAAGAAGGTCCCAAGGGAAGCAAGGAGATATTTATGAGTTGGAGATAGTCGGCCAACTTAAGCACATAGTTGAGTTCTTGAATGAAGGTTTTTCCAAGTTGAACTCAAGTGTTGGTTTATGTTCAAAACCTTCACAAATCATTGATTTCTCATGTGCTCGTTGTGGTAGGGCAGATCATGATGCATCCTATTTTAGAGAGTTCAATATCAAGCATGGTGAAGTTTTGACTTTGAGGGAAAAAGAGTTTGTAACCCAAGCTCAATCCCAACAACTTCAACAACCTCCAAGGCAAGAAAACTCCTACCCCCAAGATGGACCTCTCTTCAATCCACCAACCCAAAACTTTTCCTACCTTTCCAACCAAGTAGAGAATTCTCAAGATCTAAATCATGACCTATGTCCTCAAGCGTATGAAGAAAAATCCCCATCCAACCACACACAAACCCAAATTCTTCAACAACGTCAAATTATCACTCAACAATTCCAAGAGATCAAATCTCACAATGAAGTTTTTGATTCCCAACTAGCCAAAATTTCTTCTATCCATTTAACATAAAACTCCCCTTAAAATCATCTACTAACCCTTCACATACTTATCAACCCGAAACTTGCAAGGAAGATAAGGTTGAAGATGATGTGGTTGAGAAGAAGGTTCAAGAACAAAATGAAAAGCCATTTGATTTTAGTGAACCAAATAAGTTTGAAGGATCGGTTCCCTTTCCTTGTAGGCTAGTTGAGAATGTTTTTTTGAAGAGCCCTAAGGCGGTGAGGGTATGAAGAGTTGATGTGGTCGATGGTGTGATGGCTAATGAGAGCTTACCTCCATGTGATGATAAGGTGACAATGAGGTATGATGACTTCCTTAAAATTCCCGCTTAATTTAAAGGCTCTCTTGAGGATGGTGAGGTTTCCCTTCCTAATATTGAGGATTCCAAAATCGATCCCCCTTTTAGAAGGAAAAGAAAGAAGAGAGAAAATAGAAGAAGAAACAACAAGAAGAAGAAAAAGAGAAAAGATGAGCCACCTTTGGCTCTTGATTCATCCCCTCCTTTTCCTTGGTGATGTGAGACCTCAAGGAGTGCTAATTCTCAAGCTTGGGGCATCTATTATTCAATCCTCAAGTTGATGAGGGTGATGTTCTTTAATCCACCTTGAATGAGGTGAAGGGTCAAGCTAGATACCATAAACAAGCGCTTCCCGGGAGGCAACCCGGAGGATTTCTAACCCTTTTTCTCCCCCTCCTTTCTTTTTCTTTTTGTTTTATTTCTTTGTTCTCTTTTAATGTTTTCTTTTGTGTCTTGTCTTGCCTTGTAGGTTGCTTTTTGGAAGTTTGGAGCGGAGTGACATTTGGTGAACTCTATTTTATGCTCCTTAATTCTTTTAAGCCTACCTCCCGGTGAGACCTTTCTTATTTTTACTCTTTTACTCTTTTACTCTTTCTTTGAGTGCTTAGTTTACGACTAATTTAGGAAGAAGTTGAATGGTTCAAGGATGTTTACTTTTGGTTCTATGGAACCTGGGATCGTTGATGTTGTTATCGAACGATCACTTGTATGACGATTGGGACTAATTTGGATTTTATGCCTCGTTTGTGAACCTTTTTTTATTTCTTCCTCTTTCTTTTGTTTTGTTTTCCTTTTTTTTGTGACAAACATGACTATGACAAGATGAAATGAATTTGTTTTGGAATTCTCTCATGCATTTGGAATTGATTGCTTTGATAATGGGCCAAAGAATGTTTTTCTTCCTAATTGATGATGGCCTACACGGTTTGAGAGTGCTTATGGTCGAGATAGACAAATTTTAAGCTAAGGTAGCTGGTTTAAGAACTTTTAAGGACGTTTGAACCCTTAGTTCACGGAAAAGTGGTAAGATGGTGTTGCTCTCTATAGTGGATATGAACCTCTTTAGTTGGTATATATTTGCTTACTTCCCATCCCTTGTGAGGTTTAAATTGTTCAAGCCTTCATCAATTTTGTTGAGCGGCGTTTAGGATCCTTGACTATGCATATATTAATCCTTGTGTTGTCCTCTAACTCCTAAGATCGTGACCAAGCAACTCTAAAGGAGGAAAAGGGCACCCCTTTTCTCATTTTTCTTTATCTTCTTTTTGTTTTGTTACATATTTTGTTTTTATTTTGCATTTGCTCCTCTTGCTAACCCTTTGAGCCTATTCCCTTTCTCAATTATGAGCCACATTACAAACCTTATGATCTTTTGTTTCCCTAACCCTTAGTTTTGTGAAGCATTTTGGTTTGTGAGTTTGTTTTGTGTTGTAATGAAAATGAGAAAGTATTATGCTCTTTTTACCAAGCAAGAGAGTAAATTGTATATATTGTGTGTAATAAAGCTGATGCATCCTAGAAAAAGCCATCCATAGTTAAAAAAAAAAAAAGGAAATGACATCAAATAAGAGTTAAAAAAAAGGGTTTCGTTTTCTTCCCTAAGTTAAGCATTGAGGACAATGCTTCGTTCAAGCTTGGGGGGAGTGTTTCTTCGTCTTTGTTTATATCAAGTGTTGGTGTTGAGTAAGCTTGGGGGAGATGGCATTATTGGTATTTTTGTTTGATGTTTGGTGACTTCTTGAGTTTGTTTTTGAGAGATGGCCCCTCTTTTTCTTCACTTAGGAAATATCACCAAAATTTTCAAATTTTTACCGCGCCTTAACCCTTTGCCTTACTTTACAACCCTAGTTAAGACCCTTAGACTTTAGAAGGGTGAGGTCAAATTCCGGTGGAGGGAAATAGATTTCAACCCTATGGAGAGAGTATTCATATTTGAGATGTCGGGATGATCCACTAATTCCATAAATTAAATCTTTTTTCCGGTTCCTTCGTGGAATCATGAGGAGCTTAATAGGGGGTGATTTGAAGCTAGTGAAGAGATCGTGGACTGTCTTAGATGGGACTAGGGAGGAGAATGAAATCACTAGTTCTCTATGCTTAGCTTAACTTTGTCTCTTTCAACCATGAGTATCTTAGAACGTTTTTCCCTCATTGAATTGAGAAAGGTGAGTATTCTTTAGTGCATTTCTCTTCGTTTTGAGTCCAAATGGAGTATTTTCCGCCTTTGAGCTTGATTGGTTTTCCTAAACCTTGCCATGTTATGTTGGTCATGATTGTGTTTGCATTTTGTGTTTTCTTTTCTTTTTCTTTTTGTTTTGCCTTGGTTTTTGTCTAGATTTGTGGGTTAAGCTCTTAGGAAACCCTCACGAGAGCACACTCGTCCTCTAGGGCGATCTAGGGGTTTAAAGGGCTTTTCTTTAGTTGCTAAAATTGGTCGTGATTCCTACAAAAGTGAGTTAGTGTATATTCTTTCTCTTTTTAGTTTTTCTTGCTTGAATAAATCATTCTCCCTTTCTCTTGTGTTTCGTGTTAATTTGCTCGAGGACGAGCAACAGATTAGCTTGGAGGGAGTTTGATAAGTGACGTTTATATCACTTCTAGGGTGTTTATTGGGTCGTTTTCCAGCTTATTTTCCGTATAATTTCACTCTTTTTAGTCCTTTATTTCTATTATTTTCTTATTCTTGTCTTTCGTCTTTTATTTGAGTGTTTTGGTTATTTTTAGCGTTTTTTTTTAGTTTCTTTATTTAATTAGTTTTAGTTTATTTTCATATTTTATTTTATTTTATTTTATTTTATTGTTTATTGTTTATTTTTATTTTTTTTAGTTTTATTTATTTGTCGTAATTTTATTTAAGTTTATTTAGTTTATTTTTATTATTTATTTTCTTTTATTTGTCTCGGATTCATCCTTGGGTTTGTTAGTTTGTGTGTAGGTTTGAGTTCATGGTCCCAGGTTTGTGGCAAATGCACAATACTCCTTGCACAAACAAGCTGCTGCCCCTCTTGCTGAACTCTTACCATACACCACTCCATCTCCCTATCCTACACCACACTCCCCTGCTCCCTCAATTCACCCAAAACACCTCCCCTACTCCCCTACTCCTCACGCACTCCACAACAACAACACAATACCAGCAGCAACGCTGCCCTTCTTCCCTCACCTCACAACACAACCCCTTGTTCTCACACCCAAAAATTCGTACCTCCCTCACTCAAACACCACACACACCTGCAACCTGCAATCACCACCGCAACTCACAGCAGCAAGCCCATCTCAACCACATCCACCCAATAACAACAACAGCAACGCAACTAACACCACAAATCAACCTCACCTGTTGCGCCTCCTATTTCGCAACCAATACCAGCCAACTCGCAACCCGTTAGCCGCCAAAACCACCGCAACTCCACTTTTGCACTCAACCCCTACACCAATCTCCGCCAACCCAGCAGCTCCAATGGCCGCAACAACCATACTGAACGCGGCTAACACTAGCACCTTGCGGCCCCTACTATTTCCGACCCCTACTCTTACCATTTGCAAACAATCGAACTTCAATTAAGGTCCAATTTGATTGAAGTTATTCGCGGCCGCGCAGCCCTGTTAGAAGGCGCACAAACGGAGTCCATATTCAGATTCGAGACAGTAGCATTTGCGCAACCTCTGCGCGACGTCTTTGCGGGCGCGCAAATGTTGGTTCAACCACGAGCTTCTCACGAGATTTTAATGAAAATCGGATGGCCACGATTTGATGCTCGATTATAGTTGATGATGATTGAACGATGAAGATGATCGTTGATGATTCGCTGATGGTGAAGAAGATCAAAGATTAGAGCAGCCACAAAATGAAGGGAGTTTATGGGATTCGTGGTTCTGATGGGATTTTGGGGGGTTTTGGGGTTTTATTTTCCTTTTTATTTTATTTTTTATTTTTTATTTTTTTTATTTTTATTATTTTTTTTTTTTTGCATTAGCTTGTATATAAATCCCCTTTTGGAGTTAATACTCTCTCAACTTTGAACAACCATTTTCTTAATTAGTTTAGGAGAGCTTCTCTCTCTTAGGGTTAGATTAGATAATTTTTAGAGAGAGAAAGTAGATTATTGCTCAATTTTCTTCCAAGTATTCAACTTTGCTCAAGTTTAATCTTCAATCAATCAAGAAATCAAGTTTTCATCTTTCATTAATCCTATCTGTAGTAATCTCTAATCATTTCTTTTAGCTTTATTTATTTACTTTAGTGTTGCTTATTTTCATTATTCTTATTAGTTCATCTAGATATTTTTTATTTCATTATTCTTAATCAGGTTTTGTTTTGTGTTTCTTGAGTTTATTTCTAGTTTTGATATTATGTTTAATCTCTCTTCTCTAGGCTAATTTCTTAGCTAGGGGAATGGGGTGGAAAATATGTGTTGATATTGGATGAATAATGATGGTTGGATTGAACTCATGCCATAAATTGATGAAAGACATGATTTTTGATAGCTTGAGATTATTGTTGCACTTTATTTGATGTTTTCTAGTTTAAATGCATGAAAGTGATTTGAACTAGATTAAGATCATCTCTATTTTAATGATTGAATGAGAATGAGTTATTAAAGTGGAGTTTTATGGATTGTGCTTCTTTATTCTCTTGATTTGATTGTAACTAATAGGATGCATGAGATTGATCCTTATTAGTATAGACCTTTTTCATTGATTTGCCTAGACTATTGCATGAGAATGAATTGTTTAGGTAGAATCTTGTGTTCTTTGGCGTGTTCTTTGGCGTGTTCTTCATGATAATCATTATTATTATTCCCCTATTTCTAATCATATTTGACACCCCCCGTATCCCTAGCGTCGTTCTCTCTTGATTTTAATCATCATATTCTTTGCTTATTTGTAGTTTTAGTGCTTTTTATTCAAAAAATAACAAAAACGATCCCCTTTTTACTCTTGCATTAGTGAAAATTGATGTTGAATTAGTGAACTTCCTTAGTGGTTCAACCCTTTACTTGCCACTAACTAGTTTGGTGTATATTTAGGTATTATAAATGATTAATTTGATTAGGGTAGTAGTTTAACGGCCTATTAAACCCGCGACCATCGATAAAATTGAGTCGTAAAATCCGTGTTACGGGTAAAACCGTATTTTCATATAAAACACTTATTTTATTCCAAGTAAAACTCATAAAACATAATTATAAATCCTAATTCCTTTAAGATTTAAGAGAACCTTCTAGATGATTCTAGAAGACTATAATCAATCCTACTAGCTTTAGGAATAATAATTAATAATAGGCCCTCCTCTAGATCATTGGGCCGCATATAAGAACCAAACCGGGCCCAGTTTAGTATTTTGTCCATAACTTCCTCATTATTCATCGAAATTCGACTTATAATATATTGTTGGAAAGCTCTTTTCGAGCCCCATCCAACTACACCATTATTGGACCCTTGTCATGGACCAAACTGAACTGGACTGAATATTTTCATAAAGTAGAGCAGGTTTTCGAAAACAGAAAGAAAGATTAAACTAACCGCAACATTAGACTTTTCACACTTTCACTTCATTCGATTATAATTTGGCCATAACTGGGTTTGGTTTTGGGGAGACTCAAATGGGTGTCTACAGAAGCAAATACAAAACATTACTTATAATAATATTGGTAATTTAATTAGCTCCCTAAAAAGAGGTAATTAAATTAGATTAAGTATGTGTATATGTAACCAATTGACTGTTGGTGTAGAATTGTAATGGTGATTAAGACTACACCTGGTAGGAAGAATCGCGTGTTCGATCCCCCGTAACAACAATTGGGAGAGGACTGAAACCTAACCATCTAGAACTGATTCCCGAATTCAGATTAACCCAACAGGTGAACTGGATGAAACACAATATATATATATATATATATGTGTGTGTGTGTGTGTGTGTGTGTGTGTGTGTGTGTGTGTATAAAGTAAATAATGGCTGATATAAAAACATATACATAAGTACTTGTAATTTAGAATCAATTTATTTACAAACCGTTTCGTTCAAGGCTTCTGATAGTTCCTGTCACATGTCTGTTATCATGATTATATGAAATCTTTTTTTTTTTTTGACATCAAGGAAATCAAATAAGATTAAGTAATAAAGCTCCTGAAGTTGCTTCTGCAGACATTAGCTCGTTGATGTGCATCTTGAACCTGGTCCCTACTGACCTTCCATACTACGCAAGTGTGGAACTTCTGTGCAGATTTCCAAATATCCTTAATTGTCCATAAGGTATTCATATCAGGTTCATTTCTTCTATCCAAGACGTTCACAAATTTACACAATCCGTAAGTAGGAAGATGTGGAAGTGCCCTTTGTCATGAGCCCATTTGATTGCCTTTAAACAGGCTAGAGCTTCTGCGTGAAAACTTGAATGTGCTTTGCAGTAATGGCCGCCTCCCTCTCCATCTTTCTCTCCCCGGACTCGTATCCAGCCCAGACCCGCGTTACCCGTCGATTTCTGCCACGACCCGTCAATTTCAATAGTCACCCCTTGCTTGCTCATCTGGGTGTGCTGTAATTTGTATACAATCTGTCCTATAGTTGCATACTCAAAGCCTGGAGGTCTCTTATTTCCTGTATATTTTCCTCTATGATCTTCTGGTTGAGCTCTGAAGATATCTAGTTCTCTTTTGGCTTTCTCAATGTGGCATTTTAGATTAGTCAGGCCTCCATCCTCCTCTCTAAAAATCTTCCCATTTCTATTGATCCATAGTCCCCATAGAATTACTATGAAATTAGTAATCCGAGTACTATGAATACCATCCTCGCTATACAGTAGCAGGATATGGCTTTTAACCCATTGACTTCCACGAGTAGGTCCAAGCGAATCTGAATGAAAAAATAAGGTGTTCTCCTCCCATATGCTTCTAGCAGTTAAGTAATCTAGAAAGATATGAGATATATCCTCCTGCTCCTCGCCGCATAATTCGCATATCAAGCTCACCTGTATCCCCCTGTGGTGTAAATTTGCTCTCACAGCCAGCCCATTCATCACTAGTTTCCATAAAAACAGACTCCACTTTGGGGGAATATTAATTCTCCAAAGGATTTTGCAAAATTGTGAGTCTAACCTGTTGCTATCACTTTCCCATTTTGTGCTTTGAAGGAAAGCATATCCTGTTTTTGTCGTGTATTTTCCATACTTGTGATGGTTCCAGTAAATCAAATCATCTTGCCGTTCATCAGATAATTCCATATCTATAATTTCCTTGGCACTATTTCGTTCAAACCTCTCCCTGATGCTCCCTTTGTCCCACCTTCTCGGATTTTCTAAAATTAAGCTGTTAACCTTGCCTGCTCCAACCCCTCTCAAGACTTGATTCGAAGCTAATTCAGGTACCTTGCCGTTAACCCAGTTCATACTTGCGTATTTAATCCTCTCACCAGATCCTACCTTCCAAGCGTATCCCTTGATGAAGGTATTAGCAACCTTTTGAAGTCCCCTTCTTCCCCAAGATAAATTGGGTTTATAGAAAGAATGTTGCTTTCCAGTATCGAGAGGGCATGATTTTTTGTTGTAAAGAATATGAGATACAAGCAATTGGGGATTACAGTGCATCCTTTGTACTTGCCTGAAAAGCATTGCATCATTCAAGGTTGAAGTCGAGCGAATTCCCAAGCCCCCCATTCCTTTTAGGAGTTGGATGGTATCTCTTTTGATCCAATGCATCCCTTTTTCTCCCTTCGAGGCCCAAAAGAATCTTGCTATTATTGAATCAATAGCGTTTGCCGTGGCGCCAGGTAATTTGAAACATTTCATAACATGGGAGGAAATGCTCACTAGCACTGTGTTAATTAAAACTAATTTTGCAGCTTGTGAGAGTCTCAACGAGTTCCATTGCAGTACTTTTGTGGAAACCTTATCCACCAGGTACCTAAAATTTTCCGCCTTTTTGTTCTTAAGATCAATTGGGGTGCCAAGATGAATTCCCAAGTCTTGCCTATACTCCATTTTCAGGATGCTTTTGAAATTTTCTTTCTCTAATATCGTTGTCGAGGAGCTGAACTTCACAAAGGATTTGCTAAGGTTTAATTGTTGACCCGAAACCTTTTCAAATCTAGCAAGCAGGTTCCCAATATTCTCACAAGAAGATGTAGTGGCCTTAAAAAAAATCATTGCATCATCTGCAAAAAATAAATGGGAGATGGATTTTGACCTTCTAGCTACCTTGATCCCTTTGATCTGACCAATGTCTTCTGCTAAAAGTAGCATCCTAGAAAGGATGTCCATGCAAAAGAGAAAGAGGTAAGGGGAAAGGTGACCCCCCTGCCTTAAACCACATTCGGGTTTAAAAGACTCGCTTACCCTTCCATTTATCAAGGTCTTGTACGAGACCGTAGTAATACACTGCTCTACCCATTGGACCCATTGTCTAGGGAAACCATATTTCCTTAGAATTTTGATTACAAAAATCCAACTCACTCTATCGTACGCTTTAGACATATCGATTTTAACCGCCGCCATTGGGGCTCGAATTTTAGTGTTGTTAATGACGTGAGTCAATTCATGACTCAAAAGGATGTTATCTTCCATGTACCTTCCTGACACAAAGGCATGCTGAAACTCCGTTATTAGAGCCGGTAGTGTAGTCTTCATTCTGTTAACCATGCACTTTGTAATACACTTGTAAATGGTATTACAGAGGCTAATTGGTCGAAATTGCGTAGGTAATTCCGGATTTTCAACCTTTGGGAGCATGATTAAGAGGGAATTGTTGAATTCCTTTAATAAGAATCCCGTCCTGAAAAAATGTTGAACTGCCTCGACTACTGTGCTCCCAACAATATTCCAGTGTGCATGAAAGAATTCTGCTATTATCCCATCTGGCCCAGGAGACTTTAAATGGTGTATCGAGAACATCGCTTTTCTTATTTCTTGGCTTGTGAAAGGTTCGATTAATGCTGCTGCATCCTCCTCTCTAAGTGTAGGAAGCTCCATTTCTCGAAATAGCAGGTCGATTTGTTCTTCCATAATTCGGCCCTCTTGCCTTGGAGGAATGTAAACTTTTTTTAAAGAATTTTGGATTAACTCCGCAATGTTATCATGGCCAGTCACCCATTCATCTTCATCATTGCGCAAAGTGAAAACCTCCCTTCTTTTTTGCTTCATCTTTTCCCTGTTGAACAACATTTTTGAAGAGACATCTCCTTCCTTTACCCATTTCTCTTTTATCCTTTGTTGCCAATAATGAGAATTAATTGCACAATTGGGAATTATTTCATTTATTCCAGTTACATACTCCTCTCCTGCTGCTATGGTCGAAATAGCTTCTCCCTGCCTTGATAGCTCATTCGAGATAGCTCGCCAATTAACTCCCCAGAATTTTTTGTTATCAAGGCACCACTTTTTTGCTTTACTCTAAAACAATGCAGACACTTTGCTAAGCTAAACATACTCGACCCTTGTACCTCATTTTCCCAGCTGTCCTGTGCTATAGTTCGAATTGCCTCAAACCTTAGGCACCAACTTTCTAGTTGATAAGGCCGATTTGCTCTTGGTAAAGTAGGACTCGAGTCGTACACTATTGCTGCATGGTCCGAGGTAGTTATAGGCTCATTGAGTACCCGGCCTTCCGGAAATTCATTAAACCACTGATCAGTACAGAGAGCTTTGTCCAATCGTTCCATGACAAGCCCTCCTTCCAACCTTTTGTTCATCCAAGTGTATCGGGGACCCGAGCTTGGAACCTCTAACAAGTGATTTTCTAATCTCCAATCAACATAGGCATTAAGACCCCTTATAAAGGAAGAACCCCCTAATTTGTCTTGTAAGGTATCGATTTGGTTAAAATCACCAATAATAAGGCAAGTAGGAGTTAAAGAGAGTAAGGTAGAAATCTCATCCCATACTCGAGGTCTATCTTCTACTTTAGGCTCACCATACAAAAACAAAATATTACTACTACTTCCATTAGCATCTTTTAGGTTACAAAGGATAAAATTTTTAAAAAAGTACCACACAACTAACATCTCCTTGGTACCAACTAAACACCGCAAGCCCACCCCTAGACCCCTCCGCATTTACTCCACAAGAAAAATTTGGAGTAAACGTTTAAACTAAACGGCTTACATCATCAAAAGGCATTTTAGTTTCCGATAAAAACAAGAAATTAGGTAATTTAGAACTAATTAACCACACTAGATAAGGACGTGTAGGGGCTTGTGTGTCGTTTAGAACCCTACAGTTCCAAGAAACAATTCTCATTTGTCCATCGGGGGCTGATCCGGTGCAGCCGCCTCACCAAAACAATCCATCATCATTGTTTCCATAAGAGCTTGTTGAACTTCAATATCAATTTCATCGTCGTCACCCTGCGGCTTTGATGAAATCTTCTCACTTTTCCTCCTTTTTGGAGGACCTGATGATGCCGACGATGATGTGGTCGACACTCTTTTCTTTCCTTTCGCCTTTTTTACCCTATCCTCACGGACCTTGACCCCCCATTGTTTAGCCATGTCGACATCCGAGATCGCTTTAGACTTGAACTCAAACCCTGTTGTTCCATTCCCTCTCTGCCAAAGACTAAATCCGCCTTTCTCCGACCACCTATTCAAGGTTCTTCGCCTCTTCCTAGCAACCCAATCTGGGTCGAAAGCACATTCCCTCATAAGGTGGTGACCATGTTGCTGGAGGTGCTGGGTGAACCCTTGCGGCGTCGGATCGCCCATTGGTTAGAGAGTGAACTAATCTTCTCCCTGCTTCAATTATGTCTCTAGCATACGGCATGATTGGTTGAGAAGGCGGGGGTAATCGGGTCACTCTCGGTTGAGGCCTTGAATCCAGTAACCACATTGCCGGTAGAGGATGAAGAATTACCGGCGAGGCTCCCGGTCTGCTCTGATCTGTCATATCTTGCAAGAGCCCAGTAGCAGTTCTTTCGCTCAATTGATTTTGCTGGGTTGAAGCCCACTTTGAGATTCCCAAGGTCTGGAAGAGTGTTGGCCCATTTTGGTCGGCTTGGTCTGTCGAATTATGAGCCGCATTCGAGGATTCCCCTACCTCATAGGTGGAATTCAAGAACCTCGATCTTGTTGTGGGGGGAATGTTCGATTCTGAGTAGCAAGATAAACCCCCCATATTTCTTGTTAGATTTGGTGATGGGCTCCACCTTTGGAATTGACCTTGAAAGATTCTTGGTAAGTTGCCATTATGTTGTTCTCGAGTTCCCTCTTCTCGTTGATTTCCAGTATCTGGCCCACCATTGACTTGTTCTTGACGAGACGGGTAGAAATGGGCTTACGGGTCCCCCGTCAATCCATACCTTCTCCCTGGTGACAGAGATAGGTTTGGTGCAAAATCGACCTCACCATGATTCTGAGAATCATCATCCATCTTTTCATCCCCTAATAGAATACTTCCGTATCATTCGAGGGTAAAGACTGGTCGAACTCCGAGCCCGTTATGTCATTGTCTCGTTGGTGGCGCATCTCCGCGTACAGGTCTTCTGGTTCTTCAAGCCGCCTCAAATTGGCAGCGGTATTTCTGAAGATGTACCTATCTGGCAGGTTGTGGAGCATGTTAGTGTAATAGGGCTGATCCATTGGCCCGTATAACACCCGCAATCCACTCTGTTCTCTAGCAGACATTCTCTGTCGAAGGTGACGCCTAGCAACCTGGGAAATCAAATTGCACCTTTTTGTCGAGTGGCCCACCATGCCACATTGTTTACAAAACTTGAAGATTCCCTCGTACCTGAAATAAACCCAAATGACCTTCTCCTCAGTCACTGGGATAAAGCACCCCAGAACCAGAGGTTGAGAGAGATCGATTATCATCCTAGCTTGGAGTTCCGAGAACCTAGGTGCTCGATCACTTACTTGATCTAAAGTATCAATATGACCAATACGTTCAAAAATTCTACGAGCCCAATGAGAAGTTAAAAAGGGGAAAGGTAAGCCCCTTACCCAGAGTTGAGTCATTGCAAACTCAAAGTGTTGCGGCACGTCCTCTGGCTGGTATCGCCTGAAGTTGATTACCCTGCCATCGAATACCGCCGTCTGTTCCCTTATAACGCCCTGACGGTCCAGGTTGTCTCTGCATTCGAAGAGGAAATAAATCCCAATTTTATGGACTCTAATATCCCCTCTCCTTACCCACCTAGAATTTACCACATGTTAGGTTGAACATATTCCACCGAAGGTGGATTATGACCCACAAAGCTTCCAATTACACACCAATGGTAATAAATCCTATCATGTGTTTGATTATTATTGGTTGAGGGAACTAAATCCCCCATTCGAAAAACTCCATCTTGATTATTATTCTCCATTGACAGAGAATAGACAGAAAAAACCCAGAAGAAGGACTTAAAGAGACAAAATAGAAACTTAGAGAATTAAATAGAAGAGAAGAATGATTTGAAAGAGACTAAACCTTCGAACATTTATAACCAGAGGAAAGAATGTTTTGCTTGGAATTGGTACTGCATGTCCGACAAGTGTATTAATTGCTAAGCATGTAATGAACAAAAACGGATAGACCGGGGCTCTAGGATGAGAAATTGAAATACTCTTCACTGATTGGGTCAGCTCCTAGAATCTAAACAATCTTGATAAAGATTTTGATGTTGGGATAGGATAGAAGGTGGAAAGCCGTTCACCTTTGTACACAAGCAGAGGCAGAATTCAATGAAAGGGCGGCTGAGAAGGCTTGGCCAATGAAATTGCATGCATGCAAGGGGATTCCACTTACCAAGAAAACTCACAAGTCTAGTGAGAGAAGCTCTCAAATTTTAGAGAGAGAAATGCGATGATGCATCACCACGCTATTTTAGAAGATGATTATATGAAATCTTTAGTGTGTAAAGATTATTGTTTGACTTTTATAAAAGATTTGATTAATATTCTTAAATGCATAGGTAATATTTAGTATAGCATTTTTTGTTTGATACAAAGTATTATTCTTGTATAATTTTGTAAATGGAGTGTTCAAAAAATCTATAATTAAGACATTATAATTTTAAAAACTTGTGTGATTAGACTAATCTATTTACTTTTTTTAATTTTTTTTAAAAAATTGCTTATAAGGGTAATTTTGGGAGTTCAAGGACACTAACTTTCACTCTCACTCCCTCCCCTTAGGCTTATATAAAAAAGAATATTTAAATGTTATTTTAAACAAATTAAGCAGTCTCATTAAATATTATAGATTCCTAATATAGTGTATAGGGGTGATAACGAGATTGAGTTACTCGTAAACTATTCAAGCTCGATTCGTGGTGGCTCGTCTTGGGTTTGAGTTCAGCTCGAGACCTTAATGAGCCAAGCTGAGCTATGCCAAGCTCGGCTCGATAAGTTCGTGAACAAGCTCGATTATTTTTTTTTCTATATTAAAAAATCATGTATATAAATATATTTATTAATAGATACTTCCTCCGTTCTTTTTTACTTGACCCGCTTTGAGTTTTACACTATTCACCACCTCTCCTTTGACCGTCTTTTGTGAATGATAGGTAAGGAAAAATATATTCATATAATATCTTTTTTATTTCGTCTCAATAAGTACTATCGTAATATACAACTTTTATAATTTTTACTTGTGAAGAATTAAAGTTATTGATCGCTAAAGTTTTGCATTGGTAAACGTGATAAAAGAAACAGGTCAAGTAAAAAATAACAGAGGAAGTACTACACTATAATAAGTTAGTATATATATTTTCATTATTAATATAATAAACTCGTTGTAATATAAAAATTTAATAATGAATGATAAAGAAGACAAGTAAACTAGGGATAAGAATAAATCAAGGTTGTTCGTGAACAGTTCGAGTTTGGCTCGATCAACGCTTTGTCATAGCTCGACTCATAATGTTTTAAACTCGGTTCGAGTTCGAACAAATTTAAACGATTATGAGCCGAGTTGACCATAGTTTGGGCTCGGCTCGCTCGATTAGCACCCCTAATAGTATATAAGTGATGATTATTATAATCAAATTTGTCAGTCCCAATAAGTATTATGTACTTAAGTAGTACTCCCTCCTTTTTTTCATTTGTATTACTTGGTGACGTGTGGAGTTTTAGGAGAGTAATATAATATTGTGAGTAGGTAAATATTTTATTATAATAAAATGAAGATGGTGACTATAAAAGAAAAAGTATGTGAGGGAGAGTAGATATTATATTATATTAGTGGGGACCATGAAGGAGTGAGAAATGATAAATAATTTAAGTGTGCATGGTTTAGGGTTTGTTCGACAAAACTAGCTGTAGCTGTTGGCTATTAGCTTTTGAGCAGCTTTGAGCTGTAGAGGTAGCTAAGAGCTGTCAAGTAGTAGCTGTTAGAGGTCAGCTGTGTAAGGTAGCGGTTCATACTATGAATGTTCGGTAAAAGTAGGGATTGAAACTATAAAATACAGTCGTCATTATTATTATTATTATTATTATTATTATTATTATTATTATTATTATTATTATTATTATTATTATTATTATTATTATTATTATTATTATTGTTATTATTATTATTGTTATTGTTGTTATTATTGTTGTTATTATTATTATTATTATTATTATTATTATTATTATTATTATTATTATTATTATGACGTGTTATGTATCAAATGTTTGATTATTTTAAATATTACATAGTATAATATATATTGCTAATAAATAACCGGTTTAAAAAATAAGATAGAAAAAAATATTCCTCATAAAATGAAAGGAAAAAAAAAAAGAAAAAAAGATATGAATAGAAAATTTTGATATTATCGTTGACTGAAACAAATAACACTGAGTCAACAAGATAAAAGCATTAAAAAAAATAAAAAAAAATGGTTGAATGCTACTTTACAATTTCAAAAGCTATCTTTTCAAGCTTTCAACAACAGCTACTTAAAAGCTACCTCTACCTCTAACAGCTACTTAAAACACTACTTCACTCAACACTAATATTATTTTAAGGTAGTGTTTTGACTAGGTCTAAAAGCTAACAGCTACGTTAAAAGCTAATGCCGAACAAGCCCTTAAAGTTATCAAGTGATTCATTTGAAAAATAACGGAGGGAATACTAATAAAAAATATTGAACGTTATTACATCCAAATCAAGCAGTCCTAATAAAGTATTATAGAGTCCCAATAAATATTATTTGAATGTTATTGCAATCAAATTAGGGAGTCTTATTATCCATTATGTAGTGTTAGAAATCGTTCACTTCACCTTATTTTTTGTTGAACTTAAATTATTTTTATTGAACTGATATTTTTGTTGACCTTAAACTAATAATCCTACCTTTGTCTTTTTTTCTCAAAAAAATCTCACCTTTTTGAATTTCCACAATAATCCACCTTATACCCCCATCTTCTCAAAGTAGGTCATTTGACCTTTATATATATATATATGGGGTTGTTAAACACCGCCCTCGAATCTATAAGTACTGCCCACAAAATAAAATGCATTTTACAAATTTACCCTCGTATGTAAACATAAATTTACCCCACAAACATAATTTACCATCACCATCATTCCCTCTTCTCTTTCTTAAAAACATCACCACCTCCTCCTTTTACCACCAACCACCACCACCTCCTCTTCCCACCCACCACCGCCTCCTTTTAAAACCAAACTACTCGATCTACCTAATCTCAGTGAAAATGACGAGGAAGGACAAGGGGAAGGCGGTCATCGGAGAAGAGCAAGGTCTTTTTTTTTAATTTTCTGGAATCGGGCTCAAATGCCCAACAATTTCGAAGAACCTAGGCTAAAACGCCTAGTTTTTTTGAATAACCACCTGTTATTCGAAATTTCTAGACGTTTCATCCCAACCGCCCAAAAATTTCGAATAACCAAGTGGTCATTCAAAAGATCTAGGCGGTTCAGCCTAAGTTCTTCGAAATAGATGGATTGATAACCGTTGAAACACAAGAGCTTTGTTGCCGGAATAGGATGAAATATTGAAAATCTTGGAGGTTGTTACCTTTGTTAAAGATAAATGTTGGAGGTCCTATGTACATAATTAGCAGAGATATATACTTCATTCATGGAATTTCAGTTACATTATGTTGTTTGAGCTTAGGTTCTCCGCCTATTTCAGTACTTTTCTTCTCATTATTTTGATGTCACTTTTGCAATTAAAAAAGAAAGACAAGGCTGATGAGCCAAGGTCTCTGTGAGTTCATTGGAGGCCCAGAAGGTGTGCATTAGTTTTTTATTTTCCACGAGATAACGAATTTGATTTTGCTAAATTCAAATTATTTGTATGAATTTCAAAATTACAGTGGTTGGTGGTTGATCGTAATCGTTTGTGGCCGGTGAACACTAGAGAGAACGGTTAAAATTTTTATTTAGGGTGAAAGTGTTAAGATGAGGTAAAATTGATTTAATTTTATAATAAGGCTATGTACGTAATTTTAAATTATTTTGCGGGCGTTAGTTAGGGATTCGAGGGCGACGTTTAACTTTCCACACACACACACACACACACACACACACACACACACACACACACACACACACACACACACACACACACACACACACACACACACACACACACACACACACACACACACACACACACACACACACATATATATATATATATATATTGCAGTAACCAATAGTAGGTCCTTTGACCTATAACATGTTAAACATGTCTTTTTTTAGCTTCTTCAACCTTAAAGGTTCTTCCATGGCCACCACCCATACCAACACCCTTCCTTAGCCACCACCATACCAATTTTTTTTTTTTTTTTTTTTTTTTTTTTTTTTTTTTTTTTTTTTGTGTGTGCAGTAACCAACAATAGGTCCTTTGACCTATAACATGTTAAACATGTCTTTTTCTAGCTTCTTCAACCTTAAAGGTTCTTCCATGGCCACCACCCATACCAACTCCTTCCATAGCCACCACCATACCAAACCCCCCCGGACAACCTTGAAATGCCCTAAACCCGACCACCCTAAACCCGAAAACTCCTTAATTCAACCACCCCTTACCCGAAAACCCTTAAATTGACCACCCCTTACCCAAAAACCTTGAAATCCAACCACCGCAGCCACCTAGAAAACCCTTAAACTCGACTATACAAAACCCTTAAACTCGACCACCCACGAATCCCCTAAACCCGACCACCCATGAAACCCCTAAACCCTTAATTTTGCTACTCTTGTTTGGCGATGAATGGGTTTAGGGGGCTTATTAAATCAATCAGCATACATTTTTTAAAAGTGGAAAAGTGGTAATAAAAATCTCTATTTACCAAAAAAAAAAAAAAAAAAAAAAAAAAAAAAAAAAAAAGTGGAAATTGTAATTAAGAATTTGTCTTCACCTAATCTTAATATTGGGTGGGGGATTCATATTGTTCAAGAAATTAAATTGTTGGCTAAGACATCTAATCGTCAGATCATGGATGATGATATTCTTGAACTCCTCAATATTGACATGCTTAGGTATTTTTTTAATTACCGTTAATGGGGGTGGAGGAGGGGATTAGGTTCAAATCGTCGGGGAGGGGGCTTCTGTTCATCGGTGAGGGGGCATGGGCGCTATTGTTCGCCGGCAAGGATGGTTGATGTTAGGTGGTCGAGATTTTGGAAGGACAGGAGGTTAATTATTTTTTTAAAAAAAATTATTTGTTTTTCTAAATAAGAAAATAAATAAATTAATTAATTAATGGACCACTTAGAAGGTGACACGTGGCAAGTCACCTTCTAAAATAAGATACCAATTTCACAAACCGGTAAAAACCTATTTTGAGAATATGTGGATTAATGATGGGATTATTGTAGGAATACAAAAAGGTGCGATTGTCTTGAGAAGAAAAGACAAAAGTGAGATTATTAGTTTCTAATTTTCCTAAAATAAAATCAATTCATCTTCAATATAAAGAAACGCCCAACTTAAACATTGGCTAAATGACATTGTAGATTAAAGCTTTAACAACGACGGATTACTAAAAAATCATATGAGTAATCAATATTTAACATAAAATCATATGACAAATAAAATTAAACACAATATCATAAGATATTAGCAATTTTTTTAACCAAAATGTGTATACATACAATTTCATTTATTTCAATCTCATAAATAATTTTATATTGACACATAAATAAGATGGTTGTACATTAATCTTATTGGTATCATATATACTTTTGTAATTTAAGATTTAGTTTTGAATGAAAAATAAACGTTAAAACATGAAGATGAAGTACACCATTAAAGAAGATTGAAATTGTTAATATGAGTTTTCTTCTACAAAAATTACAATTGATTTTATAAATTATTTAGATGGTAGTTTTTTTTTATTAAAGATCATTTTCCGCCAAAGTAATTAAGATTTGGGGGAAAGAGTTCATACAAACTATTTCCGAACTATTGCGTGTATCCCATCTCGCAACGAGATGAGCCACCACATTGCTTACTCTCTTGACATGTGAGAAATAACAGAAATTAAACCACTTAGACATCGCTTTAATATCATCATAAATAAGCCATAAAGGAGAGAAACCCAAATTGTTATTGTTTATCTACCGAATCACATTGATTGCATCCCCTTCAATCCATATGTTTGTATAACCCCATCTGCGAGCTTGTTGGAGTCCAAACCTGACAGCAGCAGCCTCAGCGCATTCCACATCCCATTCCCCTTCCATCCTTTTAACAACAGCCCATACTAAGCCACCATTTTCATCACGAGCCACAGCTCCAACCCCTGCATATGCACTAGAAATGTGTGCATCGACATTAATCTTTGTAACTCCAGAAGGAGGCTTCGTCCATGAGCAGATCAAGGGAGCATCAGGAGGTTTATGCATCACGAATTAGCATAAGAACAATAATCTGTCACAAGCTTAACGAAGCTTGCTGCGGTAAAGACAGCATTCAAAGACTTTTGCTCATGGATAAACTTGTTCCTGCAATACCAGTTAGACCAGGCCAAAGCAAGTAACATACGCAACTTTAAACCACAGCAATTTCTCCATGTAAGGACCTGCAGGAGCTTCATCAATCAAGGCTCGAAAATTGCTGCTCGTCCACACTTCCTTAGTCTTTGTACAATCAAACAAGACATGATTCACAGACTCCCCTTCCAAACTGCAGCAAGGACATAACCGGTCAGTAGCAATGTGACGCCTGAACAACTCTTCTCTAACTGCCATGTTCCCCTTACATGCTTGCCACGCAAAATGGCTAAGCTTCGCAGGACCATCAAGATGGCACACCACCTGCCAAGCTTCATACTCTTTGTCATTAACATCTGCAGTCATCCAGTTTAAATGCCCAAGCATACCCAGCCAATAGCCAGATTTCACCTTTTAGTCTCCATCTTAAGTGTGCCACCAGAACATAGAGTCACTAGGGGGGGGGAATTGAGAAAAGGATTTTCATAATTAATTTACCTTCGTCGGGAGAAAATAAATTATTAATCATATCAACATTCCACTCCCCATTTTCAGCATTCATCAGATCAACCACTCGCAAATCGGGGTCAAAATTAGGCCCATGAGAAGGAGCTGCACTATTGACAGCCCCCTGAAGCCACGGGTCCAGCCAGACTCTAATTGTATTACCATTCCCGACCCTCCATCGTAGACCCTCCAACAGTAATGACTTTGCTCCCCATAGACTCCTCCAAGAATAACTTGGGTTGTAACCCAGACACGCACCCAAGACTGTGCTATTCTTAAAATATCGAGCCTTGAGAATAGAGTGCAGAAATGAGTTTTGGTTGCTATGAAGTCGCCACATTTTTTTTGCAAGCAGAGCTTGATTGAACACTTTGAGATCACGGAAACCAAGCCCACCCCTTGACTTTGGCAAACATAAGGTCTCCCATTTTTGCCAATGCATCTTTCTAGTCGTACCCTTCGAGCCCCACCAAAATCTTGCAAGAAGGGAATGAATTTCGTCCACAAGACCATCTGGAATTTTGAAAATACTCATCATGTATGTCGGGATGGCTTGAGCAACGGCTTTAATCAATACTTCCTTCCCCGATCTCGATAAAAGTTTCTCTTCCCATCCTTGGATACGCATCCAAATTCTCTCCTTAATACTAGAAAAAATGGCTTTTTTCGATTTCCCAATAATTGTCGGCAGACCTAAGCATTTCTCATGCTTTTCCACTTCTCTCACACCCAATACATTCACAATTTCATGTCTACGATCTTGTTCCACACTTTTGCTAAACACAACATCTGTTTTATTAAGATTGACACTTTGCCTAGATGCTCTCTCATATTTGCT
The DNA here is from genome assembly GCF_948465745.1 of Chenopodium album. NCBI lineage: Eukaryota > Viridiplantae > Streptophyta > Magnoliopsida > Caryophyllales > Amaranthaceae > Chenopodium > Chenopodium album. The sequence goes on from NC_137838.1 coordinate 38,974,652, forward strand.
AATAATATTAGCTATCACAGAGCATTCTCTAACAGTGGATTTAGCAAAGAGTATGCTATCATCGGCAAAAAACAAATGGGACACCCTTGGAGCCCCATTACAAATTTTAACACCATGAATCAAATTATCTCTAGTAGCTTTAGACAACAAAGTAGAAAAAGCATCCGCCACAATGAGAAATAAATAGGGGGAAATAGGGTCACCTTGTCTAATACCCCTAGACGGGGAGACCGAACCCGAAATTTTGCCATTTATCTTGAAAGCAAAAGAGACACTCGACAAGTAATCCATTATTCAACGGACCAAATTATCACAAAAACCGAGCTTGTACATCATCCTTTCCAAAAACACCCACTCGACTCTATCATAGGCTTTGCTCATGTCCAATTTCAACGCAATCGAACCATCTTTACCACCACTCTTGTTCTTCATCGCATGAAAAATCTCAAAAGCAACTAAGGCATTATCTGTTATTAATCTCTTCGGAATAAAATCACTCTGGTTAACAGATACAATTTCACCCAAGAAAGGTTTCAATTTATTAGCCATATTCTTCGAGATTATTTTGTACAACACATTGCAACAACTAATTGGTCTAAATTCCGTCAAGCGTTTTGGATTATCGCATTTCGGAATTAAAACCACACATGTTTTATTAATCTCAGAGAGAGTAGCAGTACCATTCCACCAACTATGGACAAAAGCAACAATATCTTTACCAACAATATGCCAAAATTTTTGAAAAAACAAAGCATGCATACCATCAGGGCCCGGAGCCTTTATTCGGGTGCATTTGAAACAGAGCCTCTTTAATTTCTTCCTTTGTCGGAGTTGAATTCAGAGAAATATTCATATCATCAAAGACCACTCTCTACACCCTCCATTGCATCTTCAAAACCACTCGGAGCCTCAGATGAAAAGAGCTTGCTGAAATAGTTTGACACAACCCCCTCCATCTCCTCCTTTTGCTCACGCCAAACATCATCATCATCAAACAGCCCCTTGATCCTATTAATACATCTCCTAGAGCTAGCTCTTTGATGGAAGTACGCCGTATTTTTGTCACCATCCTTCAATTCGTTTGCCCTTGCTCGAGCATGCCAATACGACTCTTCTAGTCTATGAAGATCATCCAATTCTGACGATAGAGAAGCACACTCACTCAACATACTTGCATCAGATCAGGTACACGGTTTTGGGCTTGATTCAATTTTTCTTCTGTTTTTTTAATTCTTTTTTTCACATCCCCAAAACACTTTGCTGCCCACTTGTAGGCGTCGCTCGAAGTGCGCCTACGTTAAAAGCATGTGGTGAATATGCTTGGCACTCATAGGAAGTGGGAATTGACATTACGATTAGGGACAACGATTAGGGACAAAGCAAAGTAGGGAGCCGCTAACAAGTTTTTAAGGAACTTGTAAACCGTTCACGGATCATAAAAGGCAACCACGATAAAGGGACAACGATAGGAACAACGATTGACCCGTGAAGGTTACACCCCATTCATAATCCATGAGATTACTAACTCCATATGGTTCGGAACCACGAAAGGAGGATCGGGGATGATGGTACGAAGTGAGTCATGGAGTCACATTCGCCCGTATTGGCCTCTACTCGATTCTTATAGTGAAAAGTGATTCCTGTGATCTCAAAGGCATACAAACAAAGATTCAATTTGCTCCAAACTATCATTAAGCTAAATTGGTTTAATATAATGCAACACATAATTCTAAAATATCGTGATCACTTGAATTAAATAACAACATTAAAAGGAACCTAAACCGATTGTCCAAATTATCTTATTAGGCGTGATTTTCAATTACATATTCCCTTTAAACATGCAATATGGTGATCAATAAAAAAATATAATAGAATAAACATTAATATTGGAAGCAATTTAACAATAATAACGTGAGTCAAATCAAATACAAAATAACCTAATCATGATTCTAGCAACAAGAATAAAAATAAGAGTAATTAAATTAATTAATAATTACTCACATTTCGCGCGTTCCTTTAAATTGCTACACCATGAATAAACTGTTAATAACTTCAATAAAAATAATAAAGTAAATGAAAATTAAATTAAATAAAAAGTAGAGTTGATTTGGTCCAAACCCTCAGTTATTTGTACCTTTCACGCCTTGGTTTAAGGACGGAACCTCGGGTTAAGTATAGACTCCTTGGAAATCTTAGGGGAATTATTATGGAAGAATAAGGAGACTAGAAATTAAGTTAAAGAGGGAGAAGAGAATGATTTTTGGTGTAAGGTGAGAAAGAATGATTATTGGTGCCCCGAACTGCAGAAAGGAGGGGAGTATTTATAGGGAAATTGAGCAGAGGGAACACACGGAACCCTAAAAAGATAAAAACCCTAAAAAAGGCTACTGTGACACGGTAGATTCTACCGCGACACGACAGATTATACCGTGTCACGGGGGAAATTAGCGTGACGCGGGGAAAAATAGAGTGACGCGGGAAATATTTGACCTACGGGAGTAAAAACGCGTGAAGGGATTACGCGGAAAAGACACGGAGTTGTCCCGTATCACAGCACTGGCACCGTGACACGGGAATTCCTACCGTGACACGGCAGTAATTCCCGTGTCGCGGCACAGTTCCCCGTGACGCGGGGAAGCTTTAAGCACCGTGACACGTCAGCAACCCACCGTGACACGGCAGAAAACGCCGTGACGCGGCAAAGTCCACCGTGTCACGACATATAGCGCCGGGTCACGGTACTTATGCCAAGTCACGGGGCACTAAAAAACATGAAAATCCCCTCCAAATTACCGTGTCACGGGAATTTCTCCCGTGCCACGTCAGATCTTGCCGCGTCGCGGCATTTTAACTGTTGCGCGGTAATTCCAGTTTTTTACGCGTTTTTAAAATCATCATAACTTTTTATCCGTAACTCGGAATAAAACATATAATATATCATTGGAAAGATTATCAAGTATAATTTCCAACCCAATTAGAATCAGGTCAAAATAATTTGTATATTTTAAGATATGGCCATTTTAGTAGAAGGGTGTTGGTTTTGGGCCGAGTTTAATGTTTTGCTCATATCTTTATCGTTATAGCTCGGAATTGGGCTTATGATATATGGTTGGAAAGCTTATTTAAAGGCCTATCCAACAAAATAATAATTGGATCAAATTTTTATAGCCATAAAATCAGTTTCTCTCAGCGGACACGAAAAGTGGAATGTAGGTTATGGTTTAAGGAAATGAGCTAGAAATTGGATTGGTTCATGAAATATATTGGATAGAACATGGATTTAAGCACTCCAAAGATTAAATACTCAACTCGACCAATAATGGAGGTGAAAGGTGTTCATCAACGGGTTTGGTTTTGGGGAGACATTTTTAGGTGTCTACACCACTTAGTAATTTTTCCAGCACAACCAGTAGGTTTAGCAGCCACATTATTACTCGACACCTCCACCCAAGCCTATTTCACAACCTTTTCACACTCCTGGTTTGATAGCCAAAGAGCTTCAAATTTAAACAACTTTGCACTCCTCCCACGCTCATAATAGTTGCTAGCAGAAAGCATAATTGGGGCATGGTCAGAGCGGTAAGTAGGGAAATGTCGAACTTCAGAATACCGGAAGCAAGAGTGCCATTGAACATCACCAAGGAACCTATCCAAGCGTTCACGGATAAAAGTTGCAGGGTTATTGCCTTTCTTCCAAGTAAATATACTCCCTTTGTATCCTAAATCCCTTAAGCCACAGTCATCAATTTCACATCGAAATTGTAGAGAATAATTTCAAGCGTTAATCCCCTAGCTTGAACCCCACTGTGATCATACACTAAAGTACGGTGGCGTCCAAAAGGGAAGAAGATAGAGCAAAATAGTCACCAACAAGTTTTAGGAACTTGTAAACCGTTCGCAGGGTGAAGGTTACACCCCTTAACGATCCAAGAGATCGTTAACTCCATAAGGTCTTGAACCAAATAAGGCTTCGGGGATGAAGGTACAAATCCAATCTAAAAGAGATTGAACCTTCCCTAATAATAGGCCTCTACTTTATCTGATCGTATTCATGTGCGCTTTCTGACTAACATGCAATCAATAAGATTAACCCTAAACCTGTTTACCTATGTTGGTTAAATTTAATGAACAAATAAACTATTATTGGCGATCACTTGAATTATAACCAAATTAACCCTAACAAGATTATTAATTATCTTATTAAGCGTGATTACAAGTACCAATTCCCTTTAAACATGCATAAAGGCGTGATCAAGCAATAACAATAAATATCAAGCAACATAATAATCATAATCAAAATCATAATAATAATAATCATCATAATAACAATTATAATAAATATAATCATAATAATTATAACAATTATAATCATAATAATCATGTTAAAGCATAATAATAGTAGCAAGATCCTAGGCATGATACTAACAAGGTTAATAACAAACCTTAGCATGTCACTAGGCAATAAAAATCAAATCTTTAACCCTAAAATGATACTAACAATCATAAATATTAGGAAGAACATAGGAAGCATCATACTTTTAATCATACTTGATATTAAAGTTACCCTAGACATGATACTAGGAATCAAAATAACAATCTAAGCATGAACTCTATATCATAACATCAATAAAAACCATTAAAGTACTTACTTTGATGCCTCATACCTCTGTCTAATAACAAAATACATGCGTTCGTAACTTCAAGTAAAATAATAAACAAACAATTAAATTAAATAATTGAAAGAGAGATTTGGGACCAAACCCTCGGAAATTAAACCTTTCACGTCTAGGGCGAAGGCAACTTCGAATATGGCTAGGTGTATCTAGATCTAATGAATGCGGAATTTTGTATGTAAAAAGGGCTAGTTTAGAAAAAGAGAGAGAGAGAATAATAAAGAGAATCTTGATGATTACTGGTGAATGATTATTGAAGAGAATGAGAGGGAATTAAAAGCTGGTTGTAGGTGAATTCTGGTTATTGAAAACGGAGTTCTTAATACGTTATTTATAGAGAAAATCAGCTAAAAAGATAAAATATCAAAACAGAGTCTGGCGCACGCAAAACGAGATTGGCGCCAACGCTGGCCATTGGCGCCAGGCGCCAACGTTAGCGTCAGGCACCAATGCTGGCGCCTGGCGCTAGGCTTAGCGCCAGGCGCTAATGTCTGGCGTTAGGCGCTAATCCTATTTTTGACGCGTTTTCTAAAATCAGATAAATATTGCCGTACAGGAGGATAAAATCGTATCTTTCCTCAAAAAATTCTCTTTGATTTTAATTAAAACTCTGAAAAGTCAACAAAAGTCAATTTACCAATGCTAATTGAATTAGGAATGAAAAGAACCTTCTAGAAGAATCTAGAAGACTAAAACCATTCCTAATTGCATTAGGAATGATAAATCCTATTAGGCCCTCCCCTAGATCATTGGGCCGCATATAAGGCTCAAACCGGGCCCAGTTTAGTTAATTGGCCATAACTTCCTCAATATTCATCGGAATTGGGCTTATAATATATCGTTGGAAAGCCCTTGTCAAGCCCCATCCAACTACACTACTATTGGACCCATATCATGGACCATACAAACTGGATTGGCTGTTTTCTTAAATTAAGTTTTCAAAAACAGAGAGAAGAGAAAAGAAATTAAAACTATCCGCAAAACTAAACTTTTCACACTTTCACTTCATTCGATTATGATTCGACGTGAAAGGTACTCATCACTGGGTTTGGTTTTGGGGAGACACATTTGGGTGTCTACAGAAATGCATCCATGTCACTTTCACTTCGTGTAGCACCACCTTCCTTTTCCCCCACACAAGTGATCTCATTAAAATCGCCAAACATAAGGCATGGCAAGGAACTACCCCCTTTGAGACGTGACATTAGAGACCAAGTGAGGTGTTTATTTTTCATGTTCCGGTCATCCATAAACCCCAATAGCTCTCCACACCGGCTCATTATTATGATCACAAACGTGCGCTTCTATATGATGAACCGAGTACGATTGAACCGTCACATTAATATCCTTCCACCATTGCCCCATTCCACCCGAGTTCCCATTACTGCTAAGACATATGCCATTCACAAAACCGAAAATATTACGAACTCTCTCCAAACTAGCCGCATCAATCATCGTCTCCATTAAAAAGACGATATTTGGCCTTTCTCTCCAGCACCAATCCTGGAGAGCCTTGACTGTCAAGGGGTTGCCAATCCCATGACAGTTCCAACTTATAATTTTCATTGCTTTTCGAGGGCTTGGGCATCCCCAAGACCCTCTACTTGATATAACCCGTCTCCGGAAAGAATTCTATCACTAAGCTTCACTCTTTTCCCCGAATTTTCCTCACCTTCCAGCTTCTCATCACTGTTCCTTTCCATCACTGATCTTTTTGATGTCTCCCTCCCCTCTCTACCCATTGAGCCCTCCCCATAAATTAAAGATTGATCACCCTGATCCATCCTCATCGCCCTCTTCCATTTCTTCCCATTTTCAATTACAGTCTTCACACCCACCTCACTATTGCACATCCCTTTCGACCCCCCTGCCACACTCATTTTTTTTATTTTTTGAAAAGTCCACCCCCTCCCCACTCCTTTCACTACTAATTGTTTCATTCGTCCCCACTGACTTCCCTACATTTATATTTTTTGGTAAGCTCACATTCTCTCCCTCCATCAATTTAGAAGCCTGGGCAACCCCCACCTTCCCAGATTCTCCACTCCTTACACCCTCCTCTACCCTTCTTGGTCTAAGAATCATTTTGTTAGTTTGATCATCAGCAACTAAAGCAAGCCGAATCTCCCTAGGCTTCGGTGACACGTCTCTTTCACTCAAGGGTGAAGATAGAAAATTAAGTTTACGTGCAGCATTCACCGGTTCAAGTTTAATAGTGCTTGGGTTATTATACGAGATAGAACACCCACCTTTCTTAGAGCCAAGTTTCTCAATCAACCTCCTTTCCTTCTCTCTATCAGATTGCATAGACCGTGAGATTTTTAACGGAGATGCTCTAAGCCATGGCCCATATTGGTACACCACTTCTGTACTACTATCATCCTCCTCCTCCTTCTTGGTGCACTCCTTGTCAGTATGGTCAAGAATACCACAATAAAAGCAAAAATTCGATAATCTCTCGTATATGATATCCACCCACTTGGCCTTTCCATTCCTACCAGCGAGAAATACACCTCTGTGTAGGGGTTTATGCACCTCAACCAACACCTTAATTCTTATGAACTCCCCCCACCCAAGCGGATCAGCATCATCGATCTCCACAAAACCTCCCAGAGAGTCACCCACCTCCCGCATAACAGACAAACTTCTTTTGTTGAATGGAACATCCATAATTCGAACCCACATTGGAGCGCGATCGAATACTATCTCAGAAGGTTGTTCATCGCCGATTATCTTTTTAAGAAGCAGCAACTTCCCATCAAAAAACCAAGGCATACCCCCAAGTATCCTATTTTTATCTTCCTCATTGACGAATTGGAACACAAATAAATTTGTTTCGATCATTTTTATTGCAACATTGTCATCCAATCCCCATACATTCGATAAGGTTCGCTTCATAGCTGCAATGTTAAACTGTTTCACTGTGCATAGTCTTCCTACCAGAGCCAACTCAATTCGATTATTTGAAGCCCCCACCTCCTCATCGTGCAAAGGTTCCCCAATAATTGAACTTTGTTCTTCCGTGAGCCTAAATCTCTCCTAATCTTGAACAAGTTCAACAGCCATTGTAATTGAATCAAAACAAGGAGTGATAAATTAATGAAAAAACTAAATTTTTTTACTACCAAAACAATAAAAAAAAACCATAGAACGCCAAACCCTAGACCAGAGACGAAAACCCTAGACCAGGGACCCTTGCTATTTAGATGGTAGTTTATAGTATTGTAATTTGATAAAAAAAATATATATATAAAATTACCCAAGTAGGAAAACAAACAACTCTTAGCTGACTAGTCGCTGCCTCGCTGGTCACTGACTGGTCATAACTTAAATGATGTATAAATTAGATTTTTAAATTTTAAAAAAAATGTAATATTTAAAGGCTAAAATTAAAAAATAATATAATAAATCTCTTACCATAGTCGTTCGTAGTTTTTCGTAGTTGACTACTACACTAGAATCATCCTCGACTCAAAAGAAATCCCTTTGTAAAGTACATATAAAAATAAAATAAAAAAAATAATACCCACCAAATTTTATGTACAAATTAATATTCATTTATAAGTTTATATGTGATCTACCTAGAATATGATTATAATGATAAATATACCAAAGAAACTACGGTATTGTAATTTCTAATTATTATGATTTTGCCTTTATTGTACTTCATCCTTTTATTTTGTTGACATTAATTCCTTTTGAAAAAAGTTGAGACATTTTCTTTTACAAAAAAAACGTTGTAATGTACAACCTCTCCTTTACTCTTTTTACCAAATTTACCCTGCCCAATTTTGAGTAAGTAGAGATAGTATTGTCATTTTAATTCTATTATAACATTACCTTAATATGTGTGCAAAAGTCAAGTGTGTCAACTAATAAAGAACAAGGAAAATATTTCTATTAATAAATAAAAAATATTTTTTGAAGCTAATCAATCTTTTATCAATAAGATTAAATTTCTCTATTGTTCTCCATGCTTATAAATCATTGATTTATTTTATTACCTAAACCATTTAAATTAGTTTTCAAAAATAAAATAAAGTAAAATAGGAAAGTTTTTTATAGTACATTATTTGAATGCCAACATTTCACTCCTGCCTCCCCTCTTTAATTACATAATGGAAATAATACATAGTCAATAAGATCTTATTAGAGTTGACTAAATAAATTATATACGAAAATCTTTTTTTTTTTTTTTTTTTTTTTAACTTTTACAAATATTAGTAATAGGTAATTAAAAATTATCAAAGATGTGGATAAGCACAATAGTGTAGCTACAATATAAAGATCTTTTAGAAAACAAGGTACAAAAAAGTGATTTTTAGGTGCATTTTTCTACAATGTATAATTAAATTATATAGTTGATAATGAGTTCCTATATTCAAATCATCTAACACATCCAATGGGAAAACCTGAATTTTACCTCAACTAATAAAGCAAATTTAAAGAAGACAAACCTTCAATGTTACAATCAAAAGATAACCAGCCCATACAACACAAGGCGTTACAATGGTTGCTGCTATCTGATTAACCTGTTTAAATTTAACATAACATGCTATAAGAGCTAAAAATTTGATAAACCAAAATGCTAGACCAAGTTGAGCCATGCCCATGACCAAAATAAGAGGATACCAGGTGACATTTATGGATATTTGACCCAAATAAATCGGTAAAGCATCCGAATTGATATGAAAATCGCCATCGGCCTACACAAGCCAAGCAGCCAGACCCATTAAGAAAGATGAGCATAATGTGCATAAATGAATAAGCCAAAGGGGTGGAAACCAAATAGGTTTTTGCAAAATATGATATTTTCTACCTGAACCAAATAAGAAAATGGTGGTTACAGGTAATGCGATATTTGTAATAAGCGCAACTATGAGAGATTTAAGTGCACGTTTGGCCATGACCATTTTTTATTGTTGTCTTTTGATTGAGGCGTTGTCGTCATTAGTAGCATATCTAGGGTTATTAAGTTTATCATTCATCGCTTGTGAATGAATGGATTATAGATGGATTAAAAAAAAAGATAAGACAGAAAACAGAGCGGTATGAAGAGATTGTAGGAAAGAAGGATAAGATAATTAACGAATGTCACGGAGGAAATCATGGAGAATTTACTAATATAAGTGATTTTATTCTTTAATAGGTTAATTCCACTAAATATGTTAGCAATCATAGTTTTAATGTCAACACAATTAATTACTTTCTTAATTATATCACACCTCTTTTTATTTTATTATTACATAGTTTCACATCAAATAATACTACAGTAATTAATAAAATAATTTCCACTAAGATAATATGGAAAAATATCAAATTTAAGAAAAAATATCGTACTGGGAAAATATATTTTTAAATACTTACATATAAAATGAGATAAATGCTAATTTTTTGGAGCTTCCATACATAGCTCTTTAACTTTTAATACCAAAAAAAATAAAAATCTATATTGATATAATGAAATAATATATAATTCATTAGTTCTTTTTTAGTTGCAAACCTTTGTTGATTTTATGGTGAACAAAATGTAGTTATATAAGATTTGGTTAGATTTGTCTAAATCCATATTTATAATAATTTTTTTTTTTATCTTTTAGCACTAGCTTATTAATAGTATAAATGATTGAAGATATGCATTTCAAATATAAAAATTAGAAATTTACAAGTAGAGGAAAGTATTAATTTATTACAAAAATTAATTAAAATTAAACAAAAACGGGTCATTTCCATGTCATCTCCTTCAATTACCAAATAAAAGAAAGAAAAAAAAAATGCATTCTAACTTTCTATGGTATCACGCACATGACTGTTGAAATGTAAAATGAAACCTTAACCATTAATCCAACATTACATCATTGTTTAAGTATCAAAAACTAATGATAATAAATCTTATTATTATTATTATTATTAAAATATTTACTCTAATAGTTAAAACCTCTAATAGTTTTATAGTAATAACAACCATAATTTCTCATAGTGATAAATGATAATATTATTCCACAAAGACATGAAAAATAATTTCAAATATATAATTATCACATCATATCAATATTTTATTATTAGAATAAAAATTACAAAATATAACAATAATGTAGGATCAGTGCATTAGTAGGAACAATTTCTTGTTGTATAGCAAATGGCATATACCGTTATAAACTAGTTTTTCTGTTTATTTTAGAAGTAATACTTCTCAAAGAGTCAAAGTAATCCGAACGTATCCTTGTCCACCCAAATAATCCCAACTTTAATTTGGATTATTTATTTAATAATCCAAACATTAATATGAATTTTCTCTCAATGGTCTCAAGTGACATATAATCGGTTGAGTAGGTAACTTTTATCAAATTTAATTTACATGTATCACCACGTGATTGGTAAAAAATACTAATTAACACTTAAGATTGATTATAATTAACTATTTATATAAATTACTAAATTAAATATTTTTAAAATAATTAAATAAATAAAAGAAAATCCACCAGCATCAGCTACCCTCCCACCTCCAAACTCTGTGCCTAGACCCCCTTCTTATGCGTTAGAGTGTCCCTCCCCCCTTGTGTCGATCGCTAACTACACCCACAAGAAAGCCCCTCCCTCCCTCTGAAAAATCCCTAAAATCCCTCCCCCGCAGCATACAACCCTAATCACCCTCCCGCACCTTCGCTAGGGTTCCAAAGGTGGGGGAGAGGCAGTTGGGGGTTTATGCTAGTTTTTTTTTTTTTTTGGTCTCGGACTAATATATAATGTCATATTCCAATTCCCATGATTGTAAAGCATATTCAAACCATGCTTAGGTAGGCACGCTTCATTTGACGCCTTACTATTCTACTAGAAAATTGGGTTTACATACAAAGTAATAGATCAATATGTCTATGAACATGGTGTTAAATCGTTATACGTTTCTAATAAATAATCTATTTATCTATGTATTATATTATAAAATATGTATAGTAGATCAGGGTGAGGCTAACAAATGTTGTTTTATGATTCGTCATATATTATGTATCTCTTGGAATAATTAGCCACACCGACATACCTATTGATGAGGTGTAACGAGTAACACAGCTTTTGTGCTAAGTAACCTATAACACGAGGAAGTAGTAATGAAGTTTCGGTATGCATATAACCATGCATAACAAACGGAACTGGGTGTAAAATGAAACGGTTGGGTCCCACAAGTCAGGTATTACTAAACCATTTTATCAAAGAAAAAAGGAAATATAAGGTACTGTACAAGCGTATAATACAAGTGTACAAGACAACTTTGCCTTTTGTACTTTTTATCTCTTTTACTTTTTACTCCTTTCACTTTTTACTCCTTTAACTTTTTACTCCTTTCACTTTTTACTCCTTTAACTTTTTACTCCTGTTTCTCTTCAACCTCACCCTCGCCATTTTCATGTAAAAATCATCTGGTGAGAGTGAAAACTCGAGGCAGAAATGGCGAGGAAGATGTTGGTGATGGAGGACTCGCTCTTTACAGACGGTTTCGGCTTATCTGAAGGGGGCGATCGAGCTATCGGGGTTGTGTTGGATGGTGACACCGCCGCCATTGAAGACCCATTGAACGCAACCACCATTGAAGAAACATTGAACGAAACCGCCATTAAAGACTCATTGAACGCTACCGCCATTGAAGAAGCAAAAGATGACGAAGACGGATGTTTGTTAGCTCTTGAAGCTTTGTTGAAGGAGGTAATGTCGCAACTAACCTTTTGATTTCAGTACAAATCGTTGTTTGTTTTAATTAGGGTTTTGATTAATTAATCTCAAAATAATAACATTTGATATTAAATTGTTTAAATTGATGAATTATGCTTGTTTAGTTTAAATGTGTTTTAGTTGAAATAATGAGAATATGAGATCAAATGGTGCTTGTTTTGGTTTATTGTTTAGTTTAGATTCAGTGGCTCTATTGTTGTTGTTGTTGTTATTTGTAAATAATGAGAATATGAGATCAAATGTGCCTTGAGATTAGTTACTGTTTGTTTGAATTTCGATATGCTTTGAATAATGTTGGAAAGGAGACTATTGGTGAAGAGTCATACAAGACTCCAACCAAAGGAAAGATTCGTGTGGCTATAAGCTTCGAGATCAAAGATTTTGCAAATGTAGAGGTTTCCCTTCCTCCACCTGAACCATGAATGATCTTTGATAGTTGGAAAAAAATAGACTCATATTTTAGGGAATATGGAAAACAAGAAGGTTTCGGTGTAGTCCGTTCAAGTGGAGCAACAATAGGGAAAGGTTCTAATGCTAAGTAAAAGCGGAGTGTGACATGGACATGTGAATGTTGAGCTATGCCTGGTAGGAGGGGCAAGAAAACTGATGCCCCCACATTTGTTTCGGATTCAAAAATATATGACGAAGTTTGTGTTAAACGAAAGAGCAAAAAAGTGCAATGCCCCGTGAAATTATATGCAAAGTTGAATGAAGGTGGTGATTGGGTAATTGATAAAGCAATTCTAAAACATAAAGGTCACTCACCAACACCGGGGAAGTCCAAGAACATCACTAAGTTTAGGAAGAAGTTCTTGACGGACAACCCGCACATTCTTAAACAAGTATTCAATGACCGCAAGGCGGGTGTTCCAGTTGCAAAGATATTCAATTGTATGGCCCTTCAAAGGAATGGCCGAGAGGAGATGCAATTTACTCAAAAGGATTTGCATGATGAGGTTGCAAAACAAAGGAAAATCATATTTGAGGAAGGTGATGCAAAGGCAATGTTTGCTTACTTCAAAAGGATGGTGGATGATAACCCACTTTTTTTCCATACCCATCGAGTGGATGATTTGGGTAGGATCCAAGATGTATTGTGGGTCTATGCTAGAAGCCGGGTTGCGTACGAGGAGTTTGGAGATGTTGTATGTTTTTATTCAACTTACTTGACAAATGAGTATAAGCTCCCATTTTGTAATTTTGTGGGGGTTAACCATCACGGTTAAACCGTCTTGTTCGGATGTGCACTAGTGTCTCGAGAGACCGCGGAAACGTTTGAATAGGTCTTCTCCAATTGGTTGAGGTGTATGGGTGAAAAACAACCTATTGGGATCCTAACGGATCAAGATCCGGCGATGAGGAAAGCGTTGAAAGTGACTATGCAAGGAACTGTTCATCGATGGTATATTTGGCGCATTACCCAAAAATTTGCCAAGAAGCTTGGGAAGCTTAAAAATTAAACAGAAATTGAAACTGATCTTGAGAGTGCAATTTATGATAGTCTTGATTGTGAAGAGTTTGAGGCTAATTGGCTTGAGGCAATCAAGAAGCATGAACTAGAAGATGATGAATGGCTTCAAGGTATCTTCTTTACTCCTTATAAAAATAGAATCACAATTGTTCTGTGTTGCTGTTATACTGTGTTTGTGTTGTGTGTGTTATACTGTGTGTTGTTGTTATAATGTTATGCTGGTGGATATTGTTATGTTGCTGTTATAATGTTATGCTGCTGCTGTGAATGTGTTGGCAAATCTAGATCTGTGAAAATGTTGGTGCATAAGCTCTGTGAAAATGTTATAAGCTCTGTGAAAATTTCATAAGGACTGTGAACAAGGGTAAATCCTATTTAGTGCTATCTGAACTTGGTCTGTGACTTTGATGCTCTGTGGATATTGTTATTCTCAGTGACTTTTTAGAGTCTAGGAATCATGATATAATTTTTTTTTCTTTTTTTTGAACTCTTTCTGGATCATGTAACTATTGGTGCATAAGCTCTGTGAAAATTAAGCGTTGTAAAAATTTCATAAGCTTTGTGAACTGTAAACCCTATTCAGTGGCTCTTTATTTAAATTTTTTTAGGGTTGTATGAAGAACGCAATATGTGGGTGCCTGCTTTTGTGAAACATTTATTTTGGGTCGGGATGAAAACAACTCAACGGGTTGAGAGTATTCACAGGTTTTTTTATGGGTGTTTGAGCATGCATACTTTGTTGCATGAGTTTGTGGAGAGGTATTGTGATGCCTTGGAAGTTAGGTGCACAAGTGAGAAAAGGGTAGATGACAATAATGATAGGTATGTGAGGCAAGCTTACACTGATTTCCCGGCTGAGTTGGTATTTCAGAAGATTTATACGGATGCAAAATTTAAGGAGGTGCAACGAGAGTGCAACCGTGTAATTTATGTAAGTGAGATCCATCGAAATCGGGTTTCTGACACAATAACTGAGTTCATTGTGGAGGATAGAGTATGGTACAAGCCCAAAGGATCGCGTAAAGAAAAGCCGTCCAAGAGAAAGAGAGAGTACAAGCTTTCATTTGACAGTTTAACCAAGCACGTAACTTGTGACTGTCGCCACTTAGAGTTTCATGGGATTATTTATCGTCACATCATTAGGGTTTATGAGATTAATAATTACTATGAGATACCAGACTATTATATTCTCCGGAGGTGGAGGAAAGATGTGATACGGAAGCACACAAGGGTGAAAGTGTGCTATCATGACCCAAGCAAAACCGAGGAAGTTTGTAGGTATGACAAAATGATGGTCAGGTTTGGTACGTTGAGTTCAAAAGCTTCGGGTTCCATTCAAACTACTGCAGTGGTGATGCAAGAACTGCAGCTAGTTGAATTGCAAGTGGAGGAGAAGTTAGCAATGCTTGCGAAAAAGAGTGGTCAAGGTGTAGGAACACCATCATCAGTTTGTTTGGAGAAAGAAAAGGACTCAACCCCATCGACTCAAAGACAGGGTAGTTGTGAGGGTCATGGTGATGGCAATTATGACAATAGGGTAGCTGTTGAAGAACAAGATGTTCATGTGAAAGACCCACCCTTACCAAAGAGGCCAGCTCATCGCACCACTGATTCGAGGTACAAGTCATGTCTCGAGAAACCAAAGAAGGCAAAGACAACGAAGAACACACAAGGCAAGAACACACAACACAAGAACACACAAGGCAAGAACATGACTGTTTCAGAAGCCCAAACAACTGAAATTTCCTCAAATGGGGTAAATATTCCTTCAATTCTTCAATCCTTATTACTAATGAGGCATATTCTGAATTTGAGAAGCCTTAATTGTTATATTATACTTGCATCATATTGGTGTGTCTATGTTGGTATTTTGGTAGGCTGTATATGTGCAGTTATATGTGTATATGTGAAGATATATGTCCAAACTCCAAAGGCCCTCAATGATATCTTTTAAGTTGCTGCCATGTGCCTTTTAAAGACTCTATTCTGGAAATTTTGTTTTAGGCCATCAAGTACTTAAAAGATGTTCTGGTTTCGGTTATAATATATGTTGTTACACATGCAGGTACCATATATGCAGATGATGAATAAGAGGGTTCCTTACAGTCCTCAATGTGTTGGTGGCATTCAATTGCGGAACGGGGACGACTCTATAGGGTACTTTACGGCTGTTGTTGGTGGTGGTCAAAACTTTCAAGGATCCCAAATCTCTCCTAGTCAGGGATACTATGTTCCGTATCCTCAATTTCCCCTGGCTCAGTACCCTTCAGGACCTTATGGATGGCAGAGCCCTGTATCTCCATTATCAGCCACATCATCCAAACAAGGTGGCTATGTTCCTATACTACCTCGACCTTGGCCGCCGGTGACTTCACCCTCTCATGCATCACAGAGATAGACTAATATGCTAAGGTGACTAATTTTGCGTGGCCATGTTTTGTAAGGCCGAATTTCTAACAACCCCATTTTCTGTCATACAAATTGTTAGAAAAAGGGCCCATTTTTTGTAAGTCCAAATTGTAAGGGCAATCTTTTGACATTACATATGTGAGGGTAAGGCCCGTCTTTTGACATTACAAGTGTTAACATTTACAACTAACAATTTAATTTTAGCAAAGGGAACCATTTAATCAATCCTCCAATTGAAGAGTGCCACTAACAAAGTTCCCATAAATCAATTTAGGGGAACCACTTTAAAATTAAAGGGTACCACCACTAAGAATATAAAGGGTACTAACAAAATTAATGAAACAACTGGTTAACATATTTCAAAATAAAATTCAAGGTTACCACTAACAAGTAAAATTAAAGGGTACCACCACTAAGAAAATAAAGGGGACTAACGCAATTAAAATTCAAGGTTACCACTTACAATCAAAAGGGTTGTAAACTAGGGTACCACGAAAACGACTGGTCGATATATTTACACTTAAGCAGTGAAGTGTACCATTGGTTAGTTAAAGGGCACGGCTAATAATATGAATGGTACTACTGAGAAGGTTAGACCATGGAACCACGTAGGGTACAACTGGAACTAAGTAGGGTACCACTAGAATAATCTAGGGTACCATCAGTACCATGTACATCTTATCTTAGGAAACATATCAAACCCTAAGATTCACATTAAAAACTATTTACCTTTAAAGTGAGTAAAGGAAGGAAACCACCATTTAATCAAATCAAGGATCCATTTCAGCACTCCAAATAAACGTGACTAGAGTGGTCCTTCAATTAGAGAGTGTAAAGGGTTCTAATAAATCAAACTAAGGGAACCATTTAATCAAATAATAAACTATGTAACGGCCATCTATTTGACATTAAATATGTATCTACCAATTTTCACTAGTTACCTTATTAACCAATTTCATTTTAGGAGCGAGGGGACTATTTAATCAAAAGTAAAGAACCCTGTAATCAACACACTCCAGGTAAATGTAAAGAGCATGGTCCTCCAATTAGAGAGTGTAAAGGGTTCTAATAAACCACTTTGAAAAGTATAAAGGTGCCACTAAAAAGACTGATAGATGTAGTTACACTAAAGGAGTGAAGGGTACCCTTGATAACGCAAAGGGCACAACTAATAGCATGAATGGTACTACTCACAAGCCTTAGACCATTGGAACCACGTAGGGTACCACTGGAACTAAGTAGGGTACCACTAGAATAATGTAGGGTACCATCAGTACCATGTATATCTTATCTTAGGATACATATGAAACCCTAAGATTCACATTTACAACTATTTACAAATTTAAAGTTAGTGAAGGAAGGAAACCATCATTTAATCTAATTAAGGAACCATTTCATCACTCCAAGTAAACGTGAATAGAGTGGTCCTCCAATAAGAGAGTGTAAAGGGTTCTAATAAATTAAACTAAGGGAACCATTTAATATAATAATAAATCATGTAACAACCATCTACTTGACATTAAATATGTATGTACCAATTTTCACTAGTTACCTTCTAATTTCATTTTAGCGAGGGGACTATTTAATCAAAAGTAAGGAAGCATGTAATCAACACACTCCATGTAATTGTGAAGAGAATGGTCCTCCAATTAGAGAGTGTAAAGGGTTCTAATAAACCACTTTTAAATTCAAGGGTACCACTAAATAGTTATATGTACCAATAAAAAGTATAAAGGTGCCACTAAAAAGACTGAAAGATATAGTTACACTAAAGCTTTGAAGGGTACCCTTAATAACGCAAAGGGCACAAATAATAGCATGAATGGTACTACTCACAAGCCTTAGACCGTAGGAACCACGTAGGGTACCACTGGAACTAAGTAGGGTACCACTAGAATAATGTAGGGTACCATCAGTACCATGTATATCTTATCTTAGGATACATATGAAACCCTAAGATTCACATTTACAACTATTTACAAATTTAATGCTAGTAAAGGAAGAAAACCACCATTTAATCTAATTAAGGAACCATTTATCACTTCAAGTAAACGTGAATACAGTGGTCCTCCAATTAGAGAGTGTAAACGGTTCTAATAAATTAAACTAAGGGAACCATTTAATCGAATAATAAATTATGTAACGACCATCTATTTGACATTAAATATGTATGTACCCATTTTCACTAGTTACCTTATTAACCAATTTCATTTTAGCGAGGGGACTATTTAATCAAAAGTAAGGAACCATGTAATCAAACACTCCTGTAAATGTGAAGAGCATGGTCCTCCAATTAGAGAGTGTAAAGGGTTCTAATAAACCACTTTCAAATTCAAGGGTACCACTAAGTAGTTTATGGTACCATTAAAAAGTATAAAGGTGCCAATAAAAAGACTGATAGATATAGTTACACTAAAGCAGTGAAGGGTACCCTTGATAACGCAAAGGGCACAACTAATAGCATGAATGGTACCACTCACAAGCCTTAGACCATTGGAACCATGTAGGGTACCACTGGAACTAAGTAGGGTACCACTAGAATAATGTAGGGTACCATCAGTACCATGTATATCTTATCTTAGGATACATATGAAACCCTAAGATTCACATTTACAACTATTTACAAATTTAAAGCTAGCAAAGGAAGGAAAACACCATTTAATCAAATTAAGGAACCATTACATCACTCCAAGTAAACGTGAATAGAGTGGTCCTCAAATTAGAGAGTGTAAATCGTTCTAATAAATCAAACTAAGGGAACCATTTAATCGAATAATAAATTATGTAACGACCATCTATTTGACATTAAATATGTATGTACCGATTTTCACTAGTTAACTTACAAACCAATTTCATTTTAGGAGCGAGGGGACTATTTAATCAAAAGTAAGGAACCATGTAATCAACACATTCTATGTAAATATGAAGAGTATGGTCCTCCAGTTAGAGAGTGTAAAGGGTTCTAGTAAACCACTTTTAAATTCAAGGGTACCACTAAGTAGTTTATGGTACCATTAAAAAGTATAAAGGTGCTAATAAAAAGACTGATAGATATAGTTACACTAAAGCAGTGAAGGGTACCCTTGTTAACGCAAAGGGCATAACTAATAGCATGAATGGTACCACTCACAAGCCTTAGACCATTGGAACCACGTAGGGTACCACTGGAACTAAGTAGGGTACCACTAGAATAATGTAGGGTACCATCAGTACCATTGGAATAAATTAGGGTACCACTGGAGTAATGTAGGGTACCATTATTACCATGTAGATATCTTATCTTAGGATATCTTAGGATACATATGAAACCCTAAGATTCTCATTTACAACTATTTACAAATTTAAAGTTAGCAAAGGAACGAAACCACCATTTTATCAAATTAAGGAGCCATTTCATCACTCCAAGTAAACGTGAATTGAGTGGTCCTCCAATTAAAGAGTGTAAAGGGTTCTAATAAATCAAACTAAGGGGACCATTTAATCGAATAAATCAGTTATTGTAAAAAAAAAAAAAAAAAAAAAAAAAAGGTGTTCTTGTCTTAGGTTTTTATTTCTTCTTGTTGGGGCTTGCACCCAAAAAAAAGAAAATATTATCTTTCATATAAGATATGAAGAGTTTAGTATATGAGCGATTTAGCCCCCCCCCCTCCCCCCCCCCCCCCCTTTTTTCTTAGATAGTATATGAGCACCTCCATTTTTTCTGTTCAATACGGAGTAATTTATTTTTATTGATTATTTTTAGTTATCATGAGCATAGCTAGTACTTGATCAAATCTCTCACGAGGCACAACTCACATGTATAGTGTAATATTAGTATGAAGTATGTATGTGTACTTCATTTTGTTTCAAAATTTTCTTCATTTGCTAATTTTTACATTCTTTATTTAATTTATTTTACTCAAATTTAATTGCTACGGAGTCTATGTATGTATACCATAAATCTATCAGATATTATTCGTATAAATCTTAAATTAAAATATCAAATTTAGATAAATAATCACCAAATATAGTAGTAGTACATAATAGAAATACTTGAGCAATGCCATGCTAAATTTGGAAAGAAGAATTGTGGATAGGTGCAAAAGGTGAGAACGTCTAGTAGTTTTTGTCAAATAAAATGTTGTCAAAATAATAGAGCTTTACTATTATGGAGCAGTATTTTAGCTTGTCTTCCTTTGTGTGTGGTTGAACAAAAACAATTATTAAAGCACAACCAAAAAATCGTTTTTTGAAAAATAAAGGCCTGGTAAACTGTTAAGGCATATTATGTTGTGATGAGCTAAAAAATAAATAAATAAAATTGACTTGTGGTATTTCTCATATATAATCAATGCTAATGTTTCTATATATTTTCGAACATGTTAAATTAATCATTTAGATGCAATTTTTTCTCTTATGATTAGTGAACCATAGGTATAGTAATTCATCAATTGGTCCGAGTATGAGATATGAGGCTCCAATTTTAATGGCTGTAGATAATTCAATTCACCGTTGTATGTTAGGTTACTAATTTTCATTTACAAATTTGAATGGATTGATTTTCTTTATCTAAGCTCGTCATCATCGATATAGGGGATTAAACCAAATACAAAACTACGACTTATATTCATCTTGTGACTTGTAATTGACAAAAAGTTCCTTAATTTTCGTGAGAATTGAATCAATCCTAGTACTTTTTTTTTATTGTGTCTACTTAGATTAAGAGAAAGATCATAACTTGATAAAATCTCTCACGAGTCAACTTAGTTTAACCCATCTTTACAATGCACGACCTTACCCTAGTGGATATACTTGTATGTGCACGTCAATTGATTAATTTAACAGGATCAAGCTAAGTGATACTCCGTATATAACTTTTGCAGCTTCTCTAACAAAATTCAGCATATATAATCAAAGTCAAAATTCATTAACCTTTACCAAAATTCATTAACTTAATACCATGCTCTCCCACTTTACCAAAAAAAAAAAAAAAAAAAAACAACATGCTCTCCACTTATTATAACTATTTTCAAATTGATTAGAAAAAGATTAATTCTTCTTAATAGATTTGTAACAGTAATGATTGTTTAGCATGACCAAAATTGAAGATTCCAAAGTACAAAAATATGTGCTAATTAGATATTAAAATTTTAATGGCTAATCTGTTTCTATTAGGTAATAGAAAATAACATTAACATTTTTTTTGAAACCTACGCTAGTTAGATATTTTTCAATGTAATAGAAAATAACATTAACATTTCAAAATAAGACATATTTTCATTATTTAGATCATTACACTCTACTATTCTAAAGCACGTGTAACAGATTCTTTAATATTCTCCCTTTTTCCTCTTGGCCAATTTTTTTCCTTTGCAACATTTTCATGATCCTCATTTTCTTGTTTAGTATCCTCATTTTTCTTTTCTGCTTTACTTCCTTCATTGAGTTTGCTTTGAACTTCATCACTGTCAGATTCAACAATAATAACTAGCCATTCACCACAGCCATCCCTCACAACCTGTCGTTTATTTTTCTTGGTAGATTCTCCTTTTTCTTTTTTATTTTTTACAACCCTTGAAATTCCTTCTTGCAAAAATTCTAAGTGATTGTTCATCTTTTTCGTCATAGTGGTGGCATAAACTCGGAAACTTGCAGAATTATGTTCTTGTGATTTCGACTCATCAAATCTCCAAATCGGTGGTGCAAATACGCTTTTAGAAGTGGCGGTGCTATCAATGCTACCCATTATTATACAGAAATGAAAATTTTTGATTAAAAAAAAAACCAAAGAAGAAATAGAAGATGAAAGACAGAGTAGAAGATGAGGGTACAATTTATAAGAGATGTAATTAAGAAGCACATTGAGCAATAATGACGAAATGTTGAATGATTATAGACTTTATGACTTCCAAAGTACAACTTTTTATTTTTTTTATATATATATATATATATATATCTTATATTTTTTAAATGTATATACATTAAAAAAAAAATTAAATTAGAAATAACTTTTCGTAATTTGGTTTCAATCATTATCGTTTCAGGTTATATACGTGTTGTATAAAAAAAAAGGTGTCTAAATTTTAATTTAGTATTGTATTTAGTATTGTGTAATTTTAATTTCTCTAAAACCGCTCAAAAAACCGAAAAATTAATCTGTTTATCCACTTAGTTTTAGGTACACTTGTTCGTTTAATCGATATTAAAATTATACGTAGTAATACGGTAAATTAAAATACCCTTTAAAATTTTCTCTTAAAAAAAGTGGGAAAAGGAAGCTGATGATCAAGCTAAGTAGCTAAGGGAAAAAGAAAGGAGTCAAACAATATATTAAGCTTAAAATCTTAGGGCAGTTTGAGGTTAGCTCTTATAAAAGGGCTTTGCTTACGTAAGCCAGTAAGTTTCTTTTCATTTACCTCGATGCATTATGCATGAACATGTATCATAGAAGCATCTGATTTCTACAAGTCGAATTAACAACGGTAGAGTTTTGCATATTCTATCTTGATGTTGTTTCAATAGTTATATGCTGATCGAGTAGATTGCATGATCATAGAAGCTACATGTCTACATATCCTTTTTTCGAGTATTTTTCTTTAATATATTCCGAGTATTCTAGCTTTACGTTTTAAATTTGAGCAAAGTAATAAAAATCAGTACTTTATAAATTTTAGGCTAAGCTTAATAATCAGGTGTATTTCTTTCAAGGACAGAAGGAAAAAAAACTGAATATTGACTCGATCTAATTAATCTTAAAATTATCCAAAAATAAATAAATTTAGGGCGAGGTGTTATAAGGTTAAAGTTAAGACTAGCCATCTCAATTTACTACATCTTTTTTTTTTTTGGTAAGGAAAAGAGTCATATTAAACCGAAATCTCTTACAGTTCCTTCCAACTCAAGTTAACAAGCTAGACACTTTCGGGGGGAAAGGAAGTATTGTTCATGCATACTTAAACTGTATCGTACCACTTTCTAGTTGAATATTCGGTACAGAGTAACTACAGAAATATACACAGATTAGTCAATTACCGTATTAATACGTATATAATTAAATGTAAATACGACGGAGTATTAACGAATAACTAATTAACTAACTACTCAAAATACTACGGGTTGTATAAAAATAAAGGTTTCTAAATTTTAATTTAATATTGTATTTAGTATTGTGTAATAATTATTTCTCTAAAACCGCTCAAAAAATCTAAAAATAATCTGTTTATCCACTTAGTTTTAGGTACACTTGTTCGTTTAATCGATATTATACGTAGTAATATGGTAAGTTGTTATTTTATATTATAAAACATGAATAGAGTTGATAAAAATATGCCTAAACCATTATTATACAGAAATGAAATTTTTTTATTAAAAAAAAAAACAAAGAAGAAAAAGAAGATGAGAGACAGAAGATGAGGGTATATTTATAAAAATGTACCACGCAAGAGATGTACCACAATTTACCAATTAAGAAGTAAATTGAGCAATAATGACGAAATATTGAATGATTATAGATTTTATGACTTCCAAAGTACATCTTTTTATTTTTTCTAAACCTATATATATATATATATATATATATATATATATATAGGGGAAGGCTCTCGTGAGAATTTTTCTTATATGAGAATTTTTCTTATGTGAGAACACTCTTTATGTTCTAAATTTTTACTTGTATGTTCTAAATTTTAAATATGATGTTCTAAACTTTTCCTTAGGTGTTCTAAATTAAATCAAATGTTCTAATTTAGTATTCACATGTTCTAAACCATAAATTAGTTAAGTTTGATGTCATAAATTTTAAATAACTTGTTCCAAAATTTTAATTTATATGTTCTAAATTTTAAAACGTGTGTTCTAAGATTTTTAATTATATGTTCCAGATTTTAAAGCGTATGTTCTATTTTTTTACACGTATGTTCTAAAATCTTTACTCACACTTTCTATATTCTATATCAGTTTGTTCTAAATTTTTATTCACATGTTCATAATCTTAAATCAGATGTTCTAAATTTACTCATATGTTTAAAATTTCATAAAACAAATTTTATAAATTTTTAATCACTTGTTCTAATTCTTAAATCAGATGTTCTAAACATATTACTCACACAAATGTTCTAAATTATTACTCATATGTTCAGAATTTTAGTTTGAGTCACATGTTCTAAATTTTAACTCGCATGTTCTAAATTTTTACTCACATGTTCTAAATTTTTACTCATATGTTCTAAATTTTAAATCAGTTCTCATATAAGCATGAATTCTCACATATGAACCTATTCTCACCGGATTCCTAATGAGAATCAATCCTATAATAGGAACTAGAAACTAATCTGGACCGTCAGATCCAACACACAAGGCGCGTGATCTAACGACCCAGAAATGTTCAAACTCATTTAATTCAATTCCCCAAAATAAGTGCACTTTCTATCCTTTCTTTCTCCTCTAGCATTTTCTCTCTCCTCCATTACAACGGCCTTCGAGCTTTCTCTACTTCATTGAAGGGAGTTTCGTGCTTTCACTACTCCATTGAAGCGCTTCTTAGCTTTCTATATTCAATTGAAGTAGTTTCTCTCTAAGGTAAGATATTTATTTTGTAGAACACCGATTTCAATTTCATTACTTTTACATCCAGTATAGTCAATTTAGGGTTCTTCAAATTCTGAAAATTATATAGCATAATTAGAACAATTTGTTGTAAATTCATCAAGATCTTGCTAAAATTTGAAGTATGCTCGTTGAATGTGATGAATTTTGTTCGTATAACTTCTGCAATGACCCACAATTATTCGCTCGAGATGCAAATTGAGTTCAAAATAGGTATAATTGCGATATATGATTGTGAATTATGTGTTGTTTAATTGTTTACAGCAAAAATTGCGATTATTTTAAATAGTTAGCTGCTTGTTAGCCATAATTGCTCTGTATAATTTAGTTATTAGAATTGAAGTTGAACCTAAGCTAGTGTTTCTTGCTTACATATTGTGCTTAAATTTTAAATTAAACAATTAATGTTTCCTACTATTTATTTCAATTGTAGATAAAATCCAAATACAAGTAAACTAATTCTTTTTTAAAGTAAATTAAAAATGTAAAACTATCTATACACATATGAGCAATCAAAAGGTTCAAGTCAAAAATTCAGCTCTTGTTGAAGATGCTTCGAGTAGCCGTGGTTGTTTCCATTCGCTTCATAATATGTCGATACAGAGCGATCTGTTGAAGTTCTCGATGAATCATGGTTATGGATATGTGTTTCCTGATTGTCCTAAGAAGGTTTTGAAAGAGTACGTAGATAAAAGAGTGAAATATGGGAGTTTGGCAGTGTATAAGAATGACTTTAAATTGCAGGATTTGGAGGGAAAGTGTAATGGAGTTGTTATTGAAGTGCCTTATATTGATGAGGGTCTGACTAAAGCCAAAGTTTTGGATATGCTTCAAAGGGGAGTTTTGTTGCACTGGAAAGCTTATATTTGTACTGCCTGCTTAGAATCTAGTGGGCAGTGAGGGTATGATGAGCCTAATTATCAGTTCAACTATATATGTCCTGATAAAACCGAACCTTTTCAATGTGTTCAGCCTATACAATCTTCCCAAAGTGCTCTGCTTGTTCATAGTAAATACTTCAATCTATGTGTAGTAACCTGTTAATAATGTGGCCATGAAGTACCTTTGTAAAAAAACTCCTTTGTTGCACTCACAAACTTTTTTTTGTTCTTTTCTTGCAAACACTGAATCACTGATGATATGTTATTTTTCTTGCAGAAAAGAGGCTTCGGCTCATAGGTAATTTATTTTCTTCCGATTGCGTTTACAATAAAATACCTTTACTAAGGTTGCTTCTATATTCTTCAAATTACTTTATAGTTGATACAGCAGCTTATACAATGTAATACTTATCATGATTTCCATTTTCCTTAAGAGTAAAAGATATCATTATTTGTTTAGTGTGCTCTAATGTAAATGTTATATGTTAGGTTGAAAGAAAATGATCTTTTTCTTATTGTGGTTTTTAGATTTTATATTATTGCTTGCTAGAAATATAACTTGTAGTTTTTCTATAGTTGTGTTTGGTTCATCAGGGGCTGTGGTTTTGATCGCTATTATTGTCATTTATACAAAAACAAGGCAGCGAATAAAAATATTTACCACTCTGTGGACTAAAGGAACTGTAAAAATGTGGAGGTTTTTCTAAAAAGCTATGGATCTTTTGCCCTAAAACCTATTAGCTCAAGTGGTAGAGCGCTATGCGGATGCATTGAGGTGTAGGTTAGATTCCTACATAGGTTGTCTCTAAAAGTAAATATTAGACACTCTAAAGTAATTCAAACATCTCAAAAGTAAATCAAATTAGCTCTAATGTATACAAACAAAAGTGGTTTTTTTTATTATCTTTGTAACTTGAGGTTAACTCGATCCTATATTGGACACACCTGCTCTCATTCCAAACACTCATTTTGATAGATCAATATGATAAAGTTAAAAAAAAAAAATCTCAAAAGTAAATAGAAAATCTGAAAAAGTACATTAATATATCTCTAAACTAAATCAAAATAACTATGAAAAGAAATCAAAAGTAGAGAAACATATGTAAAAAGTAAATCATAATTAATCAAAAGTAAATACAAAATGCTAAAAAGTAAATCAAAATATCAAAAAAGTAAATACAAGTGAATAATATCATCATTAAAGTAAATAATATTTTTTCAAAAGTAAAATAGAAAAACTCAAAATTAAATATTAAAAATAATATATATAATCTAATTGTTCGAAGTGCAAGTAGAACCTATGTGCTTTTGTGCACTTGCACAATGCTCAACCTATTGAGCTGGCTGGTGTACATTAAAGCATTCGATATAAGGAAAAATTAATTAAAAGTAAATAAATATTATTCAAAAGTAAACCGAAGTACAGCAAAAGTAATAAACAACAAAAATATATAGATTATACGCTCAAATTTCAGTCAAAGTGAGCAACTACCATTCCAAATATTCCATGTTATCAATAAATAAACCTACGTGGGATTCGAACCCACATCTTTTGTGCATGTGCACAATGCTCTACCTGTTAAGCTTGTAGGCTAGTATATACATTAAACATTCAAAGTAAAAAAAATAATTCAAAAGTAAATAAAAATCTTTTAAAAGTAAATTTAAAAATTTATACAGTACATGATGCCAAGCCTTGCTGGTGCACACCAATTCCAACCCGATTAGCAGCAGAGAGATTCGCATCAGTGTTAACTTTCACAACCCCCGGCTGCTGGTGCACACCAACTTGCATTCAGAGCAGCCTTATTTGTCACAGCAGGCTTGAATACTTGCAAAGAGTACTCTCTATAATCATGCAGTAGCTTGGTATAATTAAATGCTAGACTTACATGACTAGTCACAAGGTCCTGGTAGATACTCTCATCCCTGCAAAATCAAGCAACCCAAGTCAGAACACATATCAAACTTAGTTCTTTTTTCTCCACCTTATGTGCAAGCCACTATAGACGCTCAGCAAAGGAGCTTGTAGGCGCATCATTCAACGGCTCCACATAATTACTATGCTCCCATGTCCCAAATCAATTTTGCATCCCGACATTGGAACAAGGCATGAATGAAAGATTCACTTGAAGCCCCACATATCTAACAAGTGCAATCCGTTGTGACATGACAATAGTGTAAGCTCTGGGTCTGCATATAGATGGTGTTAGCCAAGAAGAACAAGTTTATCTACTCACATCTGTTTCATGATAAAAAAAAAAATAGCAATGCAAGCAACACATTGAATTTTGGATTGTGTGTGTGTGTGTGTGTATGTGTCGCTATTAGTGTAAGAGACAACATATAGTAGGCAAAGGTCTGTTGCCTTTGTAGGTTTGAATTCACCTGCTTCATATTGAAAAGTGTAGTTTGCTACTAAATAAACCATGCACACAATTATATACCAAACTCAGTCACTAACATCAACTCAAAGTAACTACCATTAACTCAAAAGTAATCACCATTAATTCAAAAGTAAATAAGACTAACTCAAAAGTAAATAAAACTAAATAATAAAATTCCTCTATGAATTTCACAAAACTAAATAATAAAACTCAGAAGATGTGCAGGAATTTCATAACTGAAATATTTGAACCAATGTTGACCTTCTCATCTGATTTTAATAGGGCCTTGCTGAGCAACAACCTGTGTGTTGAAGTCGCAAAACAACCTGTGTTTCACTCTGTTCCATAAGATTAAAATAGCTAGCTAGATAAGTACCTTGCTAAGCCATAACCTGTATTGCAGTCACAAAAGAAATATAAAACTAATATCAGCAGTAAGACAATATCTGCAGGTATTTAGTGAAATCATATGGACAAAGTTGCACCTGGGCAATGGACAATAACCAAATGAGCAAAGACAACATTAAAAACTTCAAAAATAGTAGCTAAGACCAGATGAAATTTCCAGTATAGAAGCCTAGGACAAAAGTATCGATAAAAGCCATAATTTTAGAACATCAAATACAAAACCCCTAAAATCAGTCAAATTTGAAGAAAACCTCAATCGAACAAATAAGAAAAATAAATCAAATTATACAAATTCAAACTAATTATTATTTCCAATAGACATAATGTGAAATTATAACAATAACAAATCAAATATATGATTATAAAAAACGTAGACAAAAAATAATTGAATAAAAATGACGAAAACCTAACTTCACACTCAAATCAAACAAACGCAAATAGATAAACAAATTTCACAAAATCACAAAAAGTATAATAAATAAAAAATAATTACCTCAAACAATGACGAAAATCAAAGAACCACAGCAAAAAATTGATCAGCGAAGAACAAAATCCCGATTTCTATACAAGAGAAACGAAAATACAGTGAGATTTGAGAGTAGAGAGAGAAAGATCAAGAGAGGAGAGAGAAACAAAAGAATTGTGAAAAAAACATGAGAAAGGTCATTCAACCGGCAAAATTACCAAAATTCCCTTAATGAAATTGAAAAAGGCGGGTGAAACACAATCCGTCTATCTTATATTAATGTATGTACATGAAAAAAAATTAAAATTAGAAATTAACTTTTCGTAAATTGGGTTCAATCATTATCGTTTCAGGTTAAATACGGGTTGTATAAAAATAAAGGTTTCTAATTTTTAATTTAGTATTGTATTTAGTATTGTGTAATAATTATTTCTCTAAAACCGCTCAAAAAATCGAAAAATTAATCTGTTTATCCACTTAGTTTTAGGTACACTTGTTCGTTTAATCGATATTAAAATTATACGAAGTAATACGGTAAGCTGTTATTTTATATTATCAAATATCAATAGAGTTGATAAAAGACTTTAATTAAGCATGTGTAGAATTTATTTTACTTTCTTTTGGAATCAAGCCTTTTTCTTGAAAAAATATTTATAATTAACTCAACCTTGGGAATATGTGTAATTAAAACACCTTGGAATTGTGGACATCTATATTGTGAAAGTTACTTATAGAAGTGATACTTTGTACATTCTAGTATTTGAAGGTGATTATTGTTTGCAAAGAGATCTTTACGTACAAATTATTTCTAAGCATTTTTATATTATTTTTTTGTCCAAAAATTCGTATAAGGATGTGAGAGTCGAAGGATCTTGATGCTGCTATTGCTAAGTATGAGGATTTCTGCGCTGTGCATAGCCGTATCATGGAGGTCATTCAAGCCGGAGTGCGGTCACTAAAGATGGTGGTTGACGAAAAAACGGACGAAGTTTATGCAATTATGAGAAATGCGTCTGAAGGAGTGGAAGAAGCTGTTGCTCAAGCACCTTATGTGGTTCCTGAATTTGTGAGGTTTTTAGATCGAGTAGAGAAAACGGCTGCTGAAGGTGCTATTCAGCTTGAACAACTAAAAGAGGATAAAGAAAAGAAAAAGAATAAATTGGATGAGGTTTTGAAGAAGCATAAGAAAAGGGCTAGGGAATAGGAAAAGGCTAGATGAAATAAGTTGTAAATCTCAGTTGGTTTGTCAACCAAATCAAATTGTTGAATATAAATATTAAAATTATTATTAGCAAATTATAATTGGATCTATTTTGCATCTTGATTGAGTATGAATTGTGATTTAATATTAACTTTTGTAATTAATAATTAAATTTTATGATTTCCTACATTTTAAAAGCAATTCTTTTTCTTTATATTTGTATATTAATATTATGTACATACAAGTACTCGATTGATAATCAATTGTTATAGATGAGAATCGACCTGAGCCACTAACAAATCATTATGAGAAAGTAGGGCATCCCCTTTATCTACTAGTTTAAGTACTCAGTCGTGCTCAACCACAACGTTGGCAAAGACATCTGTTGAGCTCATAGCCTGAAATGGTACAAAAGAACATGTCAAGTTCATTTTTTGGATATTGCATCATAACGTAATAAATGAAATTTGAATTAGAGTCCCATTAAAAGGTTATATTACTTTAATTTGGTGGCAAGCAAGATAGCTCTTTTTCAAATCAAGTAAAAGTATATATTAGGTCTATAACATTATGTACCCTTTATAATTGGAAAAAAAACCTTAATATATATATTCAACAAGTCATTAGTTCTTTGAAATAAGGAGGATCATGCTGGATTCACATAATTAACGTTCACGGTAATTTAATACCATTGTTTCTTATAAAACACTAGTCATTTCTAATTGATAAGTTAATTGAATGTGTGCAAATACATTTCATAACAAATACGGAGTAATAAATTTGCTGCATACAAATTTAATTTATTAATTAACTCATTCATGCAAGCCTTAAAAGAGTATGATCAATTTATTCGATGTATGAGTACAATCATAATGGAATGGTTTGTAGTCGGATTATCATTTTATCTACTGTATTACAAAGTACTTTATCCCTATAAATTATTAGTCAGATCATACAAAGTACTCCATATAATTTACCCTTCTATTAATTCAATTAAAAAAATCATCTTAAATGATGTATTGTCTCCGTCCTTTAATTATATGTCTATTTCTTTGGATTGCTATAACCATGGCATGATAGACTCATCTATACACCCATAGAATATGAGCAATTTACCCCCTTTTTTTTAAATTTTTTTTTTTTTTTTCTAAAGCAAATTTTTATAAGTTAATGTTTTTTTTTAGTATTCTTTAATCTAGCCTCCTATTCAATCGGGATACTTATACATGTATGTGACTATGTGAGAGCGACATTATTTTTCTCTTGAATACCCTAATTGGATTCTTAAATACCCTAATAAGTTTTAATACCTTTTTATATATATAGTAATATTTTTGTAATACGCTCCATTTAATCATCTCATCTTAACAAAGATGTTAGGTTACTAATTTTATTTTACAAAGTTGAATGGATTGAATTTCTTTATCTAAGCTCGTCATCATCGATTTAGGGGATTAAACAAAATACAAAACTACGACTTTTATTCATCTTTTTACTTGTAATTGACAAAAAATTCCTTAATTTTCGTGAAAATTGAATCAATCATAATTACTTTTTTTTTTTTATTGTTTTTTATTGTGTCTACTTAGATTGAGAGAAAGATCATAACTTGATCAAATCTCTCATGAGTCAAATTATTTTAACCCATCTTTATGACGCACGACCTTACCCTTGTGGATATACTTGTATGTGCACGTCAATTGATTAATTTAACAGGATCAAGTTGGGTTAGATTAAGTCGTCATATATTCAATTAATAACCAAAATTATCATTTCCACTCCCCAACCACTTCCAATTCCACATTTAATCTACTGATGCAATCCCCCAAATTTCAAAAGTTGTCAAAATTGTTTTTATTTATTCATCAATTAACATATAAAATTAGTAATATTGTGTAATACTCCGTATATAACTTTTGTAGCTTCTATAACCAGAATCACCTTTACCAAAATTCATTAACTTGTTACAATGATCAGAAAAAGATTAACTCTTCTCCTTTTTGTAACAGTAATGATTATTTAGCATGACCAAAATTAAAGATTCCAAAGTATCAAATATGTGCTAATTCGGCCAATCTGTTTCTATGAAGTAATAGAAAATAACATTAACATTTTTAAATATATGCTAGTTAGATATTAGATATTTGATCGTCCAGCCACAACCTTAATTTCCTATTATTAAAATTTAGAACAAAAATTATGCTCGTATTCCATAGTCATCTTTTATACAATAATATACATTATAATACATGCTTTAATAAGTGTTCCAATTAATGCGGAATGTAGAGTTTAATATTTTTCAAAATACGTTTAATTAGTTGTACAAAAAAAAAAAAAAAAAGACATAGCCAAGAGTATATACGTGTGTAATGGATGGTTGAAGCGATGAAGTTTTATTTTTAATCAATTGTTATAGATGATAATCGATCTGAGCCACTAGGGCAGATGATTTTATTTTACAAAGTTTTGGAGGTTCACTTAATTAATACGCAAATCATAATACTCCGTAACATATTTAACCTCGGATTTGTCAACAGAAAAATCAAGCCGAACTTCACTTTTAATCCAGCAAAGTATGAATTGTTAATGATTACAGTTTCATGTGGCTACTAGCTCAAAGATGATTCATTCCAGTTGAATTTGAGAGAACTAAAGATTACTTAAAATCATCCTACATTGGACACAAAAGAAAATTAGTTTTAATTTCAAATTACACTCGTCAATCCAATGAATTTGACAACACTTCTTTGTAATCTTGTTCGGCAGGGGTTACTTTTTCATGTGTTAAATTAGCTGGTCACATCGTGAGGCCAGTCACGTATTAAATTGGACAAAATATTTGGCCTTGAATTGATCCTATTTAATAAGGTTCCTGAGTCCTGACCCTATTATTAACCGGGCCTACTCTCATAATTCCAACATTTATTTAATTAGCCATCTATGTAACCCTTAGCTTCAATATAATATGTCAAATGTAACACTCCAATAATACTTCACTAATCTTTCTTCTATCTTAACAACAATAATTTGTTTCATTAAATTTAAATTTGTCTATATCTTAATTATTGTGTTATCACTTTAAATTGCAATTTTTTTTAATTTTTTTTTTGGTATTTAAAATACGAAGTACAAAAATATGACAATACTTAATAAATTCCTTAGTACAAAAATATGACAACACTTAATAATTGCCTTGGAACTTAAAAGCCATAATTTGCAAAACTACTTAATAATTAAAATAAATTCAAAGTTTGTAAAAATTAGCTTTCAAAATACAAAATAAAAAAAAAATAAAAAAAAATTGTAAAAATCTATATCTATACTTAGTATTTAAAAATTATAACCAAGAAACTAAGAAAGACACATGTCCTCATCCATTCTATTACACTTCTCTAACCATAGTGCCACATGTCATCTTACACTATTAATTTTTTTTATACCATTTTTTTTAATTCTTTCATTAAACTTATACTTAATCTTTCATACACACTTCATCTCTTCATCTTCATCTCTCTCCTTTAATTCAACCTTTTCCTATTCTCTCTTTAATTTTAGCCCTTCCACCTTCTATTTAAGCCTTTTTTTCGATTAAAGTTCCATAATTCTTATTTCTTTAATCATGTTTCCGATTACATATTATACCCTATAATGACTTACTGATATTTCTTCACTTATCTCTCAATACAATTTTATATGAATAACCCGTGCATTGCACGGGCCAGAAGGCTAGTTAAAATAAATAAGAGTAAGAAAAAGCTATTAAGAGATAAGTGCATTGTTTGGCGTGAAGGGTTGCTTCGTTTCACGCACCAAGCATCACTTCAATTACATCACCATTACAAAATAAATACAATACTTCTTCTTTAATTTACCATTTCAAACCCTTTGATCTGTCCTTTTCTTTACCAAATTTTTCCAAAATCACCCCTAAATTTCTTCCCAAAAATGGCTAAAAACACCCAAAATGTTGCATCAAGTTCGAAAATTCATGAAGAGGATGAAGAATCTTACATAGAGAGGCGTGTGGAATACATTCAGGCGGAATTGCAATGGATGGAAAGCCGCCGTTCAGAGAAGGAATGCCAACTTGAGGAAATGAAAACTTGGCTACACGAATGCAGGGAGAGGAAAAAGATTAAGAGAGGTGCAACTTCAGATGGTGATGAAGAAAGGGATATTAAGAGGCAGAGAACAGGGGAAATTGAAAATGCAACACAAGAAAATCAAGGGGTAGAAGAAGCACCAGAAAATCAAGAGGTAGTAGCAACACTAGGAGGCGATGTCAGAGAGATGGCGGAGATGGGAGACGCGCCAGAGGAAGATGGTGACACTGATGATGAGGAGTCAGAGGAAGAGGAGGAAGACGGAGATAAAGAGTCAGAGAGAGCTGATGATGATGAGGATGACGACGACGACAACGATGATGGGGATGATGGTGTCCAGCAACAGGATCCTGTTTTTTGGATGTTCCCTGATGTTGATGAGCCGGGAGATGACGACAACGATATTCCGGAATACGTCTCTGGTTCTGATACTGACCACTCCTCATCATCTGCTTCAACCAACTCTAATGCTTACAATCGCTCTCCCCGCAACTACTTCAATATGGTTTAACCCTCCTCCTCTCTGATTTAAGCTTAAGTATTGATGTTTTTTTTTTTTGTGTTGGTTTTTGCTTCTTCACACTTAAAACTTTTGGTTTGAGATGTTTTAATTATATGTTATGTTTATGGTAGATAAACTTCAATAGCTTCTGGAATGGTAGATAAACTTTAATCTAAATGGTAGCTTTTGGATGCTTTAGTGTAAATTTTGTGATGATTGTGTAAAATTTAAAACTTCTGGAATGGTAGCTTTTAGATTTGTGAGTATTATATGTATTTAATTTGCTTGGAATTCTTTATTTGGGATAGTTGTTATGTTGATTGAGAAGTATATATATGAGTGTTCTTTCTAGTAATGGCGCTAATGCCACGAAATTTAAAAACTCTCGCCATCAAACTTTGTACAAAGTGGGTCAACATAAGACTTTACCTTTCAGTACAACTTTGTCAACCACTAATAGTACATAATAGGCCATTAAAAAAGACCATTGAATTAGCTATTGTATAATTTTGAAGTTTGATTACCTGAACTGTAGGGTAATGAAACCCTTCAGTGTTACATATTTCACAATTTAATGGTTTTTAGGTAAAACTAGGGATTTATGTGCTTAGGATTGAAAAGGGATGAAATGGGTTGATTAACATATGAACCTGTAGTTGACTAAGTATAATAAACACATACTCCATGTTTTGAGATTACAGAAAAACTTAGTGTCACATCTCTCTTATTACAACAATAGCTGATTGATGAGATTGATGAATTGGGAAAAAGTGAAATTGTTACAATGAACTATTCTCCATGTCCCAAACTATTCTCCAGTTTTTGGAATCAGTATAAGAGTTATAAGGAAATTTCTAGGGTCGAAAAAACACATGTACACTTTCTAGGGTCGAACCTTTTAGTCCAATATAATCTTAGAGAAATTTGTTCAATATATATGTATATCATTCAATACATACATGTAGAACAATAATCTTTACTAAATAAAAGGAAAGTTTGGAAATAAAAAGTGTGTTTGATCAAATGTTTAAATTCGATATAATTTAATCCCTAAGATCAACTTGGAAAAAAAGAGGAATAATATATTATTCCACATTAAACTTAGAATTAACTACTAATAATTTCATATATTTCACAATACTATATGATACATAAAAAATTCACTTAAGAGGCAAGAAATCAAAAAAAGAAAAAAATCAAAAATGAAATGAAAAAACATACTTGACCATTAATTTTCATGAGGGAAGCAGAAGAGCTCTTTTCTCTTTCATGTTGTATTTGAGCTTCTAGAGGTAATATCCTTTGCAAAAGCTCGGCATTTTTTCGCCTTTCGCTTTGTAGCTCTGCTACTACTTCATCCATGTTAACAATAACTTCTTGTGCTTCATTCATTTCTTATACTATTGTATATTCATCATGCAAAAATTAAGGAAGAAGCAGCCTAACTAATTTAATTACCAAAGTGTAGGGAATATTTCAAGCATTATTCCTAGCTTGAACCCCAGTGTGATCATACAGTAAAGTACGGTGGCGTCCAAATGGAAAGAAGATAGAGCAAAAGAGTCGCCAACAAATTTTAGGAACTTGTAAACCGTTCACAGGGTGAAGGTTACACCCCTTAACGATTAAAGAGATCGTTAACTCCAATAGGTCTAGAACCATGATTGGTAGTTCGGGGATAAAGGTACAAATCCAACCTAAAAGAGATTGAACCTGCCCTAATAATAGGCCTCTACTTCATTCTGATCGTATTCATGTGCGCTTTCTGACTAACATGCAATCAATAGGTTTACCCTAAACCTGTTTAATTTATGTTGATTGAATATTAATGCACAAACAAATCTTCTATTATTGGCGATCACTTGAATTATAATCACATTAGCCCTAAGCAAGATTATTAATTATCTTATTAAGTGTGATTACAAGTACAAATTCCCTTTAAACATGCATAAAAGGTGTGATCAAGCAATAACAATAATTATCAAGTAACATAATAATAATCATCACAAATTATAACAATTATTATAATAATAATGATAATTAAAATAATCATGTTAAACCATAATATTAATAGCAAGATCCTAGACATGATACTAACAAGATTAATAACAGACCCTAGCATGTCACTAAACATCAAAGATCAAAGCTTTAACCCTAACATGATACTAACATGAATATTAGGAAAGAAATAGGAAGCATCGCAGGAAACACAATTGTCATATTTGATATTAGAAATCATTGGTGTTACCCTAAACATGATACTAGGAAGATTTAAACGCCCTAACATGACACTAGGAATCATAATAACAACCTAGACATGATTTCTAAATCATAATATCAATAAATAAATTAAAGCACTTACTTGGATGCCTCGTATCTCTTTCTAATAACAAAATACACGCGTTAGTAACTTCAAGGAAAATATAAACAAACAATTAAATTACATAATTAAAAAACAAATTAAGAAAGTTTAGACTAGATTTGGGACCAAACCCTCAAAAATATCAAACCTTTCATGTCTAGGGCGAAGGCAACTTCGAACTTGGCTAGGTGTTTCTAGATCTTATGTATGAGGAATTGTGTTTGTAAAAGGGCTAGGCTTAGAAAAAGAGAGAGAATAATCAAGAGATTCTTGATGAGAGTTGGTGAGAGAAAGAATTAGAGAATTAATGGAAATTGATGAAAATTGATGATGAAAAATGGATGTTTTAGGAGGCTATTTATAGAGAAAATCAGCCAAACGGATAAAAATATAAATTAGAGTTTTGATGAGGATAAAACAGATTAGCGCCAGGCGCCAAGCATTAGCGCCAGGCGCTAATGTCTGTCGTCAGGCGTTAATTATTATTTTCACGCGTTTTCTTAATTCAGATAAAATTTAGCC
Source organism: Chenopodium album (assembly GCF_948465745.1). Lineage (NCBI taxonomy): Eukaryota > Viridiplantae > Streptophyta > Magnoliopsida > Caryophyllales > Amaranthaceae > Chenopodium > Chenopodium album. Next base: position 39,012,345 of record NC_137838.1, read on the forward strand.
GTACAGAAGGGCAAAATTGTATTTTCCTTAAAAACACTCTTTTATTCTGATTAAAACTCTAAAAAGTCAACCAAAGTCAATTTATCAATGCTAATTGAATTAGGAATGAAAAGAACCTTCTAGAAGAATCTAGAAGACTAAAATCAATTCTAATTGCATTGGGAATGATAAATCCATATTAGGCCCTCCTCTAGATCATTGGGCCACATATAAGGATCAAACCGGGCCCAGTTTAGTAATTTGGCCATAACTTCCTCATTATTCATCGGAATTGGGCTTATAATATATCGTTGGAAATCTTTTTTCAAGCCCCATCCAACTACACCATTATTGGACCCTTTATATGGACCAAACCAAACTGGATTGGCTCTTTTCTTAAAACAGGTTTTCAAAAACAGAGAGAAAAGAAAAGAAATTAAAACTATCTGCAACACTAGACTTTCCACACTTTCACTTCATTCGATTATGATTCTTCGTGAAAGGTACTCATCATCGGGTTTGGCTTTGGGGAGACACAAATGGGGGTCTACACAAAGTAAACAGTATTATAACTTTGTAAGTTTATAATTGAAAATCTCATTATTATAGAAATTAGAAATCTTATTAATAGAAGATACTCTTACAATAGAGAAGTTGAGAGGAAAATGATGGGAAACATAAATAAAAGAGGGTGGAGTGATATTAATATTTGGACTTGTTGCATTAAGAAGAGAGAAAGTGTGCATGGAACCCCACGTGTGTCCTTGTAGCACAAATTTAACTCCTTTGTGTTCGGATCTAGTTGTCACAATTCAAATATACATATACATATATGAAATGTCTGATTGTACATGTGTATATAATGAATTGAAAACTACTGATAGAAACTTAAATTTGATGTTTCGGTTTATCTTTAGTCATAGACTCATGGTAATGAGCTGAAATATATGAATAGTAACTTCTTAACTATTAAGTATGTAATTTTACTCCTCTAATAATTACTAGAATTCATTTGTAAATTATAATATTCATTTTCTCTTTACAAAGATGTAATCAACTTACATTTTTGAGGGAAAATGTAATCAACTTACATGTAACATGTTTGCATGATATTTTGCATCTAGTAATAAGTTGGTAAATTAAATTGATGTAAGATTAATTAAAAAGATATACTTGGTATATACTTAGTAGAAAATCACTATCATTCAATTATTATTTCATTAAGTATTAAGCAACAAACATGTAAACCATCCGATGTCCCAAACTATCCTAATTTTTTTCTTAATTGCTCAAGGGTTTGATCTAATTGATTACCTAAAGCATCCTTTTACAACATTAATAAAACCCAAATAAAACCCCAAAGTACTCCCCAGGTATAACTTTAATAGTCGTCGAAGGAGAAATTGGATATTAGGATACATTCCACAATACACGCTATACTTCAAACTAGACCAAAAAATGTCTTACTTATAAAAAGTATTTTAAAACAAATAACTTGTGCTTAATTTGACTTATGAAAAGTATTTTGTTGAACTACATTTATTTATTTTAAAACAAATAACTTGTGCTTGTTGTTAGACTTAATGGATACCCATCATTTAACAAATTAACAGCACAAAGTCTACTTAATTACGGAGTATAATAACTATAGATGCAAGTACATGTCTATTTAGAGTTTGTTCTATTCAGCTTAATTTCATTTCAGTTCAGTTCATAATTTCCTTATCTCATAACAATTCATTTTAGCTCTACTAAGTTCAGTTCATTTCAGCCCAGCGTCAATCAGTTCAGTTCAGTTTTGTAAATCAGAACAAGCCCTTAGTCCATATAATAAGATAGTTTTTGACAAATTCTATGTTAAAATAGACCATATGTGTAAATTGAGTTAATTAATAATATTTGGATGTACAATTTATTTAAGTAGTTAGGTATCATTTGTTAGTTTGGCGATAATCATAAGTTAACGTCACTAAAAAAATATCGTAACCATGTGACAAAAATAGCACAATAACGTTATCTAGTATGGCATGTCAGGGGCATTCTTGCTGGTTTTGTTATGCCCTAGCTGCTTCCAATTGTTGCACCGCTTCAACATGAAGATCAAGTCAAGATAAAGTCCCAGCCAAGGGCAAAAAATTATTTTCAATCAACTTGCCAAATGCAAAAAACTAATTTCGGTCAACATCACATGGGCAAAACCCTAACCCTAACCCTAAATCCTAAACCTTAACCCTAACCCTAAACCATAACCCTAAATCCTAAACCCTAACCTTAACCCTAAACCCTCAACCCTTAAAGTAAACCCTAAACCCTCAACTCTTAAAGTAAACCCTAAACCCTACATCCTAATTAAACTCTGAACGCTGAAACCCTAAACCTTAGGATGGAAAGTTGTCACTATCGTAAACATGTCTTAACTTAAGTCCAACAATAATAAAACTAAGAAAGAATTATGGAGTACTATGAAAAATGTTTTTATTATAATCATATTTATTCAACTAATCATATTCTTTGTGAGAAAATGGCATGATTTCACAAATGAGACTTTTGCCAAAATGCCTATTTTTTTCAAAACTTTTTACCGAACTCTACTGCATAATTAAAGGTTGTATTTTCATAATTTTGTTAGAGAGATAATATTACATGAACGTTAGGAGGCTAGGGTTGGTTCGTCCATTATTAATTGTGATGGTGTCATGCATTTTGATGTGGCCATAATACGTTTTAAAGTGGTGATTTCAGATTTCCCTTTCTTATTTTGAAGTCCAAATATTTCAAACTCAATTATTAGAATGAGAATAACAATTACACTAAAATACTGGCTCAACATTATTCAAATAAATTAAATGACTAGTCCAAAACCTAATCCTCTGATCTCCAATTCCTTTAGGAGTTGTACACATAACACTCATCATCAGAATGATTTTTTTTCTTCTATATTTTTGAGGAAAAGACAACCAAACATGAAAAACCTGACACGCAAACAATTAATTTGGTCCCTTCCATTATATTATAATTTTTTTCATCTTGGTTGACAAGCAAATAATCTAACTAGATTAGATGCTAATCATGATACTATATAATATATCTTGGTTATTGTAGGTATAATTTAAAGTTGAGGTTTTGGGAGTTGATTTTTTTCCCATTAAGAAATATGCTGAATTCCCTTCACCATGTCTGGTAGGTTTTGGGATTAGTTCGTTTTGGTCAACCTTATTCCGAGTAATGAAGGGAATAGTTTTTTGTGTTTTTTGGCAATTTCATTGTTGTTTTAGAATGATCTATATTGAACAAATAAACCCATCTATAGTACGCAGTAGAATTATCCTTACTCAATCTATCAAAATATAAATGATTTCCTTCATTACCAACCCATTCTAAATGTCATGGTGCTAGGCTGCTAACCTACAGGCTGCAGACACACAATTATGAAAACTTCAAGTTAGGCTTTAATAAAAACATTGGAACAGTTATCATTTATTAATGATGTTTGTACATCATTTTTCTTTAACAAAAGCCTAAAAAATGCTTTCAACTTTTATGACACCATGCAGCTCCTTCTGAGTCTTTTACCCAAATATGAGTTGCAAAATATTCAAAAAATTTCACCCTTATCATTCTACGTAAGATAATTCTTAATGCGTAATATAAAAAGCAACTTCTAAGCTCCATTTATTACCAACCCACTTCATTCTCTCCCTTTTTCTGAAATCATGAAGGTTTAAATGCCAAACGACCTACTTGAATTCTATCTATTGATCTTTGGCTCCACTGTTTCTTTGATGCTTCCCATTTATAATGCTCACATAATTCTGCATATAAACACCCAAGACCACCAGGTTTTGTTGCATTCATAGCAAAAAAAACAATGCTAATCTGAACCTAATGGTTCGGTCATTATATTAGCAAAGCAGCAACTAAAGTTACAGGCAGTCTTGCTACTGGCCTTGGAACAGCATAATGACAAACCAAGATAAATTAAGAAAGACGTTAAAAGTCTGTTGCTTTCTATCTTCTAAAGATTATTTAAAAAAAGAACAACACAGTGTCAAACCAACCAAAATTCCCTGATTCAACCAATTCAAATTGAATTAATATAGTAATCAAACCCTAGAAAACCAAAGTAAATCGACTGCAAGAAAACTGGTATCTCCGAGAAACCTGTCATTTATTCCCAATAAATGTAGAGATTAATTCATCAGATGATGGTAAAACTTTTTATAGGCGGATTTAGAATCTCTGAAGTAGTGACTTAGTTACTTAGAAAACAATGCTGATCTTATCCTAATGGTTCAGCCATTATATTAGCAAGTTGTGCAGCAGATATGACATGCTTCAAATTAATAAGAATTGGCTAAACTTTCACCCTGACATAGTGAACATCAAGCTTTAAGAATTTACTTCTAAGCTATTTTTCTATTCTCATGAAAACGTGGATTTTCTGCTATATGAATTACAGAAACATTATCACAGGACGTAGTAATAGGAGTAGGAATAAACACACTTAACTGCTTAAGCCAAACAATCTCATTTGTTGTATGACTCATACTTCTATATACTGCCTCAGTAGAACTCTTTAAAAAAACCTTAATACAAAGATATGAACTGTCTGGGTTTTTGCAAGCCAAAAGAGATATCTTCTCTTGATAAATACAAATATAACTGCTTCCCAAATAATCTTCTGTAAATCTCAGGATCTAACAACAAATGACCATCATGGACATTTAATTTCAGCCCTTTAGGTAAAGGAAGAGTAACCACCTTGCAATTCTCCATCCCCTGATCTCTGGGTAGATCTATTTCCTTTGATTCAATAATATTCCAGAAGTTAATCTAGAAACCTCAAACCTAAAGAAATATTACAGACTACCCAAGGCTTTAATTATAAAAGCGAAATGCAAATCTGCTTTCAGACAACAATAATCTGGGCATCATTACCAGTGATGAGTAATAAGCAACCACAACAGTATTAATCAAATTTCTTCATAATAAACAGAGTAATCCTGCTCAGACTGTTGTGGTTGTTTATGTTGATGAAATCTGATTGATTAAAGTTGTGGGTGCTAGGACCCATCTACTTATAATCAAACGAGAACCATTGAAAGACTATGCACACTCACTTCACTAAACTGAGGCAAAGACGGTTCACTATAGACATTAAAAGAAGCAGATTCATCTGTATTTATCTCTTGAACAGATCTATGAGAAGGTTTGGCAACAACAAAATCCTAGAACTTATTAAGAACTTTACTAAGACTAGAAGAAGTTCTAAGAAGAATAGAGGGTGGATTAATTATAATAGGAGAAATAAAAGCTCTCAATAGAAGAATCAAAATTAGGAGACGAAGAAGAAACAGATTGGTCACCATGATTTTGAAGAAAATCAGAGCGAGAATCAGAAAAATCTGAATTATCAAAAGAAAAGAGCTACAAGTTCAGGATTTACAAACTATGTAATGATCATCATTTTCTTAAATTTTATGTATAGATTAAGAATTCTTTAACACATAATTGAGATTAAATGATTTGAGGGTCATTAATTAGCAGTATCATTGAACAATAGATTAACATGCCAAATTAGTCCATTTAATTAGCTCAAGTTTGGCTAATTACCTAACTGCCAACTGGTTTGATGCATGTACAATGAGTTGTCACTACATGGTTTACACTTATACAGTATTATGCAGATAAATTATAGTTGTTGTAAATTATTTCAGGCATTATTAATTTGACAATGTATTGCTCAAATCAAAGTCTACAGTGTATTCCTAATAAGTACATGAACCATACCAAAGTGCAAAATTAATGCTTAACTTTGTGTTTCTTAGAATGAAATGATGCTTATTTATATATAGATCAATCATAATAACTACACTTCAAATATTTCAACATAGACTACATAGCATGCTTTACTAATTGTATTGTAGGTCTATGATTCAATTTGTAGGTGTAGACATCCATTTGTGTCTCCCCAAAACCAAACCCGGTGATGAGTACCTTTCACGTCGAATCATAATCGAATGAAACGAAAGTGTGGAAAGGTCTAGTGTTGCGGAAAGTTTTTATTTCTTTTCTCTTCTCTCTGTTTTTGAAAACTTTATTTTAAGAAAACAGCCAATCCAATTTGGTTGGTCCATGATATGGGTCCAATAGTGGTGTAGTTGGATGGGGCTTGCAAAGACCTTTCCAATGATATATTATAAGCCCAATTCCGATGAATATTGAGGAAGTTATGGCCAATTTACTAAACTGGGCCCGGTTTGAGCTTTATATGCGGCCCAATGATCTAGGGGAGGACCTAATATGATTTATCATTTCTAATGCAATTAGGAATGGTTTTAGTCTTCTAGATTCTTCTAGAAGGTTCTTTTCATTCCTAATTCAATTAACATTGATAAGTTGACTTTGTTGACTTTTCAGAGTTTTAATCAAGATAAAATAGCATTTTCGAAGAAATTATATTATTTTATCCTCCAGTACGGTAAACTTATCGGATTTTCGAAAACGCTTTAAAATCAAGCTTGGCGTCCAATCCCAGGCCTTGGCGCCTAGAACCAGGCTTGGCGCCTACCGCTAGCCATTGGCGCCTGGCGCCAGCTAGCCAGGGTTGGCGCCAGCTCTGTTTCCTGAGCGTCATACTCTGTTTCCTGAGCATCATACTCTGTTTTGTTAATTTATCTTTTTTGGCTGATTTTCTCTATAAATATCGTATTAAAAGCTCCGTTTTCATTCACCAATTCTCTTCATTCGCAAGTTATTCACCTACGATCAGTTTTCATTCACGAATTCTCCTCATTCACAAGTTTTCCTCAACAATTAGTTTTAATTAGCATTCTCCTAATCATTCATCTCTCTCTTTGATTCTTTTCTAAACTTTGTTTTCTCATACAAAATTCCGCATTCGCAAGATCTAGAAACACCTAGCCATATTCGAAGTTGCCTTCGCCCTAGACGTGAAAGGTTTAATTTCTGAGGGTTTTGTCCCAAATCTCTATTTCAATTATTTAATTTAATTGTTGTTTATATTATTTTCCTTGAAGTTACTAACGTGTGTATTTTGTTATTAGAAAGAGGTACGAGGCATCAAAGTAAGTACTTTAATTGATTAATTGATTTATGATGTAGAAATCATGTTTACATTGTTATTATGATTCCTAGTATCATGTCTAGGGTATTTTTAATATTAAATATGATGATGCTTCCTATGCTCTTCCTAATATTTATGATTGCTAGTATCATGTTAGGGTTAAAGATTTTATTTTTATTGCTTAGTGACATGCTAGGGTTTATTATTAATCTTGTTAGTATCATGCCTAGGATCTTGCTATATTTATTATGCTTTAATATTAACATGAATATTGTTATGATTTATGATGATTATTTTATTCATGATATTTATTATTTATTATGTTGATTGCATGTTAGTCAGAAAGCGCACATGAATACGAGCAGAATAAAGTAGAGGCCTATTATTAGGGCAAGTTCAATCTCTTTTAGGTTGGATTTGTACCTTCATCCCCGAACCCTTATTTGGTTCTAGACCTTATGGAGTTGACGATCTCTTGGATCGTTAAGGGGTGTAACCTTCATCCTATGAACGGTTTACAAGTTCCTAAAAAAACTTGTTGGTGACTCTTCTTCCCTTTTGGACGCCACCGTACTTTAGTGTATGATCAAAGTGGGGTTCGAGCTAGTGGGATTAAAGGCTTGAATTATTCCCTACAGTAGGTTATCTAATATTAATGAACAAAGGTAAACTATGAAAATTCATTTGATAAGTCTAGAATTGACATATTCATTTAGAATTCAATTAAACTACAACAAATATATAATGTCACAATTAAAACCATAATATTTATATTCCAACAATGATCAAAGTTCATAGATCATAATATAAAACCAACAGCATTGATAATTGTAGACACCCATTTGTATCTCCCCAAAACCAAACCCAGTGATGAGTACCTTTCGCGTCGAATCATAATCGAATGAAGTGAAAGTGTGGAAAGTTTAGTGTTGCGGATAGTTTTAATTTCTTTTCTTTTCTCTCTGTTTTTGAAAACTTATTTTAAGAAAACAGCCAAACTAGTTTGGTTGGTCCATGATATGGGTCCAATAATAGGTGTAGTTGGATGGGGCTTGACAAGAGCTTTCCAACGATATATTATAAGCCCAATTCCGATGAATATTGAGAAAGTTATGGCCAATTTACTAAACTGGGCCCGATTTGAGCCTTATACGCGGCCCAATGATCTAGGGGAGGGCCTAATATAGATTTATCATTCCATATGCAATTAGGAATGGTTTTAGTCTTCTAGATTCTTCTAGAAGGTTCTTTTCATTCCTAATTCAATTAGCATTGATAAATTGACTTTTGTCGACTTTTCAGAGTTTTAATTAAAATCAAAGAGCATTTTTGAGGAAAATACGATTTTATCCTCCTGTACGGCAATTTTTATCTGATTTTAAGAAAACGCGTAATTTTCTAGATCAGCGCCAAACGTCAGCTGTAGCGCCTGGCGCCAACGTTGGCGCCTGGCGCCAACGTTGGCGCCTAGCGCCAACAGCCAGCGTTGGCGCTGGTTCTGTTTTCTGTGTGCCAGACTTTGTTTTTAATAATTTTATCTTTTTGGCTGATTTTCTCTATAAATAACGTCGTAACAAATCCGTTTTCATTCACTTACAACCAGTTTTCATTCTCTCATTCTCTTCTCATTCACCATCTCTCTCTCTCTTTTTCTAAACTAGCTTTTTACATACAAAATTCCGCATTCATTAGATCTAGATACACCTAGCCTTATTCGAAGTTGCCTTCACCCTAGATGTGGAAGGTTTAATTTCTGAGGGTTTGGTCCCAAATCCTTCTTTCAATTATTTAATTTAATTGTTTTAATTATTATTTTCCTTGAAGTTACTAACGTGTGTATTTTGTTATTAGAAAGAGGTACGAAGCATCAAAGTAAGTACTTTAATGGTTTTATTGATGTCATGATGTAGAAATCACGTTTAGATTGTTATTTTGATTCCAAGTATCATGTCTAGGATAATTTCAATATCAAATATGATTGTTACGATGCTTCCTATGCTCTTCCTAATAATTATGATTGTTAGTATCATGTTAGGGTTAAAGATTTGATTTTTAATGCTTAGTGACATGCTAGGGTTTGTTATCGATCTTGTTAGTATCATGCCTAGGATCTTGCTATTATTATTATGCTTTAACATGATTATGTAAATTATGATTATAATTGTTGTAATTTATGACCATGATTATTATTATTATTAATTATGATCTTCATTATGATGATTATTTTTAATTATGATTGTTATGATTGTTATGATTATGATAATTATTATTATTATATATTATGTTGCTTGATATTTATTGTTATTGTTGATCACGCCTTTTATGCATGTTTAAAGGGAATTTGTTCTTGTAATCACGCTTAATAAGATAATTAATAATCTTGTTAAGGTTAATTTGATTATAATTCAAGTGATCGCCAATAATAGTTTTATTTATGCATTAATATTCAACCAACATAGATAAACAGGTTTAGGGTTAATCCTATTGATTGTATGTTAGTCAGAAAGCGCACATGAATACGATCAGAATAAAGTAGAGGCCTATTATTAGGGCAAGTTCAATCTTTTAGGTTCGATTTGTACCTTCATCCCAGAACCCTTATTTGGTTCAAGACCTTATGGAGTTGACGATCTCTTGGATCGTTAAGGGGTGTAACCTACACCTCGTGAACGGTTTACAAGTTCCTAAAAGTTGTTGGCGACTCTTTTGGTCTATCTTCTTCCCTTTTGGACGCCACCGTACTTTAATGTATGATCACAGTGGGGTTCAAGCTAGGGGATTAACGCTTGAAAATATTCCCTACAGTTTTTGGCGACTCCACTGGGGAGGATTTCTATTTTAATTACTGAATTTGTTTCGGCAATGATTTAGAATGAGTGGATGAGACTCAAAACGTTCTAAGTATTTCATGTGGTAATTTTGATTAACATTATTTTCATATGCATAAAAAAGATCTCATTGGAAAGACCATCCGTAATGAGTTAAAAACATAGGATTTTACATGTAGGAAATTTGAGAAATATCTTTTACAACTAGGACCGAAATAATACTGCGCGAAACTGGAAATTTTATCGAGCACAGAAAGCTGCTGAGGCATGTAGGAATTAGCGCCAGGGGCCAGAGCATTGGCGCCATACTTTTAACTATAGCGCCAGACGCCAGCATTGGCGCCAGGCGCTACAGCTAAAACCTGGCGCCAGTCTCTGTTTTCTGGCGCCAAATTCCTTTAATACCGAGCCAGAAATATGCGTTCTAATTTCGACCAGTTTTTCGTATTGTTTGCTCAATCCTACTTCCTGATTGAATTTTTTCTAACTTTTCTGAAACCCATATGTGTTTTATATATGGACATAACCCTCTGGGAATTCATGCTCCATCTACCTGATTGAACGCTCTGAGCAACAAAGGGTACTTCCGAGAATGTTGAATTCACCAAACCATGGAAGCGAGTTTTTTCTAAAGCTTGCGGTGTCCCATCCACTCGCGCCAACCCTTCACGGTTAGCTTCCGCGCGGTGCATCCGAACAATTAACCATGGACCCTCTATTGACTAAACCATATCCCGAACTTTAGAGAACTAGAGCCATGGTTAGGTTGCAAACTCATTGCATCATATCGTGCCTACTTGACTAATTATGCATTATTTGTTGTGCATATATCCTATGTTTTCTTAACCGTTTGTTTGACTTGTGTTGAGATTAAATAAATTAATGACTTAAAGAACTTTGCCTAATTAATTAATTAATTAGAGTAAATAAAGACTAATATTTTAATCAGAATTGACCTAGTACGACTTTAGGCATACCCTTGTTAATTAATAACACAGAAAACAGTCCTAGATTGAAGCTCCAGTATTGGTGCCAAAGTTTAGACTGTAGCGCCACTCTGTGGAGTGTGGCGCCTGGCGACAACTCTGTCGTCTGGCGCCAAGCTACACAGTGCGATGCCAGTCCTGTAGCTTTGCCGACAGTTTGAATTATTGGTGGAGTCATCACCTAGCGTCTAATTAACCAGTTTGCTAATTAATTCGGTTAATTTTTGCTGTCAATAGTACTTGGTTGAGTCATTAATCGAGTTTAGGCACTAAGTCCCATGGTCTTACACAAGAGTCCAAACATGTCACTTACACTCAACGCACACACCAATACACATACTTTGACCATGTCTAAGAGAGTCTTGCATGCGCGTTTTTTCCGTCATTTTTTTAGGGGGGTAAGACGGATATTAATCCTCCATTTTTTTTAAAAAAAAACTATAAACGATACTTAATTCCCTAAAAATATGTACATTATTTTTGGCAAAAATATGCACCCATTTTTTATTTTTTCCTCTTTAAAAAACCGTAAAGTCAAGTCGATTTGAGTCAAGTAATTAAAACGCAAAATGGATTAAATTACAGCGCGTGGTCAAGAAAGGAAGGACGGTTAATCAAGGACAACCTCTTCGTACAAGTCCAACTTTTCGACAAACCCATAGCTCGCAAGAGGAAAGCTAAGATCATAATGGCAACACAAGAAGAAGTCAACGAGCTTAGGAACCAACTGGTTACCATGACTAAAACACTGAAGCTCCTCACACTCAAGGTCAATGATCCCATGAAACAACAAAAGATGGACCTCATGCAAGAGAGTCTAAGCAAGCTATCTAGCGACTTCAAGTTTCAAGGGCTTACTTCACAAGGGGTCTCGGTGGACAAAGATCTTCTTCCGCAGAAGTTTAATGCCAATGACATCCCAAAATTCAGAGCAACTGATAACCCTTATTTTCATTTAAGAGCATTCGAAACAATAATGAGTATTAATAGTATCGATAAGAAGGTTTTCCCCTCTCTGTTCTCACTATCTCTCGAGACTGTTTGCCAACAATGGTTCTTTTCTCTCGATAAAGAAAAGACTTCTACCTGGGAGTCCATAGCAAACGCTTTCGTTGATAGGTACAAGTGCAACATTCAAGTTGAGACCGATCAAGGGAACTTAAGATCCTCAAGCAGAAAGAGAATGAAGGCTTCACCTCTTTCTTTAACAAATGGAGGGAAACCTCAGCTAAGATGATTGAGGTGCCAAGTGAAAAAGAGTCTGTGAGGTTGTTCATCAAGAACCTTCAAGAAAAATATTCCAAGCATCTCAAGTATAAAAATAATCTTCATACCTTCAAGGCCGTCTATGACATTGGGATCAATATTGAAGACGACCTGGATAAGTTAAAAGCTGCCAACAATAACTCCAACAGTGGTTGTAAAGGAAAGAAGAACGACAATCCTTCTTCTTCTAAAACCACCCACTCAAACAACGTTAGCACTTTTAATTTAGGAGAAGTCCTTGCTATGAACAATCAAGGACAAAAGAGACCATTTAGGAGGAACTTTACTCCTATTGGCATGAGTTATGACACCGCATTTGATCGATTAAATGTAAAAGGTCTTATAACTTCTATTGGACCATTTGGGGACCCACCAGTCGAAAAGAGGTCGGCTAATTGGAACCCCAATGCACACTGTAAGTATCACCAAGGTAGGGGCCATCTCACCGAAAATTGTTGGAAGCTTAAGAAAGCCATCCAAGATTTAATCAATAACAACAAGCTGCCATTGCCCCCTGCCAGTAAGAAGCCAAGCATTGATAATGCACCTCTTGCTCATTCCTTGGCTAACTCTGATGAGGAAAACGAGGTTGACTCCTCGTCTCTCATTAAACCTGTCAATGGAATCCATGCCATTGAAGAAGACGAGAAAACATTCTTCGACGCCATGGATAGCCTTCCAGATTCGACAAGTAAAGAAGATATACAATTGCTCACACTGTCTATGATGGAAGTATCGCATTTACTATGTGAAGCTCTTAAAGCTATAAAAGAACCCCAAAAGAAATATGACGAGTTTCCACCTCCGAAAGATGAACCCAAGAGAGAATTCACACCCATGAGAACGACTTATGAGGCAAAGTGTTTTCCTTTACAAGTCACTGAAAAACCCAAGAAGAGTAATAAAATTTACACTCCAATTGGGATCCCATATGCACAAATGTTCGAAATGCTCTCCGGGTGGCGAAATCAAACCTCTCGAACCGAGACCATTCGAATCATTGAAAAGGACGGATAGATATTACTGTTAGTATCATCAATCAGGGGGTCACACTATCGAAAACTATTTCAAATTCAAGGATTTAGTTCAGAAGATGATTGATGAAAAGAAACTAGTCCAAGTGCAACAAGAAGACGATGCAACCATTAATGAAGTTTGGGACAGTGATGAAGAAGATGTCTACTTAAAAGACATAATAGGATCTCCACCTTCTGTTTCATACACCACAGATGACTTTTGGGCTGAAGAAGACCCATCGATAGACGTCCTCACAAGATCTGGGAGAATGCAACCTTCGGTTTCAACACAACCTATGCCAACCACACAACAAGTTCCCATACCTATCATTGAAGACAACGATATCATTAAACAGTTTAAGAAGACAAAAGTTGAGATGAACGTATGGAAACTTTTGGCAACATCTCGAGAACACATGTTGGCTGTAATGAATGCCTTGGACAAAATAGGGATAGATTCTGACACTACTCCTGAGGGGTTAGCCAACTTCCTCACAAGCGATCTTCCTAGTCCAATTAAATTAATCACCTTTTCTGACAAGGATTTACCTCCAGAAGGTGACAAACACTACAAGGCATTAAACCTCACATTAATTTGCAAGAGAATGAATGTTCCTATGACTCTTGTAGACAATGGATCGGCCATCAACGTCTGTCCACTTAGAACTTCGAGGATGCTAGGCATAAGGGATGAAGATTTAACTCCGTCTACACAAGGAATAAGGGTCAATGACAACACTCGTCGTCAAGCTCTTGGTAAAATTATCTTAAATGTAACGGCGGGAGCAATAGAACATGCTACTACTTTCCAAGTTGTAGACATTAAAGCTTCGTTCAATTAACTGTTGGGATGCCCTTGGCTTCATGACCTAAAGGCCGTTCCCTCATCTCTCCACCAACAAGTAAAAGCTATAGTTGGGGGAATTCCTATCACCATCGATGCTTCGCCTATGAGGATCAAGTCTATAGAAAATCCAATCATTAATGTGAAGCACAACGAGGATGATGAATATTTATAAGGCTTTAACGAAGAAGTCTCTTTAATCCAGGAAGATGAAAGGACCCGTCTTTGCCATGACCCCCATTCAAACATGATTGTAAATTCTATGCTGAAGAAACAAGGACATTTTCCTGGGATGACCCTAGGAAAGAAGAAAGGAATGGCAAAATTACTGGAGTTACCTGGCCTCCCTAAGTTAGACACATTCGGACTTGGTTTCGAACCGACTCGGAAAGATCTCAAGCGAGCCCAGGAAAAATCAAAGGAACGTAGAGACGCTCGCACTCAAAAGAAAGCAATCCCAATGGATCAGTACCCTCTTACACTTAATGGTCAATTTATAAAAGAAGGAGAAGACTATCCATGCCATGAATTTCCCGAGCCATTTGTTGTAAACGCCATAAGACAACCGGGATTTGAGATTTTCTTGGATTGTTATTTCACAGACGAAATCCCAACTCCTGTCCACAAGGAGAAAGCACCCCCCATGCTTTGACTTTAACGTCATGGGATTATTATTTGGGCGAGAAAAGACTGAGCTAACTTACAGAGAAGACAACTCTTTGCTCATTCAGACAGTCTTACAAAACGAAACTTCGATCCCTCGAAGCTAATCACTCCAGCTGAAGGATCACTACAAGGGTGGCGCAAGACTATCAAGGTGACTACTCCAAGTGGAAGGAAGATATCCATCACGACAGGGCAAGGACCGATGTTTGAAGAGTCGTTTAAGTCAGAGTCAGAGTCGGAGTCTCTTCCTATAGAGTCATCTAGGTCTTTAGTAGTAGCACCTTCCCCTCCTATTTCTTCTCCTAGAATAGTTAGTGATCAAGTCCCTGAGGACATATCACTCTTTGATGTAATGATCTCAGAGTAGAATAATATTTCTCCTTCTCCTTATTTCTTGTGTTCTTCTCTAACCAAAGATGACGAGCATTGCTTAACTAACAATGAAAAAGACGAAGAAATTATTAAAGCAATGGAAACACTCGAAAAGAAAACACCGATAATTGAAGAAACTGAAACGGTTGATATCTCAAATGATTCAACCCATAAAAGAGAAGTTAAAATCGGATTAACACTAAATGAACAAGAAAGAACCGATTTAATTAATTTACTTAAAGAATTTATCAATGTATTTGCTTGGTCATACGAGGATATGCCAGGCATTAATAGAGAAATAGCTCAACACACCATACCACTTATTCTAGGAATGAAACCCGTAAAACAAAAGTTACGTCGAATGAAACCCGACGTAGCTCTTAAAATAAAAGAAGAAGTCCAAAAACAAATAACGGCAGGTTTCATCAAGGTATCCAAATACCCCGAATGGGTCGCCAACATCGTCCTAGTTCCGAAGAAAGAGGGAAGGGTAAGAATGTGTGTCGACTATCGAGACCTAAATAAGGCAAGTCTAAAGGACGACTTCCCTTTGCCACACATCGATATTCTGGTAGATAACACGACAAATCACGCGCTCCTCTCGTTCATGGATAGGTACGCAGGTTACAACCAGATTCTCATGGCAGAAGAAGACATGGAGAAAACAACTTTAATAACACCATGGGGCACTTACTGCTACACGGTAATGCCATTTAGGTTGAAAAATGCGGGTGCTACTTACCAACGCGCAACAACTGCCTTACTCCGTCACATGATGCATAAAGAAGTCGTGGTATATGTAGAAGACATGATTGTGAAATCAAAAGACCGTCCAGGCCATCAAGTAGCCTTAAGGAAATTTTTTGAAAGGCTAAGAAAATATAATATGAGGTTGAATCCAGCTAAGTGTGCTTTTGGAGTTACCTCAGGCAAGCTTTTAGGTTATGTCATAAGCTCTCGAGGAATAGAGATAGACCCAACCAAGATCAAAGCAATCATGTCAATTCCACCGCCCAAGACTGAGAAACAGATTCGAGGATTTATTAGCCTGTTACAATATATAAGTAGGTTCATATCAAAATTGACAACAATATGTGAACCAATCATCAAAAAGCTCAAGAAGAATGTACCAGTGATATGGGATGATGAGTGTCAAAAAGCCTTTGAAAAGATCAAATCCTATCTTGCAAATCCTCCCGTATTAACACTAGCACTTCCCGGAATATCTCTTAGGTTATATTTGACGGTTACCAAAGAGACAATGGGAGCTATGTTAGCACAAGAAGTAGAAGGCAAAGAAAGCGCAATCTACTATCTAAGCAAGAAGATGCTCGAATACAAAGCACGCTATACACCACTCGAGAATTTGTGCCTCTCCTTGGTGTAGGCCACAACCAAGTTAAGACATTACATGCTAGTGCATACCGTCTTCGTAGTCTCCCGATTAGATCCACTCAAGTATCTATTTGAGAAATCTACACTCAATGGACGCATATCGAGATGGATAGTCAATCTAGCCCAGTTCGATGTAAGGTTTATGCCACAAAAAGTTATAAAAGGATCCGTGGTGTCAGACTTTCTAGCAATCTTCCCAATAGAAGACTCGACGCCAATACAAGACAATGAATTTCCAAAAGATAATACTTGGACCTTATACTTCGATAGAGCCTCGAACCAAAAGGGATGTGGCGTTGGAGTATTACTAGTATCACCTAAAGAGTAGCATGTTCCAATCTCCATAAAGCTTGATTTCGACGTTACCAACAATGCTGCTGAATATGAAGCATGCGTGGTAGGCCTTGAAACAGCTTTGGCATTGGGAGTAAAAAAGTTAAGGATATTCGGAGACTATTCTTTGATTATCAATCAGATATCTAAAAGGTGGAAAGTAAGGAGCGAAAGTCTAGCCCCTTACCAAACCTATCTGGAAACTCTTACCGATCAGTTAGAGAAGGTAGAATACACATATCTACCTAGGGAAGAAAATCAATTTGCTGACGCCTTGGCAAGACTAGCCTCAATGGTTAGGATTCCCACGGAAATCGAGCAAATGCCTCTAATTATAGAAAAAAGGCACAAACCAGCATACATCCAGGCTGTAGAAGACGACGAAGTAGTCCAAGGCGAAGAAGAAGAAGAAGAAGAAGAAGAAGAAGAAGAAGAAGAAGAAGAAGAAGAAGAACCGTGGTACACGGATATACTCAATTATGTCACCAAAGGAGAATACCCTCCCCATGCTGACAAAAGAGCAAAACGAGCATTAAGGCTTTTGGCTTCCTAATATGTACTCATAGACAACGAGCTACATAAAAGGGTACCTAAGGGTCTAGCTCTCTTATGTGTAGGAAAGAAGGATGCACAAAGAGCAATGAGGATATTCCACGAAGGAATCTGTGGCACTCACATAAACGGCAAAATGTTAGTCCAAAAAATAATGCGAGAAGAATATTATTGGACTACAATGAATAGGGATTTCCATCATTATGTAAAAAGAAGCCCTAAGTGCCAAATTTATGCCAATTTACAACATGTTCCTCCATCCTTGCTCTACACCTACACATCGCCATGGCCATTCTCTACATGGGGAATTGACATCATTAGCAAAATCACTCCCCCAGGAACAGGAGGCCACGAATATATCTTAGTAGCGATTGATTACTTCACAAAGTGGGTCGAAGCGCAATCATACGCTAAACTCACTGCAAAACATGTTGCACTCTTTATTGAGAGAAATATTATTTGTCGATACGGAGTCCCGCATGAAATGATAAGTGACAATGGAACTCACTTTCAAGCCGAATGTGAAGAATTGCTACAAAAATACGGCATTCAACATCATCATTCTTCCCCTTACAGACCTCAAGCAAATGGAGCAGTCGAGGCAGCTAATAAAAATCTAAAGACTATCATCGAGAAAATGACGAAAAATTATAAGGATTGGCCTGACAAACTTCACTTCGCATTGTGGGGTTACCGCACGTCAATTCGCACATCAACAGGAAATACGCCATTTTCCTTGGTATATGGAATGGATGCCGTACAACCTGTCAAACTAGAAATACCATCTCTACGCATTGCGTTAGAGAGTAAACTCGATGAAGTTGAATGGACTAGGGCAAGATATGAAGAATTAATTCTACTCGATGAGAAACGACTAGAAGCTCTACATCACACTCAGTGTTATCAAAATCTTATGGCTAGGCATTTTAATAAGAAGATCAAGACAAGAAACATCAAAGTAGGAGACTTGGTGTTAAAAGCATTAAGAAAAAATGTTTTAGATCCAAGGGGAAAATTTAGACCTGATTGGTCTGGACCCTACATTGACAAAACAATCCTGTCACGAGGTACAGCAAAACTAACTGATATGGATGGCAATGATTTCTCGAACATGACAAATCTTGACCAACTTAAGAAGTACTACCCATAATTACTTGAGTAGGATACTCAAGAGAGCTACGTTTGGCCTGATTCCTTAAGAAAGGATACGTAGGCAACCCTTTACGGGTGCGGCCACTTTATTTTTCGACATTCCCGCGTCCCAAAATTAATTAAAAATTCGACAAAAGACCGGCGAAATATCGGTGTCACAGAGAAGAATCTGGCCCCAGCCAGCGACCATCAGCGCCAGCCGATGCCACTGGCGCCTGGCGCCAGACTGCTGTGGCCGGCGCCAGTCGCAAATAAGCGGCGCCAATTCACAGACAAATTCTGGGCATATTTCGGTGTTTTTTCGGAAAACTTTCGACTTCCTTACTCAAAGAATTTCTAGAAAATTAATTTTTTCGGTTTTTATTGCTTTAATAAAATAAATTTAAAGTAAATAGTTAATTAAAAGTTGAAATTTCATTAATAAAATAAAATTACATTATTGATGGAATTTTAAATAAAGCTGGTATAAATTAACTTTAAATGGAAAATATAAACTAAGTCTAATAATTTGAAATTAAGCAATGCTCCTAATCTTTCTTTTCTTTCCTAGCCCTTTTTCCAATTTTTGTCTGCTTCCTCCTCCTCATCCATAACCTTAGCTAGTAGGCATCCTTTAGAGGACCTACATTCAATCTTAGAGTAGATAGTTTCCCCTTCGGCTAGGACTCCATGCTTCTTTTCTACCCAGACTTTTTTTATCTGTGGTGTCAGCTTTCCTTTTTCCCTTATCTTTGGTGGTACTTTTCTTCCTAGACATTGCAGGTGTCTTGAATTCAATTCTTTCACCTAAGCGTTCCTTGGCAGGAATCACCCTGTCACCTAGACGACTCTTCACATTAGTTTTACCCTGATCTTTCTTCGAATCCTTCGAAGGTTTCTTCAGCAACCACTTCTTCACATCATTGGGCAAGGAAGGAGGAACCTTTTGGGTAATTACTTCCCATAGAGGTCTGGCACTGCAATAAGCATCAAATCTGTCTACTTCATGGGAAACAGGATACACAGAGGGAGGACGAAGATCCCCGGAAGGAATATTCTGAAGCAAGCCGTATTGTCTTTTTACCCTGCAGGGATAATAATAAGTCATATGAGACAAACTTGGAAGACGACAGAAAGGTTGCTTGTTGACACCAACCATCCTTTCTATTTTTCACCATGGGACAACCCACTTGATAGCAAAACTGCGAGATTCGAAGACCCTTCTCCACTCATGGCGCCCAATTTTAGAGAAGCGTTTCTTCCTCCTTAGGAAGCAATTTGGAGTGTACTTCTCAATGTTGTCCGGAGGGCTAATTAATTCTAGCCTTTCCATTAGCCACATCTATAAAAAAATTGCAATGCAAATAAATTATTATTACAATACAAAAATATATTTTTTGATTTCTGTAATTAAAAATATTATTTTTTTTCTACCTGTAATAAAATAGGAGAGCCGCGAAAAGGTGCTTTTGGGTTCCTTTTCAATTCATCAAGACTAATCATAGTCTCTCCAACTATCAATGGCATTGGATTTCTCCCTGATTCAATTTGTTCTAGTACGGTGGTTATAATTGATTGACCTTCATTATTTTTACCACTACTAAGAAAAAATTGATTAAGCATGCAAAATAAGAAAGCCCTTCTTCTATAAATATGAAAAGATTCAGAAAGAGGTTTATCAAAATAATGGCGTGCAAATTCTTTCAAATTAACTATGTTGCCATCTACTATTTTTGATAAATCCCTTTCTTTTAAATTGAAGAAGCGCTCAAAATCCTTGTAATAATATGCATCTACTCTAGGGATTACTATGAGGTCTATTGACGGGAAACCTACAATAGCACCAAATTCTTTTGGCAAAGGGCTAATTTCATCATACCCTATTATAAAACAATGAGTATCAACATTCCAATATTCTAGAGCGGTATGAATGAAATCTAAGTCAAGATCTACGCCTTTGATGCCATAAATTCCCCCCAAGTAAAACAAATCTAATTTTTTTCGTTCTCTGGCATTTAGAGACCGACACCATTCATGGGTGTATTGGGTAAAAGTTTTGGTGACTAGAGACATAATATTATTTTTCTAAGGCCAAAAATTATTTTATTTGCTAAAATTATGAAAAGAATCGGCTGGGAAAAGGGCCATTTATGCACGATTTAGGAGCAGCTTTAATCGGGGTAAAATACGGAGTCAGCGCTATTTGGCGCTAGACGCCGCGATTGGCGCTAGACGCCAAGGCTTGGTGCCACACGCCAAGTGTAGCGCCTGGCGCTACACCCAATTGCGTGGCGCCAGCTGGCGCCAATCTGTCACATCATCCACGCTTTCTAAAACCGCGTTTTTACCTTAATCCGAGTCTGCTAATGACTTTACGGCTTCTTTATCGTTTTCTAAAAAAATCCTTTTATTCTTTTTTTTTGTAATATAACTATTATATTAATTATACTATTCTTTTTTGGATTTTATTTAGTTTAATTTCCAAGTTTTTATAAACCCAACATTTTATTTGCCTTTTCCTTTTTTCATTTTTCTTTTGGGGGTGAGAGTAGGATACCCTCCATCAATAAAAATGACGTAATTTTTGCGCAACATTGTTTGTCACACTTTTCTTGCACACACACAAACATGCACATAATAATAAAAATAGTAAATAGCAAACACAAATAAACTCATAATAGTATGTATATACAAAATATGTATAAAAAATGAGTTTAACTAAAAGGCAAAGTTCTATACAAAGTCAAATAAATAATAAAAATCACAGGTACAAACCACCTCGCGCGAACTGTCAAAGAAATAAGTTAGCAAACAAGCATAATATATGTGGACAATAAATAAGCTTACCCGAGTCTGGTGGCGAGGAATCGACCACTCTACGAAGCGCTCGTCCCCAGGAGCTGGAAGAATCATCTCCTCGACCCGTATGTCCCCTGGTAATGGATAGACATACAGGGTGGCACGAACTCAGCAGTATCGTCCTGATAAAGCAAAACCAAGTCAGTGAAGCATTACTTGGGGGCTACTTAACGAAAGATAAGAGTTGAAAAATCGTACCGCCACATCCTCAGCCGGTACGGGAAATGGAGCTAACAACGGCAGTAGCTCCTTCGCATAGCATCGCCCAGGGATCGTGCAAGATCACCAGAGGGGACCAGCTGCCTCTGACATGCTCAACAACCTCGCAGCGCCAGAACACTCAGCTTCCCACTCAGTGAGGTTGTTCTACCTTTTTTTCAATATATTTTGGGTTCCTTGGTACGCCAGTTAGCCCCTTTAAGCAATTTGATATGATTTTTAGTAATCGGCTTGATTGCATAAAGTGATCGACCTGATGAAAGATCGTCTCACTTAGCTTAAAGCGCCTAAGCATTGGCTCATCGCAAAAGGCACCGACATAGTGGTTCATTCGCAAAAGGCACCGACATACAGGTTCAAAAGCAAAAAAAAGTGCCGACGTACAGGCATAGCGGAAGCAAAGTTCAAGCGGGCTTTTAAAGATCGACAAGTGGAGGTCTTCGGTAATTCTCTTTGAAAAATTATCGCGACGAATGAGGATTGTTTCAAGAGAAATAATCTTCGATAGTATTCCCTTGGACATGGAATATTATCAATGCGGATGAGGATTGTTTCAAGAGAAATAATCTTCGTTAGTATTCCCTTGGACGTGGAATATTATCAATGCGGATGAGGATTGTTTCAAGAGAAATAATCTTCGATAGTATTCCCTTGGACGTGGAATATTATCAATGCGGATGAGGATTGTTTCAAGAGAAATAATCTTCGATAGTATTCCCTTGGACGTGGAATATTATCAATGCGGATGAAGATTGTTTCAAGAGAAATAATCTTCGATAGTATTCCCTTGGACGTGGAATATTATCAATGCGGATGAAGATTGTTTCAGGAGAAATAATCTTCGATAGTATTCCCTTGGACGTGGAATATTGTCAATGCGGATGGGGATTGTTTCAAGTGAAACAATCTTCGATAATATTCCCTTGGACGTGGAATATTATCAAAGTGGAGAAGGATCGTTTCATGCGAAGCAGTCTTCTATATTGGAAGCAGTTACAGGCGTAGCGGTTTTCAAGCGGGATGGCATTCTCTAGCTTGCAGGAGGTCATCAAAACAATCGGTTACTTTTAGAGACGTGTGCTCGACGGTGCAAGATACGCGTTTCTTAACTCTTTTATCTGTTTTAACTAACGCTAGTTTTGTAGGTATCGGCATTACAAGAATGATTTAGGATCGCAGAATGTTCTGAATCATTCTTCGTCCCTATCGCTACTTTGACTTTTGTTTTCGAAACTTGCGTTTCTCCAAACTCAGTCAAAGTGGGGGCTGCTGTAGACACCCATTTGTGTCTCCCCAAAACCAAACCCAGTGATGAGTACCTTTCGCGTCGAATCATAATCGAATGAAGTGAAAGTGTGGAAAGTTTAGTGTTGCGGATAGTTTTAATTTCTTTTCTTTTCTCTTTGTTTTTGAAAACTTATTTTATGAAAACAGCCAATTCAGTTTGGTTAGTCCATGATCTGGGTCCAATAATAGTGTAGTTGGATGGGGCTTGACAAGAGCTTTCCAACGATATATTATAAGCCCAATTCCGATGAATATTGAGGAAGTTATGACCAATTTACTAAACTGGGCCCGGTTTGAGCCTTATATGCGGCCCAATGATCAAGGGGAGGGCCTAATATAGATTTATAATTCCTAATGCAATTAGGAATGGTTTTAGTCTTCTAGATTCTTCTAGAAGGTTCTTTTCATTCCTAATTCAATTAACATTGATAAATTGACTTTTGTTGACTTTTTAGAGTTTTAATTAAAATCAAAGAGCATTTTTGAGGAAAATACGATTTTATCCTCCTGTACGACAATTTTTATCTGATTTTAAGAAAACGCGTAATTTTCCAGATCAGCGCCAAACACCAGCTGTAGCGCCTGGCGCCAACAGCCAGCGTTGGCGCTGGTTCTGTTTTTTGTTCGCCAGACTCTGTTTTTAATAATTTTATCTTTTTGGCTGATTTACTCTATAAATAACGTCGTAAAAACTCTGTTTTCATTCACCTACAACCAGTTTTCATTCTCTCATTCTCTTCTCATTCACCATCTCTCTCTCTCTCTTTTTCTAAACTAGCTTTTTACATACAAAATTCCGCATTCATTAGATCTAGATACACCTAGCCATATTCGAAGTTGCCTTCGCCCTAGACGTGGAAGGTTTAATTTCTGAGGGTTTGGTCCCAAATCCCTCTTTCAATTATTTAATTTAATTGTTTTAATTATTATTTTCCTTGAAGTTACTAACGTGTGTATTTTGTTATTAGAAAGAGGTACGAAGCATCAAAGTAAGTACTTTAATGGTTTTATTGATGTCATGATGTAGAAATCACGTTTAGATTGTTATTTTGATTCCTAGTATCATGTCTAGGGTAATTTCAATATCAAATATGATTGTTACGATGCTTGCTATGTTCTTCCTAATATTTATGATTGTTAGTATAATGTTAGGGTTAAAGATTTGATTTTTAATGCTTAGTGACATGCTAGGATTTGTTATTGATCTTGTTAGTATCATGCCTAGGATCTTGCTATTATTATTATGCTTTAACATGATTATGTTAATTATGATTATAATTGTTGTAATTTATGACCATGATTATTATTATTATTAATTATGATTGTCATTATGATGATTATTTTTAATTATGATTGTTATGATTATGATAATTATTATTGTTATATATTATGTTGCTTGATATTTATTGTTATTGCTTGATCATGCCTTTTATGCATGTTTAATTTAAAGGGAATTTGTACTTGTAATCACGCTTAATAAGATAATTAATAATCTAGTTAAGGTTAATTTGATTATAATTCAAGTGATCGCCAATAATAGTTTTATTTGTGCATTAATATTCAACCAACATAGATAAACAGGTTTAGGGTTAATCCTATTGATTGCATGTTAGTCAGAAAGCGCACATGAATACGATCTGAATAAAGTAGAGGCCTATTATTAGGGCAGGTTCAATCTCTTTTAGGTTGGATTTGTACCTTCATCCCCGAACCCTTATTTGGTTCAAGACCTTACGGAGTTGACGATCTCTTGGATCGTTAAGGGGTGTAACCTTCACCTCGTGAACGGTTTAAAAGTTCCTAAAACTTGTTGGCGACTGTTTTGCTCTATCTTCTTCCCTTTTGGACGCCACCGTACTTTAATGTATGATCATAGTGGGGTTCAAGCTAGGGGATTAACGCTTGAAAATAATCCCTACAATACCTACATAACTAACAAGTTCCAACTTTAACCCCAAAAACTTACATCAATATAGATAAAACCAATAGTTTAAAAAACTAATTGGCCCCTAAATCCATATCTATTTTAAAAAACAAATACTTAATTAGATTACTCAGAATCAAAATCATAATCTCCACTGTCCTCCTCCGAATCTTCGTCTTCTCCATAGTCTTCCTCCTTCCCTGAATCCCACCATTAATTCCTTTGCGCCTGTTGCTGCCCCTGCTGCACCGCACCAACAGCATCTACCCGAACATCAGGTTCCCCTTGCTCTTCTTCAGCAAAAGCAGCCACCGTTGCCTCGATGATAAATTTAACATACTCCTCAGCATCGTCGATGTCCTCATCAGTTTCACTATCAATTACAATAGGATTCGCAAAACTGCTTCCGAGTTTAGGTTCCTTACCCTTTCTCTTCCTCCGGCCTTCCTTTTCTTCCTCTCAGCAACCTCGCGACACCTGGCTAATTGACCATCGATATCTCTCATTTCCTCTGTCAAATCATCAAGCTTCTTAGTCGCTTCTAACCAGGCTTCAGCAGCGGCCAAAAATTGACCTCAGAGAATTCTTTACGCCTCTCCAAGAATTTTTTATACCAATCGTCAAAGATTGTATCATCTTCAAAATTTATATCCATTCTGATGTTTGATTTTCAATTGAGTATGCAGAGAGAGATAAGATGAAACGGGGAATTAAAACTCTTGAGCTTTCACAGAAAAATAAAGAATTTTTTGGGAAATGTGTGTTGATCAGTTCTTTACTTATAACACAGAGCAAACCGTCACTTATTAATAGTGTCTTTTCAATTGTCTATCATAGAGTTGCACTATTACATGTTACAATAGTGTCTTTATTTTTTTATTTTTTTTCCACACATATAAAAAACACTTACACTAAAGCATGTCATAATTTTTCCGAAAAAGTTTAAATAAAGTGAAATTTTTTTACCTAACGAAAAAAAAAATTATTTTTAATAAATTTCCCTTTAAAAAATGAACAATTGCACTATAACTTATCTACAGTGCTATGCCCAAACTGCCCTTGCCACGAAATTACTTTGTACTGTGAGCCATTAGCCACCAATGTACTCATGTACTTTCTATCTCCTACTTTTCCACACTATACAACATGAGTTCCGTTACACAATTTTAATCTCAAATCATGTGATTAAACCTTAGATTGTAAAAATGAATGATTTTTAAAATCAAGTGGTACTTTAGCTTATCTATAGTGCTATACCCATACCGCCCTCTCATTTAATTTAAAACCCACCTAGGTCCTTCTTTGTAATTAGTCGATCTGCTACTTAAACTGCCCTCTTCCTCCTTTTTTTTTTTTTACTAAATGGCCTCTAACGTGGTATTGTGTGATTTATGTCCTTCTCGCTGGTTTAGGGTTTTCCTCCTCTTCCTCTCTCCTCTGTCGATTTCTAATTCTCGAATTCCTTTCTTCACTCTCTTCTTCCCAAAAAGTTCTCACCTTTTTCACTCTCCTCTTCCTTCCATTTAGAAGCGAATTGAAGCCCTCATTCCTTATTTTTATAGTTTGATTTTTTGGGTTCTGTTACTAATTTTGAGTGGATGACAAAATCTTTAACTGGTAACAAAAATGGAATCGGAAGCTACTGGTAAATCAAGCTAAATTTGCTGCCAAATCTTTGTTCCAAGTTTATTCGAAGGTTGAATGATTTTTACGATCCATGTTGGACCTTAAAAGTAATTCCTTTTTCTTCATTAAAACAAAAATTCAAAAGCACACCTAATCAACAATTCGAACTGTTTTACAAATCCATACTCTCAAAATCTGATGCGCCGGATAAAAACACCAAATATTCTACATGACACGTTCAATTACATCAAATTGGGGGGGGGGGGGGCGCCCAGTGTCAATAAGTTCAGTTCAGTTTTGTGAATCAGAACAAACCCTTAGTCCATATAATAAGATAGTTTTTTGGCAAATTTTATGTTAAAATAAACCATATGTGTAAATTGAGTTAATTAATAATATTTGGATATATAATTTATGTAATTAGTTAGGTATCATTTGTTAGTTTGACGATAATCATAAGTCAACGTCACTAAAAAAATATCATAACCATGTGACAAAAATAGCACAATAACGTTATCTAGTATGGCATGTCAGGGGCATTCTTGCTGGTTTTGTTATGCCCTAGATGCTTCCAATTGCTGCACCGCTTCAACATGAAGATCAAGTCAAGATAAAGTCCCAGCCAAGGGCAAAATATTATTTTCAATCAACTTTCCAAATGCAAAAAACTAATTTCGGTCAACATCACATGGGAAAAACCCTAACCCTAACCCTAAATCCTAAACCTTAACCCTAACCCTAAATCCTAAACCCTAACCTTAACCCTAAACCCTCAACCCTTAAAGTAAACCCTAAACCCTCAACCCTTAAATTAAACCCTAAACCCTACATCCTAATTAAACTCTTAACGCTGAAACCCTAAACCTTAGGATGGAAAGTTGTCACTATCGTAAACAGGTCTTAACTTAGGTCCAACAATAATAAAACTAAGAATTACGGAGTACTATGCAAAGTGTTTTTATTACAATCATATTTATTCAATTAATCATATTCTTTGTGAGAAAATGGCATGACTTCACAAATGAGACTTTTGCCAAAATGCCTATTTTTTCGAAACTTTTTACTGAACTCTACTGCACAATTAAAGGTTGTATTTTCATAATTTTGTTAGAGAGATAATATTACATGAACGTAAGGAGGCTAGGGTTGGGTCGTCCATTAGTAATTGTGATGGTGCCATGAATTTTGATGTGGCCATAATACGTTTTAAAGTGGTTATTTCAGATCTCCCTTTCTTATTTTGAAGTCCAAATATTTCAAACTCAATTATTAGAATGAGAATAACAATTACACTAAAATACTGGCTTCACCAAAATGCTTATAAGAGTTCTTATTTTTTCTTATGCTTATAAGAGTTCCTATTATTTCATAAAACTACTTATAAAAATAAAATAATTAAAACCGGGTTGCAAATTTGCTTGTTATAATTATTTTATTATTTAAATCGTGAAACTAAAGCAAGGTTTATGTAAGACCGGGTAGCTAGCTAGGAGTGTTTAAGTTCATGCACATGGCATGCTTGATTGTATTAGTATAATACAATAGTATTCTATCTCTTTTATTTGGCATGGCCTTTGTTGTTATTTTTTGGCAATATTGCCTAGAACAGCACATATCATTACTCTATGAATTAGGTGATGGTATGTTACCATTCACATATATATAAGACAAGGCCAAAGACTATATTCCTTAAAGACCAAGTTGAAGGTCGAATATTGTGTGTGCATCCAAGTATACAGTATAATCTTAAAGGGAATGTTGTGCCAACCAAAGACATTAAATTCGACAATTTGCTTGACACTTGAGTTGACTTTGATGTTTTAACCCATTCAATATGATTGGATTGTCTAGCTAATTAAGTTTTGATGAAATTGATGATGTGGATTGAGTTGCTCATGAGCGGGTTGCCCCAAGCCCAATTTGTTATTAACCTCAATACTTTATTTCTTACTTAACAAGAATATTGATCATTTCATCTTCCTAAATAGGATTACCAAATAAAAAAAGTAAAGTGTTGACTTATTTAGTAAGGTTCTTACCTCATATTGTAGAGGTTTAGGGTTCAAATCCTACGGTATTACTCCTGTAGAAAGTGACCAATCATTTTATGATAGACTATGTATGTACATCAATATTGTCCACGCGTTACATGAAATCGATATATACAGTAATATATATGACCCGAATTGATATTAATCATGTACGTATTTATCAGTAGTGTCACCTAATTAATACAAAAAAATACCACAAATTTAGAAATTAATCCAGCATGATTTAATCACCAAATAGTGAATTTTAGCTAATTTAGTTTGACAAATTTGGCTGACCAAAAAGGTTGATTGTCAAAAAGATTGTATCCTAACCTTGCCTCTTTGGGACACGTACATGACCTAAAAATGTTCTTGCATGACAATTGATGAAAAGTTGATTGTGAACCTAATTAATGAGTAGTACCATTAATATGAAGGGAAAAAAAAGGAGAGTGAATGAATTAAAAAAAATGAGTAAGAGAGACAAGCAATCCAGCTTGGTCTCATTGTTTGTGAGCAATAAGTTTTTTAGAGAAATTTATTTTGTAAGTGAGTTAATAAGTTTAAGTGAGTGAATGCATGAGTGACTAAGAAGTAATCTATGCAAATCAAAACTAAGGGAACCATTTAATCAACACACTCCACGTAAATGTAAAGAGCATGGTCCTCGAATTAAAGAGTGTAAAAGGTTTCAATAAACCACTTTAAAATTCAAGGGTACCACTAACAATTTCAAAGGTACCACTAAATAGTATAAGGGTACTGTTGGAACCATTTAGGGCACAGCTAAGATGACACTACAACGACATAAACTGATTTTATTTGATACTTAGACATACACTGGTCAATATACACTAATTTTAGTTGATAATTAGATAATTAATACATACCACTATTCCATGTATACTAATCTAATCATATCTTATACGTAGTTGACGAAAAATTTACTTTGTTACATATCCCATACTAAAGATGACACTACGACACATTTTTATCATTTTATACTATACGTTATAAATCTTATAATAGTAGTTTAACATAATAAAAAAAAAATTGTTATTATGATGTCAACCTAATAAAATTGCCGAATTAGATTGTTGTCATTACAATATTTACTTAATTTCAAAATTATATTGTAGATGATTGTTTAACTAATAAGTTGCACAAAGTCTTGGCAATGATCATTAACATTTCATATGTCATTTTTACTGTTCAATGCGACAATGCGTGCGTACGATATTTGGGACTTGTGTAGATGTTCAATATGTGTTTGCTCTTGGTTAGTCGTATGAAACTATGAGAGTAATGGAACACACACATCACTACAATATGAGTGTATATATTTGTATTAAGATGTTATAACTAGAATATAAAGCGTGAGTTTTAAGGAGTCAATCATAACTATTTTATTAAAAGATTCAACAAAAGTTGACCAAAATGAAACTCAGGTTGTTCTTAGAAAATTGGGAAAAAAAATCACAAGAATTTCTAAAGCACCTCAAACTTCATTAAACAAACGCCACACTTAGTACTTCATTCAACACTTTTGAAGGTCAACCAAACACTTTTTTAAAAAAAATAAATCAACCTTGATCAATATATTTCTACTGGGTTCCTGCATTTGGAAGCCTTTCCTCATTTGGAACCCTCAGCAACGGCGTTATCCGTAACAAATGGGTTCCATCCTTCTTGAAGAAACACTGGTCGAGCAGATGGAACATCAGTACCAATAATAGTGACATTCCATGAACGTCCCTGATTGTAGCGCATAACTCGGACGGTATCGGAAGATCGATGAAGTAAAGGTCTCCACTCTCCAGGAAGTGCCTATACGACAATGACAATCGTAACATAATCACATGCAAATACTAATCAAAATGAACTCTTAAATGGACTCATAAACAACATGTAAGTATAGGAATGATTGGGAATGTTATAACTTACTAGTTTGGTGTTCATATAGTCCTTGAAAGTAATGGTAGTGAATAGAAGACCATCATACTCCATTTTATTGTTTAAACACAATTTAGAATTTTATACCCATAAAAGAATATTGTGATGAAGTAAAGAAAAGACAAAGAAAGTTGTGATAAATTAACAAACTGAAATGTGTGGGTATTTATAGCCATGAATTGTGAATGTAATTAGTAAACAAGTTGAACTATTTTTCATGGGATTCCAAAAATCATGGAAAATTTGAATTTAGGGTGTGAACGTCGAATTTAGTGTGTGAACGTTGAATTTAGTGTGTGAGGGGGTTTGTATTTGTCAATTGAATTTAGTGTGTGAACGGTCATACCAAAAATTATGATATACGTTGACTTTTCTATTTGATGCCTATCAGCTTAATAACATTCATACTTAATGGACTTCCACTGATTTCCATTTTAGCTTCATTGGATCTGTAAAAATATCTGATTCAATGGGCCAAGACCCAAACCGACCCATACAACACTTTCATATCACCATTGGCTCCAAAAAATAGAAACTCCATTCGTTTTAAATGAAGTCTAATGTATGTAACTAGGATTCCTCAACTTCTAGTCTAAAATGTAATGAATTACGAATCCCATAAAATCTGGAAACTAGACTTACACTTCATACCACTGAATTATTTTTCTGATGGACTGCAGCAGTGAAGCCTACTACTGACACAAATGTTATAGATTAAACCTAGATAAAGACAAAAGATTCAAGCTTTTCCCCCTTGTATACATTGGAAGCATTTACTATTTAACTTATGTTTCCAGTTTGATGAAAAGTCATCTAAACCAGAAAAAAGCTCTTCATTTTTAGTGAATGAGTCATAAACCTAAGTTATATAAGTTAAGCTAATATAAAGGACTAAACTTTTGCATTTTTCACCTTTAAGGACCTTATGTCTTTTTTTTCACCTTTAACTTTAAGGACCCGAGCAAATGTTTTTGGTCACTTAACTAACCTTTAACCATGGGTTGAATTTTCAAATGTTAATGTTTAGTAATATTTTTTGTATTTTTTTTATTAAAATCAAAAGTAAATATTGCATCAAAGAATAATTTTAAACTATTATGTTATTCTAATAAAGAGCCCTTCTTGATTTATCGGTAATTAAATATATTTCTAGTTAAATAATGTGACTTATTTATTGAATTATATATAATAAACTTTTAAAACTTCTTTAATTATATAATTACGTCAATTAATAATTAATTTAAACACACTATTTCAATAAACAAAGTTAGTGGAAGGGGTTTTTTTGACATTGATGAAAATATATTTTAGCATAGACTTTTAAAAAGAACCTGACACTTGTATCAAATGTTCAAATGGACTCTTATAAATCTAAAATCAATATTTGTACATATATTAAATACTAAATACTTAATAGCATTTTTAAATATTATACAAAGATAGGGTTAAAATGGACTGTTATGCAAAAAAAAATCAACACATGTATGAATGTTAAAATGGAGTCTTATTCCAAAAAATCATTGTTAAATATTATACAAAGATAGGGTTAGGTAACACTACATTTATCACCATTATTAGTTGTGATACAAAATTTTAGTGACATTACTTGAGTTATTAGCTGTGATAGAGAGCAGATGGGGAACAAAGGTATATTTTTTATCCCAAATAAATCTTTAATCTTTTAAAGATTATACTAACATATTTTTTATGCATGGGGTGCAGCTAACAACCGTGCTGAGAAGAAGAGGAAGAGGCTTTTGCGAATGGTAGGGAAGTTGAAGAATGGTCTCAACGGTCTTAATAATGTCATTTGGGACATCCACATGCCACTACATTACAAACGATTGATGACCAGCCACCAACTAGCAACTATTGCAAGAGGATGAGTACTTGATCCTATCAAAGGTATTGACTTTCACCCGGACTACCCTTTCTTCACAATATTTAGTATTGACAAACCAAGACACTTTTGCAAAGAGGTTTATTGTTTTATGTGGTATTTGCTCCACGTAGCAAAAATTTGTTTAAGTTTTGACTTGAGACAATTAAAAAAAAAGGTTGAACGAGTGTGACAACTTTCCCAATTATTGTGTGTATTTGAAACGCTTCTTTGAATTGTTTGACGGCCTTGACTGTTGGTATTCCTTGGTCGATCATGCCCAAAAATTTATCTGCACCGATGGAAGAAATATGGACTTCTTCTGTTGGGAAGGAAGTGCATTTTTTCAGAATAGAAAAAGTACGAGTTCACATTCTAGTGGATGGAGTTTACTAATGAGGACCTGATTGAGATAATAGCGAACGATCCAGATGAAAGAATTTACTTCAGAAGAAAGATGCTAGCTTAAAATGGGTGGGACGAGATGGCTTAGCTTGATCTTGTTACTGCTGCGCCATTCAACTACAGTGATTACCCAGTTGAGTAAGTTTAAAAGTTAGATTATGCGAAGCAGTTGTTCGAAATAAAAACAAGGGACGAGTCAGCAAACGGGTGGGACACACTAGTGGGAAAAATGTAATCCGTAATGGGAAAAAACGGTCCATTCGTAACGGGCAGCGTCCGTTATGGATGGCCGTTGTTATTCGTAACAGGCACTGTTCGTTACGAATAATGAGTTATTCGTAACGGACATTTGAAATGTCTGTTACGAATAACTGTTACGAATAACGGGTTATTCGTAACAGACATTTCAAATGTCCGTTACGAATAACCCATTATTCGTATCTAGCATTTCAAGTGTCCGTTGCGAATAACCCATTATTCGTAACTAACATATGAAAGAGATTACAAAATAAAAACAATCCATAATAAAAACAATCATTAGAATAAATGTGATGAACCAAATTATAGAAATAAAACTCATAATATAGAAATAGAACACATAACATCCTTAATTGACATATATTTTGATTTCTATGAGTTGAAATCAATGAAAATTGAACATTTACTCACTTTTGGGAGCGTATAGAGTCAAAAAGGCTTTGAAATTGCGCTAAGGGACTTCTATCTTTCCCATATTTTAAGTATTGGTTCAAATTAACACAATATAACACATAACATCCTTAACTACCTTATATTTTGGTTTTTATGAATTGAAATCAATGAAAAGTAACCATTATCTCACTCTTGGGAGCGTATAGAGCCAAAAACGCTTCAAAATTGCCTAAGGGGCTTCTACCTTTACCATCATTCATTTATTGGTTCAAATTAGCACAATATAACACATAACATCCCGAATTACCTTATATTTTGGTTTATATGAATTGAAATCAATGAAAAGTGACCATTTACTAACTTTTAGGAGCGTATAGAGCCAAAAAGGCTTCAAAATTGCCTAAGGGACTTCTACCTTTCCCATCTTTCATGTATTGGTTCAAATTAACACAATATAACACTAAAAATCCTTAATTACCTTATATTTTGGTTTTTATGAATTGTAATCAATGAAAATTGACCATTATCTCACTCTTGGGAGTGTATAGAGCAAAAAAGGCTTTAAAATTGCCTAAGGGACTTCTACCTTTCCCATCTTTCAAGTATTTGTTCAAATTTACACAATATAACACATAACATCCTTAATTATCTTATATTTTTGTTTCTATGAATTGAAATCAATGAAAAGTGACCATTATCTCACTTTTGGGAGCGTGTAGAGCCAAAAAGGCTTCAAAATTGCCTAAGGGACTTCTACCTTTCCCATCTTTCATGTATTGGTTCAAATTAACACAATATAACAATATAAATTATTAATTACCTTATATTTTGGTTTTTATGAATTGAAATCAATGTAAATTGACCATTATCTCACTCTTGGGAGAGTATAGAGCCAAAAACGCTTCAAAATTTGCTAAGGGACTTCTACCTTTCCCATCTTTCATGTATTTTTCAAATTAACACAATATAACACATAAAATCCTTAATTAACTTATATTTTGGTTTTTATGAATTAAAATCAATGAATATTGACCATTATCTCACTTTTGGGAGCGTATAGAGCTAAAAAGGCTTTAAAATTTGCAAAAAAAAAAACTACTAACCTCCTCTAAGACCCTTTGCACTCCAAGTGAGAAGTAACAATCTCATACATGTATCTCATAATGTAGTAGCCACATTCAATGCCTCCTTGTTGTTGAGCACGCTAGTATATATAACAAATAGTTAAAAATTTTGTTTTCAAAGTGAACAATGTATAACAATATGGGGTGAGTAGTGTATTTACATCCATTTGTATGAATTTCAATTTTTGCCTATGTGATTTCAATTCACTCCCTGTGAGATTCGCCCGATATACTTTATAAGCCCTACAAAAATAATATATATTCTAACACTTAGAACAAAATAATCTACAACACCACATACAAAAATAATATAAAAACTAGGGCATAATTTCAAGGTTGTGGCTCACGTCATCATAATTTCGGCAATTTTCAATTGTCGTGGTTTTTCTTTAGGTAGCTTCATAGAGTCAAACTCATAAGCTAAACCTAATTATAGATCGACCACCACAAGAACCCAATGACCACTACATCATTTAAGAGGAAAGCACAAGTTAGAGTATTGGAAAATTGGTGAAAAACATATCATTTATATGATTAAGTTTATTGGAAGTATAAAAAACATATTTCGAACCTTGCAACATATGGAGCCACGATGAATTTGCAACGTTTACCCGTCTTTCTTACTTCATGCAAAAATGTATTCTTCACATATGTATAAGTTTTAAGGTAATCATTCTCAATTGAAGATTCAGAAATAAGTTGAGGACAAAAGAATGTGATCTCAGTCTTGTTAAAAAGGTCGATGAAGTTGTCTACTAAATACCTACATGATAAAGTCATAGAAAACAAAAAATTCATCATTATAGCAATTAAAATATTACTATAGTGAATATAAGAACCAAAGTAAAGGAAGATTAAGTAACCTACATGATATAAACATGAATCAATGAAACATTAGCCCACGATCCTCTTAGAAATTCACGTACATCGGTAGCGGTTACCCAAATCTGTTTGTCGCTATCAAAATTAAACATTGAGGCCTTTAAAAGTACCGATGCTGTATCATACTTTGCATCATCTGAATTCATTAACCAATACCACAACTCACACCCCTCGCCAAAAGTATCGACAATTTTATCTTCAAGTGGTAGGAATTTTGTGGGTTTGATGGTAGATTGCCTTGATTTCACACCACAACTATCATCCCCTTCTTTGCTTTGGCGAGATCTATGCTTCTTTTTGGGCGATGGTGAAACCTGTAAAAATAGGTGAATATTAGTCTAGATAAAATATACAAAAATGATGGGATTTAATGTTAATAGTAGGAAAATATACGTCTTCTTAAAAAACAACCATGTCTATAGGCCATAGTACAAAGGAAGACTTGGCTTTTCCCAACTTGGTCACACCATCGGGAGATGGTACCGGTATATCGAGGAGGGCACAGTCGGGATAAGGGTTGTCCACCCTAACCCTGTAATGATCAGGTAACATCTTCAGGTTGTGAGTAATTTCACCAGTAACAGGATATACCGTTCCATCTGCCATAACCACTAAATTTTGATTGTACTCATCTTTCAATGCTAGGCGACATTTAGTGGCTACCTACATGTTACAAAAAACGCGATCAATATTATACATGTTAACCATGTAAAGTCATATCTTTAGTATTAGTTAATAAGACATACATATACCTCTATTACACGAGGGCTTTGTGTTGCTTCCATGTTCGTCATCACTTGCATTCCTTGAAATGCCTCCACATCACCAATCATCTGTGGTAGTAAATTGGCGAGATAAGCTTTCACCTCCATTGCCACCCGTTGTTCCAACCTCTCTTCGATCCTCTCTTCAATCCTCTCTTGAATCTTCTCTTCAACCTTTTCTTCTAGCCTCGCCTCAAATTCTTAAGTTTGGGTAGTTTTCATTGATTTTATAGCCCACGATCCATCTGCATTACGAGTTTGAAGGGCCAAAATCCAATAAAGATACCAATTTTTAAGCTTTTCACTCATTACACAGTTTGTCGTGGACTCTGTGGTGCTTGAGGTTGAAGATTCTGCTGGAATTCTATTGGTCTTACTCCAATCAACTCGAGCCCTCTCATAACTCTTGGAGCCTAGATGGTGGCGATGCTTATTATTCTTTGCATTTTCCTTGCCTTTTTCACTCAGAGCCTATTACAAAATAAAAAGCTATTGTAAGTAGTATTGTAGTTAAAATAAAGTATGTGAAAAATACTTTCATAATATCTTACACACCATAAATTCATCTGTATTGCAATATGTCTCAAACTCTTTCCATTGCTCTTCTGTGATGTATCGTTCATAAAGCTCCCATGGCTTAATGTTTGCACTTGATGAGTCAGGCGGAGGTGCAGTTTCCTTAGTAATGAATCGTGAAACTAACCATGACTTGTGCTTCCTAAATCTAGCACCAACAGCTTCGTTGAACTTCTTCTCTTTACTACCCTTGGGATCATCAATGTGGAACTTCCGCTACAAAATTAGAGAATGTTAATATTCATAATTAGTTATAAGTATCGTTAAATTTAGAGCAATAAACCATATTTATATCGTAATTACCTTACTCTCCTCCCACAAGTTTTGCTTTTGAACTTTATCATACTTCAGATATCCCTTCACATTAATGTTAACTCTTTGAGCACAATTACCAATTTGCTTCCCATAAGCAGATTCCCACTTTCCAAGAGGCATCAAATTCGAGGAACATGGGTGTAGTTGTTTGGACTGCTCTAGACGGGCCTCGTCCCTTTTTTGTAGAAGATTTAACTTGGGAAGTGGAGGCATCCATGTCACCAAATTGTTCCTGTCCATCATGATCATCTATGTTTTCTTCCATTGTAGTATGCCTACACCTACACAAAGAATGAAATTAACAAGAATAGAATCAAAATCATAACAATAAAATCATATTAATGTAAATACTATACAATAAAGAAATTAATGATTTAGATATATACCAATTTAATAAATTCAGTATTAATTGCAAAAAAAAAAATACTATTGTTAATGGAATAC
This sequence comes from Chenopodium album, assembly GCF_948465745.1. NCBI lineage: Eukaryota > Viridiplantae > Streptophyta > Magnoliopsida > Caryophyllales > Amaranthaceae > Chenopodium > Chenopodium album. The sequence goes on from NC_137838.1 coordinate 39,049,738, forward strand.
AATAACACAAACCTTGGCTGTAGTTATAGGAACCACTAACCCTTCCTTACGATCATACTCTACATCATCAACAATATCTTCCCCTTCTTGTAGAGGTTGCACTCCCATTGTTATAGGCGAGATGTCATCAAATTGGTCATACTCTTCTTCATCCACAACATCTTCCACACCCACAATTTTTCTATTGCCTTCAACTACAACACGCCATTGCGGATCTATATTATCCTTGATGTAGAATACTTGTTTTTATTATGAGGCTAATACAAAAGGCTCTTCACCATCAGTGTAACGACTAGAGTCAACAAAGTTAAATCCAAAAAACTCATCGGTTTTCATGCCACGACGGTTATCAGCCCATGTGCAACGAAATAAAGGGATTGTGAAATCAACATAATCCAACTCCCATATTTCTTGAATGACACCGTAATATGCTTGTGTAACTTCAACTGGCCTTGTATCCCTAGAACTTGAGTATTCAGTAGAAGATGCAATCACGACAACACCACTATTTTATTGCACACTTTTTTCATCTTGACGACAAGTGGCAAAAGTAAATTTATTGATATCGTAACCCTCATAAGTATACACAAGTGGTTGTGGACCTCGTAAAAGCCACTTGATCGTTTCAGAAACATTCTCATCTCTACTCAATTCAAGCTTCACTTGGCCTTCAAACCACTCAACAAAGTGTCGATTATGCTCCTGCATCAACGCATAGGAGTTGATCCTGGGATTGTGAATTTTCAACTCATGAAGATGTTTTTCAATATATGGATGAACTGCAAATAGGTTTTGTAGCAAAAATCGGTGGGCTTTCTTATATCAATCAAGTGGAGGTTAACCAATTTCCGACCTACTGTACCCTTTCCTTGAAGTCTTCCCTCGTGACGAGAAGTCGGAATCCCAATTTCTTTAGCCTTAGTTAAAAACACTGAACAATAGTTCCCTGCTTCCTCTGCTATGAACGCTTTCACGATGCTCCCTTCAGGATTTGCTCTATTCTTTGCCTTATCTGCCAAAGTATCCATTTGACTCTCATAAGGGTACATCCAACGCAAAAATACAGGACCACACTCCTTTATCTCACGAGACAAGTGCATAAAAAGGTGAGTCATTATGTCAAAAAAGGAAGGAGGAAAATACATCTCGAATTTGCATAATGTTTCAACAATATCATATTCCATATCGTCGAGTGTTTTTGGATCTATCACCTTACTTCAAATTGCATTGAAAAACAAGCAAAGCTTCATAATAGCATACCTAACATGTTTTGGAAAAAGGCCTCGGAGTGCAATTGGCATGAACACTTGCATCATCACATGACAATCATGGGACTTCATACCAACAACTTTCTTATAAGTAGTAGAAACAAAACGCCTTATGTTCGACGAATACCCTGTCGACACTTTGATTCCTTTCAAACAGTCACAAAAGATCCTTTTTTCTTCTCTAGACAATGTATAACACGCATGGGGCAAAAATGCTTTTTTCGTTGCTTCATTATCCTCAGGCCATAACTTAGGTCGAATTTTGGCTTCCTTCATGTCTCTACGCACATTATCACCATCCTTTGTCTTCCCTTTGATATTCAACAAAGTCCCAATTAGTGCCTCACAAACATTTTTTTCAATGTGCATAACATCAAGACAATGTCGAACCGACAAGTGCTTCCAATAAGGCAGATCCCACAACTTAGATACTTTTTTCCCCAACACACCCTTCTTCGGGTTCTCTCTGTGCATCTTACCGAAGATTGTCTTAACATTTTTAATTTTCTCATACACTTCAATTCCTGTCAATGGCTCACGACTCACTCCCTTCTCAACATGCCCGTTGAATTGTTGTCTCATCTTCATGTATGGATGATTTCGACGAAGTGATCGTCTGGTATGCATGTACACATTCTTCCCCCAATGCTTTAAACATGTAATTTGCATGTCATCCTCACAAATAGGGCATGGTTTTTGTCCTTTGACTTTGTACCCTGACAAATTTCCATATGCAGGAAAGTCATTTATAGTACAAAACACCATGGCTCTTAATCTAAAATTTGTACCCAAAAGAGCATCAAATGTCACAACACCTTCATCCCACAACAGTTTCAAATCGTTAATAAGGGGCTCCAAATAAACATCTATCTCATGGCCAGGTTGTTTAGGACCTAGGATTAGAAGTGATAACACTATGTACTTGCGCTTCATGCACAACCAAGGAAATAGGTTGTATATTGACAGAAGAACAGGCCATGTACTATGTTGACTACTAAGAATGCTAAATGGATTCATCCCATCCGTACTTAATGCCAGTCTTATGTTCCTCGGCTCCTTCCCGAATTCTGGAAATGTCTTGTCAATGTCTTTCCATTGAACGAATCAGCTGGGTGTCTGATCAACCCATCTTTCTTCCTCTCATTTTCAAGCCAAACCAACTTCTTTGCTTCATCCTTAATTGAGAATAGGCGCTTCAACCTTGGTATTATAGGAAGATACCATACTACCTTAGCTGGTGGCCACTTCAAGGGATCCTTATTTAAGCCCTCTCGCTTGTATCGTGACACACCACACTTTGGGCAAGCATCCAATTTTGCATTCTCCTTTCGATATAGCACACAATCATTAGGACATGCATGGATCTTAGTGTACGCTAAACCAAATGGACATATCAACTTCTTCGCATAGTAAGTCGACTTAGGAATGTCATTTCCTTCTGGAAACATATCATAGAGGGTTTCCAACAACAAAGTGAAACTAGTGTTGGTCCACCCGCTCTTCGCTTTCAAGTTATATAAAGTTGAAATCCCAGAAAGCTTGGAATACTTAGAACAACCAGGATACAACAGTGTCTCAGCTACTTTTGAAACATTCTCATATAAATGAGAATCTTCATTAACATGATCGCCTAACCTGTCTATCATCTCTTCTATCCTGTCTTCCTCCATGTCTTCATTAAAAACCACTTCATTATCATCAAAACCATTTGGCTCTCTCTCATCAGCTTCATTGTCGTTAATAGAAGAATTATCCGCGGGAGGAAATTTTTCACCATGCCAATACCAAATAATGTAGTCTGGCATAAACCCACGAATAATCAAATGGTCCTCTATTTTCTTAATGTCTTCCCACCTCTTCACATTGTTACAATCACGACAAGGGCAGATAATATGTCTTGCTTTTGTTAGCCTTTGTTCAACGAGTGTACTCCATTGGTGTTGCACTGCGATTCTACAGAACTCGATGACCCCGGCTAAGTATTTTGCTTTGGTTCGAGAACCATTATACATCCAACGACGGTCCATTTCTAAAGATGTATGATTAAAACCCAAGAAACAAATTATATTCAACATCACATATCAACACATTCCAAATGCATGATTCCAAAGGTCCTTATCGCTCCAACCTAACCTATCCTTGGAAGTGTATCCTCACTAGCAAATGGTTGACCATTTTTTGGCTCTAAGGAAATATCGGCAGCATTTCCCTATGGTTCTCAGAGTACACAATGTAATTAATTTCTTAACTACATATGTACCCCGAGAACACATTAGGGAATGCTAATACAAAATTACCTTTACTTCCGAAAAAAAAGCAACCATTTACATCCTAAGTGAGAATACAATTCCAAGAACAGTCCCAAACGGGGACTATTCAAGATAATACAAAATTACCTTTACTTCCGAAAAACAAGCAACCATTTACATCCTAAGTGAGAATACAATACCAAGAACAGTCCCAAACGGGGACTATTCAAGATTTAAGTAAATCTTGAACAGGTATCCAGGCATATGAAGATATAATGCATAATAAATATTAACACATTCAAGATCAATCATGTCAAATAAAAGTAACCAAACACATAAACATGAGTTATTTACCTAATAAAGAAAATTTGATATTTGATGCTAATAAATTATGCACATACAATAAAATAGACCAACCAATGAAACTTTACACTAAAAGTATATATATATAAAGTACAACATACTTCAAAATTTCCAAATGCGAGAAAAATATTCACCTCTACCTCTAATTCTTAGGAATTCGTCACATAAATATCATTTCCCTTATCCTCTTACATAGTAACACTAATTCTTCATTTAACACACCCAATTAACATACTCATTCTTCATCATCACTTGGATTCAAAATTTCTACGCTAATCACATTATCTAATACACAATCAATCTTAGTTTCATTTCAGGTTCAGCTAAACAAATAATCGTTAAAAGTTTAAGACAAAACAATTTCAATCAACAAAATACACTACACCACATCATAAATGCCGAAAATTAAGACTAAAATCAGACCTTGCCTTGCTGATAAAGGCGTCGGAGCTTGTCCTGACCTCATTAAACTGGCTATCCAAGACTCGTTACTGCCACACGGTTCTTGCAAACAATACAGAAACGCATTAAGTGATTAAAACACAATGGTAGGTTTTTGAAGATAGAACTCATAAAAAAAATTCAACTGTTCTTCACCTCACTACCAAAAAAATTATATGAAAACCTTAACAGATTTAATTTTTCTAAAAATTAAGGCTAACAAAAAAAAAATTAAGGCTAAAAAAATAAAAATTAAGCCTTACACTCAATCAACAATCATCTAAAATCAAGCAAAAATTAAAGCAAAAATAATGAATCGAAAACCAAAACTTCAAGTTCAAAAAGAACATAAATAATCAAAACAACAGTTGATGGTCTAAAATAAATCAGATTAAGACTTACAATTGATATCAAATTATCACATTCTTCATCAGTTTAGAAATTTCTCATATACAAATGCCCTAAATTCAAACAAAATTCAAACAAAATTAATAGATAAATTAAAATTCAAAGAAAAAAATTGATTAAAAAAATTCAACTGAAAAAATTCAAAAAATGATTATGAAATAACAAGTCACCGAACCATAAGGCTCAAACAGTATTTGCAGCAAACATCCCATGTATTTATAAAGAGTGAAAACAACTGAAATAACAATTACTTTTTCAAGCAGTTATAGCTCTCATCTTTGGTACATCAATCCAACAGCAAAAAAAAGGAGAAAAATTGCCCGAAGCCTCAAAATTGTTTATAAGAAAAGAATCCCAAGCCATTCGTAGGCTTTCATTTACCATATAATGAGAAAATTATTTTCTACAAAAGAAGAATTTTATTTTTTTTTATAATTCAACTAGAATGAAAAAAATGAGACAAGTAACCTAAATCCCTTTCATTAAACTATGGCTACCTACAAACTCATTATATCCTCAAATATTTATGACGATATAGTCATATAGCAGATGCTAAAATCCCAATAGATTTTACTCCGTAAGAAACAATAATTGTGTTCCTAAGCATTGCCCAGCTAGCCATAAACGACATCGATTCGATGGCGATCATTGCAAGATCATAATAAAACCCAAATACAAGAATCCGAAGATAGATATAATCATTGCAACGCCACAATAAAACCCAGGTGATCCTCAAATACAGCTCACAACAATCATCACCAGCTGTATTCTTTAATAAATAGAAAATTTCATCAACTTGATAATTTCAATAATCAACAACCTTAAACAAATTAACCCTTTCTTTATTCATTATTATATAATAATTCACAAACAAATATATAAAATTAAGAATTCCAACTTTCCCACTTCACAATATCACCTCGGCTCCCCACTTCCAAAATCAACATCAATTATCCAAAAATCCACTCAAATTCTTAACAAACAAAATCAAAAACTCAAGCTCAAATTCAAATTTAAATTCAAAAAGAAAAAAGAAAAAAGAAAAAAAAAACCTGGATTCTTGAGTTTCGAGAAGAGAAGCAAGAGCATGAAGAGCTATAGGATTAGGGTTATCAGGAGAAGAAGTAATCATTTCCATAAATAAAACTGATTACCTTGAGTTCTTCACATGGCCGCTGGAAAAAAGCGCAAGATACTAGGGAGCTTGCAAAGGAGACCAGAGCAAACGACGGAAATTATGAGGGACAAACGACGGAAATTGCGAGGAGCAAACGACCGGAGCTCGCAAGGGAGATAGGGATGGAGAAGGGACGAAGAATAAGAGGTGACCACCGAAGCTTGCAAGGAGAAAAGGAGAAGAGACAAGGCCCGGCGACAGAGAAACAGAGGACCGGCGACGGAGAAATAGAGGACCACTGCTGAAGATGAGATTGCGCTTCAATGGGGGAACAGATCGAGTATGAGTGAGGGAAAATGAAAAAAGGGGATTGAAAAGTTTTTAGGGTTAATTTTGAACATTTAATCGTAACAGACATTTTAATTCAATTACAAATAAGTTGGTCAATCTCGTGTTGACTTTAATTTTTGTAACGGAAAGAAAATGTTCTTTATGAATAACTTAGTATTTGTGACTGTCAGTAACTGCCCGTTACAAATAAAATTTTATTCGTAACGGACAGAAAGGTGCCCGTTACGAATAAGTATTTATTTGTAATGGACACCTTACCGCCCGTTACAAATACTCATTTTTTACGCGGATTGAAATTTTTTTGTAACGGACCTTAATATCGCCAGTTACGAATGATGTTATTGTAACGGGCAACAACATGCCCGTTACTATTAAGCCGTTACAAATAGACTTTTTTCCACTAGTGACACTGACGATAGTGACTTTTGGTAGCTTTGCTATTGAGATAGTAGAAACCCTAATGGCTTCCTTATGAAAAACTACTTTTACCTAATTTAAGTATGGTTTGTATTGTTGAGAAACTATGTAGTATTTCCTTTGATATGCAAAGTTGTCAATACCCCCTTGTTGTCAATAGCCTACAAATTGGAAAGCAATTTGCTTCAATGTATGATGCATAGTAGTGTTTGTGGCTTTAACTACTTTGTGTCACAAATTTTGAATTATAAACCCTAAACCCTAAACCCTAAACCCAAAACCTCAAACTAAACCCTAAAACAATAAACCCTAAACCCTAAACAGAACCTGAAACTAAACCCTAAACCCTCTAACCTAAACTAAACCCTAAACCCTCAAACCTCAAACTAAACCCTAAACTCTAAACCCTCAAACCTCAAACTAAACCCTAAACCCTACTGTAAATTATATATATTAGGCTAGCGACTATAAACTAAACCCTAAACCCTACTATGATTAGCATTTGACTTACACAATTATATACATTAGGCTAGCTACAATAAATTAGAAGTCCTTCCACTTTTGAAGCAGCACAAAGTAATGTACTTCACTCATACTAATTCCCGGATTGCCAACAATGGTCTCCCCAATGGCATACAAAAGCTAAGGTGTCGAGTTAATTACAGGGCATTAAAGTACTCATCCCCCATTAAAGAACTTGGGAAGACCTTAGTTGCAAGAATGAGACAAAATGGAGTCCCTTATCTTGCTCTCCATCTGAGGTTAGCTCTGACGATCCCATTATGAAAAGTGCTAGTTCCACTTGCACCTTTATGCTTCCTTATCAATAATAATTACTATGCTACCCTAAACCATCAAACCTAAAACCCTAAAAACTCAAAATAAATCCTAAATGCTAAACCTGAAACCTTAAACTAAATCCTAAAAACCCCAAAGTTAACCCTAAACTCTAAATCCTCAAACCAAACCCTAAACCCTCAAACCTCAAACTAAACCCTAAATGCTTAACCCGAAACCTTAAACTAAACCCTAAACCCTAAAACTAAACCCTCGAACCTCAAACTAAACTCTCAAACCTCTAACCTCAAACTGAACCCTAAATCCTTAAACCTCAAACTAAACCGTAAACCCTCTTACAACAAAGATGGTTATTTAATCGACACAAAGCATATGATCATGTACTTGAACATCGATTTCTTATTAAATCCATCAATTTAGTTTCAGTTTTTATCTTCTAATTCCTTTTAAATATCTGTTGCACACAACAATATCATATAACTTGCTAGAGGTCTCATGTAAGGCACAATATGTGTAAAGTCATGGTATACGTAAAGTTAAGAAATTACTAAAATTACGCATTTAGGGTACTACTACAGACTGATCATAGAGCAGTCATTAATATAACATAACTAACGCAGCCATTAATTAGTTCTTACAACCACGATAATATAACATAACAGTCATAATAAAACATTAAGTTAATTATACTAATGGAAGCACAAATTAACTTTAATTCATAACATGCAAAGAAAACCCATAACATGAACTAATACTACGCTGAGAGAAAATCCCATTCCAAGAGCAGACACCAACTCGAATCCAGCACACTCAATTCCCCGCCGAACTGCCACTACCATCGGAGTTGTCCTCGTTCCAAGAATAAATTGAGGGGTCGTCATCCAAACCCTTGTCGAAATACCATGTTGAAGCTGCAAACTGTGGAGGGGACTGTATTTAGGAGAAGAAGCCTGATTAAACAAACAATTAATTACAAATACTTGTATATAAATTTTTTTATTTACATAATTTTTTTATTTACATTATTGGGTTTATATGTAAAACATTATTGCTACTAAATTTAAGCATGCGATTAAAATAAAAAAAAACCTAAATTGAAGCTAAAACATTGCTACTAAATTTAAGCATATGACTCTTTTCAATTTAAAAAAAAAAAAAAAAACCCAAAAACAAATTGAAGCTAAAACCTTGCTGCTACATTTAAGCTAAAACCTAACCTTGACAGAAAATTGGATCTTAAATATGTTTAAACTGAAAAAGAAAAAGGAAAGAAAAGGAATGCAAAAAAATAAATAAGTAAAAAAAAAAAACAAAAAATTACTCAAACAATTCGTTTAAAAAAAGAAAACATACATGATGACATTCAATCTATAGTGACATTCATTATTATTTATAAATTCAAATAGTTTTTGAACAAGAGAATGGAGACTTATAAACAATATTAAACTCCAAGGAAAATTGAATTTAAAAATTAGATCAAACAATAAATAAATCCTCCTAATTAATTTATACAAGGGTATATGAAATCCATAATTAAATAGAATGTAGCAATTCTACTCCTCCATAATCAATACAATTCTACTATTTCATGATAAAAACAATTTTAAACAAATTACTAAACCAAATTTGATCAGTCAAGAGTAATCTAGTCTATATTAAAGCGTTAAAGGGGAGACAAAAAAGGACGAACCTCAATGGCAACCCCAAGCTAGTGACCATAACCATGCTTGCCCCTTTTACTCACCCATGGGAATACATCCTTCTTGTCCCAGATTAGCAAAACACCACTATACCCATTTTAGGTTCCAAAGGTGTCGACCTCGTACATACCTTGAAGTTACGCCTTTATGTAGTTAATCATCGACGTATTATCCCGAGCCTCCGTGACTACAACAACATCAGGGGTGTAAGCTTTGAAAAGCTTAGTAAAAGTCTCAGCAAAGGATGGTCGATGAGCACAACAAGCATTCAACACAATAACAATGGAACTAAGGGGATAAGTAGGTATTTTGGGCAGTTCATTGTCCTTGTCACCGTAGATGGACACCCGGTGCTACCTCACATTTGACTTCGAAGTCTTACAAGCGAAGACATTCACATGGATCATCTTCATCTCATCATGTACCTCCATGACATGAATGTTTGCACTTTTGTGAGAAATAGATGTCTCTCTCGGAGGGTAAGGGTAAACAAGGGAAGCAATTCAGCTTGCACTCTAGGCTTCAAGTCAAACATTGGTACAAGTTCAGGAGGGATGAAGGTTTCATCCTCACCTCTTTGCTTTTCACATACCCACTTCACAAAGGCACCCACTCCTTTCTTGTAGTAGCCTTCCAAATAAGAGAGAATTGGGTAGTAAGTAGGGCGACCATCGTTCTCACCTACCTCCATAACACTTTTGAGGATGAAAGTAGTGGTGATGTAGTCAAGGGACTGAATCAACTAGTCACAGAGTTGCTTCACGGGTATTGGGTCTGACATATTGTAGTAGTCCATGCGGTTGGCATAGTAGGGAGTGTTGTTGAAATCAAGCTCTTGTTCAAAAGTAGTAATGAAGGGGGTAAAGTAGAAGACATGTGAGGTTGGGTGTGGTTGCATTGGAAGTCCCCTAACACTAGCAAGCTTCCTTGTTTTTGGTTGTGGAGAGGAAGGTTCGGTGTTGTTTGAAATTTTGGAGAGAGCAAATTGATTTTGGTATAGCAAAGGGCAAATGTTAATATGGTTGTTGGAGGAGGTGAAACTATGAGTTTAAAGATAGGCCAAAAATCATAAATAAGGTATGTCCTTCTTGCTCCCTCTTACTCACACAATTTAAATTTACATTGGTAAGGAAAAAATGTCCCCTAAAATATGAAAATATCTTTTGACAGAAATAGCTTAGTAGTGTTAAAGTTTTATCCAACTGGTGAAGTAAATCCTAGAGCTGACATAACAATTATAGGAAAGGAAAAGACAAAAGTAAAACAAAGAAGAGAAATGTACTTTTGCTAGAAGCTAAAGGGATTATTTTTCCTAAGAAGTAAATTGTACATAAGCCACCCTTAGTAGTTGTGGTAGACCTGGTAGATCGAATTATTGAAGCCATACCAACTCAGTTCATAACAAGACCAAATTTGTCTCGAGTTTTAGACCCTAGGAAAAATGTATATTTAACAAGCCTATTGTATTTAAGTATCACAATTGAATTGAGTAAGTTATATTTGACCCCAAAAAATCATGACTGGGATGTTTTACTTAGCCTAATATGGTCTGGCCTTCCGGCTGCCTCTTACCCACACAATTTAAATTTACATTGGTTAGGAAAAAAGTTTCCTCAAAATATGTTAGTAGCTTTTGACAGAAAGAGCTTACTGTGACAGTTGTTTATCCAACTAAAGAAATAAAGACTACAGCTGACAAAAGTATTGTAGGATAGGACAATACAAAAAGAAAAAAACAAAGACATCAAAGAAGTGTACTTGACTACTTGTACTAGGTTGTAAAGGGATAATCTTTTCCTAGGAAGTTATTTGTACAAAATATAACCCAAGTACCCAACCCTTAACATCTTAGTAGTTGCGGTAGACCTATTTTGTAACAAGTTAGAACTCAATTCATAACAATATCCAAATTTGTAACAAGTTTAGACACTATTGCACATCTTGAGAAAATGTACAGTTGAATAAAAAATAATCAAGATTAGGATATTTGTATTAGTGTAAGTGTGCTATCCAAAAACCATCATCACCATCCCAACCAATTTACTCAGTTCATAACAAGTTCTAGATTTGTAACAAGTTTGGACCCTATTGCACGTAAATAATCACAATTGAGTAAAGAAAATGTACAATTGAATTAAAAATAATCAAGATTGGGATATTTGTAGCTTAATGGGTCCTGTTTTCCATTTCAAAGATATCATTTTAGCGGGAATCTGAAAATTTCATTTTTAGCAAATTTCCGCCAAATTCATCTTTATAAATTAGTGTAACTGTGCCATCCAAAAACCATCATCACCATCCTAACCAATTTACTCAGTTCATAACAACTTCATCAAGATTTGTAACAAGTTTAGACCCTATTGCACGTAAATAATCACAACTGAGTAAAGAAAATGTACAATTGAATTAAAAATAATCAAGATTGGCATATTTGTAGCCTAATGGGCCCTTTGATCTCATTTTAGCGGGAATCTGAAATTTTCATTTTTAGCAAATTTCCGCCAAATTCATCTTTATTTTTAGTGTAAGTGTGTCATCCAAAAACAATCCTCACCATCCCAACAATTTTACTTACAAATATTGATTAGTTCCTTTAATAGTGCGACTCCAAGGGGAACCCAATTCAACAACTCGGACAATGATATTTCTTGGGTCGCTGGTAAGAGGTGCAACTATGGTGGTAACACCATCGCCGAATTTTGAATTTCCCTATCCGAAGCCAATCCTAGAAGGCCATACTACAAGTGCAGGGCATGTAATTTTTTGGCAGTGGGCAAGGGAGGAAGACCTGATCAGAATACCAACCGCTCAACACGCCTCTAGAATTATATGGGAAAGGCTTGTTGTCATTGAAAAGACCATTGGAAAGTGCATCAAGATAGGTTTAACTGCTACAATTATTCTGGTTTTCTACTACCTTAAGGGTTGAAATTTCTGAAGATGTTTATCGTACTTTTATTAGTACCAAAACTCTGTTATTAGAACTAAATTAGAACAATCTTATATGATAAATAATGAGTACTGGATTATGTTCTTTTAATATAAATAAAGAGTTTTGTTTCTTGGTTTAATTTGTTATCTATCATGTTTATATCTACTTTATGAAGCATGAAATTACAATCGAAGATTTTCAATCAAGTTCACATATAATTCCCCTCCATTAAACAGAGAATATTAGAGTCAGGGAATTCATACATTAATAAAGAAACTAAGAAGTATCTTAATAATGTTCATCTCAATACAAGGTACAAATAAAAAATAGCTCAACACACAAATCCTCATGCACCATCAGAATTCTCCCCAGTCCGAGAATAGTCTTCATCAATGGCTTGGTTGCAATACCATCTGGAAGTAGGTGACACATACTATGGAAGAAGAGTAATAATAAATTGACACTAAATTGTGGTATAAAAATAAATATAAAGGGTATCAAATAAATTAGCACCTGAAATAGTTAAGAAACATTATTAAGAGGACATTATTAAGGGTAAGAAATAACCTCAATGGCAACACCTAGCTTGTGACCATAACAAAAGTTGCCCCTTTGTTGAACATACGGGAACACGGCATCTTTAGCCCATATAAGGAGAACTCCGCTACAGTAAATGTTCGTTACAAAAGCATCAACGTCGAATACTCCTTGAAGTTGTTCTTTAATGTAACCTATCGTCGAAATGTCAGCCCGAGCCTCGGTGATCACCACAACTTCTGGTGAGTAAACATTGAAAAGTTTGTCCAAGGTCTCTTTAAACGATGGTCGGTGAACACTCCGAGCATTCCAAACTATTACAACAGAACCCTTAGAGAAATAAGGGGTTTCTTGTAAATGGGTGTGCTTACCATAACAAGAAACACGATGGTACCTCACATTCCTCTTCTTTGTTTTGCATGAAAAAACATTCACAACCACCATTTTCACTATATCATGGACCTCCATGATATGAATGTTTGCACATTTATCAGCAAAAAAAAGATGTCTCTCTTGTATGGGGAGGGTATAAATGGGTATTTCATCTGCTTTCACGTAAGGCTTCAAGTCAAAAATTTGAACGAGGTCTTGAGGGATGAAGGTTTCATCCTCACCCCTTTCATTTTCACAAAGCCACTTCTCAAAGGCACTCACTCCTTTATGGAGGTAGCCGTCCAAATAGAATAGATTTGGGAAGAAAGCGGGGCGACAATTGTTGGTACCTCCATCCATGACACTTCTGGGGATATACGTTGTTGTTCGGAAGTCGAGGGAATCGATCAATTGATCACAAAGGTGTTCCACAGGTATAGGGTGCATTTGGTAGTATTCCGCATGGTTTCTATAGTAACTAGTACTATTGAAATCAAGCTTAGGCTTTGAAGTAGCAATGAAGGGACCAAAGTAGAAGACGGGTAAGGTTGGGTGTGGAGTCGTGGGACTCCCCCCAACACTGGTGAGGTTGTTGGACATTTTACTGAGTTTTGTGGAGAGAAAGTAAAAGGCAAAGGAATTTTAGTGAGGTTAGAGAGTTGGGAGAAGATTTTGCACCAAAAGTTGGGAGAAGCTTCATTTATATTCTCCACCCACCCCTACTTATTGTTTGCAATAAATCAAAGATCCCTAAATATCTGAAATATCATTTATCCATCAAAAACAACCTACTGACATGTTACTTAGTAGACCTGAACAATGCCATTATGCATAACTTTTCAAAAAAAAAAAAAAAAAAATAATAATTGCTTCTTATCATCCAACATAAGAGACCTAAATTAACAGAGCCATATTACTACACACAGGCCCAAATTAACTGTAGCAATATTACTACATACATGCCTAAATGGCCTACATAAGAGGCCCAAAGTTCAAAATTATAAACCCCAGATACAGAAACAATCCAAGACAAAAAGGTACCATACATATAGCCGAAATGTTTTTTCCTTACTGAAACCAGTTAAGCTACGCCGTAATTTCAAAGTTAAACCGCCTACACCCTCTACGATCTGCAGGCAAAATTTCATCCCATTTGTCCCTCACCTCATTGAATTCGTTGTTTACATCGTGCAAGAACAGCTGCTGCCTAATGGTGTTAACCTTATCCTGTAACACCCACAAAAGTAAATAAGTCTTCTTAGTACAAAATCTACTTTGTACACCACTTTAAAGCATTGAAACATACCGGATCATATGCTCTGTCAAACCTATGAGCACATACTTTGATGCAAGCAAGCATATACACACCGTAGGAGTTGCTAACCAAGCATCACAAAAGACGATTAATTTCCAAAATAAAACCACATATAGAAACTCTTCCTATTGCAACAAAGACTAAACACAACTAACTCGCATACAATCCACACAGTTCACAGCAATATACAAGAAAAAAAGACATCTGTAAAGAGGAAAAGTGATGAATTTATTCCATGGATTATCAATCTGGTTTCTTAACCGAAAAAATTTTCTTTGCCCAATTTTGAATGTGCCCTAATTCCCACTGTGGATCATTTAACTGGACCATCACATCAACTCCCCTGATCTGTTGGATATGTTTAAAAGCAACATCAGACTCAAATTAGTATGCACTATGAAAACGATCAACAAAAAATATTACTAATAGAAGAGAGGTTGTTACCAGCTCTGCTATAATGGCAGCATGTTCCTCACAAGGATTCTCATACAATGAGTCGATAATCCAAATTTGGCGAGCCTTTAGCTCAAAGGCTAAGCACCACCAATGTTCACTATCTTTAGCTGCCAGCTCCAACACTGGGATGAAAACCTAATGGAGAGAATGAAGAAATCAAGTAAACAAGATTACTTTGAAAACAAGTACATTATCATATCAATGATAATATCAATGATACTCACACATCCAATTTGGCTTAGAGGGATTGTGAGGAAGGATTTCCCCCACTTCCTTGCCAAATGCTGATAGTCCTTCTTCCCCAAGTTAAGCATCAACTACATAAACAGAGAACAAAGAAACATTAACCAACACATATTACTGAATAAGGGAAATTACTGAAATTGAGTTCAACCATAACGAAAATGTTACCGCATATGACGGGTCCATTAAAATCCTTTTGCTTCGTCCCAGGAACTCCTTTATGTGCCTGTGATTTTGTGTACAGCTTAACTGCCATCCGCACGTAATAATCACCAACCCGCGCTCTACCAGACAAAACCTGATAACAATCCCCCTGACTTGCATCGATGCCATCGCATTCAATTATCGTAGGTCCGGGACTAATAAGCGAAAACATAAAAAAATATATAATTATTCATAATCTGAAACCAATACCACCAAATTACCTATATAATTAAGAATTTAAAAGACTCACAGTGTATTATCCCTTAATTCCTTCCAACCACGAACAAAGGTCATCAAGCGCTTGTCCATCGGGGCAACAACAGAGGTCTTGCTTCTAGTGCAACAGTCACCAACCCCAAGAACGGGGGAATCCTCACTACTACAAGAATATTCCACATCCTTGTTACCTGATACTGAATTAGTTTTTCTATTCATTTCAAAATTTGTCATGCATGGTCCTGCTGGTATGTGTTTTGCCATTGTTTGAATGGACATTGCCCTCGACATTGGTAGGGATCCTCGACTTCTCATTGCTTGCCTTCCCATTGCTTCCATTACCCAGAGCATTAGCCACAACACTCTCAACAACACTGACTAGCTTTGTTGTCAACAGAGCTAGAAACTGACACACAGAAAAGTTCACATTAGTATAAGCTTCGAGATAATAAACTGCAATGAAGACAAGTTCACAACATAAACCAAAAACTTACCCAATCCAGGATACCAGTCATCATTTCATCACTAGTGCCATTTTTCATGCCACCTCTGTCCTCTGTTACTACAGGTTGATCCTCCCTTGGTACCATAGGATGCTCCTCACCATATTCAATATTCGCAGCCTATCAAGTTATTTAGGATGCATTCAAAGCATTAGTAAAACCAAACTTAAACCAAACTTATTCAATGAAAACACCAACTAGTAACAGTAAAATTACTCACCGACAACCTGCCGTACTCATTATTCATCAACGTATCTTCACTCAAAGCTTTCTTCACCTCATCAGTCTTCCACACCTTCACCCTTGGGTACATGTCCCATTTCACCGGAACACAATGTAAGTGATCCAGATAAAAAATCTACATCACAAACGCAAACAAGAGATTTCATACACTTAATCAATGACTCCAAAAGAAGATTGACCAAAAATAAGTAGGTAGGCAAGTAAGTTGTTAACACTCACCATAACAAACAATAAACTACCCCCGCAACCAGATCTGAAACCATCTTTCTGAAACTTCCTTTGAACTTTATTTGCAGTGTCGCATACCCAATTGAACGTTAAGGTATACCAATCATACTTCTATGCCTCACTAGCAATTGTAAAGCAAGGAACTAATGACGCCGCCAATTTAGAACCATTAGTCGTCGTACAAACCACTTTCCCAAGCACCGCAATTAAAAAAGTAATCATAAAAAGATCCTCGTCATCTTCATTTTCCAGGGGCACCAGCTTACCTGCACTATCTAACATACACAACGCCGCCGAAGCAAATTTCAACGACACGGTTGATTTGTCCTTACCAACCCCATACAAATAAAAAACCCTACGCATCTTCTCCACCTTCTCCTCATCATCCGGATCCCCATCCATGGGAACTGGTTCTGCTCCCATCGGAATCTCAAGGATAGAACTCACTTGATTAGCACATAGAGGTAAAATCTCTCCTTCCCCAAACACCACTGTACCATCAGCCCTCACTCTTGTCATCAACCAGTAGCAAAATTGCCTTGGTATATAATCCATGTCAAAATCGAGCAGCACATCAAAACCCATTGATGTCACTAGCTCCCGTCTTCTTTCATCAAAACAAGAAACAGACCTGCAAAAGGACTCAACTCTACAAACAATGTTGGGGTACTGAAACAAAAACAAACATGCATCTAATCATTTCAAAATCAAAAACATATAACTAACATTTTCATCCAAGAAAATTAAACAAATTAAGAAAAATGATGCATAATAAAGTCAAGTAAACAAGGGTAAGTCCTATTCGGTGCTATCTGAACTAGTATGTGACTTTGATGCTCTGTGGATATTGTTATGCTCTATGACTTCTAGGAATCATGATATAATCTTCTTTTTTTTTTTAACTCGGTGCATAAGCTCTGTTATGCTCTATGATATAATCATGTTATGCTCTATGCTTTTTTTTTTTTTTTAACTCGGTGCATAAGCTCTGTGAAAAGCACTAATAAGGTAAAGTCGTATCCTCTAATCAAAAGTAATTACCTAAGTCCCCTAACTAAAGTAGATAGGGAAGTAGGGTCGAATCCACAGGGAAACACGTCTTTCTACTCCTAATTAATTATTATAATCTAAATTATCGAAGTAACCAATATATAATAATCGAAGGAAACTAAACTACTAAGAGTAAAAGTGGGAAAGAATAAAAGTAGGAGGAGAAACAATGAATAAAAGGCCTAGGGCATAGGTTCACCAATAAATAATATTCTAGGGTAAAACATAATAATCAATCATCAATGCATAAATTATTTTATCATAAAGGGCTTTCGCTACGTATTACAATCACAGAATTAATTTACCGGTATTAAATCTCATCTCTCTAATCTCGACTTAACCATTTATAAATTAACCTGCCTATTGAAACTAGACCTAAACATTAATTCTCATCTGTCGAATCTCGAATCAATATTGTTAAACTCATACATAAAAGATCTGCACAAATCTAGTCACAGAGCATTAAATCAATCAATAGGAAATTAATCTAGCATTGATAATCAACAAAAATAAATTACCCCTTCATATTATTTATGGATTCCCACAAACCCTAGAAAGAAAACTACTCACACATAATTAAATCTAAATTAAACAAAGCAATTAAACAAGACATGATCAAGGAAATAGAATTAATAAAGGATGGAATTAAATCAAGAGTTGTAGAGAGAGAAATAAGAGATAAAGTAAGACTAAGAGTTTAATTAAAAGGAGAGAGAGAGAGAGGAGTTAGAGAGAGAAAGAGAAAAGAAAACTAAACTAAAACTAATAACAAATTAATAAAACTAAAACTAATGAAAAATTAAATTAAAAAAAGAACAAAACTAAAAGCTAAAACTACTACAACAACTACCTACTCTACGTAACTCTTCCCTACTTTTATAAGAAAGGAAAAAGAGTTTTCTAATCCTTCTCAAACTATGATAACTAAAACAAATTGATAAATTTTGCATGGAGTTCGGCAACCAACATCAGCGAAAATAACTAGAGTAGGCCCAAAGAATTTGCAAGCCCAAAAGCAAGTAGCAAGCCTAATGCTGAAGATGTCCGCCAGAGGCCTCGCCCGACAACAATTTTGGATTGGGTTTTTCTCACTTGGCTGAAATTTTCTTCTTCTTAATTTATCTTGGACCTGCAACAAAATTAGTACTCCAAACGAATTGAGCCCTTAATCACCGAACCAAATTTAATTAGCTCGACATTGGGCTTTAAATATACGGTCATAAAATACGATCTGACTCTAACATCTTTCATAGTGGCTCAATAAGCTCGGAAATTGTCATAAATCTGCAAATTCCTACAAAATAATACCAACTCTACAAAAACACTAGAAAACGTATATTAGTAATAAAAATAGCCCCGTAGAGCTCAAATAAGCACAAATATGACCGTGGGACGAGGAATAAAAATATATATAAAATAGACTTATCAAACTACCTCAAGCCAAACCTTTGCTTGTCTCTAAGCAAAGCAATGAATAAATAAATCAATACTTCACCCTAAAAATAATTTAAATTAGTAAATACAATTCAAGGTAAATCTGACAAACATCTATCAAAGTGAATCAATCAAATCCATCCAATTACCAATCTTCCCTAACAATTGTCAAATAGAGCAAACCAAAAGAGCATATAGAATTCAAGACTAGTGCTCACACACTCAACTCTCATTTATGTGGCGAGTAAAAGATGTACTCGATCGCTCTCCATCCAACCCCTTTAATGTGAACAATGTCCTCCCAACTCACACTCTCGTGTGTATAAAAAGATGTACACTCAACCTTCTAGTCGACTCGAAATATGTCAAATCATAACTTGCATTGATAAACAACACTTTCACATTCATACAACTCTATGCACAAAGGTTGGAAGGTCTTTAAAGCTTGTAATGTAAGGCTAGGGTAAAGGGTAGGATAAATTTCGGAAAATGTGAGAGTAAAGTCATGCTTAAGGGAGCCATATCCTAATAAAACCCAAGGTCACAACAAGTGATGACTAAAACATCTCCAATCACAACTCAACTCCACAAAAGTTCACCAAACAATCAAATATACAACACAATCCCAAAACTTACATATTCACTCACAAAATATGATGATATGGAATAGAGTAAATTAAAACAAACTTTAAACTACTTATTTTTCCTTTTTTTTTTAACTTGAATTATTTTTTTTCTTTTGAATTTTTTTTCTTTTTTTTTCTGAACAACCTTCAAATTGAACATTTGAACATATGAAACAACTTTTTTCATTTGCTCTTCTTTTTTTTCTTTTTATCTCACATTGGAAATTTTAAACTTTGTAACACAAAACATCAATATTTTCCAATCATAATATCAAAGAACAATCACTCTTCTTTTATTCCCACATTGTGCAAATAATGTGCACACCACAACTCTCTCACCTCACCAACTAATAGCTCCCCCAAGCCAAGCTTGGGACTAGTAACCAATGGGGCTCATATATGCTTGTAATGTGGCTAAATAAACAATAAAATGACACAAGCAACAACATGGGTAGAAAGAAGGGAACAAATGTATCTAATATCGTCTGAAGGCTACCTAAGAGAACAAATATCTTCGTCCTCCTCAATGTGCATAATATTGAGCTATATAAACATTACTAATAGTTTCAAACCAATACTCAAATTCCTTGTCATACCAGGAACTATCACACGATTCCTAACCAAATCAACTAGTCAAGCACTATATTCACAAGCAGTTGGGCAAAATTGACGGGATGTTAAGGTTTCAAGGCAATCAAACATTAAATCATGACCAACTAATCCTCAATATTTATCATCTATAACCAAGAATCAAAACAATTTCGAAAAATTTTCAATCAAGGGGCACAAGGAAGCGTGATTTATAATTCATTGGAATGTATTTTTGGATTTTTTTTAAAAAAGCAATAAAACTAACCTAATAAAGTAATAAAATCTATACTAAGCACACCAAAATTAATAAATAAAAAGAGAGAGAGAGAAAGATATACCATACGAACATGGGAACCTCCCCCCAAGCTAAATTAGACAATGTCCTCATTGTCTTAAAGGGAAGCTAGTAGTCAAGGTGACTACTCCTCATCATCACCACATTAATGTCACCAAAGTCTCGAGGATTGCAATGCATCTCTTTGGAACAAAAATGGGCAAGAAAGAAACAAAGTGTTAGTGGGAAAAAGTTAAAATTTGAGTCAGGTGCACTATTCTGATTATAAATTTTGATATATAAATGATAATACAGTGATTCTAATGGCATTGGAAACTAGACTTGAAGAGCTTTCCAACGACAGGTCACACGCAAAAATCGGATAAGAAATGAAAAAGTTATGGCCTGTCAAAGTTGACAAAGTTTGCTGATGCGTACGCGCGCCCGATCGGGCGAGCTCTGCCCGATCGAATACGAGTGCAGTTCCAACGTGATTGAAGCCTTCTCTAGATCAAAATTTGCACAAAAAAAAATTCCCACAAGCATAAGTTATACTCTCCTTACCTCTCTAAAATAAAAAATAAAATAAAATAAAACACACATACACACAAAAATAAGAATAAACTAAACTAGAAAGCAAATTAAAGTACGAGTTGCCTCCCGCAAACCGCTAGTTTATCAAGGTCCCGCTCGACCATACTCCTTCTCTCAATCGGAAGAATTCAATGCCTTGAGTAACTTATCAAACGCTCCTGCAAACATTTCATTAAACACTATATATGGCTTAATTGCAAGCACATTAATTCCGACCAAGGAAAGGTTAGGAGCACATAAAGAGAACTCAAGATAGAAGGAAAAATCAAAAGAGAGAGATGAAAATACACCACAACCTTCTACTTCCTCCCTTATAAATTTAGAATTAATTGAACGAACATGGAGGTAGTCATTGTCTTTATCATCCAATAATGACTTAAAAATTTCACCCTTACGAATAACCTCATCATCATCAAAAGAATTTTCAACCACCGTTTCTACAATTAATGATTTTTCAATCACCGATTTGTTAACTAATGATTTTTCTACCACAAATTCTATATCCGATGGTTCTTCATCCTCAATAACATTCGTACTATTATAGTGTCCATAGACTTTTTCATCAAAAGCCTTCCAATAACTTTCATTAGCAACTAATCGTTTCCGAATGTGATCATATGTATATGGAAAGACTCTAAAATCATCCGGAGCACGCACAAAAAACTCACCATAAGGGCATTCAGGATTTTCATGACAAAGACGTTGACAACTACAATAGTTAGGTGCTGCATAAAAATTATATAATTCTTGTAGTGGCGTAAGCATGGATATTTTCAACTCATAAAAAAAATAAATAAATAAAATTAAAAATTAAAAAAAATAAAAAAAATAAAAAATAAAAAAAATGAAAATAATCTAGACTATAATAATAATTAGAAATAAAAATAAAATCGTTTCCCCGGCAACGGCGCCAAATTTTGACAGGGTAAAATCGTATCCTCTAATCAAAAGTAATTACCTAAGTCCCCTAACTAAAGTAGATAGGGAAGTAGGGTCGAATCCACAGGGAAACACGTCTTTCTACTCCTAATTAATTATTTTAATCTAAATTATCGAAGTAAACAATATATAATAATCGAAGGAAACTAAACTACTAAGAGTAAAAGTGGGAAAGAATAAAAGTAGGAGGAGAAACAATGAATAAAAGGCCTAGGGCATAGGTTCACCAATAAATAATATTACAGGGTAAAACATAATGATCAATCATCAATGCATAAATTAATCAGATCATAAAGGGCTTTCGCTACGTATTACAATAACAGAATGAATTTACTGGTATTAAATCTCATCTCTCGAATCTCGACTTAACCATTTATAAATTAACCTGCCTATTGAAACTAGACCTAAACATTAATTCTCATCTGTCGAATCTCGAATAAATATTGTTAAACTCATGCATAAAAGATCTGCGCAAATCTAGTCACAGAGCATTAGATCAATCAATCGGAAATTAATCTAGCATTGATAATCACCAAAAATAAATTACCCCTTCATATTATTTATGGATCCCCACAAACCCTAAAAAGAAAACTACTCACACATATTAAATCTAAATTAAACAAAGCGATTAAACAAGAAATGATCAAGGAAATAGAATTAATAAAGGATGGAATTAAATCAAGAGTTGTAGAGAGAGAAACAAGAGATAAAGTAAGACTAAGAGTTTAATTAAAAGGAGAGAGAGCGAGAAAAGTTAGAGAGAGAAAGAGAAAAGAAAACTAAACTAAAACTAAAAACAAATTAATAAAACTAAAACTAAATTAAAACTAATGAAAAATTAAATTAAAAATAGAACAAAACTAAAAGCTAAAACTACTACAAAAACTACCTACTCTACGTAACTCTTCCCTACTTTTATAAGAAAGGAAAAAGAGTTTTCTAATCCCACTCAAACTATGATAACTAAAACAAATTGATAAATTTTGCATGGAGTTTGGAAACCAACATCAGCGAAAATAACTAGAGTAGGCCCAAAGAATTTGCAAGCCCAAAAGCAAATAGCAAGCCTAATGTTGAAGATGTCCGCGTGAAGCCTTGCCCGACAACAATTTTGGATTGGGTTTTTCTCACTTGGGCTGAAATTTTCTTCTTCTTAATTTATCTTGGACTTGCAAATAAATTATTACTCCAAACGAATTGAGCCCTTAATCACCGAACCAAATTTAATTAGCTCGACATTGGCTTTAAATATACGGTCATAAAATACGATCCGACTCTAATATCTTTCATAGTGGCTCAATAAGCTCGAAAATTGTCATAAATATGCAAATTCCTACAAAATAATACCAACTCTACAAAAACACCAGAAAACGTATATTAGTAATAAAAATAGCTCCGTTGAGCTCAAATAATCACAAATATGACCGTGAGACGGGGAATAAAAATATATATAAAATAGACTTATCAAGCACACAAGGGTTAAAGTGTGCTATCATGACCCAAGCAAAACCGAGGAAGTTTGTAGGTATGACAAAATGATGGTCAGGTTTGGTACGTTGTGTTCGAAAGCTTCGGGTTCCATTCAAACTACTGCAGTGGTGATGTAAGCACTGCAATTAGTTGAATTGCAAGTGGAGGAGAAGTTAGCAATGCTTGCGAAAAAGAGTGGTCAAGGTGTAGGAACACCATCATCAGTTTGTTTAGAGAAAGAAAAGGACTCAACCCCATCGACTCAAAGACAGGGTAGCTATGAGGGTCATGGTGATGGCAATGATGACAATAGGGTAGCTGTTGAAGAATAAGATGTTCATGTGAAAGACCCACCCTTACCAAAGAGGCCAGCTCATCGCACCACTGATTCGAGGTATAAGTCATGTCTCGAGAAACCAAAGAAGGCAAAGACAACGAAGAACACACAAGGCAAGAACACACAACACAAGAACCCACAAGGCAAGAACATGACTGTTTCAAAAGCCCAAACATCTAAACCTTCCTCAAATGGGGTAAATATTCCTTCAATTCCTCAATCCTTATTACTAATGAGGCATATTCTGAATTTGAGAAGCCTTAATTGTTATATTATACTTGCATCATATTAGTGTGTCTATGTTGGTATTTTGGTAGGCTGTATATGTGCAGATATATGTGTATATGTACAGATATATGTGCAAATATATGTGTATATGTGCAGATATATGTCAAAACTCCAAAGGCCCTAATCAATTTAATGTGTAAAATTGGAACAGTCATTGCACTATTTTTTAATTAACTCAGATTAATATGCAGCTGTGGAATCAAGTACTTCTGTATTAGCAGCTGTGGAATTAAGTACTTAAAAGATGTCATTGAAGGCATATACAGGGGAATACAAGCTATAACCTTGACATAAAAGCAATCTCATCTAACCAAACAGGAAAATGAAACACAATATCAAGTTATATGGCAAAAACAAAAAGCCTTTCCACATTATACTCCCATCATTCATCATAGACCAGAACATGCAACAGAAACAACCATACATGAAACAACAAGGCATGTACCCAAAAGGCAACTACAACAAGGAAACTCATGATAATAGGCAACATAACCAACAAAAACACATGATAATAGGCACTCAATATAAGACAAAACATGTTCAAAAATTAACAAGACAAGTATTACCTTTCCTACATTGTCAAAGTGGGTCTTCAAAGCCATCCCTTTGCTTATTACCTTATTCCCTTTGCTTATTACCTACATTACATATCACAAGGCACAAAGTTCACAGAGTCGTCATATAACATACACATAAATCGTAATGGTTGCAATAAAATAAGACAAAAAACTATACCTTCTGCCTCTTGTATGCATGCTCATGTTCTTTGCCTTTCCTCTTCTTACTCTTCCTCATTAAGGTCTTAAGCAAGTTGTGCACCCCCGATTCTAAAAAAGAGGACTCCCCTACACTCTGGGTATTATTGGAACCATTGTCTTCAGAATTATCATCATACTCATACTCTGAATCATTAGAGACTTGCTTTCTATTCTTTGCCTTTGCTTCACCCACTTTGCTTTTGCTAGCAGCCACAGTCTTGGAAGAAGGATCATTGTCTTTCTTGAGAGGATTCTTGACATTCTTGGGATCCTGTCACCAACACATTAGATTCAGTACTGCACACATTTCAACCACAATACTCTAAATAATTAGTAAGAATTGCTCACAACAAACTGTTTCCAACACTTATTCTTCGATCACACAACTGTATTTCTTCTCATTTTCTACCAAATTAGAGAAACAGGATCATCAAAACTATGTACACAGATTCACCTTCATATTCATGGTTTCAAACCATACACAATTACTAAACCAAAAATGCTAATTACAGGAACATCAAATACACAATCTTAAACGAGCCCTAACTCATTTCGTAAATACAGGAACATGAAATACATAATCTTTATACGAGCCCTAACTCATTTCACGACTAGTAAGATGATTCCCATAAAACCCAATAACATTGAAAAAGTCCTAATTCAACCCTTTCTCGAAATTAAACAAACCCCAACTTCAATTAGACCATAATTATACGAGCCCTAACTCATTTCGCGACTAATAAGATGATTCCCGTAAAACCCAATAACATTGAAAAAATCCTAATTCAACCCTTACTCAAACTTGAACAAACCCCAACTTTAATTATACCATAATATTCTAACTCAATGAACTCAATAAGCTCCAACAAAAAAAAATAAAATTGTACTTACTTAATTTAGCGACTTTAGCCGCAGCAAGTCTTCACCGACGAGATTCACCTTAACAAGTTTGCGAATTCCGGCAAAGCTATAAAGCAAGAGATGCTGAGTGAGAGGAGGGAGTGACAGAGCGAGAGGAGCGAGGAGAAAGGAGAGAGAACAGTAGGAGTGAGGGAGACAGGGAGAGAGGAGTGAATAAAAGAGGAGAGGGGTGATTTTTGGGAAATCAGAAGCAAAAGTACGAATACAATACACCAAACAATACCAAATACGTGTGAAAATACCAAAATACACTCAAAATGGATTACATAAAGTAGAACAGGAGCAGAGTTGGAATTCCACTCAGCTGAGCAAAATTCATGTGAAATGACTTTCTAGCCCCTTAAACTAGATTTATTCGTACCTAACGAGACTGCATTTGGAATGCCTCCCTATAACAACACCTTTGGCCTTACACGCCACAAACTATAAAAACATTTCATTCAGGAATAAATAGATGAAATAATTACCAAAGATTGTCCATAAATATTATATATATACAAATCCCTATATTCTAATTATATGTTTACCATTAATCATACCCAAAAAAGTAACTTATAATTCTGTGCAATCAAATAAAAATTATCATTGTACTACGTCTAATGAATAAATTCATAATTGTTGCTTTTTTGGTGATTGAAAACAGAGTGAAATAGCCTCTATTTATAAGGAAAAAAGAGAGTCGGAGGATTAGAAAAAAGCCAAAATTTAAATCAAAATATGATAAAGGATATTTTATTATCGTTGGGTTCTAAAACACCTTCAATTAAACAAAGATTTATAATAACACCTAACACTAAACAAGAGTATAGTGGCAAGTCAATGGTCGATCCACGGAGAATGACTAATCACTACAATCTGTTGGGTTTTGATGACTCCGACTCACCACAGAAGAAAACCCGAGCCAAGACCACATTCACAATTAATATAATCATAAAGCATAATTAACTTAAACAAAAAGATTAAGAAATTGATTACTACCTTTGGCACGTGCTTCGCTCACTAAAAGAGCTCTTACTTCGAAAGCTCCAAGTCTCACTCGCACAAAGACCTCTAACGGAGGTCCACCCCCAACTCGACCCCCAAAAATCGTCCGATGCTTAGAGGTTAGCTAAGCCCGACCAAAACCTGAGTAATTATATGTGTTCAAAGGTTTTCTCAATGGAGATGCCTTTTTCAACACCTTACTCAAGTGAGTTTCCCAACAGCCTAATTTGGGTATTTATAGGGAAAAACAAGAGTGTGATTTGTTCTTCCATTAATGTGGGAGAATCGATTATTCCTTTTATTTTTAAATCAAAAACAAAAGAAAATAAACAACAACTAATTAATCAACAAGTGTCACACTTAGAAGGAGGGTTAGGTAAGGACCACATGGAAAAGGGGGGGGGACCAAACTTGCTCCCCAATCCTCTCCAATAACCGACCACACACATCCCTCAAGGTCAATGCACGCGCGCCACATGGCACCCACACATGGGCACCAAGGAAACCCAAGTGTGGGTTGCTTGGCTGTTGCCGCACACTCGGCCCAACAGGCCACACACATATGTGCAGGGTGCTTGGCCGATGCCTGTTGCTAGCAAGGCGCAGCACAACACGCCATGATGTTGCTAGCTGTTGTGGGCTGGCGCACTATGCGTGCTGGCCCTTGCGGCTAGCTGCTACCGCATGGCTGCTAGCACATGCGCACTTAGTTCTGCGGCCAGCCTTGCTAGCATTGGTGCGTGAACCAGCCGACCTAGGCTTGGCTTGGTGCGCTTGCTAGCCATCTTGCTAGGCCATATGCCCCTAGCACTCGGTTTTCTCGGGTCATTCCAATAC
Organism: Chenopodium album; assembly: GCF_948465745.1. Classification (NCBI taxonomy): domain Eukaryota; kingdom Viridiplantae; phylum Streptophyta; class Magnoliopsida; order Caryophyllales; family Amaranthaceae; genus Chenopodium; species Chenopodium album. The sequence continues at coordinate 39,077,202 of NC_137838.1, forward strand.
TAGGGGTATTTTGGTAATTTTGTTGATTAATTAGTAATTTTCTGTCTCGTCTTTTATTATTTTTGGCTCGACTTCCGACACTCGAAGCTCGAATTTCCAACGTGTAATTATTAATTACTCTGGGGACTCATTAATTCCTTCGGAAGTAATTCGTTGCGTCGGTTTGTTAGTTGCTTGGGTGTGACCCTAAGGGTTCAGTCAAGATTAAGCTTTAATATTAATTATACTTTAATATTATTGATCGGAAGCGGCCTCCACCTAGGCATTCCGATCACTTGGCCTCACTGAATAATTAACTTTGTAATAATTCCAAATCCTCTATCGGAATAATCCACTTATTCGAATGGACACCATTCCTTTCACAATCATCACCAACATCTAAGCTAGGCCAACAAGGGGTAAGAAAAAGACACTTAACACTACAAGACTAGACTAGACTAACACAAAAGCTAAAACATTAAGGAAATGGTTAGATGTAGGCTTCAATTTAACACACATAATCATTAAAAAAACATGCTTGAATATCAAAGTAAGGTCCAATTTAGCTACCTATCGGGGTAAATTGGCTTCTCCTAACATAGCCTCTATGTTCTCACATTAGAACCATATATTAGAAGGTGCAATCAAATAACGATCGATACAAATGAATCTAGCTAGTTCAACTATCGCATCACCTAACATTAATTCACCATCAATCAATTAACAATGTGTGCACTTGCAAGTAGATTGAAGAACATCAAGAAAGTAAAGACTTTAATCGCAAACAAATCAATTCCAAATCCTAAAACATGCTCAAGATCCAAATACATCATAATCATTCCCTTAATGGGGGAACTATTCACTAATCATGCTAATAACAAGATTAATAAACAAATTAATAAGCATAAACATGATTAATAAGCAGCACTAACAACTAAAGCAATAAAAAAATAATAAAGATAAAGGAGAGAAGATAAGAAATTCACAATGATTTAATAAGGAGATCTCCAAAAGTATTGTCACAAGTTGAATCTTCGAGCTCCAAATCCCACCATTGAATATTTATCACATTCTCTCCATAAAACCCTAACTATGGAGGTTAATCCTCCCTAAACCCTTACCTAGAGAGAGAATCTCTGCTAAAACTAATTAAGAGGTAGAATAATAGTTCTTTTTTTCTAATTACCCAAAAAATGGGTATTTATACTAAGCTAAGAAAATAGAAAAATAAAAGATAGGAAATTAAAAAAGAAACAAAAAGAAAATAAAAATATAAAAAGGGAGAATTAAAGAATAAAAAAAGAAAGAGAAAAAAAAATTAAAAGAAAACCAATTCCCACCAAAAAACAATTAAAACCCAAACTCTCTCCTCTTCGAATTCGTCTACTCTGAACTTTCATCACCGCCGCACATCAACGTCATCAATGTCTATCATTGACATTATCATTGATCTTCAATCTCTACCATTTGATCTCACTAAATGTCTTGTGCGAAGTTCCTACAATTGTTCGATCGAACCAAGGGTTGGTTTGGCCGAACTATAGGTTGGTTCAGTCGAACCTCTTCATATTAGAAAACTTCATATGTTCCTGACCATTTTTGGCACCTTTTGTCACTTCATCCGAACTTTTATGCGGTTTGCCCGAACCAAATGAAATTCGATTTGCTCTGATTTTGGGCGAAAATGGTGGTATCGCGGTAAGTAATTGCGGTTTAAATATGGTTGGTTGTCTGATAAAATGGTTTTCGGAAGTGAGAGAATGGGCTGCGGTTTGTGGTGGCCTGAGGTGTATTACGTGACGATGCAGGTGCTGCAGCTTTGTAGTAAAGGTAAATGGTGATTCTGTAGATTATTGCGCAGGTGGTGTGGTGGCTATGTAGCCGCGTTTGAGGCACAAGGTTGTTAAGGTGGGAAAGTAAGGAGCGGTGGCTGGCGGAGCTAGGTTGTTGCGAGCTGGCTATTGAGTGGTTGATCTCTGCTCTTGCGCTACTGTTTGTGGCTTCTTGTGATGGTGGATTGGGGAGATTAGGCTGTGTTGTATTGCGGCTAGTGAAATTGATGTAAGACATTTTAGGTCTTTGGATTCTAAAACGCATTCAATCAAACAAAATTTATAATCAAACCTACTTTTAGTAAAGGGGCAAGTTCAAGTCGAACCACGAAGAATGAGAGGGAGATTCTTATAGCCTAAAGTCAAGCTACTTCGAAGAATGAGAGGTAATTAGTAATGTGACTAACATTTCAATCAACTAAGCAATGAAGAGAATCGATATAACAAACACTAGGGATTAAGGATCCACATGTAAGCTTGATAATCATGCCTAGCGATGAAAACTCAATCGATTCAAACGTTGTAAAGGAAAATAATAGTTGGAATCAAGAGGACTCAAGAGCTATCTCCTTTAGCAATCAATTAAAGCAATTCCCTAACCAAGGGTTCATGTCATTGGAAATTACAATGCAATCTAGTTTGATTTTAAAGGTTGATCACTCCTAATTAAGTCAATCACATGCACAACTATATTAACCGATTTAATTACAACATTTCAATCAATTAAGAATCATCAACTAGCAATGATCATCAATTGAGTATGCTTCACCATCTCCCTAGCAACTAATCTACTCAATAGACATATTACCTCCGGTCCAAATTACTCGAAACTTTGGAATATTTTATACCTCTCAAATAAAATACCCCAAAGTTGCGAGTAATTTGGACCGGAGGTAGTATTAAGATTGAAGAACAAAACTAATTGAATCACAAACATCATTATCTCAAGCTTAAATAACTAGAAATTCAATCAATCAAACTTTTAAGTCAAAGATAAACAGTCAAACAATCATACATGAGTAAAAAGTAAAATCAAGAAATAGATAAGAATTAAAGGAAGAAAAATCTTACTAATTATCATTGAATGAAGATGAAATCCAAGCTTAGATGAAGCAATGTTGTGATACAAATCCAATCTAAGAACTTCTATCTCTACTTTCTCTCTAACTTCTCTATAGTTTCTCTCTTTTAAAACTAAGCAAATGAAATCATCCAAAAGTTTCCTTCCAAAGAAAATACAAGAGTATACATATACACGGAGTGTTAAATCAGAGGCAAAAACATGAATGTAATTCTCTGTATTCTTCTCATTGATATTCATGGCCAATACATGTATATCTACTACTAGGGTAACAAACCCCTAATATTCTACCATATCTTTTCACAAGAAATATTTCCTAAAATATATCACAATAATATCACTAATACCCCCCCCCCTTAAGTTGGAGCATACATATCACAAATGCCCAACTTGCGGAGTAAAAATTCAAACTTGACCTTTCCCAAAGCCTTTGTGAAAATGTCAGCCAACTGAAGTGTCGTAGGTACATATGACGGTTTTATGAGGCCTTCTGTAATAGCATCCCTGACAAAATGACAATTTGCTTCAATATGTTTCGTACGCTCATGAAACACCGGATTCTTCGCAATGAATAATGGCGATTGACTGTCACAATAGAGATTCATGCCACTCTCATGTCGAACACCTAAATCTCTCATAATCCGCTTTAGCCACTTCAACTCACGAGTGCAAGCGGACATAGACCTATACTCCGCCTGTGTCGAGCTCATAGCTACCGTGGGTTGTTTCTTTATCTTCCATGACACAGGAGATATGCCAAGAAACACAAACCAACCTGTCAACGATCTCCGAGACAATGGACAACTCGCCCAATCCGAATCACACCATCCTTCCAACTTTAGAGCACTATCAGACCTGAGTAGAATACCCTGACCTGGATTCTTCTTCAAATATCTCACAACTCGCAAGGCAGCATCCCAGTGCTCTACCCTCGGAATCTGCATAAATTGAGATAAAATATGCATAGAATAGGCCAAGTCCAGCCTAGTGACGGCTAAAAAAAACAAACTTCCTATGAGACGTCTATACCTTTCGACATCTTGAAAAAAATCTCCTTTTGCCAGAGCTAGCCTGTGGTTTTGCTCCATGGGAAAATCTGCTGGTTTTCTTCAAGCAACCCTGTTTCAGTAATAATGTCTAAGGCATACTTCTTCTGGCACATGAAAATTCGCTGCTTGTTTCAGGCTATCTCTAGCCCCAAAAAATATTTTAATACACCCAAGTCCTTCATATTGAAACAGTCACCTAGATATGCCTTGAATGACAACAAGGCAGTTTTATCGTTCCCTGCAACAATTAAATCATCGACATAAACTAGCACATTAAGTTGCATTTTCCCTCTTGTTAGAGTAAAAAGGGAATAATCATAGTATGACTGTTTAAAGCCATAATTCTTCAAAGCAGCTGTTAATTTTGCAAACCAACACCGAGGAGCTTGCTTCAAACCAACAATGACTTTTTCATTCTGCATACTTTCCCTGAATTATTTTTGTCAAAGCCAGGGGGAATCTTCATATATACCTCTTCCTCCAAGTCACCATGTAAGAAGTCATTATGAACATCCATCTGATGGTTTTCCCAATTCTCCACCGCTGCAACTGCAAGAAAAGTTCGAACCGTCACCATCTTTGCTACCGGAGCAAAAGTCTCGTTGTAATCTTGACCTTCAACCTGATGATTTCCAAATATTACTAGTCGAGCTTTCAATCGTTGCAAGTTTCCATGTTTATCATACTTCTCTTTGTAAACCCATTTACTACCTAGCGCCTTTTTCCAGGTGGTAAAGGTTCTAGGACCCATGTTCCCTGTTCTTCAAGTGCTTGTATTTCATCTGCCATTGCTTTTCTCCATGCTTCATGGCTTCCTTAAAGATTTTCGGCTCAAAATTCCCTGTAATTGCTGCAATGTATTTTCTATGCTTGATAGAAAAATAGTGAGAATCAACAAAATGTGTTATGGGATAAACAGTATCTGAGGGAGGTGACGCAGATGAACGATAATACGTGGATAGACTTTTATTCCCAATAGTGTGAGTCACATAATCTCAAATCTTGACCGAACGATATTTTTCTTTTTTTCCTTTACCCATATCATCCCCATTCTATATATACTCAAGGGCTGCCATCTCACTGATTTGCTGCGGAGTAGGTGCCTATTCTTCGCTGGTCAGGGACACAGTAGGCTCACCTTGAGGCTGCCTAGGCTCAATGGAATCAAGCGGAGCCAAACCAGTGTGCACTGGTGACCTAGCGAGCTAAGTAGAGCTGCTGGCAGTCTTAGCCGCGGGATGGCCGCGGTCTCCTGTGCTATGTCGCGGGCTGGCCGCTGACCATTCTTCCTGGGTGGTGTCGGCAGCGTGCTCAAGCTCATCTTCATGCTGCACCGACTCCCCCCCTTCGTCCACACTCCATTCATCATCACTCACATAATCCGCCATATTTTACACATAAGTTGACCGTGAAATATCATTACCATTAGAAATTTTAAATGGGAATCCATGTTCAACAAATTTAACATCTCGTGACACTAAGATCTCCTTAGTCTCCAAGTCAAATACCCTCCAACCTTTCTTCCCAAACGGGTATCCAATAAATACACACTGTCGACTTCTACTAGCAAATTTATCCCCCTTACTACATTGATTATGAGCATAACACAAGCACCCAAAAACCTTGACATGTTTATATATAGGAGATTTACCAAACAAAACCTCAAACGGAGTCTTAAAATCAAGCAATCTAGGAGTACGGTTTATCAAATGACAAGCCGCTTTCACACATTCCCCTAAAAATTTAAGAGGTAAATTAGCTTGAAATCGCAAAGCTCGTGCCACATTAAGGATGTGTTGATGTTTACGCTCAACACGCCCATTTTTTTGAGGCGTACCCACACAAGAAGTCTCAAATATTATCCCATTAGCAAAAAAAAAATAATCTTTCCAGGAATTAAATTCCGTCCCATTATCACTACGAATAATTTTGATCTCATACCCAAATTGACATTTAATTAAAGCAACAAAATTAAGAAACATCAATTCAACTTCGGTTTTATTACGTAATAAATACGTCCACACACCTCTAGAAAAATCATCTACTATTGTTAAAAAATAATGGGAACCACAAGTTGACGCGGTCTTATAAGGACCCCACAAATCAACATGAATAAGTTCAAACAAACTACTAGCTTTATTTTTGCTTAAGGGAAAACTACTCCTATGTTGTTTTTCCCGAGGGCATACATCACAAGTTTTAGGACTCTTATTAGAACCACTCACAACTGGAAGATGTTACAAAACCTTTCCGGAAGGGTGCCCCATTCGTTGATGCCACAACTTTACCGATCGATCCCCATCTATCTTCAAAGCCTTCACCTCGAAACACCACGGAAATATTAAAGTCCATTTACTCGTTCACCCGCTCTAATCACCTTCCTCGTCGTTAGGTCCTGTATAACACAAAGTTTGTTAATAAATTGCATAGTGCAATTTGATTCATCACATAATTGCGTCGCGGATATTAAATTGCAATTTAATTGAGGTACAAAAAGAACATTATAAATTTTCAAACCCCCTTGCAAAATCACGGAGTCGATTTTAGAAGCATTAGCACTTTTTCCATCCGGTAATCCTACCGGACAATGTGGCACATTTGAAACATTCGTCAAAAGAGACAAATCACAAGCGTGGTTGGATGCGCCGGTGTCAACGATCCAACCCAATTGACCCTTACCATGAAGCTTATTTTTCACAGAGGAAAGATGATCAAGAATCTGTTGTATTTGTGCCGGTGTCACCCCCGAAATGGTAACCCCATCAGTCATTGTGTTGCTGCCGGTTTGGGTTGTCTGACCCACTTTGTCCTCCTGTCTTGTGTGCTCGGACCTGAGCAGCAGGCGCACTGCCACGCCCACCTCGGCCCCCACCTTTACTACCTCCAGAATCACCATGGCCCCGTCCTCTACCCCTACGACCACGGTCACCCCACCATGGAGGGTAGCCGTTCAATTGAAAGCAATCGGACTCTTCATGTCCTACTCTATTGTAGTGGTTGCAAAATAACATAGAAGTATCACCTGAACGCTGCGGTTTCGTAGAAGAGTCATGTTGAACTTTGAACGCCGTAACACTGTCACAAGCCGCCGTAGTAGACACGGATGATTCACTCCCCTTCAAACGTTATGCTTGAATTACCTGCTGGTATGCTTTATCCACTGTAGGTATAGAATCTTGTGCCAAAAGCTGACCCTTAATCAAGCTATATGTGTCGTCTAGACCAATCAAAAAATGGTGAACAAAGTCCTCTTGACACAATTCCTCAACTTGTGCCCTAATGTTACAAGTACAAGCACCACACTTACAAGCAGGTACAGTAATGTAGATGTTCAACTCATCAAAAAATTTTGATATTCTACCAAAATAAGAAGCGACAGATTCAGAAGCAGCCTGCTTACATTCACCCAAAGACGACTTCAATTGACAAATTAGGGTTCCGCTCACAACACAAAACTTATTTTTGAGATTAGTCCACAACAATTGAGCATCATCATACTCACCAATGGTAGCCCTCACCGACGAGTCCAAGGTATTCGTAATCCAAGCAACCAACATCGCATGAATAGCCACCCAATCTTCCAATTTATCAGTATCAATCGGTTTTGCGATTGAACCATCAATGAAGCCATATTTCCGCTTTTCCTTAAACGAGGTCCTAATTGCCCTCACCCACTCATCATAATTCTCACCCCGAAGCTGAATCAGAGTGATTATATTTCCTGGACCATCAGTCGATCCGAGATGATAGGTCAAGTCTACCTTAATTTTTCCTCCATCGCCTCCAGTCATGTCTCCACGCCCTCAATGAAAGAAAAAATCACATAATATATTTTTTTAATTTAGATTGAAATTCACACACGAACGTAAATTATGAAAATTATACGAATGAAAAAAAATCGGATTTCAACTAGGCTCTTGATACCATGTTAAATCAGAGGCAAAAATATGAATGTAATTCTCTGTATTCTTCACATTCATATTCACGGCTAATACATGTATATCTACTACTAGGGTAACAAACCCCTAATATTCTACCATATCTTTTCACAAGAAATATTTCCTAAAATATATCACAAAATATCACAATAATATCTCCAATAAGGAGAAAAACAGATTGTCTGCACCCTCTCTTTTAATTCCAATGGTCGCGGAAAAATGAGTACGGATTATGTAACAACCTCCGCAGGCTGTTTGGGAAATGTCGTGTCCGCGGTGGCATCACACGCGCACTAGGCTAAGGTGCGACAAATCTCCTGCTCCCAAGCCGCTTCAGGGGTCCGCAATCTCTCCATAAAGTCGCGGTCTCTTCATTTTTACCGTGCCCACGGTCTCTCCCTGTTTGCCGCACCCGCGGTCTCTCCCTATTTGTCGCGCCCACGGTAAGATCGCGGGTTGCTCTGCCTCCAATATCTGCAAAGTGCACATTGTTTTGAGTGTTTTTTGGTCCTTCGGGAGAGTAACAACACCAAAACTAGTCTCGTGCGGCCCGTACATGCAAAACACGAAGATTGTGGTTGGTAGGAGCTCTACCTCCGACGATCAAGTTAGTATCGGTCGAGGAGAGTAAAAGTGCGGAAAGGTAAAAGTTAGATCTTCTCAGATTCCGATATTAGGTGAATTCTCTGATGTAAGAGATGTAGTTATGCTGTAATAAATTAACGTCCCCCCTAACAACCGGTGAATCTCCCTATTTATAGGGTCATCGGGAATTGAACCCATGCTAAGGTTATAGGAAACCTAGGACTGGAGGGCTGCACCACATTAGGACTTTCTTGAGATTTTAGCTGTGAAGGAAGTCTTTTTCCCTACATTTTAGGAGGTACACGTGTCCAATGATGATTGGTCTAATTTGGTCCTCTTTGAAGTTGATACATGTCACCTTCTAATTTGGCCACTTGGTTTAGGTATTTTTACCCAAAACATTTGCCCCTCATAGATGTGACGTGGGTGCCATGTGGCATCTGTGACATTTGTTACTCTGTTACAGATAGGTTAATTTTCAACAGTAATTTAGGTTTACTCTTTGGAATTCGGGGAAATTATAGGGATGCCCCTGAATTTACCCATCTATAAATATGTATTTTACTCACCTTATTTTGGACGTTTCCAAAAAGTCTAGAAAGAGAAAATTAAGCTGGTCAAGAGAGAGAAAGTCTGAGACCTGTATGTGTTATTCACAAACAGTCCCTTTATTGCCCGTCTGCCCAGTCAGTTACCATCCGCTTGTGCTATAGACAAGCAAAACGATTCCAGCCCGCTAGTTGTAGCCGATTAATGCTTGACCCCCTTCAGATTCAAATATTAAGGTACCGTTTCTACCACATTCAGCTCATTCTTGGTTTTTCTAGTTTGCGCATTGTAGACATCTACTTTTGGCCTCCTGTCTCGACAAAAAGTGCAATGACGATAAATAAAACCATCTTCGTGTTGGATAAAACTGAAGAATACTTATGGATGATTGGCTAAACCGCAAAGACACAAAATGACTAGCCTAACAAAAAAATAAATATAACAAGGTTCAATTAACTAAATGATTATAATTAGACTTAAGCCCATTCTTAAGACCAAATAATGAAAGATTTAGAGGCGCCTAGGTTAAATTTAATGCTACCGCAGAAAAAGCCGCGCGCATCTCAATAAGTCGCGTTGGTCTGGCGCGCGCAACACCCAGTGCAACTTCTAGAGATGCGCTCGCGGGAGATTCTGAATTTCATAATAATATTATATTGAATCTTACCAAAATGTCGCCCGCAAGACATGCAGTTGCGCTAACCACAGTAGCGCAACTAAATTACTTGCGCTGGAATGCCGCACGCAAGTCATCCAGATGCACGCGACACCTGATGCGACAGAATTCTTAAAACCCTAATTGCATCCATTTCCTATAGATAGGGGCTTAATACGAGGCTTAAACACACGAAAATTAACCTAAAATTCTAGCAAAAACTCTTGTGAACTTGTGCTACTAAACCATCTTGTCATAAAAACTCACCAACCCCTCTTAATATTTGTTACTACGGTGGAGGTTCCCGAACAAGAAGGAGTCCATAAGTGTTCTAAACGGAGATCTAGCAAAGAGAAGTGGTAAATTCCCGAGCACTTAGATAAATCACATCTATTTTTCTTGTTTAAAAGAACCTTAATCGATAAAATAGTGTTGTTTGACCATTTTAAAAGGATATTTAATTAATCAATTCCACATGGTATCTTGCGTTAAATAAGATAAGAATTGAATAATTAATTGATTGATTGATCACTTAAACCAAGGCGAATCTTGTTTAGTTTTTCTCCTTTCACGAATTTGAATTAAATAAAGAATAACGACTTTGCAATGTAATTCCTACGTGATTAATACTTGTACATAAAATTAACTAACTTAGTTGTAGGTATTGTGTTGCATATATTGTTTGGTGATAAAATTGTAAAAAAGGAAGAGCTAGTGGAGGCCGGACTAGGACTAGAATAGCGATTCTCCTTTAAAGGGAACGTTATTTTAGTACTCTCGCTCCCGAACTCATTTTTGGTTTATATAGACCAATTAATAGCAATGGGTAAACTTACGGTTTGTGCTAATTATCCCATGAACTCCACATGGGAGAAAGGCATGAACGACGTTTATGATTTTTCCCAAAACTCGTTGGCAACTCCTATTAATTCTAATTCAAGGTTCCCCAAACAGTCAGGAATTCAAATCCTAATACACCCTAACAAGTGTAAAGTCCTAGGATTTTAAAGGGCCATGGGCATCTAAGGAAGGATCCCCTACAATGGGAACACCCTCCTTACACGCATTTATATTTAATAAATAGATTCATTACCAATACACACCACACAACCTAGGTAAGTACTCAGCTGGTCTCTTAGTACGGCTAAGTCTAGGACTGGGGGTGTCGACTCTGAGTGTATGGAGCAGCCTTGTACATCCCCAAAATCAACCATCTATGTGTTTGTGTAGGACACAATGGCTCGGATTAAAAAAAACAGCCACCAGACGGCACAGAATAGACGGTACATTGGAGGTACCGTCTGACGAGGTCTCGCTGGTTGAGTGGGATGACTTCCATTCTGGGATTCCTAGTACCTCAAGTAGTGGGATCCTAGCTGAGTCTGAGAATAGAGACAGTGAAGCGAAGAGGCCGTCTAAAATGATGGCTCTCAAGAGATATAGCCTAAGATGGAGACGAGGATGAGGCCGTCTTCAATGATGGCTCTTAAGAGATGAAGCCCGAAGATGGAGACGATGAAGAGGCTACCTCTGCCTCTAGGTTAGGTGGTGACAAGGTCTCTTAAGAGAGAGACGGGTTAAGCACCGCCTTTTGGTCTAGCTCTGAGGATAGCAGCAATGGCCCCCTTTCCCCCCTTAAGGACAGTGAAGTGGAGGAGAGGAAAAAATGGGAAGAGGATGGGGATCCCCTCTGAATCCATGTTTCTGCCAAAGATAGGGTAAACATGGAAAAGGGCCTTGAGGCCTTTAAAATCAAATGACCTCTAGGTGGGGTGTATAAGATCCGCCTGAGCTAGGCACCATTGCTTGGAACGATGAACAACCTAATTGCAACGAATACTTCGGCTGCTACGAGGTGGCGTTTTTGGCTGGTCTCTTGCTCCCTCTGCATGATGCATGAAGGCAATCTTACGGGGTTTTGATCTTGGAGTCTGGCAGTTGTCCTTAAATTCCTATGTCAACATTCAAGGCTATATTTCTGCCTGCGATATGCAAGGTCTAAACCCCGGCTGGGAGGCTTTGGCCCACATGCACTATCTCAGCCGCAACCTAGGTAGCTTGAGGGCGTGGTACACTTTGGCCACTTACCCCATTTATCAACTTTTTTTCTTTTTTTTTTGGTAAATAGAAATTTTATTACCAAAAGGACCAAAAACAACATACAAGTTAATGCTTACAAAAGTTAAGCAAAAACATCACCAAACACCACAATACCAAAAAGGCCAAATAACACCAAAAAGAACCTAGCTCACTCCTAGCCACCTTCTAGGAAGGGTTCTAGGAGAGACTAGGAACATACTAATGGACTCAGACACTTAGCCACCTTCTTGGAAAGGTTCCAAGTGCCAGGACCAGACAAAATTCCTAAAAACCCAGCTAAACAGCAAACAAAACCAACAGAACCAGACCAGAATTATCAAATAATACCAATAAAACCAAACCATAAGCAACACCAGCAAAGCAACCAATCACAGCAGAAGTAATTTCCTACCATCATCAGCACATCTGCAAGCAACTCTAAACACAATATCCTTAAAAACACCCTCTGCAGGAGTACAACACCCTGTAAAAACAGTGTTGTTCCTTTGAATCCGAACAGCATAAACAGTCTCAGCAATAAACAAAATAGTGTTGTTCCTCTGAATCCAAACAACATAAACAGTCTTAGCAAAAAAATATCAGCAGCAACCTCCCAATAGCTTTAGTCTTTCTGCAAAACTTAAGAATTCAGGTAACTTCATGACTAAAACCTTAAATAGTTTTCCTGCACTTTAGCAAATCAAGAGCTCTTTGCCAGATTTGCTTGGAGTATCTACACTGAAAGAACAGGTGATTGACACTCTCAGCAGTTGTAAGACAAAGGACACAGATAGGGTCACATTGCAAATTCCAAGACTGTAACCTATCCTTAGTCATCCATCTGTTCCATAAAGCCAACCAAAAAATAAAAATACTTTTTGGAGAAGCATAACTATTACACACTAATCTTTTCCAAGGAACCTTAGGAGCTTAAGGTCTTAAACACCTATAAATTTTCTTGATTTGCACTCTAAGTCCTTTCCTCACCTTATCCCACCCACCAATATCATTGATAATCTGCCTACACTTGAGAATTCTTCTCAAAACCCAGGAGCTTTTCTTAGTGACAAAAGCTTCCCAACAATCTATTTCTTAGTACACATGTACCCACTTTACCCAAAGAGAGTCAGCTTTGTGAGTAATATGCCACAAAAGCATAAAAACAGCTGCAGTATTCCACTTAGGGAGGGAGATAATATTCCAACCCCCACTAACTCTAGGAAAACACACAGAATTCCAAGCAACAAGGGATTTCTTAGAAGGGTTAGAGTGTCCAGTCCATAAGAAGACCCTAAACCTGGCTTCAATTTCCTTCAAAATCTTCTTAGGGAGCACAAAAATTTGGCTCCAATAAGTCTGAACCCCAAATAAAACACTCTTAATCAATTGCACCCTACCAGCATAAGAGAGATGCTTAGCAGTCAAGCCATTGATCCTTGGTGTAACTCTATCAATGAGGGGCTTACATTGCCTAATAGTGAGTTTTTTTAGAATAAAGAGGGACTCCAATATATCTAAAAGGGATGGAGCCAGGGACCATACCTAAGATATTTAGTAAAGTAGCTTGAGCTTGATCAGAAATTCCCCCAAAATAGGCTTCACTTTTGTCCAAGTTAGTAGAGAGGCCAGAAGCTAAAGAGAACTTAGTAAAAGCTTGTGGAAGCAACTTGACAAAACATTCATCAGCTCTAACAAACATCAACAAATCATCGGCAAACATAAGATGGCTTAAATGGAGTGTAGACACCTAAAAATGTTTCCCCAAATCCAAACCCGATGATGAACAACCTTTCATCGCCATCATTGGTCGGGTTGAGTATTTAATATTGAAGTGCTTAAATCAATATTCAATCCCAATAAATTTCATAAACCAACCCAAATCCTAGCCCATTTCCCCAAACCATAGCTTATTTTTCTCTTTTTGTGCCTTTAAACTTAAAATAATTCATTTCGTGTCCTTTAAAATCATTCATTTCGTGTCCTTTTTATAAAACTTTTAATCCATATTATTGTGGTCCATAATCTGGGTCCAATGATTTAATATTTGGATGGGGCTTTAAAAGAGCTTTCCAAAGATATATTATAAGCCCAAATCTGAGTTATAACGAATAAGTTATGGCCAAAATATTAAATTGAGCCCAAACCGAACCTAATCCCACCTTACCTACGACCCAATGATCATGTGGAGGATCAAAATTATTTAATCCCATTCCTAAACCAATTAGGATTAATTATAAACTTCCATAAGTTTCTAAAAGATCTTAATTATCCGTTTTGAAAAGATAAGATTAAAGAGTCTGAAATTGAATAAAACTTTTCTTTTTGAAAATCCTATTTCTATCCGAATTGAAAGACGTTCAAATATAGACAGATATTATTTTCTTGCCTCATATTTTTTATCTAAATTTTATATGGTTGGATAGCCTTTAAAAATATCTTTCCAATGATATATTATAATATCAATTCCGAGCTATAACGGAAAAGATATGAATAAATTGTCAAACTCTATCTAAAACTGACACCGTCTCACTATTTCGGTCATATATTTTTTTCTACAAATTATTTTAATCTGATTCTAATTGGGTTAGAAATTATACTTCAAGATATTTCCAACGATATCTTATTCATCTTATTCCGATTTCTGTATCAAAAGATATGATAAAAACAAAAACCGCAAAAACTGCTGTCTATCGCAAGAGTTTTAGTCCGATTCGAACTCGATCTTTTCTTGATTCTTCGACCCCTCTTTTTTCTCTATAAATAGAGATCATATCTTCCCATTTTCAAGGATTAACAAGTTTGATCATCAAATAATTCTTTTTTCCCTCTTTATCCTAAACACTAGCCTCCCTATTCTATCATTTCTTCCTTAAGCACTTCAAGGAGTCCATATAATACCCAAAGTTCTATACTTAAACCAAGACGTGAAAGGTATAATTGACTGAGGGTTTGGACCAAATCAAATAAATAAAGGTATACTTAAACCGATCCTCCTTTCGTGGTTCCGAACCTTATGGAGTTAGTAATCTCATGGATTATGAATGGGGTGTAACCTTCACGGGTCAATCTTTGTTGCCTTTGTTGTCCCTTATTCGTGGTTGCCTTTTTATGATCCGTGACTGGTTTACAAGTTCCTTAAAAACTTGTTGGCGTCTCCCTACTTTATTTGTCCCTAATCGTATTATGTCAATTCCCACTTCCTAAGAGTGCCAAGCATATTCACAACATGCTCTAACCTAGGCGCACTTCGAACGACGCCTTCATGGAGCTTTTCACATCTAGGATGAAAATTAAAGTCAGGAATAACATCAAGCTCATGCAAGCATCTTGAGAGATACTCCATACCAATAGCAAACACAAAGGGGGTCATAGGATCACCTTGTCTAAGCCCTTTCTTGGCAGAAAAAGGGGGAGAAGGAATACCATTAATGAGCACAGAAAAGGAAATAGTAGTAATGCAGCTCATAACCCACACAGTAAAAAGTCTAGGAAAGCCCAACTCAGCTAAAACAGTTTCTAGAAAACTCCACTCAATAGAGTCATATGCTTTCTTTAAATCAACTTTGATCAATCACCTAGGAGTGATATGCTTGTGATAGTAACCCTTGATCAATTCAGTAGCTAGAAGGATGTTGTCACATATATGTTTCCAAGAATAAAACCAGCCGGAGCCTCATCAACAACTTCCCCTACAATCCTTGCAATCCTAGTTGTTAAAATTTTTGAAATGATTTTATATAACACTGTGCAGCAAGCAATAGGCCTGAAATCCTTAGCAAAAGAAGGATTTTGAACTTTAGGAACTAGAGTAATAGTTGAGCCATTCCAGGCTTTAAACATGACCTTATTTCTAAAGAACTCTAAAACACCAGCATAAGAATCATTTTTGATAATATGCCAAGATTTGTGAAAAAAGAATGAATTGAAACAATCAATACCAGGGGTTCAGTGCTTTCAATTCCCTTAATAGCTTCATCAATCTCAGCTGTGGTCACATCAGAAATAAGAATTTGTTGAGCTGACAGTGATAGCTGCTTCCCTTTTCTCAAAGTAACAAGATCAACTACAGGCAAAGAACTGGCTGCAGACCCCATCAAGTTCTTGTAAAATCCAACAATTTCATGCTCCACCTCATTAAGTTTCTTCAGCAAGATATTATCAGTAGTGTAAATAGAATCAATTCTATTATACCTATACTTCAAGACATAAAAGAAAAAATGAGTATTACCATCTTCTAACTTGCTCCATTCAATTCTAGATTTCTGCTTATAAATATTCTCTTGAACAGATCTCCAATACTTCACTTGCTTAATACAGTCATTCTCAACAATAATCAAAGCAGGATTAGAACCATCATTCAGCTTCATATGCACTTCTTCTAAAGCTGCCTGAGCAGTTTCAATTTTAACATCCACATTACTAAAATGTTTGGAATTCAAATCTTTCATCTTAGCTTTAACACTCTTCAATTTATTCCAAACTTGACCCATAGCAGAGCCATCGCAAGAATTATCCCAAGCGTCTTTCACAGAATTATCAACAGCATGAGAAGCAATACAATTAAGAAATCTGAAGGGCCTACCCTTTCCAGGAAGAGAAATAAAAACATCAAAGAGCATAGGACTATGGTTAGACAAAGAAGCCAAGTAAATAGCCTCAACATGAGTAAAATGGTCAAGCCAATTCTGATTAACCAAACCCTTATCAATCCTAGTACAAGTTCTAGGCCCCAAATGAGCCATATTTGACCAAGAGTAAACGAGACCTTTACTCTTAATCTCAAGAAGCTCCATATTATCAATGAACTATCTAAAATCCCTAACTTCATAGTAAATTATATCAGTTCCATTCAATCTATCACCGGTATTCAAGACAGAGTTGAAATGCTCAGCACATAGCCAAGGAATATGAAGAGTCTGCAGACCTTTTATACCAGTCCAAAGAGTCTTCCTAGCATGAATAGAATGAAGCCAATACACAAAAGTATAAGCAATTTCCGTCTGAAAATCCTTAGAGCTGATAATATAATTAATATACTGCTCATTAACATCCAACACCTGCAAAGTAAGCTTATCACTTTTCCAACCTATCCATATTCTACCTTTCTGAGAACAAGAGTAGTTGTAAGTCCAAGCCCAGCCTCTACCAAGCTTCTTATGCATAACCACTTGATTTTTCTTTTTTATTTTTGTCTCAAACAAAGCAATCACATTAAAATATTTGATTATAAAGTAGCTGCTTTACATCAGCCACCTTATTGAGGTCATTAAGACCCCAGATGTTCCATGTAAGGACTATCATGATCCCAAAGAGGGATTACAATCACCCCCGTTAGGAAATAGCCCAAGCGTATAAACCAAACCAAAGTATGAGTTTGAATTAACAATTCAAGTTACAGCATAAGCACAACCATGAGTTTTATGTCTTCTTCCAACTATTCTCCAGTCATCTGAGTCATGCTGATGAGCAGTAGGAGTATGAGTAATAGCAGCAGCACCATGAAGAGAGTTATCATCAGTAGCAAAAGAACCTGCAATAGGAACAACTCCAGGAATAGCTGCAGGAACTACAGGAGCAGGATAAGGGCCAATCTTGGCCTTTCGAACCAAAATCTTGACTAGCTCCTTTGTAGACTGTTTATTAGTAGGTGGCTTCTTAACTGGTGGTTTAACTTCACAGTTTTGACCAACCCTGTTACACTTTTTGCAAAATGGAGGTGCCCATTTAAATATAACTCTTTGCTCAATCAGCTCACCTGCAAGGCTCTCAACCTATATACTAGAAGGAAGAGGTTTAGTAGCATCTACCTCAATGAGCAGTCTAGCAAAGGAGACTCTCAGTTGCTTAGATGTGCACTCATCAGCACAAATAAGAACCCCAATAACACTTCCCAGCCTACTAAGAGTTTTTATACTCCAGATCTTAAGAGGTAAATTAGGAAGATTAACCCATAAAGGAATTGTTCTAAAAACTTCATCATGAAAATTAAACTTCTCAGACCATGCTTTTAAAATAGCAGGTCTACCAATAAACATATGAGGACCAGCATTTAACACAATGTCCATATCACCAGAATTTTGAAAACTAATAAGGAAACAGCCATCATCATGCCAATATATATCAGGTTTAAGCACACTTTTCTAGTTATCAGAAATATACCTATATATAGTAGCAATGGTAAGGTAATAACCCAATACATAGAAAATGATAGTGTTCTACCATTTAGCATTCCTTTGCTCCAATTCTGAAGTCTGAAGCTGAGCAACAGTCTTGCCATCTTTGATTACAAGAGCAACAAAGGACAGGCTAATACCCTTAGCAGTAAGCTTTTCCTGCGGAATTTTATTCCATGGATTGCTATTCTGAGGTTGCTGACCAGTCTTAGGTTGTCCAAGTGGTTGATTACCACTCATAGGAGCATTTCTCAAAGAAGTCGAAGAAGAACCAGGCCTAGAATCCAATCGAACAGTACGTGGAGAAACCCTAATTATTGCTGGATTTTCATCCCTTGTAATTGATCCTAAATTAATAGCATTACTTCTTCTAGGAAGCTTAGAAGAACTATGTGAAGCAACTCCTGGAGCAATTCCAGCTGCAGTAGACCTAAAAACCAATGGAACAATAACTTCAGGTATTGTTGCATTAGATTTGAACAACTCAGTACTCAACACATGAACTTTCTCAAGAGCATCCAAATATTCTTTAGTAATCTTTCATCCGGAAGGATGAATTAAATGATTATCAGCTTCCTCAGGAATTGCAGAAGTTCCATAAAAACCATGAACATTCAATTAATTTAAACTATCATTCAAAGTAACCGATGAAGCTACAGTAGCTTGAGTAAGGTTATTTTGAGGTATGGGGGTGGATTGTTTCTTCTTTTGAGCCATTTTAATCGATTGAGCTAAAGAAAAAACCAGCAGAATCAGATCACCATGGAAGGAGAGAGAAGAGAGAAAAGTCAAAGCAAGTCAACGCCCCACCCCATTTATCAAATTACCCTGGACAAATCGTCTAAGTGGGTGTAGGCGTCGTTTGAAGTGCGCCTACGTTAAAAACATGTTGTGAATATGCTTGGCACTCATAGGAAGTGGGAATTGCAATATACGATTAGGGACAAATAAAGTAGGGAGCTGCCAACAAGTTTTTAAGGAACTTGTAAACCGTTCAAGAATCATAAAAGGCAACCACGATAAAGGGACAACGAAGGCAACAACGATTGACCCGTGAAGGTTACACCCCATTCATAATCCATGAGATTACTAACTCCATATGGTTCGGAACCACGAAAGGAGGATCGGGGATGATGGTACGAAGTGAGTCATGGAGTCACATTCGCCCGTATTGGCCTCTACTCGATTCTTATAGTTAAAAGCAGTCCTGTGATCTCAAAGGCATACAAACAATAATTCAATTCGCTCCAAACTATTATTTAACTAAATTGGTTTAATATTAATGCACACATAATTCTAAAATATTGGTGATCACTTGAATTAATAACAAGATTAAAAGGGATCCTAAACCGATTGTCCAAATTATCTTATTAGGCGTGATTTTCAATTACATATTCCCTTTAAACATGCAATGTGGTGATAATAATAAAAATAAAATAGAATCAACATTAATACCAATTTAATCATAATCCCAACAACATAAAATTGTTAGAAAAATAATAATAATAATAATAAAAGAGCATGATCCTTACTTTGAATCTGTTTGCTTGCAACTACAAAATAATAAACGAGTTAGTAACTTCAAGGAAATAATAGAACAATAATTAAATTAAATTAAATTAAATAAGGTTGATTTTGGGGCCAAACCCTCAAACGATTCTACCTTTCACGCCTTGGCTTAAGGACAGAACCTCGAGTGAAATATGGACTCCTTTGAGTGCTTGAAGAAGGAATTTTGAAGTGAAAAGGGTAGGCTAGTGTTTAGGTTAATAGCATAGAAGAGAGAAAAATAATAATAATCGAATTCTGGTTGCCCCGTACATCAGAAATGAGGGGGTATTTATAGGGAAAATGTGCTGAGGGACCACACGGAACCCTAAAATAATAAAAACCCTGAAAAAGTATCTCGTAACACGGTTAGACTGTACCGTGACACGGTCAGACTGTACCGTCAGACGGTACACTTTCCCGTGACACGGTCAGTTTTGGAGTGACGCGGGAAATTTTTTAGAAAACGGAATGAAAAACGCGTTAAGGGTTTACGCGGAAAGGACACGGAACGTCCCGTGTCACGGAAGACCTCCCCTGTCACGGGATGTCCCACCGTCAGACGGGAAGGGTTCCCGTGACACGGTCAGACCGTACCGTGACACGGTCAGTTCCAGTCCATTTTTCCGTCTAAATTCATTTTTAACCCTAATTTCTTTCGGCTTTTTAAGTGCCGATTGATAATTTCGGTCTTTTCCCTCACTTTTATTATTCGGGCTAAAATAAGAAAATAATAAAATAAAAATAAATAAAATATTTGGGCCAAAAATAAATAATAAAATAATAAAATAAAAAGGTTTGGGCTTAAAATTAATTAACAAGCTTGGGCTAAAATTAAAACTATGCTTTTACCAAACATCAAGACTAATCCATGGACCTTCCAAAAATATGAATTTAGTAAAATACGATTTTTTAAGCACTCTAGGGATTAAATACTAAACCCGACCAACAGTGGCGGTGAAAGGTTATTTATCATCGGGTTTGGTTTTGGGGAGACATTTTTAGGTGTCTACAGAAGCCCCCACTTTGACTGAGTTTGTAGAAACGTCAGTTTCGAAAACGATAGTCAAAGTAGTCGATAGGGACGGAGAATGATTTAAGACGTTCTACGATCCTAAATCACTCTGTATACACCGATACCTGCAGAAAAATGTTAGTTCTACATATAAAAGAGTAAAGGGATAGAATACGTATCTGGCACAAGTGTGTCGGTGATAAACGAATTTGGCAGCTTCCTGAGCTTGAAGGAATCCTCCGAGTGACATTTGTTGAAATGCTTCCCATGCTTGAGGAAAGCCGACTGAAGAGTTTGGTACCTTTCTAAGCCTGAAGAAAGCTACCGGATAATACTTTCCATGCATGAGGAAAGTCGACGAACGAATTTGGTGTCATTCTATGCTTGAAGAAATCCACCGCTAATGCCTTCCATACTTGAGGAAAGCCGACAAAGACATTTTGTGGTTTTCTATACTTGAAGAAAAATCCACTGATGATGCTTTCCATGCCTGAGGAAAGCCGACTGGGCGGTTTTCTATACTTGAAGAAAAATCCACCGATAACGCTTTCCAAGCCTGAGGAAAGCCGACTTGGCGATTTTCTATACTTGAAGAAAAATCCACCGATAACGCTTTCCAAGCCTGAGGAAAGCCGACTTGGCGGTTTTCTATACTTGAAGAAAAATCCACCGATAACGCTTTTCAAGCCTGAGGAAAGCCGACTTGGCTGAAAATTGATAAGTGTATGGTGGTTCGATTACCCCCGAACGTGGGCCGCGGATGATTCACAATTTTAAGCCGATTATCCGACCATATTAAATGCTTAAAATGCCGAAAAATGGGCTTTGACGCTTGCCAGGGGTAAAATGGTAATTTTAGTCCCCCTTAAATATCAGTTGGGATTTTCCGCGTAACTGTAGCGAAAAATAATCGCCCAATAAGCTCGGAAAATCAGTCAAACTGGTCAAAAAACCAAGAATATTCCTTGACCAAATGCAGTTTTGCTGTGCCACGTCAGCAAGTCCCCGTGACACGGTCAAGGCTTCCCGTCAGACGGGACAAGGATCCCGTGTCACGGGAATTTTTTTCCTTTTTTTTTTATTCTGCTGCTTTTGAATCAGTCACATGCAACGGTTACTTTTTTTTTGTCTCTTTCTGTCTTTAAATCTGCATGTTCTTTTTCACACTTCACCACTTCCATTTCATTGCTCATATATGATTTTCACTCCAAAAAACCTCAAAAAAAAAAAAAATTCTTGCACTGTTGTGTCTCGTCCAGTTACAACCGGCGCTCGGTTTCTCTTTCCGTCGGCCGGTTTCCACCACCGTGTCACAGTTTTTCTTTTTTTTTTTTTTTTTTTTCTTTTTTGTGTTGTTCGCTGTGGGTTGCTGCTACTGTTGTTCTTCTCGGTTGCTGTTCGTCAGTGCTGCTGCTGCACAATGAGGTTCCATCGACTATTGTTCTTCCCGTGACACGGGAATTGGTCCCCGTGTCACGTTCACGCTCCACCGAGTCGCGGCAACACTCAGCCGTGTCACGGCGGCCGCTCGATTCTTCGAGGTTCTTCGAGCTTTTGGAGCTCAAATTTCCACCGATTTTGCTTAAATTTCTTGATCTTCTCCTCATTTTCGACCCTCTTCAAACATTCATGTAAGTTTCCTTTGATTTTTGCTTTGAATTTGCTTCACATAAACAATTTCATGACAAACCCTAAAAAATCAATTTGGGGGTTTTTTATTTTGAAACTTTATGTTGAAATTCTTGCCATGATTCTACTTGTATATGTATACATGTGTGTTTGTGAGAAATTTGAGACAAAAATTGCATGATTTGATGGAGAATTGAGCAAATCACCATTTTTGGGTGCTACTTTGTGAAATAATGTTCATGTTTTGAAATGGTGAAAAAAATGGTGGTGAACCTTGTGAAATGATGTGTTGATTCATATTTTGCACATGTACTATATTGTCATGGAGAACATAGTATCATGCGGCTAGGAGAACTGTAGTATTAGTTTGTCATGGAGAAACTAAATACCATAATTTTGCCAATTTTTAGCCTTGAGGTAAAAATTTAGCATATAATTCAATAAACAACTAAATAACTTAGGAAATGATGCCAAGTATTTAGATTTTATTTTGCAATTTAAAATGTTTAGGAAATGATGCTAAACACTTAGATTTTAATAAAATTTAGCATATAATTCAATAAACAACTAAATAACTCAGGAACTGATGCTAAGTATTTTAATTTTTATTATAAATATGCAACTTAAAAATGTTTAGGAAATGATGCTAAATATTTATATTTTTATAATAGCATGCCTAGACGACGAGATTGCGACCTTTCTACCCGCGGCCGGTGTCGGGCTTTTCGGGAGGACACTCCCACTGTCCCTGAGGGCGTGGACGACGACGTCTTGGAGTCCGAGCCTCGAACTTCTACGAGTACGGGTAGGTGGGTTCCACCCCCGTGGACCCCAGACCAGCTGGTTTTCTGCCGTGAAAACCACGTCTCTCACCGCGCACTCTCCGGCATAGTCGATGGCACACTTCGCCAGCATGGTTCTGAGGCCGGTGATTTGATCCCTCGGCTTCACCAGGTTATTACGAGGGATCCTGCTACGAGCGCCCTATGGGAGTCGTCTGGCTTGGTCGATTTCTACGCGGCGGTTGTAGGATTTCGCAGCCCCCGGGGTTGCAGCGCGACGGTCATTCGCGCATTGTTGGAGTATTTCTGGGATACTACCAACACGTTTCACTTTGCTTGGGGGGAGATGACGGTGACCCCCCTAGACTTCAGCATGATCAGAGGGCTACACTTTACTGATCGGGCAGTAGGCCAGATGTCTGATCTATCTTGGACATCGGCTGAGGTAGCTGATTTGTTGGGTCTGGTTGTTCAGCACATCAGGACCCGACCGGTGTCTCGAGGTGGTCCTAGGAGTGGACGATCGGAGTCGGCTTTAGTTCTTGCTCGCGGTTTCGATATGGAGGATACGACGGCCGAGCAGCGGGTGCGGATCTTCATTTTGATCCTGATTTCTATGACCCTCTCTCCCGACAGGAGTTCACGCGTGCTCCTCTGCTACCTCCCCTCTTTGGCCAGGATCCCCGAGATAGGATCCTACAACTGGACCAGTCTAGGGTACGCGGATCTTCTTCTATCTCTACATCATGGCTGCCGTCAGCTGAATGACGAGTCCCCTATCACCGTTTACGGCCAGTGGAGAGTCGTAGGTGATGACTTTTTCCTTCTTGTTTCATTTCAGCTTGTTCGACTCGTGTGCTGAATATTGTTTTTGTTGCAACTATGGTTCTACGAGTACTTCCCAGGCTTGGCTCCTCGCCGGCGTCGGGGAGTGGTCCATGACTTCCCCGTCGGGGCCAGCTGGCGTGACCGAGGAGAGTCACGGTTGGAGTCTGTTCTGGCGCTTCGTGGGCTACTACGCCGAGGCACCTCTTCCGTTGGCGTAAGGATTAGCTTTGTTGCGTTTTTTTCCTTCTGATGTTGTTTCAGTTGTTTCACGCCTAACTTTTTATGGTTTCCAGGTTCCCATCGATGTCCAGTACCGTCCTTGGGCCGGGATGACTGATCTACCCGAGGCCCTACGTCTTTCAGTGTACCGTACCATTTTGGTTGGTACTGGGCGCTTCGTCTGGTATTTGGGGGAGCGAGTCGTCCGTCAGCATAGCGGCGATCGTTTTGTGGTGCCTTCATCCCCGCCAGAGTCGATGCTGGACTCCCGCTTGATCAGAGAGTTGATCAACAGGGGGGAGCGCTACACTTTTCCATGGCAGGAGCTCGTTCACATGGAGAGCGACTATGCGCGGGATTTGCTTCCCTCTCTGGCTCCTCCACCCCGTCTTCCCGAGGTATGATTTCTTTCGAGAATCTTCTTTGCTAGTCTCTGTTTTAAGTAGTCGAATAACTTGATTATTCGATCATATTTTCAGACGACCATCCACCCTGTGGGGAGGATTCAGATTCCTCCTCATTCTGTCCGCTACCCTGGGCCGATCGGTATCAGGGAGGACCATATTGCTGACGCGCCGGAGGGTTATAGACAGGCGCAGGAGTCAGTGCCCGAGGTTTTTGAGCCAGTGAGTTTTCTTCGACGCATTATCCACTCTTTTAATGCTGCTTATTACTGATTTTTCTTTGTTTTATCCTCAGCCTAACCGCCCGGAGGTGATGGGAGTCATGAAGCTGGTGGACGCGCTGAAGTATTGCATCATCAAGCTTCGGCGTTGTGCGAGCTGTCGGAGCTCTAGCGACGTTCTTGAGGTATCACTTATTTTTTTTATCTCCTGAGGCTCACCGGCGTTCTCATCGAGAGCCTCAGACTACTCAGCCGTTCCAGGAGGCTCAGTGGCAGCAGGGTCAGTCTTCTCAGCGTCCGTCATTTTCACAGCCTCCAGTTCCCGAGTTTGGGTCTCCTTTGGATCCTGGTTCATTCTCGGCCCCATTATCCGGGATTCCTCCACCGCTGTCGGGCTTGTTCTCGGTTCCGATGTATGGGACGATGCCTTCGCCGACGATTCCAGTATCTTTGGGCCAGTCTACTCCATTTTCCGGTTGGACGGGTCCTGCCTTGAGCTTGGCTATTGCCGGGCCTACGGGGACTAGTAGGGACGCTACTCCCCGTACTCGGATGGTCGAGGGACTCTTCGGTTCGCCGTTCCCATACACACAGGGTGGACCACATGCACAGGGTCAAGATGAGACTAATTCTGATTCTAGAGATTTTTGACCGAGGGTTTTTGTACATACTGTGATGACACTTGACACATTTATATACTATGGCTCTTTGTACATTATTTATAGTTTATATATCTATTATTGTTTGTGTTAGTTTGTGTTTGAGACTCTTTGTGTGTGATTGTGTATTTATTAACGACAAAAAAAAAAAAAAAAAAAAAAAAAAAGTGGAGTAATGGAGGGTACCGACCTTCCCTAAAAGAAAAGAAATAATAAAAAAAGAACACTCAAAATAAAATTACTTTCCCCAAAAGAAAAGAAAAGAAAAGAAATAAAATGATGAATGAATAAAAAAAAATCTACCCCAAAACAAAAAACAAAAGAAATAAAATCTTAAAATAAAATAAAGATAAAAATAAAAAAAGTGAGAATTTTATTAGAAATAAAACTCTCAGAAAAGACTGAAAAATAAACGTTAAAGATAAAAAAATATAAAAAATCCGGATAGATACGGAAAAGATGAAAAAAAAAGAAAACGCGTAAAGTGTCGTGACACGGCACTGTTCACCGTGTCGCGGCAAAAACCTGCCATGTCACGGCAAAGGTTCCCGTGACACGGTGGAATTTCCCGTGTCACGGGACGCGTATTATTCAGCGGTTTGTTTTACGCGTGTGAAAAGATAAATCTGGGCAGTTTCGAGCGCTTTTGCTATAAAATAAGACAAGATCATTCATGATATGCATAATTACGAAACACAAAATAATTTAGAATTTCATATTTCAATAATCATGTCTCAGAATTTTGATAAATACATTGCGCGACTGGTCTTATTCTTTGACCAATGCTGAAAAAAGAGAGTTAGAATTATTTCATGTCAGGGGTTTGCTAGCCCTGCGACACGTGGCCATTGAACATGATTTTCTAAGGTCAGCATTAGATTATTGGAGTCCAGAAACGCACTGTTTCAAATTTGATTATGATGAACTCTGTCCTCTGCCGGAGGAATTTGGTGCAATCTTTGGATTTCCTGCTAGAAATCTTATTGCCATGCCTACCTTACGTGAATATTATTACCAAGACTTTGAACGCCATCTAAATCTAACAGATCCAGATTTAAATAGAATTGTTTGTGGTAATGAAGTAGACTTAGAAAAACTTGCTAACTTATATTTTAATCGCCCTATCTCTGAGTCTTATCATGTATATCGTAGAAGGGCATATATTTTTTGCATGTTTAGCAAGCTACTATTTGCAAACGGTAGGGTAGGACATGCTTGTCTAGCGTCTGTACTTGAGCATGTAGAATCCGGAAGATCTCCTATGCCAACGTGCCTTGGAGAAACATTTCGTGGCCTTGACGAGGCGAAAGTAGACCGGAAAGCCATTAGGAAGGGCTCTCTGGTACTACTACAGGTAAAAATATGCTCTGAATATCCCCTCGTGACACAAAACAGGCACCGTGTCACGGTTGGGGTCTGCCAAAAATGCCATGTCACGGGAATCTGCAGTTTTTTTTTTAATCCGATTTTGACTTTTTTTTTTTTTTTTTTTTTTTTTTTTTTTTTTGAAGATTTTGTTGATGGAGCGTTTGGAATCATTTGAAGCCCCCGACGATATTGAAAAATATGGCCCCAACGACTTAGTCCGTAGGAAGAAGAATTACTCTGCGAACATGTCGTATGAAGATTGGAAAAATTTCTTTGCAAAGAGGGAATTTTCCATTCGTTGGGTGGTGCCTTGGTGGAGGCTTACTAGGATGGTTGGCACGAATGAAACTCCATATTGCCGCGTTCCTAGTATCTCCAAATTGACCTTTTACTGTCCCTCTCGACTGATGCGGCAGTATGGACTGGAACAAGTAATTCCACGCTATAACGATAGTCCTCGTGAAGTATCGTTGCATGAAAGTAACGTTCACAAGTACGAGGCTTATTGGATTGGAAGACCTTTGTGGACCGTTTCTGCAAGTGACCAAGCTCCTCCTCCTTTATCTAGTCCATACAAGGCATGGTTGAACCCTAGAAGTAGGAGGGAACGATTTGGATCACGCAAGTCTGATGTGAAGAGTCGTCTTGGAGATAAGAAAGCTCCTCTTAAAGATCGTCTAGGTCCGAGAACACAAGGAATTGAGTTTAAGACTCCTAAGATGCCAAGAAAAAAGACCTATGTGAAAGGAAAGGGTAAAGAAAAGATGGTGTATAGGGAGAAACAACCGAAAAAGTTCAAGAAAGGTTAAAGGGGTGAAAGTTCGACTAGGGGTGTGACGGTTCGGGCTACAAAAGACACACTAATGGTGAAGGCCGACCTAATTGTGCAAGAGAAGGATGTTCCTAAAGAGAAGAGAGATTAGATCAATAGTGCTTTGCATTTTATTATTTATAATTTTTATTTAAAATAAGGCATTTGATGCCAATATTTGTAGTCGCATTTATTTTAATAATAGCATATTTATTTCAGCCTTAAAAATAAAAATTACAATGACATTTATCTATTATTTATTTATCCGAGTCAAGGAGTCGGACACAATGGGAGAACGAAAATAAAAACTCGAACAATGAATCCGCAACGAATGCGCCAATAAATAAAACGGGAAACTGAAAATCTGCCGTGTCACGGTGAAAGGGTCCCGTGACACGGTTCAAGTTCCCGCGTCACGGCAGTAATTTTTTTTTTTACGGACAGGGATGACGTGGCACGAAACAATTCTCCCGTCAGACGGGAACAAATCCCGTGTCACGGGAGGCACCCTGTCCTTTTTGCCGTTCAGAGGTTGCCGTGACACGGGAATTTCTCCCGTCAGACGGGAAGAAATCCTGTGTCGCGGCATTTTTCCCTTTTTTTTATTATTATTATTTTGCCGTGAGGCAATGCTTAACCGACGCGCATATTAGATCAACAGAGGGAGGATTTTTTATTTTAAAGTGGTCGGGCCCCCTTGAGGGGTTGCCTAAATATCCTAAAAAGGAATCAGGCCAGACGTAGCTCTATTGGGTCATGAACCCATGCGACTAGGCGTAGAATTTTTTGAGTTGATCCAAGTTGGTTAAATTATGGAAGCCGTTACCGTCCATGTCTACCAATTGTGCCGCTCCGCCAGACAGGATGGCTTTAACAATGTACGGGCCTAACCAGTTCGGTCTGAATTTTCCTCTTGGATCTAACACATTTTTACGAAGTGCCTTAAGCACTAGGTCACCCTCTTTGATGTTCCTGGTCTTGACTTTTTTGTTAAAATGTCGTGCCATACGCTGTTGGTAGGTTTGGACATGATGCAAAGCTGCCAAGCGTTTTTCATCAAGCAAGACCAGTTCGTCGTATCTTGCTCTAATCCAGTCAACTTCATCTAGTTGGCTTTCCAATGCGATTCGGAGAGAAGGTATCTCGAGCTCGATTGGTTGTACAGCTTCGACGCCATAGACTAAAGAGAAAGGGGTAGCCCCTGTCGATGTACGAACAAAGGTTCGATAACCCCAAAGGGCGAAATGTAGCTTACTTGGCCAATCCTTATAACTTTCCGTCATCTTTTCGATGATGGTCTTCACATTTTTGTTGGCCGATTCGACTGCTCCGTTTGTTTGTGGTCTGTAAGGTGATGATCGATGATGTTTGATATGATACTTCTGCAACAATTCCGCGCATTCGGCTTGGAAATGTGTTCCATTGTCACTGATCATCTCATGTGGTACCCTATAGCGGCATATAATATTTTTCTCAATGAATTGAGCTACGTGTTTTGCCGTTAGCTTGGCATATGAGGCTGCCTCGACCCATTTGGTAAAGTAGTCGATTGCTACGGGAATGAATTCATGCCCCCCTTGTCCTGGTGGTGTGATTTTTCCAATGATGTCAATGCCCCAAGTGGAGAAAGGCCATGGAGAAGTATACGTGTAGAGAAGCGAAGGTGGAACATGTTGTAAGTTTGCATAGATTTGACACTTCATACATTTCTTGACGTACTCGTGACAATCTCGCTCCATAGTAGTCCAATAGTAACCTTGTTGTTGAATCTTTTGGACTAACATCTTTGCATTCATGAGAGTTCCGCATATACCAGCATGAAGATTTTCCATGGTTTTATATGCTTCTTTCTTGGCTATACATAAGAGATTCCTTCCCGTTGCGGTTCTCTTGTGGAGTTCTCCCCTGATGAGCACATACTGTGAAGCCAGGAGCCTCAAAGCACGGCGTGCCCTTTTATCAGTATTAGGAGGATATTCTGTTCTTGTCACATAATTAAGGATGTCTGTGTACCATGGCTCTTCATCTTCTTCCTGTGGTTCTTGTTCATCATCAAGTGCATGAACATAAGCTGGTTCATATCCTCTCTCTATGGTCTGTGGCATTATGATCGTGTCAGCTGGAATTCGCACCATTGATGCTAACTTAGCTAGTGCGTCGGCGAACTAGTTTTCTTCTCTTGGCAAATACGTATATTCCACTTCATCTAGTTGCTCTGTGAGAGTTTCCAGATGAGCTTGATACGTAGCGAGACTTTCACTCCTCACTTTCCATCTCTTAGAGATTTGGTTAATGATTAGTGAAGAGTCACCGTAGATTCTGAGTTTCTTGATTCCCATGGCGACAGCTGTTTCTAATCCCAAAATGCATGCTTCATATTCAGCGGCATTGTTGGTGACATCAAAGTCGAGCTTCATGGAAATTGGGATGTGTTCTTCATTGAGCGATACGAGCAAGACTCCCACACCACATCCTTTTTGGTTTGAAGCTCCATCGAAATAGAGCGTCCAACTATCGTCTTCGGTCATGAGTAAATCTTCGTCAGGGAAATCGTACTCATCTTCTTCTTTTTCAGCTTCTTCTAACAGGAAGTCTACTAAGAAGTCAGAAACTGCGGAACCTTTGATGGCTTTTTTTGGCACAAATCTCAAGTCAAATTGAGCCAGATTGACTATCCACCTTGATAATCTGCCGTTGAGT
The DNA here is from genome assembly GCF_948465745.1 of Chenopodium album. Lineage (NCBI taxonomy): Eukaryota > Viridiplantae > Streptophyta > Magnoliopsida > Caryophyllales > Amaranthaceae > Chenopodium > Chenopodium album. The sequence goes on from NC_137838.1 coordinate 39,107,306, forward strand.
GTTGCTTTCTCGAACAGGTATTTGAGAGGATCCATCTTAGACACGACATGGACTGTATGAGTGAGCATGTAATGCCTTAGTTTCTGTGCGGCCCATACAAGTGCGAGACATAACTTCTCGAGTGGCGTGTATCGTGTCTCATATCCTTGGAGTTTCTTGCTCAGGTAATAGATTGCATTCTCCTTGCTTTCGATCTCTTGTGCTAGCATTGCCCCCATCGTTTCTTTTGTGACCGTAAGGTAGAGTCGAAGAGGAAAGTCAGGTATTGCTGGCGCTAGCACAGGTGGGTTTTCCAAATACTCTTTGATTTTGTCGAAAGCCTTTTGGCAGTCATCATCCCATGTGATTGGGACATTCTTCTTAAGCTTCTTGAATATAGGTTCACATATCGCTGTGAGCTTTGATATGAACCTACTTATATACTGTAACCTTCCAATGAAGCCTCAAATCTCCTTCTCGTTTTTGGGTGGTGGCATGGCCATGATTGCTTTTACTTTTGAAGGATCTATTTCAATCCCTCGAGAACTGATCACATATCCAAGTAATTTTCCTGACGTGATCTCATGTTGTACTTACGGAGTCTTTCAAAAAACTTGTGAAGTGCGACGATATGGCTTGGGCGATCTTTAGACTTGACAATCATATCATCGACATAGACCTCCACCTCTTTGTGCATCATGTTATGTAACAATGTTGTAGCTGCTCTTTGGTAGGTGGCACCCGCGTTTTTCAACCCAAATGACATTACCGTATAGCAATATGTACCCCACTGTGTGATGAATGTGGTATTCTCCATGTCTTCTTCGGCCATCAATACCTGATTATATCCGGCGTAACCATCCATGAATGACAAGAGTGCATGGCTTGCTGTATTATCGACCAGAATGTCAATGTGAGGTAGAGGGAACCCATCTTTTGGGCTTGCTTTATTGAGATCCCTGTAATCAACACACATTCTGACCCTTCCATCCTTCTTTGGAACTGGAACCACATTTGCTATCCATTCCGGATACTTGGATACTTTGATGAAACCTGCGGCCAATTGCTTCCTGATTTCTTCCTTGATTTTGAGAGCCACATCTGGTTTCATTCGGCGCAGCTTTTTTTTTACAGGCTTCATACCTGGAATGAGTGGTATTGTATGCTGAGCTATATCCCTGTCAATTCCTGGCATATCTTGGTATGACCAAGCAAATACATCAACAAATTCACTAAGCAAGTTAATTAGCTCTTTGCGTTCATCTTAACTTAGTGTTAATCCAATTTTTACCTCTTTAACAGTCGTATCATTGGAGATATTAACTGTTTCTGTATCTTCAATAACTGCTGTTTTATTTTCGTGTTCTTCCATTGCTTTTATTATTTCTTTTTCATTTCTATCATTAGCAAAGCAATATTGATCAGGGCTAGGGGAATGGCACGCATCGTAAGCAAAGGTACTCATTTTATTGAATTCACTGGCTAATACATCAAGAGAGGCAAGGTCAGCTGCGACCTCACCAGAATTATTAGGACTAGAAGGATATGAATCAACAAGAGACTCAGGGTTTAACTCTATAGCAGAAAGAGGGTCAGCCTCAGACTCTAAGGACTCATCTACAGACTTAGAATCAGACTCGGACTCAGACCCAGACGATTCAGACTCATCAAACATAGGATCCTCGCCAGCGGTTATTTCCAACTTCTCTCCATTCGGCGTAGTGATCCTCAATGTCTTGCGCCATCCCCTTGAAATGTTGTCAGCTTGGATGATTAACTCGGAGGGGTCGAAATCCTTGTTCGCTATGACGGCTTGAACGAGCTCGGAGTTATCATTGCAGACCGGCTTGGATTCATTTTTCTCCATTCCAAAAAGAAGATTGATTCCCAGATCATTAGAGTTCAGGCTAGCTGACTTCTCGACTGTGGAGAGCTCTTCTTCGATGAAGTCACAATCGAGGAACACCTTGAATCCCGATTCACGGATCCCATTATGGACAAATGGTTCAGGGAATTCATAGCATGGGAAGTCTTCCCCTTCTTTGATGTACTTGCCGTTGAGAGTGAACGGATATGGATCCATGGTCATTTCCGTTTTCGTGATTCGAGCGTTGTTGCGAGCCTTCATTTTCAACGCAGCTTGTTTCAGATCTTCCTTTATCGGCTCGAATCCTAAGCCAAAAGTATCCTTCTTGAGCGCACCGGGATGGCCCCAAGATTTAGCCATTTTCTTCTTGAGCCCAAGGGTCATTCCAGGAAAGTGACCTTGCTTCTTCAAAATGGCGTTGATACTGGTGTTTGAATAGGGATCGAAGTCAAGATGGCACTTTTCCTCTTCTTCGATCACAAGAACATCATATAATGAAAACCCCCAAAGATCTTTATCTTCCTCGTCGTGTTCAACATAGACGATGGGAGTATCAATAACTTGAATGCGCATAGGAGAAGCATCGATGGTAATCGGAACCCCTCAAACTATGGCTTTCATTTTCTGATGAAGCGATGATGGAATCGCCTTTAGCTCATGAAGCCAAGGGCGTCCTAATAACAGATTGAAAGAGGCCTTAACGTCCACCACCTGAAATTTGGTGCGACGTTCAATAGCCCCAGTAGTTATATTCAGTACGATAGTACCCACGGCTTGACGGCGAGTATTATCGTAAGCTCGAATCCCTTGAGTGGAGGGAGTCAACTCTTCATTCTTTATACCCAACTTCCTTGCAGTAAGGAGTGGGCACACATTGATTGCAGAGCCATTATCAACCAGGCTCATAGGAACATTCATCTGCCTACACACTACAGTGAGGTGTAAGGCCTTATTATGTTGGTCCCCTTCCGGGGGTAGATCCTTATCAAAAAAGGAAATCAGATTGCCAGTACTCAGCAGCTCGGTAGTGAGAAAGTTGACCAATCCTTGAGGAGTTATGTCATCATCGACTCCTATTTTTACCAGAGCATTCATCACAGCCTTTCGATGCTCGTGGGAAGTGGCCAAAAGCTTCCATACATTCATTTCCACCTTGGTCTTTTGCAGTTGTTTGACCACATCGCTATTCACAGGGTCGATGGGATCAACTATCGGATTTGATTGTGGTGAAGGTGGAGGTGGGTTAGGTTGTTGCAACCGTCCACTTCTGGTGAGAACCTTGACCTCAAGGTCCCCCCAAACATCTTCACTGGTGCCGAGAGATGAACATGCTATGTCTTTGAGATAGACGTCTTCATCATCACTATCCCAGATCCCATTCACTTCTTCAGTGCTTGAGATAAATACAACTTCTGGCAGAGGTTCATTCACAGATTGAATGAGTATCGACGGATCAAAGGAGACTTCATCTCCCATGATAGCCAGAGCATCAGAAAGAGGACCTGTTTGAATGTTAGGCTTCTTGCCCCCTGGAGGGACAGGAAGTTGGTTAGCATCAATCAGGTCTTGGATTGCGTCTTTCAACCTCCAACACTTCTCAGTGTTATGACCCTTGCCTCGGTGATACTTGCAATAAGCTTTGGGGTCATAGTTAGCGGTCCTATTCTCAGGTCGAGGTTCTGGAAATGGTCCGATTGGCATAATCAGTCCCTGACCATGAAGACGGTCAGAAGCAGCATCATAAGTCATTCCCAAAGGCGTATAAACCCTCCTTTTCCTTTGGAATCTTTGAGGAGGAGCATTAAGGGCCAGGACATCATTGATGTTGATATTGTTGGTAACATTATTGGGCTTAGAAGACGAAGAAGAAGGAGTGTCGTTCTTCTTGTTTTTCCAAGTGCTGTGGTTATTGTTGCTACCAACAGACTTCATCAGTTCGTCTTCGATATTGATTCCAATATCGTATACAGCATCAAAGGTACTTAGAGGCAGAAACTTCAGGTGTTGTTTGTACTTATGAGTTAGGTTGGCAATGAACAAGCGAACCATTTCCTTCTCCTTGGGAGGATCCACCAAGAGCGCAGCTGTTTCTCTCCACCTGCTTAGGTAAGTGGTGAAGCCTTCATTCTCTTTCTGTTTGAGAATGGAGAGTTCACGTTCAGAAGTCTTGGCCTGGATGTTACACTTGTACCGATTCATAAAGCTTTCAGTAACATCCTCCCAGGTCGCGACATGCTTGGATTCCAGAGAATAGAACCACTGTTGACAGGCATGTTCTAAGGAAAGAGGAAACACCGTAGGGAAGAGTGTCACATCTACTCCCTTAAGAGCCATAGTTGCAAAAAAAGCCTTCAAATGGAAAAGTGGATTATCAGTAGGCTTGAACTTGGGAATATCAGCAGTGGAAAACTTCTCAGGAAGCTTCTCTCTTATAGACGAGAAGGTGATAGGTTGTTCCACATAAGTGAACTCTTCGGAAATCTTGCTCATTTGTTCCTTGATCTTGTCTATCGCAACAGTAGTGACACTGTTTTGCTTGTCTTGCTCTACAGTGCTGACTCTAGTAGTGAGTATCTGCATCATGTCAGACAATCTTTTGATTGTCCTGTTGAGGTTCTCGATGTCTTCCTTAGTGGCCATTGGTTTAAAGTAGACTGGAGACGGATCTTGTGGAGATGACTGAGGTGGTTTCCTTGTACGCCTCTTTGGTATAAGAGGTTGTTGAGGTATGGACTCAAACCGTAACAATCTACCCTTGCTTCTTGCCCAAGTGTTGTGACACCGAAACAAACACACTTTTAATGACCAAACTTGACCTTAACCTATCCGGATTAAAAAAAGGAAAATTTTTGTTTTTTTTTTTTTTACTTATTTTATTGAAGCTCTACTTAAAAAAAAAAGAAAAACATGGGAGGATACCATTCGACTTACTCTGAAAAAAAAAACGACACAAAACGAGACTTCCCTAAAATACGGTCAAAAGTGGTGCACGACTTAAAGCAAAAAAGTGTGTGAACACGACATGTGAGTGATTAAGTGAGGTTATAGATGCGTGTTTTGACCGTATAGCTAGACACGGCTCAATACTGAACATAAAAATCGATAAAAAAGACTGACAGGACACTTTTCAGGGCACCGTGTCACGGTGCAGACTGTCGTGACACGGTGCAGCCTACCGTCAGACGGTAGACTTTCCCGTGTCACGACACTGTTCACCGTGACACGGCAGAACATGCCGTGACACGGTGCGCAGTTCCAGGTCAGTTTTTGTGATTTTTCAGATTTTAATCGATTTTAAGTCCGTACTAATTACTATGTGAGAATAAAAACCCTCGGTCATGGGTTAAACAAAAAGAGCAAACACATGAGGGTTAGCACCAAAACAACACATAGCATTTAGGCACGATGATGTAAAAAAGTTCGCAACCTAAAGTCAAGATCTATGTTCAACTATTGGTCAAGCTTTGGGTGTCAAAAGAGTACCATGGTTAAGAGTTTGGACGCGTTAGCAAGGCAGCCTCCCTTGAGGGTGTATGCCAACGGGCGGCTCCGCGAGTTCGTGATGAAATCGAACTCGACTCCATGGTTTGGGTGGATTTAATGACTCGGATGAACCCTTATTGCCATGAGAGTTTTTGGGTCGATAGAGCTTAAATCCGCCGGGGCTAAGACGCATGTAGAACAAATACGTTTTTTCAGAAAAATCGAAGGAAGTCGACTGTGAGAAAAGAAAATAAGCCACCTGTCAGATTTTAGGACTGCCGTGACACGGTAGACTCTGCCGTGACACGGCAGTCAGAAAATCTGACTGGTGCCCTGTTTGCTTTTGCGCGCAATCAAGTTATCCAATTTTTCCTACGGGACTGACCTGCATGCAACGTTAAAACGTCTATGCAGATGCAAAAATGCCAAATTAATCACAGGAATATGTTTTCAAGAATCTTTCAAGTCTCATCCACTCATCTTAATTAAATATCGATCACCCAAATCAATAAATAATTAAGAATCCTCCCTAGTGGAGTCGCCAAATTGTAGGCGTCGTTTGAAGTGCGCCTACGTTAAAAGCATGTTGTAAATATGCTTGGCACTCATAGGAAGTGGGAATTGACATATACGATTAGGGACGAATAAAGTAGGGAGCCGCCAACAAGTTTTTAAGGAACTTGTAAACTGTTCACGAATCATAAAAGGCAACCACGATAAAGGGACAACGAAGGCAACAACGATTGACCCGTGAAGGTTACACCCCATTCATAATCCATGAGATTACTAACTCCATATGGTTCGGAACCACGAAAGGAGGATCGGGGATGATGGTACGAAGTGAGTCATGGAGTCACATTCGCCCGTATTGGCCTCTACTCGATTCTTATAGTTAAAAGCATTCCTGTGATCTCAAAGGCATACAAACAAATATGGTTTAATATTAATGCACACATAATTCTAAAATATTGGTGATCACTTGAATTAATAACAAGATTAAAAGGGATCCTAAAGCGATTGTCCAAATTATCTTATTAGGCGTGATTTTCAATTACATATTCCCTTTAAACATGCAATGTGGTGATAATAATAAAAATAATAATAGATTCAACATTAATACCAATTTAATCATAATCCCAACAACATAAAATTGTTAGAAAAATAATAATAATAATAAAAGAGCATGATCCTTACTTTGAATCTGTTTGCTTGCAACTACAAAATAATAAAGGAGTTAGTAACTTCAAGGAAATAATAGAACAATAATTAAATTAAATTAAATTAAATAAGGTTGATTTTGGGGCCAAACCCTCAAACGATTCTACCTTTCACGCCTTGTCTTAAGGACAGAACCTCGAGTGAAATATGGACTCCTTTGAGTGCTTGAAGAAGGAATTTTGAAGTGAAAAGGGTAGGCTAGTGTTTAGGTTAATAGCATAGAAGAGAGAAAAATAATAATAATCAAATTCTGGTTGCCCCGTACATCAGAAATGAGGGGGTATTTATAGGGAAAATGTGCTGAGGGAGCACACGGAACCCTAAAATAATAAAAACCCTAAAAAAGTATCCCGTGACATGGTTAGACTGTACTGTGACACGGTCAGACTGTACTGTCAGACGGTACACTTTCCCGTGACACGGTCAGTTTTGGAGTGACGCGGGAAATTTTTCAGAAAACGGAATGAAAAACGCGTTAAGGGTTTACGCGGAAAGGACACGGAACGTCCCGTGTCACGGCAGACCTCCCCTGTCACGGGATGTCCCACCGTCAGACGGGAAGGGTTCTCGTGACACGGTCAGACCGTACCGTGACACGGTCAGTTCCAGTCCATTTTTCCGTCTAAATTCATTTTTAACCCTAATTTCTTTCGGCTTTTTAAGTGCCGATTGATAATTTCGGTCTTTTCCCTCACTTTTATTATTCGGGCTAAAATAAGAAAATAATAAAATAAAAATAAATAAAATATTTGGGCCAAAAATAAATAATAAAATAATAAAATAAAAAGGTTTGGGCTTAAAATTAATTAACAAGCTTGGGCTAAAATTAAAACTATGCTTTTACCAAACATCAAGACTAATCCATGGACCTTTCAAAAATATGAATTTAGTAAAATACGATTTTTTAAGCACTCTCGGGATTAAATACTAAACCCGACCAACAATGTCGGTGAAAGGTTATTTATCATCGGGTTTGGTTTTGGGGAGACATTTTTAGGTGTCTACAGTGGGACAACTGGAAGAACTGGTTTTATCTAGTTTCTATCCCCATACAGCGTTAGAACTACAAGCTTTGCCGGTATAATAAGAAGCCTGACCTTTAAGATCAAAAGTGAAAGTTCCCTACCGGATGAGGACTATGAAAAGATCATAGAGCTTGGATTTTTTGAGCTCACAACAGACACCCTCTTAATCGAGGAAGTAATAAGTGTTCCAAAAAACTAGATACCAAAACATTAATGGTTGAGAGACACGACATTCTTGTCTGTCTGTTGCCTAAGTACAATGTTTGACAAGCATAGGTTTATGATGAGTGACATTTATGTCACTCTTAGGGAGTAGTTTTAGAGTCATTTTCGTGTTTATTTTATCTTATTTTCCCTTTCTTTCTCTTGTTTTCTTTTTAATAAAGTATCTTGTTTATTCGGTAATTTTGGAGCGTTTTAGTTTATTTTCTTTATTTTATTAGCTTTAGTTTATTTTCGTATTTTATTTTACTTTGTTTGCTTGTATAGTTTTTGTTTTATTTTTATTAGTTTAGTTTTATGTCCCTTATTTTCTATTTTATTTTATTTATCTCTATTTTATTTATTTTATTTTTTTTATTTTGTCTTTTGATTATGCCCTCGTGTTTTTGTTGTAGGTCGAGTTTGGTGTTTCGGGTTTTAAAGTCGTGTTCGAGTTCAAAGTCCGGGATTCGAGGTGCAAATTTGTTCTAAAGCTGTTGCCCTGTTGCTGCTAGCTTAAACTACACCACCCTCCCTCTTTATCCTTCACCACACAACACCACCTCACCTCCCCTGCTGCTCCCTGCTTTCCACTCACAAATCACGCACAACCGCAACACACACCAACAACAACTGCAACATCAACAACAACCACACACACCAATACCCAGCCACCGCACTTCACCCAACAAAACCATCACGCAACTCCACCACTCACAGCCACCAATTCACCAATAACAACAGCAGCCACGCAATCCCTGCTCCAATCCGCAGCCTGCAACCCCGCAAAAACCAGCAACAGCAGCCACCAATTAACTCCACCTCACCACCGTTCAAAACTTCCAACCAATTGCAACCCCAACAACTCCCCTGCACCAATCGACTCAACCAACAACAGCCACCAGTCGCCAATCCCCAACCCATCTAATTACCACCAGCCGCGCCACCGTTCTCAACCACCAACCAACCGCAACCCCGCAATTACCAACAACACCAACAACAACACGATCACCCCGCATCACCAATTCGCACAGCAACAGCCCCAAATCAGAGCAAATTCGATTTCAATCGGGTTCGGGAAAACCGTTGGTGGTTCGGTCGAACTTCGAGTCAGAGACTTTGGGGGTTTCGTTAATCGAAGAGGAGTGGTCGAACATACCCATGGTTCGACCGAACCAACCCCGTAGTTTGACCGAACCAACCCATGGTTCAACCGAACCGCTTCACGAGCTATGCACGCGAGTTTTAATGAAAATTGGACGGCCACGATCTTGGATGCTTGATGAAGATGATGATGATAAGCGGTGATGATTGATTATTTTTATGCGTGGTGATGGTGATGAATGGAAATCAGGGAGCCACGAAGAGAAGAGAATGAAGGCTGGCTGATTGTTTTGGGTGGGGAATTGATGGGTTTTGGTTTTCTTTTTCTTTTTCTTTTATTTTTATTTTCTTTTCCTTTTCCTTTTCTTATTTCTTTTCTCTTTTGTTTTCTTTTCTATTTTTATTTTCCTTTTCTTTCATTATTTTATTTTCCTTCTTTTATCTTTCTATTTTTCCTAGTTTTATTAGCTTAGTATAAATACCCAATTTTGGGGTAATTAGAAAGAGGGGAACAACTATCTATTCTTCTCTCTAATTAGTTTTAGGTTAGGTTAGGATTAGTCTTCTTTGGTAGAGAGAGAAAGTGAGGTTTTCTTCATTAATGAACTTGGATTTTGAAGAAGGAGCTTGTTCAATCCTTTGTAGACCTTCATCTTCAATTAATGAGCAATTTCTTACTCTCTCTCCTCTATTTTTATTTGTTTATTTTGATTATTATTTTAGTTGTTGGTATTGCTTGTTGATCATGTTGATTCTTGATTATTTGTTGATTAATCTTGTTATTATCATGATTAGTGAGTAATTTCCCCATTAAGGGGATGGTTGTGGTGTAGTTGGACCTTGAGCATGTTCTAGGGTTTAGAATTGATTTATTTGTGATAAAAGTCTTTATATGCTTGATATTCTTTAATCTTCTTGCAAGTGCACATTGTTGGTTGATTAAAGGTGAATCTTTGCTAACAAGAAACGGAAGTTGACTTAGTTAAGGTTCATTACTATCGATTGTTATTTAATAGTACCTCCTAGTATATGGTTCTAATGTGGAAACATAGAGGTTTTGCCCTCAAACTTTGAGGAAGCTGGGAATATTGGATGAGGTGACTAGGTTGGCTCAAAACTTTGGTTGGGGCGACTTCATCCACCTCCACGCTCACACTTACGAGCGTGTGACCTTGGAATTCCTTGCCTCCCTCCGCAAGGAAGTTTTTGAGCCGGAAGATGTCGATGAGGATCCTCAACTCATTATACACTTCAGGATGTTCAACGAGGATCACTCTCTAACGGAGAGTGATCTAAATGAGATCTTCTTTTGGCACGCCACTGGCCTTGATCACCCGTCTGAAATGACCTCCTCCCATCGCATTCCTTACAACGAGCAAGAGTGGTGGAGGAGCATCACAAACAAGGATAGGTTCCAAACTAATACCTCAAAGGTCAACAACATCTTCCATTTAGCCTTGAGGTATTTTGTACGGCTTCTACAATACGCCGTGTTCTTCAAAGCCAACCTCGGCTCCATAGTAAAAGACGAGGTTGCTTGCCTATTCTTGGCCGACAATCCTCAACGGCTAAAATTTCAATGCTCCTCCACCTTTATCCAACGGCTCTTGGATACTAGGGACAACCGTCTAGGCGATGAGATATTTATGGGTGGCATGATTACTATCATTGCTCTCTTTTTGAAGGGTGGAGCATACAAGGATCAAATTGAATTGCTCCCACCCGTGCACCAAAACCGAGAAGAGCTCACCGACGAGTTCCCTCCCTATGCTCTATCCATAAGCGCCCTCCGTCACAGCCGCTTCCTCAATTTCACTACTAGCAAGCGCCATTTTATCCTCCTGGTCGATAGGGAGATCGAATGGTGTGTCCTCCCGGACCCCGACCTCACTACGGTGGACCACTCGGCTCCTCTCAAATGGAAGATCCCTCAGCAAATCATCCCCAATGAGCTGAGGCGAACTAGAGCCCGGGGTGGAGCTCCTCAACCTCCACCGGTCCTCCATCAAGAGCAAATCAATCCCCCCCTTAGCGGGGGAGGTGAGGCATCTTCTTCTTCTTCCTTTCCTCCTTTTGATTTCAATGCCCTTCGTAGTACCCTCGACAATATTCTTCGAGACAATCAAGCTTCCATTGAGCAATGGGGGTACTACGTGAGGGCGAATTATGACAATCTTGTGCAAGCGGGCATTCAAGCGCCCTATGTGAACTACCCCTACCACCCTCCTCAAGAGGGTCCGGTCAATCATTGGGGACCCTATGACCCCCAACACCCCACCCCCCCTTGCTACGCCTATTGGGAAGGTCCCATCGACCCTACCCAACGCGTTGGCACCCCCCCATACGACCCCTATCGTCCGGATGGGTGTGATCCGTCTTATGACCCGGCATCCGCATCCACCCCCGCTCCTTTTGATGGTGGTTGGGGTGCCCAAGGGTGGCCCTATGAGCACTTTAACCAACCCTTCCACCCTTTCATGGACACTCCCGGGTTTGATCCTAACAACCCCCCTCCACCTAGGGGGCGAGGAGATGATAACCAGTGATGCTGTGGGAACTTTTCCCTTCCCCCCGATCTTCTCACTTGTCACTTTTGCTCGGGACGAGCAAAAAGAATAGTGTGGGGGAGGATGTCCTTTTGGTTGGTTGAAGTGTACATAGGAAGGAGGGTGGTAGGGTAGTTGCTTGCACATAAGGAGGATAGTGAGGATAGTGGCTTTGTGGTATTGATGTGGCGTTGTGGCGGTGGTGATGATGTTGGTGATGTTGTGATGGTGATGTGATGAGATGGTGATGTTTTATGATTATTGATGTGATGATGATGATGATGTTTTATGGTTATTTTTGCTGATTTCTGATGATTTTCTTTGATGATCCCCGAGTCTTTGTAGGTGGAGATGCTCCCGAAAAAAAAAATCCAAATTTCCCGAAACTCCAAATCCCCTTAATCCAAACTTTGTAGATAGCTTTTTATTAATTTTTCTTCTTTTTGTTTGTTTCTTTAGTCTTTTTCTTTGTTTTCTAACCTTTTCTTGTTTTGTTTTAGTTTCTTTTGTTTGGCCCACCTTTATTGAAGCTTGAAGCGGAGATGTAGGACGTTAAGGAGCAACACTAGCTCCCTTGGTGAGAATTGGATATATTACCTTGTCTTATATTTCAAGCGGCATTCGGTGAGACCTTTCCTCTCTTTCTTTTTCTTTTTCTTTGAGTGCTTAGTTTAGGTCTAGTTTAGGAAGAGTTGAATGGTTCGAGGTTGATTGATTATGGTTCCAAGGAACCTGGGATCGTTGATGTTGATATCAACGATCACTTGTATGTCGATTGGGATTTATTTGATTTACATGCCTCGATTATGAACCTTTTTAATTTCTTCCTCCCTTTTGTGTGTTTTTCTTGTTCTCTTTTGTGTAACGAGCATGACTATGACAAGTTGAAACATTTTTGATGTGGATTTGCTCATTCATTTGGATTCAAGAATTTATGTGCCTTTTTGATGACATGGCTTTGAATGCTTACCTTCCTAGTTGATGAGGGTTTACACGGTTTAAGAATGCTTAAGGTTGAATTAGACACATTATAAGCTAAGGTGGCCCGGTTTAGAACTCTTGATGACGTTTGAACCCCTTAGTTCACGGGAAAGTGGTAAGATGGTGTTGCTCTCCGTAGTGAATAGGATTCCCTTAGTTGGTATTTGCTTATTTTTATCCCGTGTGAGCGTCATTTGTTCTAGCCTTCATCCCTCTTGTGAGCGGCGTTTTGGATCCTTAACTATGCATGTCTTAATCTTTGTGTTGGTATTTAGCTCCCGAGATCGTGACCAAACAACTTTAAAGGAGGAAGAGGGCATTTCTTCTCATTTTTCTTTGTTTTCTTTGTGTTTTGTTATAAATTTGGTTTTCATTTTTACATCCACCCACTTGCTAACCAATTTGGGCCTCATTCCCCTTTCTTGATCTAGCCATATTACAAACCTTTCGGCCTATGTTCTACCAACCCTTGTAGTTAGTGAAGCATTGGTTTTTGAGGTTCGAATTCGAGAGTGTTGGTTTTAGGGCAAGAAAGTTGTGAATATTGGTTCAAGTGAGATTTTGAAAGTCGTTCATGAAACGAAATATTTGCAAAAAGTTTGTGAGGAAGGATGCAACGTATGAAGTTCAAAATAAAAAAAAAATAAAAAAAAAAAAAGAGAGGGGGAAGGAAAAGGAAGAGGAAATGATGAGAGAAATGAAGTAATGTTATGAAATTTTGTATTGAAGGTTGTAATTTGAATTTAGGTTCAATTCTTAGGTGGTTCTTGAGAGATGGCCACTCTTTTGCTTCACTTAGGATTTGCCACCAAAAATTTTCAAATTAATTCCCAACCTTAACCCTTAGCCATGACATTACAACCCAAGTTAAGACCCTTGGACTTGGAGAAGTGCGGTCAAAGAACGGTGGAGGGAGATAGATTTCAACCCTATGGAAAGAGTGTGCATAGTTGAGATGTCGGGATAACCTTATGACTCCACAATAAATTTCTTTTTCCGGTTCCCTCGAGGAACCATGAGGAGCTAACATAGGGATGATTTGAAGCTAGTGGAGAGAATGCGGACCGTCTTGGTTGGAGCTAGGGAAGAGGATGAAATCATTAGTTCTCTACGCTTAGCTTAGGTTTGTCTCCCTCAACCATGAGCATCTTAGAACGTGTTCCCCCTCTTTGAGTTGAGAAAAGTAAGCATTATTTGATTCATGTCCTTATGTTAGAGTCTGACAAGGGAATAATCGCGTCGTCAAACAACTATCCCTAGATCAAATACAATTTATACAACCTAAACAAACCTAATACGAGTATAAGGCAAGCATAGGGGTCGAACCACAGAGAACGGTTAAACACCACCAAATGTTATCGACAATTAAGCTAGTCCGGAATAAGGGAAGGTAAACTAAAGGTCTAAACAAACTAAAACTAGAGATAAAACATTAAGGGAAATGGTTTAGGAGTAGCATTCACTTGAACATAAACAAAGGCATAGAAGTTGAATTAATTATGAACTAAACATGCTTGAATATCGAAGTAAAGTCCAATCTAGCCACCTTCCGGGGTCAATTGGCTTCTCCTAACATAGCCTCTATGCTTCCACATTAGAACCATATACTAGGAGGTACTATCAAATAACAATCGATAATAATGAACCTTAACTAAGTCAACTTCCGTTTCATGTTAGCAAAGAGTCACTCCCAATCAACTAACAACATGCATTTTGCAAGGAGATTGAAGAATATCAAGCATATAAAGACTTTAATCACAAATAAATCAATTCTAAACCTAGAACATGCTCAAGATCCAACTACACCACAACCATCCCCTTAATGGGGGAATTACTCACTAATCATGATAAAAACAAGATTAATCAACAAATAACCAAGAATCAACATGATTAATAAGCAATACCAACAACTAAAACAATAATAAAAATAAAGCAATAAAAATAGAGGAGAGAGAGTTAGAGATTCTCATTGATTGAAGATGGAAGTCTACAAACAAGATGATCAATCTTCTTCTTCAAAATCCAAGCTACAATCAACAATGGTGAAGCCCTCACTTTCTCTCTCTAAACTACACTAATCCTAAGCTAAACCTAGAGAGAGAAGCTCTCCTAAAACTAGGGAAAAAGATCTAAAAGAATGAAGACGTCCTTTGTGCAAAACAAGCCCCGCAATATATAAAGAATCGCGCAAAAACGCTGAACAGGACTCGCTGCGCGCCCGCGCAAGGCAGCTGCGCGCCCGCGCATTTGAGGGTTGCGCGGCTTGTGCTTTGGTGTGTGCGCCCGCGTTGCTGGCTGCGCGCCCGCGCACTGTAGCTGCGCGCCCGCGCAGTGTCGTTGTGCGCCCGCGCACATGTCGCGCACAGGCCGCGCAAAACTTTCTGCCTTGATTCTGCAATTTTGCCAGTTTTGCGCGGGTTCTCACAGGGCTGCGCGCCCGCACACTCTGGCCTTTCTTCGATTCTTCTCTCATGCTTCCTTGGCTTCTTCTTTGCAATCCAAGACTTTAAATACCTAAGCACAAACACCAAGGAAAGCAACAAGGTATAGGGAACGGTGCAAACACGCAATGAAGGCAAGCATTAAGGAATATACGCGATTTCATTAAAAACACATCGAGACATGCATGCACGCATTATTTGAACAAAACAACTACAAAACACCCTAAGACAAGCTAAAACAAGGCATAAACACTATCCTAGGAGCGACATAAATGTCACTCATCAAATTCCCCCAAGCTAAACCTTTGCTCGTCCTCGAGCAAAGCTAGAGCAAAAGAGAACAAGAGGAA